>NW_024468936.1:5116708-5780398 GCF_010015615.1 Cucurbitaria berberidis CBS 394.84 | reverse complement strand
TAAAAAGTAATAATGCTGTAAATTCTAAAAGTAGGCTTAGTAAAGTTTTTACCCTTTATTTAAAAAGAATTAAAAAACAAGTTGTAAAATTTAAAAAAAAAAAAAAAAAAAAAATTATTTTTTAATATTTTTAACTTATTTTTTTATATATCTGCTTTTTATACTTCTATAACTGTGCTAAATAATTAATTAACTTTAAAATATTATAAATTTAGATTTTTTTTTTAAGTAACCTTATTTTTTTTAAGCTTTAGTTAGTATGCTTTAGCCTAGTATATATAAAAATAAATTTAGTATATATATTTTTTATATTTATAAGCATTTACTGTGTATATTCTTAAATATACTAATTTATTTTATAGTATTGCTCTTTTTTTACTTATTTTTTTTAGCTAAGTATTTTATTTTTTTAAAATTTTAATACTTATAAGCTTCTTTAATTTATATTAAAAATATTTAAATATTATTTGCTGCCTATTAAAGTAAATGCAAAAAAATTTAATTTAATTTTATTATATTTATATATTTGCTTTTTTATTATTAAAGTAGCTACTAAAGTTACTGCTATTTTTTTAAAAAACTTTAGATACTTTAAAACTTTTTTTACTAAATATTAATAATGCTAGAAAATAGTTTAAACTAAAAATGTAAAAGTTAGTATATTTATAAACTATAATTATAGTTTAGCTATTTATTTATATATTAAAATTTTTAAGTATATTATTTATAAAAGCTAATAAAAAACTTATTTTTATTTATTTTGCTTTTTTCTAATTAAGTATATAAACTTTTTTATTATATAAGTAAAAAATATTAGTACTTTTAAGCTTTTATTTTTAAAATATTAACGCTGCTTTAGTATTATATTTTATTTTTTTATATTAATAATAAAAATAAGTACTATTTTTTTTATTTTAATATTTTAAATATTATAAAAAATAGCATAATATCTACTAGTATAAGTTTAATATTTAAAACTAGCAGTAAATAAAGCTTATATATACGCTGCCTATATTTTTTAAATTAAAGTAAAAATAAGTATTTAAGGCTATATTTTTAATTTTTTTAATTTTTAAATATAGAAACTGCAATATATTCTTTATAGTAAATATAAAATAACTATAAAAAACTATTCTAATAGTAAATAATACAAAAGTTAAAAGTATAAATAATTATTTTTAAAATATTTAATATTTTTAAAAAACTTTGCTAGCTTTTTTAATTTTTTTAAAAAATTTTAAAAAAAAATGCAAGCTTATTTATATTAAAATCTAAATTTTAGTTTTTAAAAATGCGCAGTACCTAAAAAGTATATAAAAAAATAATTATAATTTTAACTATTTTTATTTTTAATATATTTTATATATATTAAGCTTTTTTTTAAAAATTATTATTTATTTTAAATTAACATACTTCTATAACGAGTAGTTAGTTAGGACAAGTAGTTAGTCTCTGCTAAGCCCCTACTAAAACCTACTATTACTTATAGTATATTATAATTATAGTATATTATACTATAGCTAATAGTATATAGTATTAATTTATAATATTTTTTATATTATTTTTATATGTGCGCGCGTTATGCCCTGTTTTATTATAGTATTTATAATACTTTTAAAAAAGCTTACTTGCCTTAGCGCGCGCTTTTTTTTTTACTTTTTTTTTATTACTACGCGCTTTAAATTCTTTTAGAATTATTAATTAAAAACTATTTTTTATTATAAAAGTTTTTTTTTTTATATTTACTTTTTTTTATGCAATTTATATTGCGTAGTAGCTTTATTAGCAGCTTAAAATTTAAAATTTTATTTTTGCATTAATACTATTAAATATACTATTATTTCTGCACTTTTAGTAAATTTTGCAAAAGTATTTACTATTAAAATAGAAAAGCTATTTAAATCTTTTTAAATCTTTTTTTTTAAGAGCGTTAATTGCAACTTAAATTTTAAAATATTATTAAGTATTTTTAATTCTTAAGCACTGTTTTTAATAGTAAGTAATAATAAAATATATAACTAAATATTAAGTTTTAATATTATAGCTTTTAAGTTAAGTAGTACTAAGCCAGCACTTTAAAAGCTTTTTAAAATATTACTTTTTATAATAGCAGTATT
Source organism: Cucurbitaria berberidis CBS 394.84 (assembly GCF_010015615.1). Taxonomy (NCBI): domain Eukaryota; kingdom Fungi; phylum Ascomycota; class Dothideomycetes; order Pleosporales; family Cucurbitariaceae; genus Cucurbitaria; species Cucurbitaria berberidis. The sequence continues at coordinate 5,778,281 of NW_024468936.1, read as the reverse complement.
AAAAGTAGCTTTAAAGTACAGTAAAAACTTAATTTTAGTAATATAGTTAATACAATTGCGCATTAGGATTTTAGCTTAGTACTTATATACTTTTTTTAAAAAAGTAAAATAGTTTATATTAAGTAGCTATAGCAGGTGCGACAAATACAGAAGCATATAAAAAGTAATAATACTATTTTTTTTATAGTACTAGTAGAACTTAATTAAATTATAGCTTTTTTTTTTTTTTTTAAAAATAGAGGCCTGAGCTGCTGTTGCAGCTATACAATTGTAGTTAAATTCGAATATTGTAGCCTATTAAGGAAAAGCTTCTACGGCTCTAAAAACTTTAATAATTCAGTTAACTATATAGCTAAGTTCAATAAATTGTCTAATTAAATCTAAATTATATTAGAATAAACCTGAATTATACCCGAGTTATATCCTAATTATATCCGAATTATATGCAGTAAACTGAGTTTAAATCCTGCAGTTTCTAATAATAAAAGCTGTATTTTTCTTCTTTTTTGCCAAATTTGGTCACCTACTTAAGTAAAAATCCAAATTTTTGCAGCTTAGTTTTTGTGACCGACCTTAGAGGGCCTCTTTGCCCTCGCCGTAGCTGTCGATAAATTATAGCTTTTATAGCTATTTATAATTAAAAAATAATGCGTGCTAATAGTACGCCTTTTTATATATTTATTAAAGTGCTTTATTTACTTAAGGCTATACTTATTAATTATTTAGCTATTTATAAAAACAGCAATAGCTTAATTTTAAAATAAGCTATTTTTTTTATACTAGGCAAAAAAGTAGTACTTACTTGCAAAAATAATAAAAAGTAAAATTACTTAACTAGCCGCGCTAATACCCTAAATTACTATTATTTATTTTTAATTACTTTACTATACTATTATTGCCTGTTTTTAATAGTTAGAGCTTGTAATAATAGCTTTAGTTAATATTATACTTATTATAAAGCCTGTTTTATTAAAATTATAAATATTTTTATTTATAATACTATACTTTACTTTTATATTTTATACTAGCTAAAATTAGTTTTATATAGCATTAGGATTTTCGCAAAAAAAAATTTTATAATTATATTTTTAATTAAATTTTATTTTAAGCTTAGGCTAGCGTTTAATAAATATATTAATTTATTTTAAACTAATTAAATTTTAGTAATGCTTAATAAATAAAAAATTAGCTATATTTTTAATTTTAATAAGCTTAGGCAGGTATCTTCTTATAGCAAAATTAAATATATAATTAATAATTTTTTTTTTTTTATTATAGTAAGCTTTATTAAATTGGGCGTGCAGTTGCATTAAAAAGTAGTTCTAGTAAGTTATTTTTTAAATATTAATTTAAATACGTTATAGTATTTTACAGTATAATAAATTAAAAAATTTGCATTTTATTTAATAGCTTAAATTATATTTTATATTTAATATTTTTTTTAAGCTAATAACACGTTATTATATTAATCTATTACAATATACTATAAGCAATAGTAAGTTTTAGTAAAAGCTTGGCAGAGACTAACTACTTGTCCTAACCAACTATTTGTTATAGAAGTATGTTATAAAATAAATATTTTTATTTACTTTTGCACTCTTATTATTTTTAAAATTTTTAGTATAAAATTATATAATAAAAAAATAATTTATTTTTAAAAATTATACAGCACGCTAATATTTATTTAAAACTAGCTTTTTACTAGTAAGCGCAAGGAGGCGCAGCTAAAGTCTTACCCTTGCCCCCCTAATTCAGCTTCTGAGCACCGACAGCACCGACCCCACGGGAAGCTGCAGAAGGCCGGAACGGGAAGCGGCAGCGGGCCTGACAGCTCCGCACGCCCCTGATTAACACCCCAATACCTGTAAACCAATTGTGTCTGCCGCTTTGCATCATCACAGTAAGCACATATCGCGGAAAACAACTGTTTCCAAGTATTGCTGCACTCTCTTGTCCTAATCGTCCTATCACCATGTAGGCATCTCTTTCCCCTGCCGGTTAACAACCTTGAAAAAAGAGTTTGTGTTTAAATTTGGGATTGAACCGAGTCAGTGTGACAGGATCACGCCAAATTAGCACCTCTAACGTCCCGCCTTCTTCAACGACCTCGTAAGAACGGGGATGCGGGAGACGCCCCCGCTTCTTTAGAGTCCGCCTGTTGATACATGTCGCATGTCGCATGCCGCATGCCGCATGCGCTGCCGCTATCAACAACCTAATGCCCCTAGAAGTCGGTTATAACAAGTAGCCCACTTCTTCAATACTCCTTTTTTCATGATTCTCGACCCCTAATACTTGGCCTTCTGCTCCCAGTTCTATTCGTCATGGCTATCATAACGCCAGCTACCATTTGCATCTTTCTCGCTATTGGAACCCTGTATGTGATCAAGTGGCGCTTACAGGGGAAGCATGCTCGACCCCTACCGCCGGGACCCAAGGGAATTCCACTCCTTGGTAATGTGAATGATATGCCTAAACCCGGCATGCTTGAGTGTCATCACTGGCTACAGCACAAAGATCTCTATGGCCCAATTAGTTCGGTTACTGTGTTGGGCCAGACGTTCGTCATTATTAATGACCCCGAAATTGCTTTTGAACTCCTGAGAGACCGCTCGGCGATCCACTCGTCGCGGCCAGGTCAGGTTTTCAGTGGTGAGATGTAGGTCTAAGCTTAGACTCGGCCATGAGCCGACATGTAGGCGTGTAAAATGTTAACCAGGCGTCTAGGGTGGGTTGGCGACACGCAACTGCTATGAGTCCTTACTCGGAGACTTGGAAGATTCACAGGAAGAACATCACCAAGATCGCTAGCACTAATGTCTCCATCTCGGTTTTCGATCGCGTCCAAGAGGTCGAGTCCGTCCATTTCCTACTCAACCTCTTAGACTCCCCAGACAAATTGTTCGATCATATTCGAAAGGAGGCTGGCAGTGTAATCCTTAAGATTACATACGGTTATACGACCGTTGCTCACGGCAATGATCCCCTCGTTGATTTGGCTGGCAAAACCATGGAGCAGTTCGCTGAAGCTACTGTTCCAGGCAAGTGGATGGTTGATCTCCTGCCTTTCTGTAAGTCTCTTTGATTGAGTACTAGAGACCGCATCTAACTGGAACAAGTGAGATATCTACCAGACTGGTTCCCGGGAACTGCATTCAAGGGTACGGCGAGGCAGATGAAAATTCAACTGAAGAAGTGTGTCGAGCAACCGTATCAGTTCGTCAAACAGCAGATGCGGGAGAAGAAGCATCCAAATTCGTTCCTGTCTCAATGCATTGACGATATCGGCACCGATCCAGAGATGGAGTTCGTTCACAAGTGGGCCGCACTCGCCCTCTACCTCGGTGGTGCTGATACAGTAAGCCCAATATACTGGCACCAAATCCGAGATCGTACGGCTAACACGTTCACAGACCGTCTCTTCTACAATGACCTTCTTTCTCGCCATATCTATTTTTCCGGAAGTTCAAAAAAAAGCTCAAGAAGAACTTGACCGTGTGATTGGTAATAGCCGTCTCCCAGTGAGCGCAGATCGCGAATCTCTCCCCTACATTGAAGCCGTCATGAAAGAGACTCATCGCTGGCACCTTGTCTTGCCTATGGGTCTTCCGCACTCTAGCGTAGAGGAGGATATCTGCCGCGGATATCGTATTCCAAAAGGCGCGATCCTCCTGCCTAATAACTGGCACTTCACACACGACCCGACAGTTTATCCTGAGCCTATGACCTTCCGACCGGAGCGCTATCTTGAGACGTCCACCCACAAGCCTGAGCCCGATCCGCGAAAGTTTATCTTCGGCTATGGCCGACGTATCTGTCCAGGTCGATATGTAGCAGACAACGCTCTGTTTATTACGATTGCGCAGTCCCTCGCTGTTTTTAATGTCAACAAGTCCGTTGAAAACGGTAAAACCATAGAGCCGGAGGTCAAATTCGAGCCTGGGGCTATCAGTCACCCAAAGCCGTATCGGTGTTCGATTACACCAAGATCTAAGGCGCATGAGGAGTTGATCAGGGCATCGGAGCAGGATTATCCGTTCGAAGAAAGCAATGCGAAGGAGTTGGAAAATAGCAAGTGGTAGACTGGAGAGATAACGTCGAAGGTGGGGGGGGGGGGGATTTACGCGTAACTACTTCCGGCGCTAAATTAGATTTTTGTGGTTCGAAACGAACTAACACCCTCCCATGTCAAGGTCAAGTTTGTATTGAGAGCTTTGAAAGTTCCCGTTGCTAGTGTAACAAAATGCCAAGCTTTATCTTCCTTTAGCAATTCGGTCCTAACATTACAAGAGGATTTTTCTATCAACCAACTAAAAACGTAACTTGTATATACTCAAGCTTCTTTCTCTATAGTTTTAGATATCCCTTTTTACATGTCAAAGCTACCCAGGCAGTTGTTCATTATCACATGATTTTCACAACGCCTTCGCGACACAGCCTCAGCGTGCAGGGGTCTAGACACAGCCCCCTTTTGATCTCCTCATCTCAGCCACCGAACTTCCATCTGCACATTTCCCTTGACAATGAATGCCTACAGATGTACACTCAAGCTTGCGCACAATTAATACCTCATAATGGCAGAGATCCTTGGCCTCGCAGCTAGCGTCATCCAGATCGCCGGCGCAGGCGCTAAGCTCTCGACAGCTTTGTACAACTTCACCAGTTCAGCAGCCCGCGCAGACCAAGAGATCAGAGATATTGCCGGCGATGTAGAACTTACATCAAATGCGCTTGAGAGCGTCGGGGAAGTATTTGAAACAGAAGATGCCAAATCCATTGTGTCGAAGAAGGCAATCCAGGATGCGAATCAAATCATCAAGCGATGCGAAGAAGTGTTCAATGAGGTCTCGCAGATGATTGAGAAGAGGACAAAAGTGGGAAAGGACGGAAAGAAGAGCTTGAGTATAATGGGCAAGCTGTCTTGGCCGATGAGAGAGCAAAGAGTGGAATTGAATCGGAAAAGACTAGAAAGCTTGAAACACAGCCTTATTTTGTTTCTACATGTGCTACAGCTCGCGCAAGGGCAGGTTCGAGGGTATGCGCATGCTACGTCATCAAGAATATTACCCTTGCTGATGATACTCACAGAAAGGTGGAAAAAACCGCCGTGGAAGAAGAACGCGAGAAGATTCGTGAGCTTCACCAGCGGCAGCAGGACTCGCTGAAGAGCCTGCAAGCTTTAGAGTACAAGTTCTGTCGAATTGCATTAGATGAGAAGGAAACACTCCCAGGATCCAATACGACTTCACGGGAATCGACATTTAATATGTTACTCAAAGCTGAGCCTGTGGGACTACTACCATTTGGCGAAACAACCACTCGAACAGACACAGACACGACTATGGTTACGGACGAAAGATCAATATCAGATGATACAGAGATATCTGATAGTGATGCGACAGCTACTGACTACGATGATGAGCATATCTCAACAGAAGAACTTGCAAATTGCGCGAAGCATGTGCATAAGTTGCTGAAACGCATCACCGAACTTCAGCAAAAGTCCGAGAGCAGTCAAAAGCCCGCTTTACATCAGAAGAAACAAGTGCACAAGATGTACCGACGATTTTGCCGTCAATTCGAATCGCAAATCATTGGTACTCCTATCCTTCCTCCGCCAGTATTCGAACCCTTGAAGGTACAATCCCCTACGATGAATTTTGCCGACTATGCAGATGCATCAGATGAAAGAAAGCTCGGAGAGCTCTCTACATATCGTAAAAGCGGTGTTGCAACACAAAGAAGGAGACAGGGACCTCTCACAGAGGCACATAGAAACAGAGCGCATAGGATGCGGTGCATAAGGGCCTGTACCAACTGTAAAGAACTTAAGCTCAAGGTAAGTGAAGTTTTGAGAACCTCACAGGGTTTTACTTACATCGTGCAGTGTGATTCCAACACACCTTGCAGCTCCTGTCTTAGGCTGCATGCCCAACAAACCTACACCCCTTATCAGGACTGTAGTAGGGGCATTGAGATCACCGGAGACGCTTTTATACTCCCAAGAGATAATAAAGAGCCTAATCTATCTCTGGTTGGCAATAATGAACAATGGCTGCCTCCAGACGCAGGCCAAACATATGGCTCCGCTGATGACATTATGTTTGAGACAGGTAATACGACACAGCCTCGAAACGCTGTAGCCAACCCTTTTGCACAACAACGCCCATCTGTAAACAATCTACCTGAGGGTATGGATGCTAGGAATACGGGTCGAAGGAAGAGAAAAGTCGCATCCGATGCATTGACACCCGAATCTGCTCCGAGAAAGCGGCGATCAACACATACCAACATAGAGAGGTCTATAACGGATTCTGTTCCACTGATGGACCACTTTGTACAAGAGCGTTCTGAGACCGAGGAATTTGGAATTGAAGAAAAGGATGATATTGTCGATGTGCTACTTGAGCAGTGGACAGTACTGGTACCCTGAGATGATCCTTCGCACCTCTTGGAAATAGAATCATCGTCTAGTCCATCTTGACGATATCAGCTCGAATTTGCATACCTCTGAGCACCCGGAATCCGATGTAATGACCTCTTACATTTCTTTTCGGGTTGTTGATTCACTCCACATCCAAGGTGAGAAGCTCGCAGTTACTTCGGTCATCATACTCGACATTCGGATAGGGCTCAAACTCAACCCTTTTGAAACAAACCAAAATCGGCATTTCTTCAGACTCCGAGCGATTGCCCATTGACGGCGATCATCTATATCGTGTCAGCTCAGACTGTCGCCAAGAGGCTTCCCATGCACATCCCCCGCACTTCCTATACTTGGCAGTCTCGCTCCCCAGAACAACGAAGGGACTGAATCCTAAATACTACAAGGGTGTTCACACGCTAAGTCGTATCCTGGTATTTTTAATCCAATTGGACGGTCTGCATGATCTGAGATTGAAACTCTTATTTGCTCGTCAAGATTGGATACCCGTTGGCATGATGACACCCTGTACACCCCAATCCTTCAGATGGGAACGTGCGCTTAACGGCTACTGTTACCCCCGTTATTACATAAGGCGTGAATTTCTTCTGCAAGATCATATTTTGATCCCTCATCTCTGACGGACTCCAGGCCCGTTTAACGGTGGACGTACAGCAACCTCCTCCAACTATCAACATGGCATTAGAAGAGAAGAATTCAACCATGGAGAGAAGTTCCATCTTTGAAGAGACGGGGCCTGAGAAGGTACCGTGGGCTTCATCCCCAGAATACTTACACGTATCCATGAAAGCTGGTCTGAACCAGGAGGACGCGCAATTTCTCCACGAAATATCTAAAGACGAACAGAACAAGATCTTTCACAAAGTTGATTGGAGACTATGTCCCATGCTAGCAGTCTTGTACCTCATATCGCACTTGGATCGGTAAGTGAAGCCCAATTCGCCAGATGTATCAACTGACTAACCTAAACCTAGGGCAAATATCGGGTACGTCCATCGTTGATCGTGCCATCCTCGCACAGAATCAGGCTGATGGACATACAGAAACGCTAAAATTGAAGGCTTGGAGAAAACGCTCAACATGACCGGAACAGACTACAACGTCGCCCTCATGGTCTTCTTTATCCCATACGTCCTTTGCGAAATACCCTCCAACATGCTGCTCTCCCGGTTCTCTAAGCCGTCCGTATACATGGGCGTCCTGATCCTCTGCTGGGGTATCGTCATGACGTGCATGGGCGTAGTGCAGAGTTTCGGTGGCCTCTGCGTTACACGCTTTCTTTTGGGGTTCTTTGAGGCCGGCTTCTTCCCCGGTGCGATTTACCTCGTTGGGCAATGGTATCCACCTGAGCGCACGCAGTTTCGTATGGCATTGTTTTATTGTGCGAGTGCAGCTAGTGGAGCTTTCTCGGGCTTGCTGGCGGCAGGCATTGCAAAGATGAACGGTATGTTGTGTTAACTGTGACTGAGCGGAGCCTGCTGATGTAGAAAAGGTGTGGGTAACTATGAAGGCTGGCGTTGGATCTTCATCATCGAAGGCATCGCTACTGTTTTTATGGGCGTCGCTGTATTCTGGCTCCTTCCGGACTCGCCAGAGCATGCAGCTGGTCGGTGGCTAACGCACGATGAAGCCCGGTTTTTGCGACTAAATCATATCGTAACGCGTGGCATGGCGACCAAAAAGAAGGTCAACCCTGACGGCAAAAAGGAAAGAGTCAAGTGGAGTCTTTTTGGCCAGGTCGCAAAGGACTGGCAGATCTACCTTCAAGCCATGATCTTCGCATCGAACGCGGTGCCAAACTATGGCTTGAAGTTTACGATGCCCCAGATTCTGAAGAATAGTGAGTGCTCCGTCTAAGAAGGGAAGCCACGCTTACTCACTGAGGTTTATAGTGGGCTTCACTTCCACCAACGCGCAGCTGATGACCGCACCGCCGTACGCCTGTGGCGCCATCTCCGCACTTCTCTCCGCCCTCTTAGCTGACCGGTATACGTGGCGCATGCCATTTATCGCGGGTGCACAGGCCCTGCTAATCATCGCATACGCCATCCTTTTTGCCAAAGCCGAGGCCATCAAAGACAATGTAGCGCTCTGCTACTTTGCTGTCCACGTTGCCTGCGTTGGCATATACCCGATCTTGCCAGGATGCAATGCTTGGACAATTAACAACCTTGCTGGCCCTGAGAAGCGAGCAGTTGGGTACGTATGCTCAGTGCCTTACTCGCCTGAACATTACTTACAGGTTTTAGCATTGCGACTATGATATGTATAGGAAACCTAGGCGGAATTGTAGGCTCCTTCATCTACCAAGAACGCGAGTCTCCCAGATACCCCACTGGTTTTGGAACCTCTCTCTCCTTCGCTGCTGCGGGAATGCTGTGTGCGTTTACGCTCGAGTACCTTTTCTGGAAGATCAATAGCAAGAACGCTGAGAAGACGGAAGACGAGTGGCGGGCCATCTACACGGAAGGGCAGTTGGAGAAGATGGGGGACCGAAGCCCATTATTCAAGTATCATCTTTGAGAAACAAGTCCTCTAGAACAATCTGCTGTTTCGAATACTCGATATCAGCACAGGCTAGAGGGTTTTCCATAACACTATTTCCAATAGACTTCATCACCTCTTCTCCTACTGACCATATCCCTAACATCACTAAGCCTTGGCAAAATTTAGAAAGCTACATCAGCTTGAGCGAAGATTTTGCTCGGATAGTGCAAGGGGGCTATACACATTCATCATACTATACCCTTACCCTCCTTCACTAGAGCAATACCCATCTCTGTCAGCTTGAACTTCTGGATCTTCCCGCTTGCAGTCTTAGGATACGTATCTACCCAAAAGACATACTTTGGCACTATCACTCTACTGTCAGCACTGATTCTTATACCTTTTGCTTTCAGGACAAAGCACAAACTCACCGAGATGATTGCTTAACTTTTCCCGCACCCAACTGCGAATGTCATGCGCAGAGACATTTCCCTCATCGCCTGATTGCTTGACAATGAATGCCGCAACTACCTCTCCATACCGATGATCCGGCAACCCTACCACGCTGACTTCACTAACCGCCGGATGCCCAAAAAGACAGTTTTCAACCTCTAGGGGATGAATGTTTTCTCCACCTCTGATGATGAGGTCTTTGATCCTACCCGTGATCTTCACATAGCCCTCTTCGTCCATGGACGCTTCATCGCCAGTGTGCATCCAGAGCACGCCATCTTCATCTGGGACTAGAGATTCGCGTGTCTTCGCTTCGTCATCCCAATACCCTTTCATCAAGAGGTAGCCAGATACAGCGAGTTCACCACGTTGGTTTACATCAAGAATGCGAGACCAGTCCGAGGGATCGACGACTTTGGCCTTGACGTGCGGGAGGAGCCGTCCGACGCTGTCTGTGCGCTTTTCCATTGGGTCATCAGTTGTAGTCATGCAAGAGACAGGACTAGTTTCCGTCATGCCGTAGCAGATGGTAAGCTCTGTCAAGTTGAGTTTCTTGTGCAGCTTTCGCATGAGCTCCGAGGGAATCGACGAGCCTGCTGCAATACCGGTTCGCAGATACTGGAAGCCGTCATGCGGCACGGCGCCATGGGCGAGTAGATCGAGTTCAGCGACAAACATGGTAGGGACACCGTAGAGGGCTGTGCATTTGTGTTCGCGGACCGCTTCGAGGGTAGCTAGTGGATCGAAGGCTTCTTTAGGAAACACAATTGCACTGCCGTGGGTTGCTGTAGCCATGTACCCAAGGATGCATCCAAAGCAGCTTATGTTGTTAGCCGTCTTCTTGCTATATATGAAGTGGAAACGTACTGAAACAGCGGCGGCGGACAGCATACAACATCATCTGGTGTAAGCAGCATCCTATCTCCAATATTGTTCCCATTGTTCAAGATACTCCTATGGGTCAAGCACGCTGCCTTTGGCATGCTTGTCGTACCGGAAGTAAACTGAATATTTGCAATCTCATTCTGATCTAATCTCAGATTCTCCAGCGCACTCCCGCTGCCGCCATCTTCAGCCAGGTTCTCATATCTCTGTATGCTCTTGTAATCATCCAGATCCACCCGTCCCTGCGCGTTATTCACCAACACAACGTTCTGGAGCGAGGGCACGAGTTCGGACTCGAGAGCTGAAGCTGAGAGGTTGGGTACGAGATGTGTGAGGAGAGGGATATTGGAACGCGGATCTTTCCGGGGGATATTTGTTTCGGCACCGATGATCAGGTGGGAGGCGGAAAGATGGTTGAGTGCGGAGAGGACTTGCGGCGCGTTGAAGGCCGGATTTAATGGTACCTGCAGGATAGGTTAGTTTCAGTGGCTCAACCTTGACGATGTATATTACATACTAATACTGCCCCAAGCTTGAACAGCGCATATGTAGTCTTGTAATACATTAGCTTATGTCTCTTGAAGCCCGTCCTGAGATGGTGTACCGTAGCGAACTCGACATTATTCCCCAACGACACGGCAACTCTATCGCCCTTCTTCACACCAAGCTTCTGCAGTCCTCGGGCTAGGGCATTCGAGTCGCGGTCGAGGGTTTCGTAGGTAAGGGTTATTTGCTGGTGGTGGGATATCACCCTGATGTAGCTTCAGTCGAGCTTCACATATAGGCGTCTTAGGGTGCACTGACGCGTTACGGTCCCCATACTGCCTGACAACACCCGCAAAGTGTTGTGGAACGGTTTGCTCCAGGAGCGGAGGCTATCACACCTGTCAGTCATGGCGACTGGCAGTTGTGAAAGCTGGGGTACACACCTCATTCGACCCCACAGCGAATGCTTTGGTTAGAAGGCCGCGACATGGGCTGGAGGGAAGCAAAGGAAATCTAGTAGAGCGTGCGAGAACAGTCCGCAGCATCTTCACATCGACACCGCAAGACGATGGAGGACCTATGTCCGAGCATCTTTCTTGTGTGCTTGGAGAGATGTTGTGCCAGGCGCCTCGGTCGCGGCTCAAGGTCAAAGTACCCGTTACGTATGCGGGGTAGCTCCGCCTACGCAAGCAAGCCTCATTACCGGGGGCCCTACGGCGTGCTTCACATAAGTAATACCTATTGCAACTAGGCAATGTATAATGTTCTTCTCTGTCTCAAGCCTCCAAGATAAGAAGAGGCCATGTGCATCCCGTGTTCAGAAGGCGGACAACCGTTGGCCGTTATCGCTACCGAAGAAATAGCGGAACTGAGTTCCGCAAGCCGTATATCCGCTTCCTCGGCCTCTGCCTTCACAACTCATGTACGGCGCGCTGTCAACCCTGACTCGGCCTATTCTACCACAGCTACGGTCACGTACCATCTTGGCAACCTCACTCCATCGAGCCTTCGTAGCATTCCCATCAGCCAGGATGCGCGTCCCTTACGCCCCCAGCGAGCCCCAGACCGAGGAAGCTCGACCTGTATATGAACGCATCGCAGAACGACGCAAGCCTCGCCCACTCATCCCCCTCGATCTCGCCCTCCTCCATAACCCCGCCGTGGCAGATGGCTGGAACTCGTTCATTGGCGCCATACGCACCAAAACCAGTGTGCCAGAAGGCTTGAGAGAACTTGCCATTTCACGCGTCGCTGTACTCAACAAAGCCGTGCATGAGTGGGACATCCACGCCGCGCTCGCTGTAAAAGCCGGTATCTCGAGAGACGCTATGCAACTTGTCTTCGATCTGCCGGTCACGAAGAAGGGCTTGGTGGAGAGTAACGACACGCTGGGGTTCGCTGAGGACGAGTATGCAGTGCTGAGTTATACAGATCAGATGACAATCGGCGTGGAGGTGGAGGACGCTGTTGCAAAAAAGCTGAAGGGATTCTTGAGCGACAAGCAGATAGTGGAGCTGACGACTACCATTGCGGCGTACAACTGTGTCTCGAGAGTTCTGGTGGCCCTAGACGTGGGGGAGAACAACGGTAACGACATGAAGAAGGTCAAAGATCTGTGAATAGCGGCCAAATGACATGTGGATCCATGAGAGAGATCATGCACCCAACAATAGTAATTTGCAGGCGACTAGCAAAGACTTTGCTACCAGCTAGAGATGATGCTTCTCGGGTACTTGCGTCTTCCCCAGATCTCAGCGCGTCACCGCTCTTGCCCTGTGCGCTCCCCGCAACTCCAAAGGGAAGGAGCCTCGGTCGTTCAGCCGGCGCAAACCGAACTTGTCTTAACAAACACCTCTACCCTCTTCCTTCTGTGCTCTCTCCAAATTTTGTAGAATCTACAATCCAGCCCATGATGGCGTCCCTATCTCCTCGACTCTTCACCCGCTGCCTTCGCGTGCGCCAACCCCACCCATGGCTCCTCTCTGCACAGCGTTACGCCTCAACCAAACACCCGTCCAACTTCACACCACCCTCACAATCCGACCTCGACGAACTCCGCGAATCCGTCCGCGACTTTACACGAAGAGAGATATCAGGAGATCTCGCCGCTCGGACAGATAAAGAGAATGAGTTCCCCAACGACATGTGGAGGAAGTTTGGCGAGGCAGGCTTCTTGGGCATAACGGCGGACGAGGAGTTTGGTGGCTTAGCCATGGGGTATCAAGCGCATTGTGTCGTCATGGAGGAAATTAGTCGGGCGAGTGGTACGTTTGAGAATACCCTTTCCGCTTGTAGTGGCTTGGAAGGCTGAGGGGAGTAATACTGACAACTTGCAGGAAGCATAGGCTTGTCATACGCAGCGCACTCGCAGCTCTGTGTAAATCAATTAATGCTAAACGGCTCGCCGGAGCAGAAGAAGAAATACCTCCCCGGCCTCATCAGTGGCGAGCAAATTGGCGCGCTGGCCATGAGCGAACACTCTGCTGGTTCAGATGTTGTTAGCATGAAGGCGACAGCTAAGGAAGTAGACGGCGGATACTTGCTCAATGGCACCAAGATGTGGATCACAAACGGACCGGACGCCCACACAATCGTCGTCTACGCGAAAACCCAGCCCGATGCTTCATCGAAAGGCATAACAGCGTTCATCGTCGAAACAACCGCCAAAGGCTTCAGTGTCGCCAACAAGTTAGACAAGTTTGGGATGCGCGGCTCCAACACTGGCGAGCTTGTCTTTGAGGATGTATTTGTGCCTAAAGAAAATATCTTGGGCGAAGTGAACCGCGGCGTGCGCGTGCTCATGGAAGGCTTAGACTTGGAGCGGTTGGTGTTAAGCGCTGGACCCTTGGGCCTTATGCAGGCAAGTCTTGACACTGTCTTGCCGTATACGCACCAAAGAAAACAGTTCGGTATACCCATAGCACATAACCAGCTCGTCCAAGGCAAACTCGCAGACATGTACACCAAATTCCGCGCCTCCCAATCCTTCACCTACACCGTAGCCCGAGCGGTCGACGAATCTCACGCCTCCCCCGATATCAGAACACAAGACTGCGCGGGCGCTATTCTATATGCGGCAGAGAGAGCGAGCGAGGTAGCAGCTGATGCGGTGCAGTTGATGGGTGGCATGGGATACATGAACGAAGTCCCTGTGGGCAGGATATTGAGAGACGCAAAGCTGTATGAGATCGGGGCTGGGACAAGTGAGGTCAGGCGGATGGTCATTGGAAGAGCGTTTAACAAGGAATATAAGCAAGAGATATGATGAGAAACGAATGGGGAAATGAAAGCATTGTTGAAGTCCACGAGTTCCCCGAATAACCACCTACTTGCACTCATTTGAAGCAGGAACCTACCTGATACAAACACTCCTCATTCGGACAGCTCCCTGTAACCTCCTGGCTCGAACAAGTCACCGCTGTATCGAAGTCTTTACCGCCCATAGCTTCCTCCAGCTTACCCTGCCGGTTATCGCGCGCGTTCCCGTCAACAGCAGCTATAGTACCGACACAATCAAACTTCCCCTGGTCCGTGACGCCCCTGAATTTTAGATCGACCCTCATATGTGCAACCTCCTTCCCATCAGAATCCGAGACACTCACCTTCACATACGCCGGCGCATTGCACCACCTGATGACTCTACCGCGCTTATCCGGCTCATCAAGCTTGTTATCGCGATCCGGCAGCACCACGCACCACGAATTTTTGCAGAGCGCGCATATGGTCGACTTGCGATCAAACTTGTAACAGTTCTTGTCGTCGATGGTGGCAAGCATGAACGTGTCTGCGATCTGCTCGATGAAAGCTTGCTGCAGACCTTTGCGGTATTCTTCTGGGATAGAGGCGCTGGCGATATGTACATCGGCTTTGGATCTTTCAACGGTGCCACCCTTGTTTGAGTGCTCGATGCTGACAAAAGTATGTACGCTGGTTTTGCATGGTTGCCCGCCTTTTGAGCACTTCTTTTCGAGGAATTTCCTGAAATCGTCACGGATGAAGGTGCCGTAAAAACTCCCGATATGCTGGCGCTCGTTGCTAATCTCGATGTTGAATGTGTAGGGTTTTGGTGCCGTGGGTGTTGGAGTAGGTGTTGGTGTTGGTGTTGGTGTTGAGCTCGTGGCTGGTGATGGTCGAGTAGCTCTACAGCCAGGTGGTCTGCTGGCTTGGAGAGATTGGTTATGTTCGGAACGGGGCTTTGCATGTGAAATATTCTCGTCACGCGTGTGTCTTTTCATGGGTACTGCCACACATGCAGTCGCCAGTATCATAACCATAACGCAGAAGATCTTCATAGCATATGGAGCGTGGTCTATTCCGAGGGCTGAGCAACGCGCGAGTAGGAATTCTCTTAAATCGAAATGCAAATTCCATGACAGACCATGACTCTTCAGCTTCAGCGCTCGAGCGGTTATGGTGGCCCTTCTTCATTCGTCGCTGCTATCACATGGAGAACCTTCAAGAGAGGAAGCAAGCCTCAAACCGACTTTACTGTGAGAGTAAACATCGCTAACGCGAATCTTAGTTGTTGCCTTCAAGTCTGCTCTAAATAATTCGCTATTCCTGTATAACATGTGGTCGGGCTAGGCTATGTGAGAGCCATTCAGAACTTGGTCAATTCGCACTTGAGCTAATCTTTGATCAGACATCCTCGAGGGCATAATCGTCATCCAATCCTACTTGAGATCTTGTGTACGTCTGTCTCTAATAGCCATTAGCATGTTGTACCATTGACGTTCTTATTGTACTACGAAGGTGGCATTGGTTTAAAATAAGCAAAAGGCTCGTACTAAATACCTTTCGTGGAATCCACCGCCCTAATGAGTCATCCTCGGTTCGACATTTTAGCCCCACCTTCCCGCACACGTCTCTTCATCATCACGATATGTAATGTCTCGTTAGATAGAGCTGCCCTTTTTTCCTTCGACAACTCTTTTGTCGTTTGTATATAAAGATAATAATTCACTTAGTCATCATCAACACGGGCCGGTAACTCAGTGGTAGAGTGTAGGATTGCAGCCCATCATAGTCGTTATCCCGAAGTCACCGGTTCGACTCCGGTTCGGCCCTGTTCATTTTTGTTTTTTGTTCTTTTACATCAATCCAAACTAAGAGGCGTGGCATAAGCCCGCTTTTTTTCCTGCGCAACCTCGTGTGGGGGTGATTTCTGAAAGTGACTCTCAGGATTGACTAACATTCTGATGTCACGCCGGGAAAGATCTTCCTCCATCCACTGTTACCACGTGCACAATTGTATATGGCTCGGATTCTCGGTAGTCCCTTGGCCGGAATTCCTTTGCATGTCGTAGCCTCATGAGCTAACCTGGAGATACCGGATAGGTTTAAGGTCTCTGTGTCGTACATATAGGTACGAAAGTACGCGCGCAATGGAAGAATTTTTGCGCTTTCTCGCTCTCTCGTCTCGAAAAGCAGGCCCATTCCTCCTATTTGACTTTCAGTACTCGCCAGCATGTCGATTAAGGACAAAGTCATTGTCATTACGGGAGCCGCGTCGGGCATAGGCTTGGAAACCGCCCGTCTCTTCGCCGCGAAAGGGGCAAAGCTCTCGCTGGCTGACATTCAAGAGAAGCCGCTGAAGGACCTTGAAGCCGAACTCCAGCAATCAGGCGCTCAGGTCATCTCCCACGTAGTCGATGTCAGTAACCGCAAAGACGTCGAGAACTGGATCACAGCCACAGTGGAGAAGTTCGGTAAACTAGACGGTGCTGCGAATCTCGCGGGCGTCATTGGCAAGCAGAGCAGCGTTGCTGCCATCCAAGACTTGGACGATGCAGACTGGGACTTTGTCTTCGGTGTCAACGTTATTGGAATGCGGAATTGTTTGCGAGCTCAAATCCCGCATATGAACGAGGGAGGTTCCATCGTCAATGCAGCGAGCATATTGGGACTCATTGGTGCGCCGAACAATCTAGCTTACTGCGCGTCGAAGCATGCTGTTGTTGGTATGACGAGATCGGCAGCGAAAGAACTCGGTCCGAAGAAGATCCGAGTCAACTGCTTCTGCCCGTAGGTTCTACTCCCTGTCGATAGACATATTGCTAACTGGAGGCAGAGGGCCTATCGACACGCCCATGTTGAGGAAGTCGTACGAGATCAACGGACATCCTACCGACTATAGCTTTCTTCCACTAGGACGAGCGGCAGATCAGAAGGAAGTTCCGCCCCTGATTGAGTTTCTCATTTCTGATGCAGCTTCATTCATCACAGGAAACGCCATGCCGATAGATGGAGGGTGGTATTGTTAGATCTAGTAGTCAGCAGTGCTATACCACCTTTGTCGAATCACTTTCGAAGGTGCCTTTCAACTTCATGAAGGCAGAAAGGTGGTGTAGGAGCATACGGGGAAGTTTTGATGTATGTCAATCTTCAGGCAGGGCTCTTTCCATTGGAATAGTTGTGAAATATGGGTTACTATCGTTGGCTGGTTAGCTTATGTTTTTGTGTTGTTCCCGTGCTGCTGTAGGATTTCGTTGGGAAAGTAAAACTTGGAAGCACGGAATTTACACCCCCACGCGAACCCAACTTTGCAAAACAGCGCCAACCATACTTCGTAATGACTGACCATTTCACGATGAAACAACACGCAACACAGTATAGCAACATGTGTCATTGGATCAAGGAAGTCAGAGAATAGCTATCACATCCTCTGCCCTAATTGCGCTCTAGGAGCTGATTGCCTCGCAGCTTCAGCTCCGTTAGCCCGATCTTCAACTACTGGCCAGAGGATAGGAAGCATCGGGGCATATAAAGACGTCCCAAAACTAATTCAACTCATGCATACAAGCAAATGTTCCGAGATGGTGCTTCTTTGAACCCCTCATCTCAAGGTTGCGCACGCTCGGGTCAGAGCTTCGGGATCCCTTATCCGGCCCTACATAACAGAGGAGCTTCAACGCGGGAAGCCAAAATATTACAAACTCCCCCTGGCACCCAAAATGTATTGAAGAGAATAAACGGTGCAAGACAATCTTTCCTCACACAAAATGTCATCCATAGACCAACCGATTAAAGGCAAAATCCTTCTCCTCACGGGAGGCGCATCCGGTACCCAGCATCCTTAGACCGTCGGTAGCACAAATAGTCTAATAGTTCCAGGAATCGGTCTGTCAGTGACCAAAAAAGCCCATGAACTCGGCGCAAGAGTTCTAATCGCTGACATCAAAACTACACCTGAGTTCGACGTTTTCGCCTCTGGCAAATCTAACATACTTTACGTGCAAGCCGACGTCACGCACTGGCCCGATTTCAACAAGGTTTTCGCCGCTTGCGAAGACAAGTGGAATGATGTGCCTGATGCATATGGTATTTGCGCCGGCCTTTTCGACCCGCCATTCTCCAACTTTTGGCAAGATCCAGAGCAAGAGGAGGGTTATAAGCAAGTCGATGTAAATGTGAATCATCCCATCAAGTTGACGAGGTTAGCGCTAAGGAAGAGTTTGAGTCGGGGAAAGAGGGCTAGTGTTTGCATTATTGTGAGTATTTCGAGTCTCAAGAACAGTAAGCAAGAGGCACATCACGATAGATTAGCTTCCCGGAATATCGTGATACGCGTGGCTGATTGTACAATAGGCATCGGTTGGCGGCTTAGCAGGCAGTATAGCCGCACCACTCTACTGCGCGACAAAACACGCAATAGTTGGTTTCGTCAAATCTATGAAGGACACAGAAGCTCTTACCGGCGTGAAAATCACTACACTCTGTCCTGGAGTGGTCCTAACGCCGCTCTTTGACACAGTCAAACTGACGCAGTATTCAGTCACCGAAGGACGGTCACTCACCCCAGAGACATGCGCTGAGCACATGCTGGACCTGTTGCAGAAGAGAGAATATCCCTGTGGAAGCGTTCTAGAAGTTACTTTAACAGGCTCGAGAGTGATTCCGGAGTGGAACGTGCCGCCACCACAAGGAGAGGGCACGGGCCAAGAGATGATGGACGAGAAGTTTATTGAGAATCTGTTGGGACCGATTAAGAGGACGTTAGATGGTGAGAAACTATCGAAACTGTAGAGATGAGTTACAAAGAGACGAATGAAGCCGGAGAGCTTGGTATAATGAACAAGAAAATAATAAGGGCTAGGCTATGAATTATGCGTTCCAGACGCTAGACGTACTATTGATTTCGAGAGCAAGGTTATCCAGCCATGTCACTCGCCCATGGACCGACCAGCTTTGCAGATTTGCAGCGCTGGAATTAAAATAATACAGTCCCTCACTATGTCTCCGTCATCACTATGCCACCAACTAAACGATCGAACTCCCTCTTCCACTGTGGCATCATCGATCTTGGTTTCGGCTGCGCAGCACTTTCATCAAAGGGCTCCAAAGTGATACCGAGATTTTCAGCCGTATCTTTTGCTGTACTGGATCTATATTGTCGAATGACCACAGTTTGTAGCAAGAGAAGTTTGTCAAATCGGCGGTCTTTGATATTCTTGAAAAGCGCCTTTAGCGCCTGTTCCGAGGGATGGGGGTAATCAGTGTTGACGTGCAACTCGCAGATGCTTTTGGGCAGCATGTCGCCCATGCACGGTATATCAATGTACTCCCAAGCTCTTGCGCCTTCGGGAATGCTGGCATTGCGACCTAGTCGCTGGCCGCTCTCTAGAGGTGGTCCGCAGAAGGCTTGGACGTCTACTTCGAGCTTTTGGAGCTTTGGAAAGCGCATAAAGGAAGAAAGACCGTTGACGACGTCGCCGTGTAGCTCATCGATAGTGATAGCGAGGTCGAGGAGTTGCTCGCCGCAGTAGTTGGCTAATGTTTCCATGAATTCTCCTGCATTCCAGTCGTATTCGAGGCCGTCCCATTTTGTCTGATGGGAGTACCTGAAGGTCGTGAGAGCTGGCGTGTTCGCTAGTAGTGTCGCGAGAGCGGTGGCGTCCATACAGCAGCACGCAAGTTCCAATCTCGTTAGCGGCGACTTGGGACTGAGGCTTGGCCATTCGAACGGTATGCCTCCCCAGTCATCGTTGACAGCTACGCAGCTCACAGCATAGAGGTTTCGAATGCTTTTAAGCACCATGAAAGGCTGAAGACATTGAAGGCCGACTCTGACGTCGTAGCCTTCCTCGACGAACGGAAAGATAGTCTCGAGTGACGCTAATGGTTTTGATCGAATTCCAACACTATTTGACGTTGATACTAGTGACTCAATAGAGGGCACCAAGGCTTCGGCGGCCTCCGTGTTTCTGACTTCATGCCATCTGTCCGGTAGTTGTAGTGTCTTGAGGTTTGGCAGAAGTGAGAGTAGAGCGATAGTCGCATACAGCTTGTCCGCATCCTCGCTGTCGTCTGTGCTGTCCTCGTTGACAATGCTTTGCCACCATTCTTCCGGGTCCGCTTTGGTAAAGTATTCGGCAGAATACAAGAGACTTTTGATATCTTTTATAGCAGCTTCGTCGTCCCGAAATTGATATGTATCGGAACTCATACGAACGTCTACCAATGAGCGTCGATCCCACAAGTTCAAGGACTCGATGTACTGGGCGATGATGGGTTCCTGTGATATCTTGTATATGATGCTCAAGGTATCTGCGCGCCGTGTTGGGTTGGCGTTTGTTGTGTAGCTCCATTGCTTCTTCAACGCGTTGTGTCGCTCGATCTGGGATTTCGACCGTCGGTACACTGTCTTGCATGAGAGTACAAAGCCCTCGAGACCGCTTGGCAAAGTTAGATCTATGACAAGATCAAGAATCTCATATGGAAGATCCAGAAGGCCCATGTCGATGCCAGAGACCCTCACAGCGTTTGGCGGATAGGTGCAAGTACAGGAAGTGTAAAAGAAAAGCTATCAGTGGTATAGAGTACCATGGGGACGATATATACGGAAAGAAGCGTTAGGTGGTGGCGTGAAGTTGGGTGGCGAACGTCACGCTTGAAAATTTCAACGCTAAACATTTACGGGTGGGGTTTTCGATAGGACTCAAGAGACAAAAGTTTCATGAGATCAGGGGTAGCTCCGGGCCGATATATCAGAGAATGGTCGAGCGGGGCCTTTCGCCGACACACCAAAGGGTTTACTGGGGTGGGTTGAGCTCCGGCAGCGTGCGCTTCCTTGTACACTACTAGCCATTTTACCTGAATCTCCCACGCCAAGTGCTTCCAGTAAAGATCATCTTGCGCGTTGCAGCAATCGCCGAAAGACGTGGGTTGGATTTGGCATCCTCCATTGTCGACAATGTTTCATGCGCGGTATTACTATGGGGCAGACAATCCTGCATGTGACGAGCCAAGACTAGGAGGTGAGCAGTGGCGATAGGACCCCGAGGGTGTTCTACAGCGAGCGGCGGCTATCATTTCATCAACACCTTGGGGTACGATATCACGATATCTATGTCGACGGTAGTTGGCAATTCCTGAGACCGTGTAAGAGTAACGCGATGCGGACAGTGGATGGCAAATGGCAAGAGACACGGGGCTGGCTGGCGCGTGGCAACGGAAATACGCTCGCTTGGTAGCGCGTTGCCAAACCCTGCCAATTAGTGAAAACGCGTACGCAAACATTGAAGCCCAGCCACAGCACATCTTTGTTCATCTGTATTATCAGCTTTTGTGGCGGTGAGCCCAGCATGAAAACGCCCTTTCGCATTGCACATTGTATGCTTGTTCTCATCCTCACAGCGTTACTCCTCGGCACCGTCTTCTATGGCTTCTGGCTGCTGTGGGACGAGCAGCACCCCAAGCCTCAGGTCTTCGACGACTCCGAGCGAAAGCCGTCGCCTCAAGAGATCGTGAGTTCTGTAATGTCTGCTGGAAGAGAGGGTTTGCGTCTAACGAGAATGCAGGCTGAATCGATGAACACGCTATGGGACCAATGGGATGAGGACCATTGCAAAAACGTCTGCGAAGCATCATGGATTGCCTGTCGGCTAAGACACTGCGACGACCGCCCAGATGTCAGAAAACAAGAGCTGTGAAGATAGCTGTATGCAAGAATCGGTACCTGCTGAGATGACTTGTCGAGAGCGACCACTCCATACCTCCAAGATGGCTAGCATCACGTCTAGCAGCCTTCCCGACAGAGATTGAACTTCCCGTTGTCGCACGGCGGTTTGTTCATTTTAGGAAAGCAAAATTGTTGTTTGCTGCTGTTCCCGCATCGTGTGGGGTTACTTTGAGTACTCGAGGATAAATGATCAGTGCCGGCTAGCCCCACACCATCTATCTATATGGAAAAACAATGCTTCATGACCCCAAATTGCCAAATTTGGCATTTTGCGATTGCTATTGGCTTAGAGATCCCAGCAGCGTGGCTTTTCGCCGCTTAGAAGGACTAGCACTTCTTGGGTTGCGTCCAGAATTAGAGTTACAAGTTTATAGAGACATGATGTCCGGCCTCAGGGCGGGTGATTTACAGTCGAAGACAGTATTGGTTTCGCTATGGTGTCTCACATTCTCACTCTCGCCGCAATGGCAGCCTATGTCACAGCTTTCAACTGCACACGGGAGCATCTGCAAGATGTAGCAAACCAGTATATCGGCATGATGGCGACGGGCCAACACGACCGCTTCGAGAACCTCGCGTACACCATGGTATACGTCGAAAACAACAAGACATTGTCAATTCTCAACGGCACTCCAGCTTTCGGTATGACCATTGACACCAACCGGTCCCTTTACGACACGACACAATGCAAGACATTTACGGAGATTATCGTCACGGACCCGCTACATCCATATGTCATTCATACGCAAATGACTCTCGACAACGAGGGAAATGTGCAATTAATTGACAGTCTGGTCACGGACAAAGGCGACTGGGCGTTCAATGCTACAGGATATCGGTACTGGAACAGTCAAGAGAAGTGGGACCCTATTCCCGAGACCGAGCGCATATCTCGCGAAGCTATTAAGGCCGCCGGCGACGCTTACGCGGATCGATGCAACGATGTTACGGTGCAGGTACCCTTTGGAACGCCTTGTGCACGGCTCGAAGGCGGCGCGTACACTGGTCGAGGAAATTTGTCAGCGAATACGTGTAACATTGGCGGGCTTCCGGAACACATTCCAATGCTCAGCCGTAGATACGTTATTGATGAGGTGATGGGCGTCGTAGACATCTTCTTAGGATTTACAGGCTTGGATCGCACGAGGCCAAAGGAAGGCACACCAGATAGCCACCTGTTCAGGGTCGAGCAGGGCAAGATACGGTACATTCATACTGTGAGCGCATGTTTTGTTGACGGCTGCGGCATGAATGGAACTGGAATTCCACCCGGTATTGGTCGCTGAATATGGCTCCGGCCTAATTACGATATGTAGTCCTCTTTTCGCTACACGGTGCTATGAAAGTATCATCGCAGCGTCATGTGCATGCCATAGTCATTTATCTCGGATTTTTCACGCGTATCAACACTGCAATTTGTGCTTCTTCAATATGTCTAGTCTGCCACTTATGTTTCCCGTTTACCCATTCGAACCTTTGTTACCTTCTCAACCTCGAACAACCCAGGATCGCGATTCTACAAAGAGCACACCTGCGCATAATTACAATATATAGACACTGTGCTTTCCAGTTGTTACTTCAGACAAGAACATCATATAATCGTAAATTTCCGTCCATTCAAAAGCTCATCTCTTTTCACGGGAGGTTTAAAACTAGTCAATCTGGTGAAATGGGTGTGTTTGGTTCGCCGTTCGATAAAGAGTCGGCGATGCAGACCAGGTTGGCGTTCTTGAGTAGTCAGTCCACCAAACTTTTCCGACAAGTGAATCCACGAATTGAAAGCAAGTAAGCGCTCTGGGTCCCACGACATGTATGCTAAAAGTATAAACTCGTCTTTGTTGACAGGTCTCAATAGCCATAGTCCGAGAGGCTTGATATTGATCGTTTGCAAGGGAAAGAAGACAATGAGATCATTTGAATCAGCTTCGAAATCGAGATCCCAATACAGCTTGTTTTGAAGCTCGTGGAGGCGGTTATAGATGGTCCCGACAGTGCGATGATATGTCGTCGGACAGACTCGACCATTTCTAACTTGGTAACGCGTCTCTACAAAGCCACGAAGAATGAGCTTGCCGCATGGCAGTTTACTACTCGTATTATCGTCGCGGAATTGTTTCCGTAAGGCTGGATATGGGTGGGGGGAATTCCACGTCTCCTCAAAACCTAGATGAGCCCAAGAAGAGATTCTAGGTCCAGGATTCCGAAAGTTTGAGGCCACAAGCGGCCAGTCAATCGCCCATGAAGGTATGGGTTTCTCGCAATTGCCTTTGTACTCGCACTTGTCGAAAATCTTGAGCTTCGCGAGTAATGTGAGCGCTGAACGACCTTTTTCATTCGCTTGCATTAGTATCGCCCAAGTGACTGTTGAAAGAATCGAGGCCATGTCTGCGGAATAGTCGATGGGGATGAAAATAGCATTGTGCCTTGTCATAGTCCAAGTCTCAATTGACATTGCTCTTGCAGGGAGGCCTGTTATCCCGAGGACCCCATATATGTGATCTCTTGGGTTCTTCGCGCCCAGAACCCCTGTGTCTAATAATGTCTCTATTAAGTCTAGGTTGCCTCTTGCTCGATGGACTATTTCGAAGCAGTTGAGGCGAGAGCTATGCAGTTGATTCAGCCTAGCGATGGCATCCAGTTGAGACGCAATCTCTTCAGTGGGAGCTTTGTGGCTAATTTCCGGAGGCGCTCGTCTTCGATGCAAAAGCAAAGGCTTTTGATGACCCGACTTTTCGTATGAGTCAAGGTCCGCTAATTCTAGTAGCCGACCGGGTTGAGCTAACAGGTCGTTCCACTCGAAACGACAACGCCCACATTGAAATCGTAACTTTCGAGCGGCAAACACCTCTTGTTGCACCCACATTCGCATGAACCAAGCCCTTGAATAGATATATGACAACGCCTCGTGAATCCCCCAGAAGTCAAAATCTTTGTCGATGGCAGGTTGTAGCTGACAGTCGCGTGTGTAGTTTATGAAGGTTGCCACGTCTTGTATTGGCCCCTCGTCGGCAGAATCTATCCAGGCAATGACCTTTGCAGCTTTCTGATATATGATAAACATGTTTGATACTTGTTTGCCACGCTCCTCGTTGGCGCTCTGATCAATACAAATAGCATCTACCCAAAGGTATTTATCCTTGCCCTCGAAATTTCGAATTGATCGCAGAGCCGCCGAGAGGTTTTCTCCGATAGAAATCTCGACACCATTGCACACAAGAATTTGCGGTGTCTCCTCACTTCCCCAGCTGTATGACAGCGCATCGTATTCAATCAAGCGATTGCCAGCAGGCGTATGCACTCCAAGGCCCTCGAATTTGGCATGTAATATATCCGCGACATACATTCTGCAGACTAGTGGCGCATTAGGTGCAGTGTCGGCACGAAGTAGATGTATAATTCGGGTCTGATGAGGCTGAAGTGGTGTATATAGCGCCTGTGCGATAACCATGATTATAGACTAGCGAAGACTGAGTAGCATATTGTGAAGCTATTCGTGATGCCAGCAAAGGAATAGTTTGTTTACTAAAAGAAAGAACCGCCAAATCAAAGGACAGATCTCGAATCGGAGTTGAAGTTGGATGAAGATGCGAGGAGATGAAGAATACATTTAATGTGGGGTACATTACAAAGGAGCTCATTTATTTTGAGTGGTGGGGCTAAAATCAAGCTTTACGTACAACATCTACGATAAAGTAGTTCTATTTATTTTTAGGTTTTATATACAACGAGAAAATGGGAGTATCACAAAAGATAAGCTAATCCGTAACTGATAAAATCACTCTTCCAGAACAAAGTAGCTATCATGAAATATTTTTAAAAGACTTTATAATATATTTAAGTACTATATTAAAAGTCTACTAGAAATTCTTAAGAGAGTTTAGACGTACCTTGCTGTTGTTATACTTTCTTAAGCGCAGTGAGCTTAAGACGGCTAATGCTACAAAGATACAAGTTCCTTCGTATAGTTGAGGGATAGCCGTGTGGGTTGAATGTATTTAGATGCTTGTACATTTAAATCGCTAATTGAATGCATACAAACTCTAAAACGCAGCATATAATACATGCCCTTCAACAGTTCCTTTTCCTTTTTTGTGAAATTAGGGAATCAACTCCTTGTTGTCGATGTAGAACAATCCATTTCTTAGACGGATTAGGGCTGATTACCCCATTGGGAAATTTGCGGAAGATGTTGGCAATGTGACCAACTGGAGCAGCGAGCATGTCCATAGATCCCTCGAACCACGGGTCTTCGCCCGCACTGGGATGGCTCCTTGACAGCACGGAGGCTTTAGTCCTACCAAAGTTCTTTGCTAGGCTCTCCGACGATCCACGATTTTCATTTTAACTTAGCGCCTTCTCAAGGGCGGGCAGGTCATCTCTCTCTTCCTTCTTCTTTGATATGTTGGGAAAGGACCGTCTAGAGTTCTTTTAGCTTGGGGATGTATGTTGAGTCTGCGGCATGCGTCCATAACATTCCTCAATATCTCCATTATAGCAACAATAGAGAATAACAGGCATATGCAAAAGAAAGGTGGGAGAGCGGGCGGGCAAATAGAGAGGCATGTGGAAATTATTCAAATACTCGAAAGAGCCCCATCGACTGCTATTGCCAACGCCCCTTTTTCGTTATAATCAGCGATTACACAACCAACCGACAATTACGCCGACCATTATGTGCGTTAGCCAGTTTGCTGCAATCTGCTGAAATGCTTCCATCGATAGACCTTTCTCTATCATAGACCGAGTATCTACCCTCTCCACAAAAGGCACCCTCGATGCTTCACCGTCTTCCACAACCATGTATGGCGATCCATGCAATTTCTTTCGTGCTTCTTGACATGTCAACCAGTCGTCGTAATACGTTGCAAATTTCGGTTTCGTGATCTCACTCAACACGTTCTCCTTCGTGATTGTATAATCCCGTCCAAAGTGACCATGAGCGCGACCAAAAACAGGCGGCAGCTTGTACTGAGAGAAGCGACATAGCGCGTCGATATGTTCTGGAAATAGTACTTTTTTATCTTGCCGGAAGACTATGACACTACCGATTCTTCCTTGATCCGACGGTTGGATTTCGCCCCATCGTGCGCCTGGGTATTTATTTAGGTTTTCGAAATCACAAATGAGGAAAAGTGAGCTGGCTTCTGGGTTGGAACAGTCCAAGGACACATCGACAGCTACCTGGCTATTTCGAGTAGATTCGGGGATGTGCTCTACTCTAAGGATGTGCAGTGGCAACTCAATCCGGGTTGAAACTTGGGAAGTAGTGGTCTGATCGAACACTGGGTGGCCGGCCGAGAGCTCGGTGGGCTCATACTTCGGTCTTCCTGACACGACGTCTTTCGTGCAGTTGATTCGTACGCCCAATATGACTCGGGTCTCGACTGGTTTAACTTGTAAGTGTGCTGTGGCGGCCTTGGGTTGTGTCTTAACGATCGCTCCTTCTTCCCGCGCTCTTTCAGTATCCTGAGTCTCATAGGAGTGTTTAGCGGGAGCTATACCCCTAATGTGTCGTAGCTCCATCCTAGTGCCTGGGAATGACCATGTGCTCAAGCGATCTACGATGTGACGGAAGTCTGTCATGTCAAGGTCATCGCTCCGATTTGGATCTATAGAGAGTCCCTCTTCCCCAATCGCAAGTATGGGTCCATACCAACGAAAAGGCCATTGCGGAGAACCATCCACACAATTTGGAGTACTACGGTTGGGAGCGGACCCGTCGATCATGCCCGCCTCGCGTATCATCAAGGAGATAGTATGTCGTAGTGGGCGATCCAAGACGTCGTTATGTTTGATTGGCTTGTATTCCACCGCTGTATTGGGTCCTAGCAAGTTGCGCTTCTGTGGGTAGTCATATCCATCATCTTCAGGCTCGTCGTCTTCGAGGTCATCGTCAAATCGTCGTTCGAACTCCAACCAAATGAAGCGTGGCTTGTCGTCGTCGACGGGGAAGTAGATGGCCCGTCTATGCATTGGGGTCGGTCTTTTGTCGTCGCTAAATTCCTTGAATATAGAGCAAAGAAGTTTATGTTTCTTCCAGGCGCGCTTCCGGCACAACTTCGAACAATAGCGACTATTGTCGCAACCTGCGCATGTCATGCTTGCTGGTGTATTGCATATTTCACAAAGTTCCGCCATCGTGTTGCGTGGTGAGCTTGGGTTTGCGTCAAAGGGCAAGAATACTGGGTTGGTGAGAAGGCTGAAGAGGCGACGGGGCTGTCGTAGCCTTGCTGCAGCCAAGACCATGGTGCAGCCACTTGCAGAAGCGATACAAAAGCTTTAGAAGCACGTCGAGATCAACTGCGAGACTCAGAAGACTGCCAGAGTTTCCTCAACCTACATACAATGATTTCTTCCTTTTTTACTCCGTCATGTTCCTGGTGAATTTTTTACTCCGTCATGTTCCTGGTGAAGCACCTGGCCATTGCTCTCTTGCAGCGATAAGGATATCACAACTGTGGTTTTTTGGCCCCCACGACTCCATCAGTCTCATAGAGGTCCTATTTATGTAACTCGGGTAATCACCTTGGCAGTTAGAATTGAGGCTGGCCGAAGGGTGACAGAGCAACTCAATAGGTGTTGAGGATTGGCGTGGAGGTTGACTACAGTAAAGAGATGAGATCAATACCCTCGGTGGATGAGGGGTCCATTAGCTGACCGAAGCTACGTCCCTGACGCCACAAGCAATATACCCATATCTCATTATCAGCGATTGTATTTTATTCTCCCGATAGTTCTATGCCAAGTGTTTCTGGCCCGTGACTGGACAAACAGCTCCATCAGCTGTACCTGCTACACTCGGATGTGTAACAACCTTATCCTTATGATGCCCAACCGTCGCTTTGGTCACCGGGCACACGTCTCCCGCGCTCGCCTTCAACATATCTGGATGATCAGGTGGGAGTACTGTTGTAGCAGTCCCAACAACCGGGCAGAGGGCGTCGTCCATTTCTTGGGCCCTGGGGCCGTTAACGGCAGACTTGAGGGCGGGGCACTGCGTTGCCGTGGTGGAATTGGCAGGGAGTATCCCAGGGATGGAGGGGTGTGTGTGTAGGTTGTGGTGGTGGTTCGTGGTTGCTCCTACGACGGGGCACTGAGCTAGTTAGTATTAAAGGGACGGTGCGCAGTAACGAAGGGACCGTACAGTCTGTCCATCTTTGCTAAGGTCGACAGAAGGGTGGTTTGGTGGGAGCACGTCGTTTGTTGTTCCGATGACTGGGCAAGCCATATTGATGATATTCTTTCAATGGGCGTAGGCGCTTTGGAAATCTTCTTTGAATATGCTCAATGCTTTGATGTAAAATTTGAGAGGAAGGATGGCGTGAGAGGAAATATCGCGTGAGAAGGACAAAAAGACCATCAAATAGGGCGGTGTACGAAACCGGCCACTTTTAGTTGCCCTTCATGGCCGTTTTCGAGCTACCCCGGATTTGCAGGGGGTCTTGATGTCAACGTCATTGTCAGCGTTATCAAGCGATTGCTGATTGGCTAGCTAGGCTCCAGCATGAAACATCAACCTCTATGACCGCCTTTTCGGTCACTAGCCTGCGACCTGGACATTGCTCAACAAAAGAGTGCCTGTAGCGATAAAAGGAAGATGGCGAGGTCGAGAACGAATAGCTCAAGGTAAGTTCAGGTGTGTTGGGTGCGTGGGTGCTTACGAGTGAGTAGCTGCACTGGGAGGGACCTGGCAACACGCGTCATGGCATCTCGCCTACTATCTTGCACTAAATGTTTACTATAGATCAACTATATGCCTACTATATAGTAAGTCGCTTGCTAGCGATACAAGTAAGAATATTGGAGGCTGAGGAGGAAGCTCAAGGGTGACTGTGGCCCGGTCCGGACCTGCAAGCCCGGAGAATTCTCCGCTGCTAGAATCTACAATCATTGCAAGTGCCTGAGGTCGTTCGGTATTTTTAATCTTAGCATTCTTTCATCTACCACTTCCTTGGTTGTTCTCGGTCAAGGACGTAGGGTTTAATGCGTTGGCTGTGAAATTGTATTCTATTTTAGAGAATAAATATACCGTCTATCTCGCAGAATAGATACACCTACGGACCAGTCCATCCGCTACGCCTTAGCCAATCTTCAAAAGAGCTAGCAGTAAGACCCAGCTCCTCGCTAGATTGTTCAACCTCTAGTTCAAAGGCTCCATAGCAGGTCTTGTCGGTTGGAGCTATAGCAGCCCATTGCATCATTCCAATGGCGTCCTCCTTGAATGCTGGGCCAACGAGCGCAGAGCTCAAATTACCGAACTCCTCGAACGAAATTAGAGAATGAACGGCCGGTTTTCCAGTAACGCGCGTGAAAGCTTTCGCCATACCTTCGGGAGTTATCCTAGGACCCAAAGCAAGATAGGTTTGCCCTTTAGTCTTTTCAATACCTAAGCCAAATATCTCTTCAAGTGATTGTCAGCCTTGACTTGCTAGGGGGAAGACAGCTGTTGAATGTAGTGGTGAGCACTTACTTGCGGAAAAGGCTCCTATGTCGCGTACAGGATCTGTCCATTGGACCGTTTGATTCCCGGGTAGGGGCATACAAAATTGTACCACACCATCCTCTAAGGAACAAATCCATTAGTTCTGGTATCGATATGTCATTTGAATTTTGGGGAAATAAGAGAGGGATACAAACCACGAAGCCGGCAATACTGTGACCAAACCAAGTTGGTGTAAAAAAAGCCTATACATGACGGACACGTCAGTAACCCCGCGAATATTTTCGAAGTTGTAGAGATACCCGCTACAGAGTACTCACCAGGAATCAAGGAGGTAAAGCCTTCAAGCTCTTTTCTTGCCAATTGCTCAATAGTATACTTGTTGTTCATGTGATGTATTCGTTTGAACTGGCCGTCGCTTGCTTTGACAGTATCAGGTAAGCTGCTATACACCAAATGCTTGATGCAGCACTCCTTGGCAGCGGAGATAATATTGCGCCCTGCATCAATCTCGTGTTTCAACTCCTCCTCTTCAGTAATAATTTTACCAGGGTACCGTTCACTGGTCATGGCGAAGACGCCGTGTGCACCCGTAAAGGCGCTCCGTAGGCTCGTTTCATCGTAAACATGGCCACTGACCAAGCTCAGACGATTGTCAGTAGTTTGGTATTCTGACAAAAGCTTCTGTGCTTTTCCTGATCTGGGATCTTGGGTAAGAGCTCGGACAAACCAAGGACCACCATATTCGTTGCTCAATAATGCCTGAACAACGCCAGAGCCTTGGATTCCCGTGGCGCCAACGACGACTATGGTTTGTTGCGATTGAGTGGATGACATGTTGTTGA
Organism: Cucurbitaria berberidis CBS 394.84; assembly: GCF_010015615.1. Taxonomy (NCBI): domain Eukaryota; kingdom Fungi; phylum Ascomycota; class Dothideomycetes; order Pleosporales; family Cucurbitariaceae; genus Cucurbitaria; species Cucurbitaria berberidis. The sequence continues at coordinate 5,747,280 of NW_024468936.1, read as the reverse complement.
GACCTTGCGGCAAGGACCGGGACATGGCATAGGACGAGGAGCGTGTCGGTAGATTCTGGCTAGCCTCAGGAACGGTGCGATTACATATTCTTACTTATAGTCTAGTATTTCAGAACTATCGTTATGAATTGTTAGTAACGACAGCCGGAGTTAGAAATGCGGAGGCGCTGCCGGAGTTAGGAATACGGAGTTAGGAATTAATAGGACCCACAAAATACTCAAAGTAACAGTTAGTAGGCACCAGAACATATGTAACGGCTGTTAGGTCAGCAACAACCATATTGCCGATAGCTGTCATAGGAGGATTTCTAAAGCGCCTACGCCCTACTTGAGCTATCCCCGGTTCTGTGAAAGTACTTTGAATCCGGAGATGATTGTGATTTCATTGATTCTGTCAATGCGAATGCAACCCGGGGGTTGTAACACTCGCAACTATACTGTGCGTAATAGAGACGTATAACTATCTTAAACATTACCTCTACTTCTTTCCAAGCAACAAAGTATATTATTATGTAGTAAAATACTTCTAGGGCGAGTGGCCGGTTAAGGCAAGTAGCTAGGTTTTGCTACAACCTTACTAATACTTAGAATTTCTTTGTTTGAAAGTAAAGTCAACGCTAGGGCGGATCATTCAACGCAGTAAGAGAGATCAGTGTAAAACCACAGTTCAGGTGCTATACCCAGTACCTTAACACGTCATGTATCCATTATACCTATGGTACGTTTGCTATACCTAAACCACATATGCTCTTTGCTTCATATAGCGCTCAGATTAACCATGGTACAGGACAGTTCCACTACCCTAAAGCGAAATCAACATTTCCAGACTTTGCACTGGCTTTGAGGCGGGCGGGGTACTATTCATGTTTCATGTTGAAGCGTTCGTCAAGCTAGTCGAAGCCGTTAAAAAATGTCTGTTACGTCCGCCAACGAAACTGAACAGTTCCTTTACGCGCCTAGTTTCGACCATGCTACCAAGGACCCGGTTCAAGCTGCCATCCCAATATCCTCCCACAACCAATTAATCATCATTGGAGGAAATTATATGCTTTTGAATCAACGGCCATGGAAGAAGATCCCAGAGTTGTGTGCGATACGGTGGTTTATTGACGTAGATAAAAGGGAAACAGCGTTTGGTGCAGAGACATCTGCATACGAGCATTGAGACTTCTGCGGTCGCGGCTGCAAAGAGAGCGGAGCAGAATGATCTTCCGAACGGAGATCTGATAATGTCTTCACTTATCAAGCCGGATGTCGTAACTACAGACTGAGGATTCCTGGTGATGAGGGTGTCATTACTACGGTTTTTAACCTGGGTTTTGCACAGCAAGATGTGCCAGATTTCTTGGTAGATGACTATTCATTCACTAATACTTGAAGAGTTATTTACCTCCTTCATGGTAAAGTATAACCTCCATCAATGACAATATTTGCGCCAGCTGTGAAATATGTTAGCACACATGCAGTTCAACATGGAAACACAAATAAAGACTTACTCATATATGTGCTCGCATCGCTCGCTAGGAAGACATATGCGCCCTTCAACTCCGCTGGGTCGCATAGTCTGTTCGCTGGTATCATACTAAACCACTTTTCCCTCCATTCCTGTGGGTGCACTGCCAGCATATCCGTCGCGATGAAGCCAGGACTGATGCAATTGACTCTCGCGAAATCGACCCATTCAACGCTCAAACATCGTGCGAGCTGCACAACGCCAGCCTTGGACGCGTTGTATGCGGCCTGTTTCTGCGGGACGTTGACTAATATGGCCGATACCGAAGCTGTGAAGATGAGATTTCCGCGGCCTTGCTTCTTGAAGATGTTGCCCGCGGCTTGAGCAGTCCAGAACGCGCCGTCAAGGTTGACGTTCATGATCGCTCGCCATTGGTCTTCGGTGTAGTCTTCAGCTGGATGGTGGGACGCAATGCCCGCGTTTGCGACCACAATGTCTAGGGAGCCAAAGTCCGAGGCAACAGTGTTGAGAACTGTGGTGATTTCATCCTTATTTTCCACTGATGCCTTGTATGCTTTGACCGTAACGCCAGTCTCGGATGCCAGCTTAGCTGCGATCTCTTCTGCATCTTTAGTGCTAGTGTACAGGATGGCGACGTTCGCGCCAGCTTCAGCGAGGGCCTTAGAGGCAGCAAGACCAATTCCGCGGACGCCTCCTGTTACAGCTGCATTTTTGCCTTTTAGCGAAAATTGCGACGTAACGTGGACATCGGGGTTAGAAGGCTTGTAGAGTGGCATTGTATGCAATGATCAGGAATACAAAAGATAAGTGCAAACGAAACGAAGAGGCAGCTTTGCATTGTGTCAAACCGTTGTGATGCGGATATACTAGTTGGTAGGCCTTCGGAGTGGGTGCACCTGCATCCTAACGTTTTCAAGGGTATGTGGAGGTTGTTGGTCATCGTGCAGCGCACGTCGGGGATCCTCCACCCCCGCGAAGGTTGACGGATGCCCTTGACCCCACACCCCCGGAGGCGCAACATCTGACCATGTAGGGGCTCTACAAAATGTGGTTGTTGGGCTTAACTCAACCTGGTAACACAGGCAAATAAAAAAGATGTCGTCTGCTAATATTGCTGAGAGGGTAAGAGCGGTCCTTTACCAGCTTTCTTGCCTCAAGCTAACGTCTGTGCCAGAACCCAGCCTTCGTGCTTCGTGCGGTGAAAGACGTCGCATTTGAAGACCGCGAAGTCCCTCAACTACGCGACCAACATGAAGTTCGCGTCCATATAGCACAAACTGGCATCTGTGGTAGCGACGTCCACTACTGGCAGCGTGGGCGAATCGGCGACTTTGTTCTTAACAGCCCCATCATTCTTGGTCACGAAAGTTCTGGAACAGTCGTCGAGATTGGATCTCAAGTCAAAAACCTAAACGTAGGTGACCGTGTGGCCATTGAGCCCGGCGTTCCGTGCAGACGGTGCGATTACTGTCGCGCTGGCTCGTACAATCTATGCAATGATACCATCTTCGCGGCCACGCCACCATGGGACGGAACGCTTGCCAAGTACTACACTGTGGCAAGTGATTATTGTTATAGGATCCCGGACCATATGAATATGGAGGAAGCTGCTATGGTTGAACCAGTCTCGGTAGCGGTGCAGATTTGCAAAGTCGCGGACTTGAGGGCGAACCAAACTGTCGTTGTATTCGGCGCCGGCCCAATTGGGGTGCTCTCGCAAGCAGTAGCTAAGGCATCAGGAGCAAGAAAGGTTATTGCAGTCGACATTTCGCAAGCGAGACTAGATTTCGCAAAGTCGTATGCGGCAGATGGAATCTTTCTACCTCCCAAGGCAGAGGAAGGGGCGGATGCCGTCGCACATTCGGAGAAAATTGCTGCCCTAATCAAGCGAGAATTTGATCTTGGTGAAGGCGCAGATGTTGTACTGGAATGTACAGGCGCCGAGCCCTGCATACAAGCCGGGATCAATGTGGCAAAGAAGGGTGCTACGTATGTTCAGGCCGGTATGGGGAAAGAGGTAAGTACACTGCTACATGCCCCTCTACTATATTTACAGTTGGTGCTAATGGAAAACCCAAAGAACGTCATATTTCCCATCACAACGGCCTGTATTCGAGCTTTGACCATCAAAGGCTCTATCCGATACTCGACTGGCTGCTATCCGAACGCCGTGGAGCTGGTGGCATCAGGAAAGGTCGATGTGAAGAGGTTGATCACAAATAGATTCAAGTTCGAAGAGGCGGAAAAGGCATTTGAACTTGTAAAAGCGGCTCAAGAAGGTGTGTTCAAGGTCATTATTGAAGGCGTCCAGTAAATCCTGCACGAATAGTATGAATATGTCATGGATCTCTATTTTATTTTGCTTTGAAGTAACAGTGCTTCGACTTGGCTAGCCACAAGACTTGCTTTTTATTTCGCATCGATGGAATCGTAGCCCGGAAGACGACGAAGTCGAGTCGTCAAGTAGCTGTTGTCCGCATCTCATGTTTGTTGGCTTTAAGCATAGAATATATGAGAAGCAGGAATAATGAAGCTCTACTCAAGCTTTAGTAAGTTCGAGAAACTATGATGAACGGCAATAGCAACCGAAGGAAGCTTCAAGAACACAGTAAGCTACGAGTAATCACGAATCTAAGTGCTAAATAGAATCCTGCAATGAGTCAGGAGTCATCTGTTGAAGCTCTCATCAGAGTCGCGCCCTTGTAGAACTGAAGAAAGATGATCGTATTGATGATGTTCTATGTGTGGGGGGAAACTATGTTTATATACAGAGGGGAGTGAAACCAGAGTAAGCTAGTCCGTATGTGGACTAGCGTGTCGGGCACATGATGAATCACGTGTTGGGAATCCAAACCAACAGCCCTCGCCACTTACAGCTGCTATCCACCATATTGTCCGCTGCACCCCTTGCAAGTCTATGCGCGGAAATGATTAACCTTTCTGAACATCCTCGGTCGCATGCGTCTCTACTGTAGCAAGGCAACGGCGGTGAATCAAGACCAGTGAGTTGAGGGGATATTAAATGGCGTCATGCTATCCCGTTAGTTCGAACTAGCGTTGGGGTGACAGTCACCCGTGGACCGTGACCTAGTATGACTCGCGCATCATATTTCCGGGCGACTGCTGTAACCCGCAATTCGGGTACTAGGATCTACTACTAAACCTGGGGTTATGGGGTATCCATGTGCGACGCGTGCGGAGATGGCTATCTTCATAGCCAGGGTATTAAATCAACCGACAGCCTCTGCGACTGAGGCATCTTCGTTCTTCCTATCTTCTCTCTAGTACTTAGTCTCATCGAACCACTATGAAGGACGCGGATATTGTAGGCCACGCCATTGCTGAGGTGCTTCCTCAGACCACCAAATACTGGTTCCAGATACCGCATCTGCGCCGACTGAACTTGATCTTGCTTATCCCTCTCCTGTCTTCCGCAGTAGCTGGATACGATGGTAAGATTCATCTAGCTATAGTTGGCAGGTTCTTTCTTACATCTAGCAGGCTCCCTGATGAACGGCATCCAGTCGTTGACACAATGGAAAGAGTACTTCGGTCACCCTACAGGTGCTTTGCTTGGCCTTGTGAACGCCGCTCAGTCTGCCGGATCAGTCGTGGTTCTACCTTTCGTGGGAATACTGTCGGATAAATACGGAAGGCGCATCGTTCTTTTAAGCGGACTCCTTGGAGTTGTTGTAGCAACAATTATTCAGGCAACTTCGACTACCCTGGCCCAGTTTGTTGTCTCAAGGTTTGTGGTCGGCGCTGCTGGCATGTTCGTAGTACAGCCGTCTCCCATGCTTATTGCAGAACTTGCCTACCCGACACATCGAGGAAAATATACTAGTGCCTTTTGGACTATGTACTACCTAGGTGCCATTCTTGCCGCCTGGACTACATTTGGCACCCAGAAACTTGGAAGCAATTGGAGCTGGAGGATACCTACCATTCTTCAGGTAGGATATCCATGTATTCAACTTGCCTTCTTTTGGGCGTTGCCTGAGTCACCTAGGTAGGTTGCCGGCAACTCATTTCATGGAGCATACACTGATGAGATTCTAGATGGCTTGTCGCCAAAGAGCGCAATGCAGAAGCCCGTGAGATCCTCGCTAGATATCATTCCGGCGGAGACGAGGATAGCCCACTGGTAACAAGAGAGATGAGCGAAATTGTACTTGCAATTCGGCAAGAAGTGGCCGCGAAATCAGTGAAGTGGAGCGCGCTTGTAGCCACCCCCGGCAATCGACGGCGATTGTTTATCGCGATGTGTCTCGGCTCATTCGCTCAATGGAACGGTATCGGCGTTGTCAGCTACTACCTCACTCTGGTCCTGAACTCGATCGGCATAACGGACCCTTTTTACCAGACACTCATCAACGGCCTACTTCAGATCTTCAACTTCGCAGCAGCTGTGAGCGCCGCTCTCCTAGTTGATCGGCTCGGAAGACGAACCTTGTTCATCTGGAGCGGTATTGGCATGCTCGTCTCCTACATCATCTGGACCGCTTGCTCGGCAGTGAATGCCGAACAGAACAACAAAACAGCAGGTTATGTTGTCGTGGTGTGCCTCTTTGCGTTCTTCTTCCATTATGACATTGCCTATACGCCACTCCTCATGTCGTATCCGACCGAGATCTTTCCGTATAGTCTCCGATCCAAGGGCATGAGCTGCGAGCTGCTCTCCATCTACGTCTCCCTGGTGATCCAAGCGTTTGTCAACCCTATTGGAATGGAAAACCTCCAGTGGAAATATTATATCGTATTCTGCTGCCTGCTGGTAGTTTTCCTGATAGTTACATACATGTTCTTTCCAGAGACCAGGGGTCGGTCATTAGAAGAGATTGCAGAGATCTTTGACGGGCCTGGAGCTTCGCCTAATGTGGATCTTGTGGAGAAAGATGAAGTCCATAAAAAGGAGTATATTGAGGTGTCTTAAGCGAGGTTCCCACGGTTGTACATTTTATAGCCCAGAGATATAAATCGTTGAGCACTGCTTCGTTGTTCGCATTACTAAAGCGTAGTATCTATTCGTCTGGGCTCCTACAGTTTATAAAGAATGTGGATGATAACGATAGCAAACAAAGTCTTCAACTCCATGGAAATTGCACCTCGTTGCCATCGCTCGGTCCACTAGTACCACGCTCTACTGCCTCAGCCATACCTGGAAAGAAGTCTGTCCAAATCCCCTCTTGCATGAGCACATCGGCTTCGACGTGATTCGCGTCGGGCCACATCATGGCGTACACATCATTGATCTGTGTCTGTGGAGACTCTTCTGTGGGATCTCCCAGAATGGGTTCGTTCGGCGTCGCAACAAAATTTTGATCCTGAGCAGCGGCTTGAGGTCGCAAAAACGGGCCACAAAGGCGTTGAATCACATCATAACATTCTTGCGCGCTTGGATTGACTGGCGACATAAGCTGCATAGTGCGCAAGGTTTGGCTGATTTGAAAGCGCCAGCTCGCAGACATGGGCGAAGTGGGCTCGTTGCGCAGGCAGACACAGGGAATAAGCGAAGCTTGGAAAAGGAAATACAAGGCATACCACGCAGACATCCGGGTCGGCGGCGACGAAGCCCAAAAGTCGCTAATTGTAACGATGCTTCCTTCGGCTTCACGGAGACATCGATGGTAAGCCTCGTGAACGGCATCTGGGACGACGCTGCTACCGTCTTGCGACCTCGCTTGTAGTACGCGAAACATCACATATGGCCTGTACATGATGATTCTGAAGTTGCTCACGCGCCACCACATGATGGCGTGGCCAGTTGAGAATCGGGCAGGTATGGATGCATCGCGGCGATACCAAGCAGGCACAGAGGACTCCCATTTCATAATCAACGTGTCGTCCAGCCGAACGAGTTCAGTGGCTGATGGAAAGGGCATCGATATGACCCGCGTGTAGATGTCGTTGGTCAGCATGTGGAACTTGGACTGCATTATGACGGAGCTGTACGTAGTAACTTGGTCTGCTTCGCCCGGAAGAGTCCGCGACAAGTTGGTGAGAGTCCTGTCGGACACATTCAGTGGCAGATGTACTTCGACGTTTTTGTTTGGCCAGGCAAGCGGGCGGCCAAAGGTGACGGCTGCGCCCACGTTGAAGACAAACATGGTCCACCAGACGCGCCTGCGAATCTCCATATTGAGAGGCGAGATGTTCCAGTCATGAAACTCCTTGTGAAGTCCGAGGCCCATGGCCATATGTAGAGCGAGCCCAAGGTAGTTGTAGCCGCTGTTAGGCTTGTTCCGTTTTTGGAGGTAGTTGGACATGAGAGTGAGCGTCTGCACAAGAGTGAGATTGCCCATCTCTAAGCTGTCAATCGACATGTTGGACTTGGCCGCGAGGAAAAGCTTCCGATCCGTGTCCGTGGGGCCCGTTGCTGCCGTGAAATGGCCAACAGCGGCGATCATAAAGGCGAGCGCATGCCAGCTACGCCCGCTGGGACGAGGGATGACTTGTGCGTACTGGGCTCGGAAAGTGTGCTCTTCGACCAGTGGGTATGAGTTGTGGTACAAGCCAAAGTATGCATGGATGGCGGCATCTAGATCCACAGGCTCTAAGTCGAGACTGTCCCACAATGGTGTATATAGGCAGTGTTCACTATACAGTGTAGCCTGAGAGACGGAGCTTGCTAGATTCGGTGCCTTTCGATACGCGTTCTGCGCATCAGGAAGTAGCAATCTCAGCATAGCAGCGCCCGAAGCCACGCCCAAATAGCCCGCTTCGTTCTCATCCACCGTCAGCGAGGCCATGCCATCCACCACCCGCTCGTCTTCCGCTTGGGATGTTTTTGTGGGCGCAGCGTCCGCATCCATCTCGGGTGGGCCATTGTCCTGTGTCTGTTCGTCCCAGCTAAAGTCGGCAGGCCCCGATGGCGGCCCTTCAAGAGGCACCTCTATCGGCGGCTCATCATGGGCGGTCGGATCGGTCGCAGCATCGCTTTCGTTAGGCATTCGTAGATTATTAACATTGACCGTCTCCAGCTGTTGCAGGCGCGCTTCGGCCAGCTGGGCGCGTCGCTCTGCCCGGGCGGCTTGCACTTGTACGCGGCGAAGCTGCTCTTCGACCTGGGTCAGGTGTTTACGCGTCAGTGGCGTCTTGCTATGTCGCTCGTACAGACAATGCCGTCGATTCTTCTTGCAAGGCCCGCACTCGGGCAACGTCTTGTCGCATCGTGCTTTGCGGCGGCGGCACTCATTGCAGGCCTGGTCGCGCTCGCGCTCATCGCGGTCGGGACTGTCGATAATGTTCATAAGCGCCCAGAGTTCCCATGCTGGATGCTAAATATGAACAGTGTGGTCGCTATCGGTGCGATGGTATGCGGTTCACTTGCGATGAATGTCGTGTCGAGTTGGCGTAGTGGATACCTAGGTAAGCGGGGTAAGCTAGGTAATAAACTACTATGTACTTCTACCTCGCAATCAGGCCTCAATCAAACCCAACACTACTTGATTTCGGATGGACCCATGTTCAAGTCTTTCCTTTTTCCAGACATATAAACTACGACAAAGCGACTCCCCAAAGGTTCAACAACTTCATTCTAGTCTGCGTTCTGTGGCAATTAGGTTTTTGGTGAGTTCTCTTGTCTAAGGTTAGCAGCATCAGAAATAATTAATCAATCCCCAGTGTTGTTGTAACACGTATGTACTATTGTACCATGAATCTACCGTCTAGCTTTGGGCTTTCCTTTTCTTCACTTCTGGTAAGTCATCATCCACATCGAGATCTCTCTTCCCATTCATAGCGAGTGTCCTACTCCCACCATTGACTGCATTACTGACCTCCTTCTCAAAAAATCGATTACCTGGCCTCGGGAGGCCTAGATGCTCTCGCAATGTTGTGCCTTCGTACTCCTTTCGGAAAAGTCCCCTTCGTTGCAACTCTGGGACCAGCTTTTGAGTGACTGCGTCCAAGCCCTCAGGCAAGAATGGTAATGTCACCGTAAACCCATCCGATGCTCCTTCTTCCAGCCATTGTTCCATTTCATCGGCCACTGTCTCTGCAGTCCCCACAAACGCAAGACCGGCGTATCCTCCATAACGACCAGCAAGCTGACGGACGGTAAGTCCTTCCGTTTCTGCGAGTTTGATGACGCTGGCACGACTAGTGTGACTCGCATTAGTCGCGGGAAGAGCTTCCTCGGGGGGAAGCGGACCATCCGGATCGAATTTTGACGCATCTGTACCCAGCGAAATCGAAAGTGAGGAAATAGCGCTATCGTAATGTACCAAACTGTCCAACTTCAACCGCTTTTGTTGTGCCTCTTCTACCGAATCACTGATGAGTACCATCGCAGCAGGTAGGATCTTGATGTGATCAGGATTCCTACCGGCGGCTTTCGTACGACCTTTGATATCATCATACAAAAGCTTGCTCGCCTCAAGGTCTCGTGGTGAGCAAAACACCACCTCAGCGGTCTCAGCTGCCAACTGGCGACCAGGCTCCGATTGCCCAGCTTGCACAATGACGGGCCAACCTTGCACTGGCCTTGCAATGTTTAGTGGCCCTTTGACTTTCAGGTCATCGCCCTTGTGATTCAGGGTGTGTATTTTCTCCGGATCAACATAGATGCCACTCTCGGGGTCGCGGACGAACGCATCGTCGGCAAAACTATCCCACAACCCAGTTACTACGTCATAAAACTCTCTTGCACGCTTATACCGCTCGCTGTGCTGCACATGCTCATCAAGTCCAAAGTTCTTGGATGATTCCGGATTGCCTGTCGTAACAATATTCCACGCTGCTCTTCCCTCGCTAAGATGATCCAGACTTGCAAATCGTCGCGCAATATGGTACGGCTCATCGTACGTCGTTGATGCGGTCGCGGCAAGTCCGATCCTTTCCGTCACTTGCGATAATGCCGAGAGCAAAGTGAAGGGCTCGAACGAAGTCACAGTATGGCTGCGCTTCAGCGCTTCGACGGGCATGTTGAGCACGGCAAGGTGATCGGCCATGAAGAACGCATCAAACTTTGCAGCTTCAAGAGCTTGGATGAAGGACTTCAGGTGCTTGAGGTTGAAGTTGGCGTCTGGATAGGCCCCAGGATAACGCCATGCTCCTGTGTGGAGGGAGACGGGGCGCATAAATGCGGTCAGGTGGAGCTGTTTTGAAGACGACATGACACTTTAGGTCTTGCTGCTGTCAAAAGTTGATGTTCTAGAAGCCTTCGAAGGCGTCACTTGAAGGCCTCTATTATGTTCTTACGCCTGCCTGGGGCTTACAAATTCGGCGAAGCGCGCAATCACGACATCGCTGCAAGGTGGGGCATCCGCCCTGGTTCGCAACATCATGATAGTAATCAAAGAGCCAAGAGTATACCACTATTAATGAAATCTTTAGCGTGATAGTAAATCTATTAATTTGTACTACGCGTACAGCTCAAAAAATAACATGCTAAGATATATATGACAGCTAATACGGACAAGTGCCTTTTCTTATCAACTCCTCCAGTACGCACCTTTTTTCAATATCCGTCTTCCCCCGGAAAGAGTTTGGATGGATTTTCTCGATATGATATTTGAGATCAGCTTTTGATGGCCTCAGTTTTTGAGCTTTGTCGCACCTCTTCACAGTGCACCGATAACGGATCCCAGTCGCCCACAGTTCCCACTTTCTCTGGTCGGAACATCGAGCCCGACGATGATCCACGAGTTTCCGCGCCACCTTACGGATATCCTCCTGGACTTCATCACTGGCGCAGTAGTTCTGGGTCAGACGCTTGATCTTATCGAGGGTGCTCTCTTCTCGGCGTTTAAACCCATGTTTCGTAAGCCGGCGTTTCCCTTCTATCTTCCATTCGTCCAGCTTCATGTTCTTCAAACCTTGTTCGCTCGATAGGTTAAATCGCTGGTAATGTACTGCGTCCGAGCTCTCCGTAGTCTCTATGAGTGCCCCCATAGCCGCGTGCTTTTGCTCGGACTCCGTTGCGAGTGCTTTTGTGGCAGTAAAGTACGAAATGACTTTCTTCGGTCCTGAGGGGTGAAGCTTAACAGAATCTGCTTGTCCGGTTCCGATGCTGACGACCAAATTGATAACTGAGGCATTGTTTCCATGCATGGTGGCGACTTCCCAAAATATCTCCTGAACAGGGTTATTCGAGCCGAGCCCACCGTCTCCGAAAGTGTTATTCTGGATAGGAACGGGGTCAAAGTATGTTGGCGCTGCAGTTGTAGCCCGTGCCACTTGCCATATGGGGATGTTATCTGCAGGTCCTGGATTGCGCTCGAAGATATTGTGCCCACCCTTTTTGTTAGGCGTTCCCCAGTGGTCGTAGCTTCTGAAGAGATATGCCCCCGATTGTGTAGGAGCGGCTCGAGTCGTATTGGGAAAGGCGATTCCATCTAATACCTCGTTTCCATACCTAGGCGCCGAGGATTCATCTTTCCAGCGATAGGCTACAACTATACTACTAGCGGTGAGAAGAGGCTACTTGGTGGGCTTGGTTATGCTTACGTCTTGCACAGCTCTCTAGCAGATCCGAAGTAGCCGGCCCCGACAGCTTTCTGTTCTGGCGACGACCGATTCTCCACGACGTTTTCCACGGCTCTCTGGAGTCTCTTGCCATTGTACTTCTCTTTGAACGAGGGCAGGGGACCTCTTATTGAGAACCACCTTGGGTGGCCGAATATCTCGCCTCCGAAGCTTTCATACTCTTCCAAGCATTGGTCGATGCCCATTCTCAATCTTCCAAGCATGATCGCAATGAGACCCCTAATATGTCAGCTAAACGAAAGTGCCGTAGTGAGCCCACTCACCCTGTACTAGTGCCACCAACATAGTCGAAGTAGTGGCAAGGAAGATAGCGACAAGACTCGCCGCCTTTTAAATCTTGCTTACTATCAATGTTGGCAATACCTGGCGATGGGTTTTTCCTTTTGTTGTGAGGAGCAACGTAAGTCTCTGGATGGAAGCTGGAGTCTACCGCAACGTCATCTTGCTTTTCCAAGTCTTCAATCACTTTCATGATTTCCTTAAGGATCAATAGACTGGAATAACCTCTGATCCCTCCACCATCTATTGCAAAGTAAGTAAGGAAATCTGAGACCAGCATAAGCTTAATTACCAAAAGATAAGACTGTCTGTGCCTTCCAACGAGGATCCAGTTGCGAGGAGGCTCGCGAAGCTTGTGTATCTACGGTTCCAGTTCTTTCGCTAATAGGAAGTATCGTAGATCCTGGTACCCTTTGAGCATCATCATCTGTAGTCAGATGCGCTGGACCATTCATGTTCTGGAACTGAACGGTTGATCGTCGCAGGATTCCAGGGCGCGGCTCGTCTGCCGCCGAATTGGCCTCAGGGCTGCCTGGGATCGATCTCTCAATGACGCTGACAGCAGTCACTTCGGTCGCCATGATTTTCTATCGTGGTCCGGTCTCAAAGATTTCAGAGTCAAGGTGACAATATCGATTGAGGTTAATCCAGGTATGCTAGCTGCTATATGAACACCTACCCATCACAAGGCTGAGAGCACGAACCATATATCCTCACAGAGCCGCTTATTTCCAAATCTCCAATGGGACGGCTCTCGTCAAAAACTTGCAGAAAGTGGCTTTGCTTACCCCTCCATCCCTCAGATATTCATGTCAGTTCCCCTCCATATTGATGTTCACTCGCCGGATCAGGCTATCAAGAGCGATGCGCCTCCACAGCAACTACCTCGAGATTGTCCATAGCCTTGTGGCTGGCAGCAAGTGTAGCCTGGCTACTTCTGGCTATAACTAAAATTGTAAGATGAGCACTACCTCCGGTAATTTGATTATTACTAGAATGAATGGGTTGTTATATGTTACCTTTTAAATGTACTTTACTTGCTCGCACGAAGGGTAGCCGTTAGCTGATAACCCCCACGAAGCACAGTTAGATTAACACGCCATAAGCCTAATATGGAGTCATCTTGATGAATTACCAATTGTACCGCCTTTGAGAAATCTTTGTTTTTTTTGGAGAGGGGGGGGGCGATGTTGGGCCACTCATGTCACACCTAAAGTTATCGGAAGTGCCGGGGCAGCCAGGCTGAGCAGCTGAAGATTTAGCCGTGTAAAATGGGGGGCTGCATCGAGGCACCTAAGACTTACCTTGTGGATGCGTTCTCCGACTCGCGTCTTGATATCATTCGCAGACTACTCTACTCTGTCCGCAGAGTTCGCAGTCAAAGCCGAACGATATCCTCCCACGTACTAGAATAGGACGTGATAAAAGCTCACGAGTAAACAAGGGCGTACGTTCGGACTTAGCGGTGTAGACGCCATCACATGCTAACTTCGCGTGCTTACACAGCCACCACCATACTTCACCTGCGCGACTGCGCCTGGAAGTGGCTTCATTGACTCTTATAGCCACACGCTCGAAAACTTTTCTGATGATCTTTATGGATCAGGCATTCTAGTCGGCAAGAAGGCAACAGGGCAACAGGGCAAGGGTTGCCGATACTGAGACAGGGTTGGATGCGAGGGTTGCCTCATGCCATAATCCAGCCATGTGTTGCGAACATGTGTGTTCAATGTGTAACGAGGCCAAAACGGGTCATGCTTGATCTCCTCAGCCTGATCAATTTCGATGCTGGAGTATATAAGATCGCCAGTCGGCTGCTGGTCTCCTGTGTCAATCAATGTCATAGGACGTTGCGATTCATCCGAGACTAGCACAGTAATCAATCGCCGTCCTTTTATCATTTGCCGACTCTTTAGTTGGCTTTTCATTAAATCATACGCTTTTTTGCCCTCAGCGCTCACCACAAATGTTGGCACGCACGATAAGTAAGGGCATACAGACTGCCAACCGAACACGACACGTCGATTTCAGCACAGATAGCGCAATCATGTACGATCCTTTGAACCAAACACTTTTTCAAGGCTCGCGAAAAGCACTCGAATGCGGACGTAAGCAGCCCTCCGCGTTCCCTCATAGTGCACCCCTAAATCATAACCCAGATTACATCGTGGTCCCCATAAACGAATGCAGAACCACAGTCGATATTCGAGTACCCCTAAACAGAATACCGTCCCTACCAAAAGGTGTCCAGGATAAACAAGGCGGTGATGAGCTCGGTGTATACCTCGCGACGGTGGACCTAAGGCGGTTGGGCAAATCGGTCAAAAGCGGTGTACGGGACGGCAAGATAAAGAATGTCTATGTACTAGGATATGTCCCGGACAGGTTGATGTTTGATGCTTGTCCGGAAGATACAGATGATGAGTAGCGAGGGAACCGTAGGTAGTGCTCATTAATTTGGTCTAGAAGCTGAACGAAAGACTGCTACCCTTACCATTTTGTATTGTTTTGTGCCGTTTACTTTATAGGGCTCTTAATGCTCTTCCATATCTAGTACAATTGGATACTCTCCAGGTAGGCTATAGAGGAACGAGTCCCTATATTCATCACATTTCTTACACATAATGATTTAGATTTATAGAAGACTTACCAAAAGTAGGAAGTGTACTAGGCTTAACCAAACCTAAATACTCTAAGCTATCCCTCCTTAACCTTACTATCCAGTATCATGTTTTATATCTACTAGAAATTGACAATCTTAGTAGAATCTTACGCAAGATCCGGCATCGTGGTAGCATTTTACGTTGCCCGCAAAGCAGAAATATAATAGTTGGAAATTCGCCCCGCTGATTAGATCCCGTTTGTTCAAAATTGCTTGGTATCGTGTTGTTCCATTCGTCTCATATGGCTTACTCTTTGCGGATTGCACAGGTACGCCCAAAGGAGCGCGACGTGTACCAGTATGTTGATTGCAAGGAGCTAAACTATCACCCGACTGGAAAGAATGCATCCTGGACTTCTTTCTACCACCTAAGTGGAACCTGGTGGCCAACGCTCAAACATTCCGCGCAAGAGTTACTAATTTCGTTCTCTTTCTTATCCATGCTATTGATCAAAGGATAGGTAGACCGAAGATGGCGGTGTATAGTATCGATGTTCACCTAAAGACGTCGTATTGGAATTTCGTGAAGTTTCCGGACCCGCTCTGAATCCTTTGAGGCGAATGCGAGGTGGTGCAACAATTGAGCCGCAGTGCTGATATTGCGGTATACTTACGTGAGAGCGTGGAATCTCAGCGAGTCACGCGGCGGAGTTCTCTCCGCTTGTGCTTCCCACGTCACACCTAAACCAACGTAAGCCACAGTCAACAACGCGTCAACCCCACTACTCCCACAATTACCACTCACTCCGCCTTCTCTACTACACCTCTATTTCTCCCATCTAGTAGTATCGGGCGTAAGTGACTTATATTGTAAGCCTATGCCTTTCGAAGGCAATGCTCTCGGCGACTATTTTTAGTCGGTGCTGCCAGCCGAATATTTATGGCTGCGCCGAGCATCTTGACCCATCAATTCACACAAATACAATCGTAGTCGCTAAATATTCAGGGATGGCCTTGACAGCAGTGGTAGGCTGTGAAGGGGCGCACAGAGCTTGGACGAGATGGTTGAGATTCATAACACTCTTTTCGTCAAAGGCTTGTTCCTTGGTCTTTCCACTTTTCCCACTTTTCGGCAGCCCTACCTTCAACGTTCCGGTGCCTCTAGTCCTCCATTGTTTCCTGGATATCCGGGGATTGACAGTCCGACGCAGGAATCCCTTGAGTAGCCGCATTGACCGTTAGTAGCTGGAAGTGGAGTTCAGAGACGATTAGTCGCTTGGATGGCGTACAACAAGAATGATGGAGAACTCTATCAGGGGCATCAACTAGAGGATCTGCCTCCTCCTACGCAGTCCGTAAGTACTCTTCCTCCTGATTTCGGCATCTGAGCACTAATCGAACGGTCTATCAGTTCCAATACCATGCTCCTCCACCCGATGAGGACGACGCGGGCCAACACCTGCTAAATCCTACCCTCACTCACGGCAATGAGCCGTCCCGATACGAGACAGCGTCTCCATCTTCAGTATACAGCCTAAGCGAGACCTACTCCTCAGTGCGCCCTCCGCCTACAGAGTACGGCGTCGGTGAACAGTACGGCACATACAATGGTGGTTATGCCCCAGGGGCTCCGTCTCCGTCTCCCGAGGACAGCTGGGTCCAGCGGCAGCAGACGGTCCGTAAGCCAGGTGGCGCGAAGCGTTCCAAGACGCGCAAGGTCAAGCTCGTTCAGGGCTCAATTCTCAGCACCGACTACCCCGTACCAAGTGCAGTACAGAATGCTGTTGAGCCTCGCTACCGCAATGCCGGGGGTGCTTTCGACGAGGAGTTCACAAAGATGCGCTACACCGCTGCCACCTGTGATCCAAACGATTTCACCCTCTCAAACGGCTTTAACCTTCGCCCGCGCATGTACGGTCGTCACACGGAGCTCCTTATTGCGATCACGTATTACAATGAGGATAAAACTCTTTTAGCTCGTACCCTCCACGGAACGATGCGTAATATTCGCGACATTGTCAATCTCAAGAAATCGCAGTTCTGGAACACTGGTGGCCCTGCTTGGCAAAAGATTGTCGTATGTCTGGTGTTTGATGGTATCGATAACGTCGACAAGGATGTGTTTGACGTTCTCGCGACGGTCGGCATCTACCAAGACGGTATCCTCAAGAAGGACGTGAATGGCAAGGAGACGGTTGCACATATCTTCGAGTACACTAGCCAGATCTCAGTCACGCCTGAGCACCAGCTTGTTCGGCCTGGCGCCGATGAAAGTGCTTCGAATCTACCACCAGTGCAGTTCATCTTCTGTCTCAAGCAGAAGAATAGTAAGAAGATCAACTCTCACCGATGGCTATTCAATGCTTTCGGTAGGATCTTGAATCCAGAGGTTGCCATCCTGATTGACGCTGGTACGAAGCCAGGCCCTCGTTCCTTACTCTCGCTCTGGGAGGCCTTCTACAACGATAAGGATCTTGGCGGCGCGTGTGGTGAGATTCATGCCATGCTCGAAGGTGGAAAGGCGCTGCTAAATCCGTTGGTCGCCATTCAAAACTTCGAGTACAAGATATCCAATGTCTTGGACAAGCCTCTTGAGAGTGCGTTTGGTTATGTGAGCGTCCTTCCAGGCGCATTTTCGGCATATCGTTTCCGAGCTATTATGGGCCGTCCGCTAGAGCAGTATTTTCATGGTGATCACACACTGTCGAAGATACTTGGCAAGAAAGGTATTGATGGAATGAACATCTTCAAGAAGAACATGTTTTTGGCTGAGGATCGAATCCTCTGCTTCGAGCTGGTGGCAAAGGCTGGTAAGTGGTGTGAAGTAGCAACTACACCCGAGACATATACTAACTCATGCTTAGGGCAAAAATGGCATCTCTCATATGTCAAAGCCTCCAAAGGTGAAACAGATGTCCCTAATGGAGTTCCCGAGTTCATTGGCCAACGCCGAAGATGGCTTAACGGATCCTTCGCTGCGTCTCTTTACTCCATCATGCACTTTAGCAGGCTTTACTCTTCCGGGCATGGCATTATCCGTCTCATGTTCTTACACATTCAACTCGCTTACAACATCGCCAACGTCGTGTTCACCTGGTTCTCGCTCGCCTCGTACTACCTCACAACAACCGTCATTATGGACCTTGTCGGTACACCTCAACCCCTAGCTCAGTATCACGGCTGGCCCTTCGGAGACAAAGTAACGCCTATATTGAATCACGTCATCGCCTACATCTACGTCGCCTTTCTTATCCTGCAATTTATCCTCGCCCTTGGAAATCGTCCTAAAGGTTCACGACACAGCTACATGGCCTCTTTCATCGTTTTCGGTGTCATACAGGCTTACATCCTCGTCTTGACCACCTACCTCGTCTACCGCGCCTTTAGCACAAAACCTATCGAGGATCAGATCTCGTTCGAATCGGGCAAGGCCTTCTTCGACTCATTCTTTGGCGGAAAAACAGGTGTTGCAGGTTTGATTCTCATCGCGCTAATCACGATTTACGGTCTCAATTTCGTCGCAAGCTTCTTGTACCTCGATCCTTGGCACATGTTCCATTCCTTCCCTCAGTACCTTGTGCTTATGAGCACGTATATCAATGTTCTCATGGTGTATGCGTTCAACAACTGGCATGATGTCAGTTGGGGTACCAAGGGAAGCGACGTCGCTGAGTCATTACCTTCGGCGAACGTTGTGAAAGGAGAGGCTGCAGTTGTTGAAGAGGAGATAGTAGAGCAGGAAGACATTGACGAGAAGTTTGAGAAGGTTGTGAAACGAGCATTGACGCCGAGTAAGAGCGGGGACGGGAAACCAGCAGTAAAGGACACGGAGGACTCGTACAAGAGTTTCCGCACTGGTTTGGTTTACTCATGGCTGCTGTCGAATATTCTGTTGATCATTGGAGTAACGAGCGATGATTTCAAAACCATCGGTGTCGGGGTACGTCAAAACCATTCTCTCATCAACTAACATCCTGCCGCGTATAATTGTGCTAACCAATGGTCTAGGAGGCTTCGAAAACAAGAACACCCATCTACTTCCGCATTTTGCTCTACGCCACTGCTATTTTGTCTATCATCCGCTTCATTGGATTCTTGTACTTCCTAGGAAGAACAGGTTGCGTATGGGTGACGAGGAAGAGATGAGTGGGTGTGAGCGTATAGAAGGTTCATGGCTACCTATAGATCTAGAGTGTAGCCCATGGATGGCCTAGAAGTACCCAGGACGGTGCTTTTGCCAAAAGAGGAGTCGGCGTGCGATGGTAGTTGAGAGTGGTGAATGTCGGTTTGACTTACTGGTTAAGCGTGCCGGCAATGTTTGCATCACCCGAGAATGTTATGTGGACGCTGGCTGTTGGCAAGCTCCATTCTAGTGGGCTTCGCTTTGTAACATAGCTTGTTTTTACCACCATTTTACGTCTCGCGTCCTGTCTTTCTCGTTATGCAGCAACATCATCTAACACATCCTGGTGAAACTAATCAGGTGTCTTCTTCTAATTTCTGCCACCAATGCCCTTTCCTGCTGTATATCCGACTCATGTTGTAACGCATTGGGTTGGATGTTGCACCAATTTCCTAATCGACCTTTTACCGTTGTAGCTCTCATCGATCCGCACTGTCTGAAATCAAAGTAGTGCATGAACCAAGTCGCTAGGGCGCGACCTATAGTAACATTTTATGTTCATATTGGCTGTTTTTTAAAACTTGCGTTATTCCCTACATTTTTATGCGATCTGGAATGCATGCACGCGAAACGAGGTAGTGACAACGCAATATGTATACGTACACAGTATTTCAATCGCCGTCCACCTAATCTCACCCCCATTTTGCGACCTCGAATTTCCACGTTTCTTCTTGTCTCGCCTCAATACATTTAATTGTTCGGAATCTTCTTGCGGAAAAGTCCATCTCGATAAGTTCGTTCAGCTCCCCAAACGTCCACCTCTTCAGTCGTGGCATTTATCATTCACGGTGTAATGGTCATTTTAATAGTCCAACGACGGCGAGATATCAGTGCTGGCCCTGGTTCATTGCGGCCTCTCTGGTTAGGGCGAGACTCGTAGAATGAAAGCATCACATTTCGGAACGGACTTAACAGCTGATCTATCGAGAACGGCAGCACTCTAGTCGACGCACGTTAATAATTTAATAGGCCTTACAAAGATAAGCTTTCCCGTAGGGTGCGGCGGGCCGAGCGGGAGCAAGCGACTTGTATACCATAATTAGTCGGATTCAAACATTGGAACCCCCCACATGTCGAAGACTATTATCATCCTTGATCAATTCAGGATATAGCTAGTGGGCCAGGATTTAGCCATTTCAGGCTAAATTGCCGACCCTCGCTCGTGGATACCTGCAGTTGGTCAAGTGAACAATTTGAAGAGATGTTGAACATTTACTGGTTGCAATCAGGGAGATGTTCTAGGGATGTGTCATATTAGAGATTTGCACGAAGAGAGGCTATTGGAATCGAAAGTTTCTTATTGTATTACGTCTACGTCTACTGCAGCACTGCAAGCTCACCTATTGCTTCGCAGCAGCCGCAGCCTCCTTCTCCTTCTTTTTCCTCTCTATCTCCGCCATCTTTAATGCCTTCTTCAGGGCATTCTTTGTCATTGGCTTACCATCGGAGTCCAGCGTGGTCGCACCCTCGGTCTTCTCTTCTGCCTTCTCTACCTTGGGCTTTGTGGGATTCGGGTTGCCCTTCCACTCAAGTCTCCGTGGCCGTAGGAACTCTTCAAGATCTTCGTCTGTGACCTTCGCCCTCGCTTCTTGAAACCCTTTGACGTATTGCGACATCATATCAATGCACTCTTTCTTCATCTCGCCGGTCAACAGCTCACCCTTTCGGTACTCGTCCGCGAGTCGCGTGAGCTTCTCATCGTCGTCTTCGAAGTAGGCGAGGTATTGATATGGGACATCAACGTCGGGGTTGCCGCCCTTCTCGCGGTGCAGCTCAAGTGTCTCTTGGCCCCCAGAGAAAGCATTGTTGTTGATCTTTTTCTTGACCTGCTTTTCGGTGTCGCTCATGAATATGGCGGAGTTGGGATCAGACGCGCTCATTTTTCCGCCTGCGCCTTGTAGTGCAGTCAAAAACTTGGAGTGGATGAGCGCGGGCTTTGGTGAGGGAAGTTCCATTCTGCTGCAATTTTCACGCACGAGGCGGAAGTACGGATCTTGGTCGATGGCACAGGGTATGAGGCATGGTATGGCTGCCAGCTTCTTTGAGCGGTGATAAGTCTTTATGTCGTCTCCCCAGATAAAGGGGTATGATGAGGCGAAGGCAGCAACGCACTGCTTTGCAGCAAATGCATTGCTACCGATGTTCGTTGAGCCGTGGAAGCCGAACGCGCCGCGCACTTGGTTATTCGTAATCAGCTTCTCAAATTCGGTAGCGTTAAGGCTGAAGTGCCTGTTGTAGCCTGATGATAAGAATTCGGAATCGATGTATATGAACGTCTTCTTGACGTCGAAGCCGATAGAAATGATGTCTTTGGCATTCTGCCTTGCGAACTCATACACCTCGCTCTGCTTGAGTTTCTCTTTGAAAAGAAACTTTTCGTCGTCCGTCAACATGATGACGAGTGGTACATCGAAGACGTCCTGCAGCCACTTTGTGAATTCGAAAGGTATCGTGTGGCCAATGTGCATGGCATCGCTGCTCGGGCCGCGGCCGGTGTAGAGGAGGAAATCTTCTCCTCGCTCATATGTGTCTAGAATGAGCTCCAGATCTCGGTGCGAGAAGAACAATCGTCGCCGTAGCCAGCGATGCGGCTTGTGTCCTGTGACGCGCTCGAAGCGCTCCAGAAGTGCATCGTCTACGAGCTTCGTCGCCCACTGCTGCGAGATCTTGACATAGTCGAATTCTTTGACATTGCCGTCGTCGTCAACGGCGGCTTGCACGTCCCATGGATTGATTTCCTGCTCGGTTGCTTTGGATACGGGCTGGGTCGCAGTGTCCGCGACGGAGAGGGCGGCGACTGAGGGCGGCTCGGGCTCAGTCATGCTTGGCGCAGTAAATGTGGTGAGAGTATTATGATTATGGGAGGGTAGCAGGGCGCGGTGGCATACGTCCGCTATAATATTGACTCAAACAATGAGCAAAGACCCCCGCCGCAATTTGGATCGCTGCCCCGCACTGTGCCACACCTTGCTCAGCCACATCGGCGGAAGCGGACAGGAATTCCGACGAGGAGGCAAAACTCGTGACGGACGTCAGAGCTCCAGATGCTTCTGCTGTCGTCACGCTGCCTAACTTCACTCCTTCCACCCCCCTTCAGCGACCCGATTGCCTGTCGAATTGTGAAGGAGTATTTGCATACACTTGACAATGCCACTTCGTCACCTAAGATAGTGAAACGCGCATCACAGGTGGCTCAGAGCTCCTTACTTACACACCCTCGACTACAACGACCGAGCAACTCTATATCAGGCTGCAAATCCTCGAACTCCAATATATTAGAAGAGAGAAAGAGGAAACATGGTCAAATTCTATTCGTCCAGCGAGACCTACGCGTACCCTTTCCCCGCGGTAACCCTCGCCTACTTCCTCCGCTACCCGAACCCCTACTCCACACATGTGCTCTCCACCGACACCATCTCGCGACACTACGACCCCGAAGCACAGCGCTTGACCACAATCCGTCTACATCTTAAGCGCTCAAAACTGCCCTCTGCTGTGCTTAAGCTTCTGCCTCGCTCGCTACTCGGTGCTTCGGCCAGCGGAGACACACAATCTTACATTCTCGAGAAGAGCGTTGTGGATGTCAAGGAGGGATGGATGGACACCGAGTCACGGAATCTGGAGTGGACGGGTGTGCTGTCGGTTGTTGAGCGACAGATGTTCAAGCGTCCTGCACCGCCAGCGGTGCCGAACGAGGAAACCATATGGCAGGGCATGGAAGGTGCAGCACGACGACACGGCTTTATCAATTTTGGTGGCATGGGCGCTGGTGCCAAGGTCGAAGATTCGGGCGAAACCACGGACGTGACGAGCTCGGTCACACTACATAGTCACATCGGCGAGGCGTGGAAGAAGAAGCGCGAGGCTGCCCGCGAGGGCGCGGTCGAAGAGGAACAGCCACAGAAGGTGGGTTTCTTGAGAAGCTGGGGTACAGCCGCTCTTCAGCGCAACATCGAGAAGATCGGCCTTACTCGTGCTCAGCGAAGCCAGCCGAATGCGCGAGAGGGCATGAAGGTGGTGCTGGAGCGCATGCGAGAAGGCGGTCTCGTGGCTGTATTGGACGGCATGCGTCAAGACAGAGAAGCCATTCTCGCCGGTCGTCCTCTAGCACTCCCACGTCGAGGGGACAACGAGTAAGACCCCAACAACTCCACAAGTGATACTCGTGTTGCGCATGGTGTTCTTGGGAAAAATCTAAAAAAGACCTTTCATGGTCACGGAACAAACGTTATTTTAGCGACGGCGCAATGGTTTCTCTCCCTACTTGGCCTCTTCCTCCACCACCCTTCGCTTCTACCAATTGGCTGAGTCGGGTCCTGTTTACTACGGCTTATTTTTCGCATTCCTGCCTCGTTCACAAAGCAATGAGTTTCAGTAGCAGGCGGTCTTTTGTATTATAACGACCTGTGTCGGCATACCATGTACGACCACGAAGTAAAAGCAAATGAAACAATTCAAAATATAAACGTTTAGTATTTGACTTCTATGGCTGTTTACGCTGATAATCATCTGATTAGCATCTGAAAATATATATAATATTGAACATTATAAGCGATACAACACTAAAACGACAAAGCGTAAGATCCGTTGGGTATCATATATCCGTCTAAACCACACGAAGAATAATAATTAGAGAGAGGTCACATCGCCATCCCCATTCCGCCTAACTGTCCCATATCGGACCAAAGGCCCTCAGCCCCCTCCTCTCCAAACCTCCCACCACTGCTTTCGTGACAACATCATTACTTAGCACAAACACTGCCTCGGCCTGTATCTCTTTGGCCATTCCCCATGCCACCTCTAGCAAATTCGGTCGCCCCATCTCAGATGTGTCGATGATGAGGGCATCAGAGTCCGCCTTGTGGACGAGGGAGAGGATTTTAGGGCCGAAGGTGGCTTGTGGGGAGCGGGTACTCCAGACAAGACGTGCGAACTGCGTTGGAGGACGGTCTAGGAGAGACGAGAGGCTGGGACCGATGCCAGACCCCGTTGTCACGATTAGGACGCGGGGGAATAGACAAGAGAGGGAGAGGACGCCTGCCTTTGGATGGCTCTTGACCCAGAATCTCATTTCCACACCGGCTTCTGTTTGCAAGTCCTTCTCGCTTCCCAATTGGCTTTTCGTAATGGCGTTTTGCACCGTGTTTCGCATTTGGGCGTGTTGAATGATGTTCTTCGTCCAGTCTCCAGCGTCGGAGATGACCATGCTAGCACCTAGCTCGTTTGGGTCGGTAGAAGGAAATGTAGCGAAAGGGTGCCACTCGCGAAGTGGAGAAGAAGAAATGCTCAGACAAGAGAATTTATATACTTGGTTTGGAAAGGAGAGCTGGAGGGCATGCGAGGAGAGTGGGTGCGCGGTAAAAGTCCAGCGGCGGAGGCGAAGCCAGGGGTAGATGATGAGGAGAGTCATGATGGAGAGGTTCCAGAAGGTCGGCGTGCGAAGAAGACAAGCTCCTATGGTTTGAGAAGGTTCCGAATGTGCCGACTTGTTGTGTGCGAGGAGGAGAAGCTGGGCCCAAAACAGGCCGATAGAGGTCCAGCCCAGGAAACGGTGCGTCAGCTCGAACGTGTCATGGTATTTGGCGCGTATAATCGGAAAAGCCAGCATCAGGATTGATATCAAAAGAAGTAGTATCATCCATGTGATGACGATGACGGGAAAGGTAAGCGAGGTTTCTTTCATGGAAGTCCAGCTCAAGACTCCAGTAAAGATGAGCCACCACAGGGTCCCCGCGACTGCCGCACCACTGTGAATGCCGCCATAGCAATACACTCTCGACATGATGGTCCTGATGCTCAGCGGTAGAAACCACGGGACCAACCACGCAGTTCGGAAAAGTAGATTAACGACGCAGTCCTGTCGTATGAAAAGTGCGAGAAGGAAGTTGGATGATGCGAAAGTTGCGAGAGTGTCGAGGTGGATGATGTTGTAGGGGTTGTAGGAGTGATGTTGGAGTAGGATGATGAGGCCAACGAGGTTGAGCAGAAAGACGAGGGTAAAGAGACGTCGATAGACGGTGAAGAGGCTATACCGGAGATGACGGACAATTCGTATGCATCTGTTAGGTGGGGAGGGTGCTTGTGCTTGCTGTGTCCTGGCAGTGCTTCGAGAAGCGTCTGGGGAAGTCGCAGAAGGGCCGAGAGTTGATGCATCGTTGCTGGTACAGCGTCGAGAAGGGACGAGATGGAGGGCTTTCTCGAGATCAATGACTTCTTCGTAGGAGGGTGGCAGCAAAAACTGGTCTGGATCAAAGTCCAACGCGGGCGGGAATGAGGGAACAGGTAGCGATAGGGTGCTTTGGTCAACCTGGCGGTGTTTGTTGCTAGCCGGCATTCTTCTCCTCCTCCACCAATGCTCGTACTCGCAGCGGATACTCGCAGAGGTGTCCATTCCGCGCACTGTTTGCTGTATGACCTTGTGAGACGTGATGGGCCGTAGGGAGCCGTAGGAAGGAACGTTGCGGGATGGGTTGTGCAAACCAAACCGGGTAAAGGAAAGGTAATGTTTATACTGTGGGCAAACTCGGTCGCAGACCAGCAACCTGGATAAACAAGCCGTTCTCGCAGAAACCTGTTGGGTGCTAGCACACGCTGCCGGCTGGAAGAAGCGGCAAGGAGGGCAAGTGACGAAATGAGAGGGGACACAAGAACGAGTGGATGCTATGGACTTGCCTCAGCCATGGTGTGTCGGATCATCGGCATGCCCAAAGGGGGAACTACAGTTTGACTTTTGCCCACGTGGAATGCATTCTGGGAAGGCACGACAGATGTCTTGCATATCAGTGAAGCAGCCCCCGTCTCCACTTGTGCATGGTAGGCAAGAGCCCTCCACCCAGACGCGTCCAGCTCGACCACGGCCAGGAAGGGGCGCATCTTGCCTCTGTTGGTGGGTGTTGTCATGGGTAATTGATAGCCAGGTGTTTTGTTGGTGGGGGAGAATGTAGTCGGGGAGAATGAGCCTGGCTCACACCCATGGGACTCGCCTCGTGTTGTGTTGTGTTGTTGTGCATCGCGCGCGATTGGATTTTTGCTGAGATGAATCAACCCCATTCCAGGGTCCTTGGCGGCATGACGATGTTGTCATGGCCATAACCCCTGGGAACTACCACGCAACAAATTGCCCTGGGCTTCACAAGATGCCCGCGGCGTCCTGGACGATGGCAAAGCTCGGGCCCTGGGTGAGTGTTGTACACGCTGCGTGTCCAGATGCGGGGCGCATCGGCGCTGCAGACGCAGTGCAGCAACTACCTACTAGGTACGCGCGTTGTATCCAAACAAGTGCTGCAAGGTACACACGCCACGGTTGCTAGCCACCGCTTCGCAGGACCAGTGTGTTTCCAAAGCTTTCCCAAACGAGCCTGTGACGGTCGCAGGTTGGGGATCAAGTTAGGCCGTGCAAGGTGCTAGGGAGAGAAAGAGTCACCTCGATCCATTTGCCTCCAAACTACGCAAACCAAAAAAAAACCCTCGCATGGCCCAGGTCGCAGGCACTAGCAGATGGCGTCAAGTATATTCGTCCTACCTGCCCACCCGCATGTTTGATGTTTCGCGCCCTCATCGACATCAACCAGTGCGCGCGGATCTAACGATCTAACGCACCGCATCGTCTTGGTCTTGCGTGTGTGAGCACGCTATTCTCCCTCAACCGGGTAGTTGGGTCCTTGTGAGCCTGGCTCGTTACACGCAAGGGACACTCAAGCCAGCTTAGGTCGAGTCTCTTGTGCGCATCTGCGAGAGCCTGTTGTACCAAAGTGAGCAGAGTTTTCAACTCGCTGCATTAGTTCCCTAAGCGTTCTGACGTTTCGGTACATTGCCGATCTTGAGGCTGTCGATGCATGTCGATGCGCCGTGTCACCCACAAACGGCCGCCGTGGAACCACATGCAGGCGTGTTTATGTTTGAGTGCATCATCATCTGGATTCGTCCATCTGGGGTCTTGTGTCCTGACACGACAGCTATCGTGGTGCCTGTTTGAGCCAGCATCGATCGTACCACCCACGTATTTTCTCCGACTTATTTTGGTGGCCTGTGTCATTTGAATGTGTCTATTGCCGGTTAGCAATTGCGAGTATCTCAAGTTCTCCAGTCCCAAGGGCGAAGGGGCGGACTTAGGCAAAGCTTTTGATTAAGAATATGAGATTCCATGAGCTAGACCCGCCTCCTGTTGGGTCCTGCCGCCGCCCCAGGCCAATAATAATATGCAGAAAATCAGTAGAAATGAAAATAAACTCTTCCATAGAGTGATGCAATGGATCGCTGTTCGCCGTAAAAACCAAGGTCGTGCAGATCGTTGTCGTGGCGTCAAGACTCCAAATCCCTTCACGCATGTCTAGAATCAATCGGGGCCCATGCACATTCCATCAAAATACTTTGCCGATGCGGGTACTCAGCGCTTCTCGTTAGTGATGAAGAGCGACTACTCGGGAGTCGTGACGTCGCTCTCTGATTTCATGCTCGTCTGGTAGAACTGCTCGGTCTTGACCTGCTTCCGAACGACCATGGCTTCGATGAGGTCCAGAGCCATTTTGTGGCCAATCAAATCCTTAATCTGAGCCCATAGCGCCATATCGAGGCTCTTGGCTAAAGTGTCGATCACAAGCTTCAGGAGTCTCTTTGGTGGGTTCTCGTCCTTGAACACGTTAATGAAGATGACCTCCAGGACGTTGTCCTTGTTGCCTGAGCCGTATGCAATCAATGTTTGGAGGGGAATACCATCGGTCAGGGCAGTCGTGATACTATCGGTTGCAGCGGTCGTAAGCTTGCTGAGACACATTTCTGCAAGCACATCCGCGCCTAAGCTAGTGGCCAGATTCAGGAGAGCGTACAGCTGCTCCGCATCTTCGTAGTACAGCGATCCTTGATAGACCCACTGAACGAACAGGCGAACGGTGGTGTCCTGGATGCCGGGCAAGAGTATCCTTCGCTGGGCGACAGCCCTCACCGGATCCTCCTTCGCCATCCCTGCCTCTGCCCTTTTCATCCTGTGGAGCGCGGCATATAATCTCTCAGCCACTGTCTGTACGCCTCGCGAATTGAGCAGAGGTATACGTCCTCTGAGACTCATATCGCAACTCGTGTCCTTACTATCCCTCTTCTTGGAGACTCCTCCAGTTGATTGAGGGACTTTGCTGTTTTTCAGTGTGAACTGATTCTCCACAGCTACGTCGATGACTTTCTTGATGTTGTTGTGGTACTCCTGGAGGGGATGACTATTGGCAATCTGGAGGATCAGAGGGATTACCTACAGAGTCGTTAGCGTTAGCAACTTCTATAGAGTAACCCGCATCGAATCGAGTGCTCGTAATACCAATAGATACTACAAGCCATCTACACCAGCTCAACAAGAACGTACCTTTCCCTCCATAGCAGCGCTCTCAAACTGCTTGATAGTGACTTCCGGGAACACAAATTTCGCCAAACTCTGCATAAGGATATCCGCCTGGGCATATTGTTCTCGGAGAGCCTTAGCCTTGCCGCACAGTTGGTCGAAGGACTTGCTATGACAACGGAGGAGTTCTTCGTGCATAGTGAGCTGGGAGGTGAGATCATCTCCGTACTCGATTGATATCGGCGTCTCCATGAGCATCCTGAGTTTTTTAGTTATATGTCGCACTCATATTCACATCTATACGACACTTACTGAAGAGGTTTGAACTCTTGGACGGGGGCTTGTTTGTAATGAGTATGAGCATCAATCTCGGCTTGCATGAGAAGGCGCTCCGTATCCGAGCTCTGAGAACTGGACATCGATGGGCTCGTTTGAGCCCCACGCTCACTGCTGTCGAGAGCAATGGTTGAAGCTCGAGATGGAGTGGTAAGAGGCGTGGTATGTCTAGTACGCTCCATTGTCGAGAGCAAGTAGCAGCTGTTGTTGATTAATTGGATTTTATCGAGCTACAGATATGAAGAAAGGTTGGGTGATGATTGACGGACGAAGATTAAGGAAGTTTATATGCTTGCTTTGAAGGGCTGTCCTCATTGCCTTTTACCTCAACCTTAGTGCTACGAGGGCAGCAAGCCATAGGTAAGAGAACCCCGCATCTTAAAAACTACAATCAACTCTTAGTGACCTTTAGCCTAGAGATCGCCTACGGCCGGGTATAATCCCGTCTTCAGATGTACTCAGTAGTGGGTCACTGTTTAGCTGACGATTATTGGCATATGCCTACAATCCGATTAAACGTAGTACATCTCGTCAATCTCGAGCGTACCAAAGATATGGCTGAAGGCATACTCGCTGTTGACTACTGGGCGTTGGAGCACAGCAGAGTGCGAGAAAAAAGGAGGTAGGAGGTGTGAATGACGATGTTTGGGCCCCGATGCACGGTCCATGTCGAAACCCCCGCGGTGATCGTTGTCAACACGACTTGGACGTCAGAAAACAGCGCGTAATCATGGCCACCCTCCACCGCGAACGCGTCGAACACGCGTTGAACGAGCTGCTCGTTCGGATTATTCCAGAGGATGCCGACGATGATGAAGAAGCAGCCAACCAGCGCTTCGAGGACGCCTTTGAATTCGCAATCGAGGAACTGGCTGCTGCAGGGGATCCCTCTCTCGTCCCCGACGTCAATCATATTGCTAGCCTGATCGATAGACGAGGTACGGTTACTATTGCGATTCCTGTGAATAGTTAAGTAACAATTCGATCAGTTGCTGGGCCTGGAAATGACCGGCAAAAGAGCGCCCGCTTCCACAACCTTCTCTCCCGCCTTGAGACGCAAACCGTCCTGGATCAGAAGTGGCGCATGCTATACCTTCTCTATAACCTCTCCGACAACCCAGCGCCTACGATAGAAAAGGCTATCCCCCATCACCCTCAAGGCCGCTCTCGCGAACCCACAACGCCATCAAAGCAGCCGAGCTCAGGTGCTCAAGCACTTACCAGTCCAGCATTCCGTGACACTTTCGCGAAACCAGGCTTGTCCCGCCTACCGGTCAATGATGGGTCGCCCAAAGCAGTGTTACGTCCTGCGCCAATACCGGATAGATCAGAGAGGCGGAAGGAGCGCCGTGTACCAGAGACAAGCAAAGAGCAGCAAACCGATGGGAGTCATGTAGAGAAGGCCGACGTGGCACCATCAGAACCTGCGCTACTGCGTGATCTACCGTTCACCCTACAAGGCCTTTCTTCGACGAACCTCGTATTCCCCTCTTCGACCACGCTTAAGCTCCCCGCGAACCTCCCAGTCCCCATTATCAGTCTTCTACACACGCTCGCCGAGCCTGCGATACTCTACAGGGGGCTTTCGGAGTTTGTCGAGTCGGGCGACGGAGGTCTCATAGGACAGAGTTTCCGCTCAGCCTTAGCTAAGGAACTACGGGCATACCTGGGACTAGTCGCGACACTAGAGGGGCAGATTAGAAGAGCGCTCACGCAGCTGAGTGAGGGGCCAGCGCACCAAGGCGTCAGTAAGGCTGGCGTCACACTCAAACGATGCGTCATCTGGATCCGTGAACCCACCATGGGCCTGCGACTGATGAGTCTGATGGTTGAGGAATCGAAGAGCAAGAAAGGAGGCGAGTTGATAGCCCTCATCCACTCCTTCTCACTCAATCACGGGGATCCGTACGTCATGGCGTTTGCGGAGCGCCTTCTATCCGATGTTACGCGACCCTTTTACGATATGCTTAGGCAATGGGTATATGACGGCGAGCTTTCTGACCCCTTTGGTGAGTTCTTCGTCTCAGAGCCGAGCGAGGATGAAATCAACGAAGCTAGCGGCAACGAGGGCAAGGGAGGCGCAACAAGTGTCTGGGAAGACAAGTACAAGCTAAACGACAAAATGGTGCCGACCATCGTTACGGACGACTTCGCCAAGAAAGTCTTCCTCATCGGTAAGACCTTGAACTTTATCCGATACGGCTGTGGTGACGCAGCTTGGGTGGACACATATTCAAAAGAAGCCTCCAAAGAGCTACAGTACGGCGACACTGCGAACCTCGAGCGATCTATCGGTGACGCGTACAAGACGACAATGGCACGCCTCATTGACCTCATGGCGAACAAGTTCAAGCTATTTGACCATCTACAGGCGCTGAAGCAGTATATGCTCCTCGGTGCTGGCGACTTCATCGCAGTGCTCATGGAGTCTTTATCGTCCAATCTCGACAGGCCAGCAAACACGCAATATCGGCATACGCTCACAGCTCAGCTTGAGCACGCTGTTCGCAATTCGAATGCACAGTTCGACACATCGGATGTCCTGCGACGCCTCGACTCGCGAATGCTCGAACTCTCGCATGGCGAGATTGGTTGGGATGTCTTCACCCTCGAGTACAAGATCGATGCACCTGTTGATGTAATCGTAACGCCGTTTGGATCTAAGCAATACTTGAAAGTCTTCAACTTCCTATGGCGAGTAAAGCGTGTTGAATTCGCACTTGGATCAACATGGCGTCGCTGCATGACCGGTGCTCGCGGGGTTCTTGGCACAGTGTCCGACAAGGTTGGTACAGACTGGAAGAAGGCGCGCTGTGCAATGGCTGAGATGGTCCATTTCGTCAATCAACTACAGCATTACATTCTCTTTGAGGTCATTGAGTCATCCTGGATCGATCTTCAGAAAGCGCTGAACAAGCCAGAGAGTACACTTGACGACATGATAGAAGCGCATGCGAGATATCTCAATAACATCACCCGGAAAGGCCTTCTCGGAAGCCAGAGTATTGATTTTACCGGGCAACTGCACGAGCTATTGAAGACGATGCTTGCATACAAAGATGCGGTAGATGGGTTGTACTCTTTCTCCGTGGCAGAGTTCACTCGCCGTCAAGAGCACGCTGCTAAGATCGAAACACGCACCGCAGCCGGTCGATGGGGTCTCTCCGAGAAAGACACACGCCGCTCTTCGTTACTGGACCCTTTTTCAGCATCACGCGCAGCATCCCGACATGATCCCGACTCACCCCTCCCGCCTCCCCTCCTCAAGATTGGCACCGCCGGCTCCGGCGAAGATGATGTTCTTCCTGCCCTCCAGAAGCGGTTGGGTCATCTTATTGAAGAGTTCAAAAGCAAGATTAGTGCGCTGTTGGGTGACTTGGTGCATTCACCAGATGGCGAGTTGAAGATGCTAGCGGTTAATATCAACTTCAATGACGTGTATAAGCCGGAGAGGAAAAAGAGGAAAGGTGAGAAGAAGAGGGAGAAAGAGAAGGAAACACCGAGACCGACAACGGCAAGTTCTTGATAAGGGGCGGGGTGGATACCTCGTACTTCAGAGGGCGACATTCTTGGCGCGAATGAGGTTTGTTTGGGAGCTGTACCATGATGTATCGGACGTCACATGCTCATATGCGCTCTGGGTGTCTTTGCTCTACGAGAACTATAGTGAGCTTCTGTGCAATTTTCGTTGAGTCATCGAGCATATAGCTCGACATGATATTATGATACCCAAGAATTTGCTTTACAGAACACCACACATGCTTTGCGAGATTATCTGTTCGCATAACGCGTCATTTCTTCTACGGCTAGATAAGTCAAATCTCATCGTAAGTTGAGTAACAGGACTTCTCTCCGTTCTTTAAACGTTGTCTTTAGAGGAGTGAAAACTACTCAACCACCTTCCCATACCCAAATCCTCTCACACCATTGCTAACCCATACTCCTTCACCCACCTTCACTGTGTCCACACCGACTGGCTCCTCCATACAGTAGCCCTTTCCGAGCGCCCATCTCCGACTAGTGCCTCGCTGTCCTCCAGCACCTACCTTTGCGCTTCGCACTGAGTGGCCCCAACGCCCAGCAAATGGTTTCCTCAGTTCGCCCTCGTCTTCATTTCCGTCATTTAGAGTCTTTGACGTGAACTCGCCCGAAGGTACTCCAACGGGCGGTGTGACCCATCGCCCTCCGCGGAATAGGTACAATGATGTTAGTGTACCTTCGGTGAGTTCGTTGACTTCGTTGTATAGCATTACTTCTCTGTACGCAGGCCCAGCAGCGTTCTCTGGTAGTGCGCGGTCCCGTGACTTGTCATACATTTCGCGCCTCGTAGTTTTGAGAAGCGTGAATGGGGAGGAAGGCGTGGGTGCTGTATCTAGCCTGATATTCCACTGCGGGGGAGACGGTGGTGTTGATGTTGCAGCAGGAAGAGAGTCAGTCGGCCCAAGTGTGAGGACACCACCTGTTAGAGGAGAGGGTTTGAAGGTGTTGGCTGGATGAGGTTCTGTTTTCGGGTTTGGGGGATTCAGGGAGGGTGGGTAGAGTGTTGATAAAGGGACTGCAGGTACGGCGGAGATTTCGACTGTGAGATTTGCGGACTTGTCGAATAGAAGCCTCAGCTGTCGTTCATCAGCCCCTCTACTTGAAGTCTTCCTTGTTTTATTAGTTTACCTTCAAGGCCTGATCATGCCCGCCCTTCTCAACCCACCTGTTGACCTCCCGCAATAGATGTTCATGCAGCGCTTTCCCATCTCTTAATCTTTTTTCGACTTCATGGAAGTCGAAATGCTGTGCAGCTTCTATCATGCGATCTCTGTGGTACGCAAGCATGTAGAACGGTGACGGCGTGACTAAGTTTAGCTCCGGCCTTGAATTTTCCTCTGAAGACAGAAGGAGAGGGTCGTAGCGAAGGGAGGTGAAGAGTTGAAACTCATTTTCGGACGCCATATTGACGGAGGTTCCTGGTACAAGTACGTTTAGGTACCACCTGTATGAATCCTGGACCGATGGTATGGATAGAGAGGATCGACTCGATTATTGAATACGCGTTACAAGAATTCTCGAGCCCTGCATTCGTCCACGGTCTTGCTCCAAAGGTGATTTCTCTCTTGTCTATGTTGATGAGTCGTGTTGTGGTGGACTAGCGTCTTCCAGTGATTCACGTCTAAACTCCGATTCCGCCGAGGGCGGTCGTCATGCACGAAGACGTGGCAACGCAACACCGTAATTGAAAGATCTAATAGTCTCTATAGAGCAGACGATGCACGAGACATGACTAGTCAAGGGTATTGTGGGGGGGAACTCCAACTGTCCTGAGCATTTGTAGCAGGAATAGAGTCGGTGTGAGCTGCGTCACGTGAAGCCATTGAAGTCTGACGCTGCTGAACATGAAGGTGGCAATGTTAAGTTCGCAATTTCACATTATCAGGCAGCCCGCAGTAAGACTAGACTATAGGTGTTCAGGGCATTATGTGTTGCAGACGCTGAAGACATTGAAGTATGCACTGATAGATGCTGATGACGTCCCCATTGAAAGCTCAGGCCAGGACCCAAGCTCCCTAGCCCAAACTTTTCGACACAGCCTATCCATCTGCTGCAACAACAGTCGCTGAGCATTGCGTCCCCCGTCCCTTCACCCCTCCATCTCTTTAATACTCGCCCTGATATCACCATGGCGCCGACCAACGCCCCTCTGCCCAACTCGCCGGGTCCCTTCCCAGTTCAAATTCCCGTGGACCAAGGCACAAGTTCACTGTGGGACCGACTTTCAAACTGGGCCTCGGAGAACAAGGGCGTTGTTTATACGATTGCGGGCATAACATTAGTGGTGGGCGCTGGCGGTGCTGTCTACTACTTCTCGAATGCCGATTCGAGTTCAGACGGTGGCGCGACTGAGTCTTCGGCGAACAAGCGGAAGAGGCAGCGCGAGCGAAAGCGCGCAAAGGAGAGGGCGGAGAAGGGCTCTGCTACGGATAAGGAGAGCACATCAGAGACAGCGAGTGGTAGGTGGAGTGATGGAGATGCTGAAAGACTAGCGCTGATCAGACGATAGAACCCAAGAAGGCCTCGGTAACGGCGACGAGCGAGGATGAGTTGCCAGACGTTGACGAGAGCTCCGTGGGCGCTCTGTCAGAAGAGGTACGATCAATTATGCGCCCTGACACGCGACGTTCCCCTAGGCTAACATGTCACAGGAGCGAAAGGACTATGCGGCCAAGCTCAAGGCCGCAGGCAACAAGGCATACGGCTCAAAAGACTACAATCGCGCCATCGACCTCTACGCCAAGGCCATCCTTTGCAAGCAAGACCCCGTCTTCTACTCAAACCGCGCTGCCTGCTACAATGCCATGTCAGACTGGGACAAGGTCATCGAGGACACCACGGCCGCCATCAACCTCGACAACGAGTACGTCAAGGCCCTAAACCGGCGAGCGAATGCATACGAGCAGGTCGAGCGCAATAGCGAGGCTCTGCTCGACTACACTGCCAGCTGCATCATTGATGGCTTCCGCAACGAGAACAGCGCCCAGAGCGTGGAGCGTCTACTTAAGAAGGTGGCCGAGACCAAGGGCAAGGCCATTCTAACATCCAAAGAGAAGAAGCTCCCAAGCCCAACCTTTGTCACAAACTACCTGCAGAGTTTCCGACCGAAGCCACCACCAGCGGGTCTGGAAGACGATGCGGAGCTAGAAGAGGAGAGCGGAAAGGGCCAATTGCGCAAGGGATTGAAGGCCATGGCCACCAAGACGGGAGAGGGCTATACCGAAGCCGCGGGAGCCTTCGACCGCGCGCTTGAGCTCGGAGATCTCGGAGAGCACGAGGCTTTCGCGTACAACATGCGCGGAACCTTCAGCTACCTCAAGGGTGATAACGAGGATGCCCTCAAGGACATGGACAAGAGCATTGAGTTGCAACCCACACTGACACAGAGCTTCATCAAGCGTGCCAGCATGCACCTGGAGCTGGCCAACCCCGAAGCCGCCGAAGCCGATTTCGCTGCTGCCCTAGAGCAAAACTCGAACGACCCAGATATCTACTACCACCGCGCACAACTCCACTTCATCAAGTCAGAATTCGGTGAGGCTGCCAAGGACTACCAGAAATCTATCGACCTGGACAAAGACTTCATCTTCTCGCACATCCAGCTCGGCGTCACACAATACAAAATGGGCAGCATCGCCTCTTCAATGGCTACTTTCCGCCGCTGCATGAAGAACTTCACTCAAGTCCCAGATGTATACAACTACTACGGCGAGCTCCTCCTCGACCAGCAGAAGTACCAAGAAGCAATCGAGAAGTTTGACACGGCTGTTGACATGGAGAAGACATCCAAGCCCCTGGGAATGAACGTCTTGCCACTCATCAACAAGGCGCTCGCACTCTTCCAGTGGAAGAATGACTTTTCCGAGGCAGAGAAGCTATGCGAGAAGGCGTTGATCATCGACCCGGAATGCGACATTGCGGTTGCGACTATGGCGCAGTTGCTGTTGCAGCAGGGCAAGGTTACGGAGGCGTTGAAGTATTTCGAACGCGCGGCTGAGTTGTCGAGAACAGAGGGTGAGATTGTCAATGCCTTGAGTTATGCGGAGGCGACAAGGACACAGCTTGAGGTATGTACAAGCCCTTTACCATCTGCCGGTTGTTCCTACGCCTACGGTGGTAGCCAACAGTCATCTTGTACCAATCTGGGGAGCAATACTAACATGAAGACTCCAGGTGCAAGAGAAATACCCCAAGCTTGCGTCAAGACTAGGCGCCATGGGCGGCGGAGCAGGCGGAGCAGGATTTGGCGCGATGCGGTAAACCCCGTACATTTCGCCTCTTCTCCACTTTGTTCCCAATCTGTACTTACCACTCTATTGGACGTTCTGGCAAAAGGACAGTTGAAACGGCGTTGTAATGCTCTCTTCCGCTCTTGTACATGTATAGCATTGAATGGATGGAGTATTGATTCTATCTTTACATGCGATGAGAGTCATGTGAGCGATGTGTGTGTATCATGCGAGGAAAGGCTTGTGTGCAAAAATGTCGACCAGCCCCTATTATAATGAACTCAAATTCCCCACTCCCACATTATATCACATAGCCCCCATACCATGCACCATGAATATATATTGTGTAGTAAAGGGATATTGGTATGCCGTTTGATATTCGACTCTATTTACTTATTGCAGAGTGCAGTGCGTCCCATGCAACACGTGGGGACATGAATACTGAAGGCTAGGAGGTTGTTTTGTGGCATTTCATGTCGCCGGCTGGCCCGATGTCTTGTTGTCTCGAGCCATTTGGCTTCCCAACTACTCCCCGCTCAACTGCAAAATAAGGGTACTCGCAACATCCAAAAAGGGAAAAGGGCTCGTAACAATCTTCTCTCCATCGGTTCTTCCCACGCCGACTTCCTCGGTCCTCTCCCGCATCACACCTTTACCGCCATTTCTCAACTCACGCGCTAGATCCTCTGGCAGAGGCTCGCCCTCACCAAGCCTGCGCCATATACCCTGTTCGTCGTCCCAGCCGTCTTCATGATGATGAGCAGGTTGTGAAGATGACAGGGCCAGATTGCTGATCGAGGTACTAGACGTGGAAGATGCCTTGATCTCGCGGACGAGATTGGACACAAGGCGCTCGTAGCCTGCGCACCTGAAATCTACGACGAAGAAGTCGCGGTCAATGCTGTAGAGTTGTATGGACATGTAGATCCAGACCGCCTCATCAGGTTGCGGGTAATCCTCGCCCAGGTAGGCTGCTCGCTCTGCCATGGTCATATTCTCGACACCGTGATTGAGACTGGAGGTGCTGGTGTGCGTAGAGCTGCGTCTCCGTAGACCAGAGGGATCATTGGCGAGATCGACGCGCGAGGAGTGGGTGGATGAGGGATGCGCGACTCCGGGTGGAAACATGCCGTCTTTTCGGAAGCGGGCGTTGATGACCCATGGATCTTCGGGGATATGGTAACCCCAGTCATTGGTGTGGTTGTAGTGCCTCTTTTGCCGCCCTCGCCTTTCCTGTTCGTCTACATTACCGTTACGTACAGTAAGCGGCTCGCGATGCGGCGAATTGGCTCTGTCGCCCTGATCTTCTTGGGAAGAGTGCGACGATATCGAGGAACCCCGCGAGCGGCTCCTTGATCTTGACTCTTCTGGTGACTCTCGCGAAGCGCTACGACTGCGAGATCCACTGCGCCCGCCAGCCTTGCGTATCCTTTGTACTTCCCAGTCAGCACCCATCGCCTTCAGTGCCTTGAAGATGGCTAGCATAGCTTCGGCTGGCTGGTTTCTCGAGCGGATACCGAATTGCCATTTCGTCGGTCGAGGTTTCTTGGCAGGTATACTCGTCATTGGTTCCGGTCTTTGTCTGTGTGCCTCTGGAATTGCGCGGAAGTTGGGCTTCAGCCGTCGAGCTGATATCTGCCGCTGCTCTTCGGTCTGTTCAGGGGTAGGCGGACCATCCTCTTGTGGCCTGTTAGGCGGCCTAGGGTGCCCTTTCATGTATGCCTTGTGGTACTCGGTCAGACTGCTGGGGAGAATGGCGATGGTGCTAACAGGACTTCGGACAGTTGCAAGTTGACTGCTAGCGTTTGAACCTTGGCGCGCGCGCTCGTGTTCGGATGGAGGTGGCGGGATGACTTGTGGACGCGACATGGTGGCAAGGTTGTGGGGTATTGAGGTACTCAAATAGCTCTCATTATTAGGTGGTGATTGTGCGAAGAATGGCTGGAGATTCTTCTCGTTGGTCAACAAAGCTACACATGAGTGTTAGTCTGATGGATCCAGCTGTAGAGTATCTGGTGCTATTTTGGTCTAGGGAGTTTACTTACGGTTTGTTTTCATGATT
Organism: Cucurbitaria berberidis CBS 394.84; assembly: GCF_010015615.1. Classification (NCBI taxonomy): domain Eukaryota; kingdom Fungi; phylum Ascomycota; class Dothideomycetes; order Pleosporales; family Cucurbitariaceae; genus Cucurbitaria; species Cucurbitaria berberidis. The sequence continues at coordinate 5,708,759 of NW_024468936.1, read as the reverse complement.
TGGTTCTCGCGGACAATCAAGTATGCATCCTTGATTGCGCTTGGCTCGTCACGCGCCAATGCTTCTTGGACGTCGTGCTTGGCATAGCCCATGGTTTTCCCTAGTTTTGTCACGACCGTTTCGTGCAGCTTTTGTACGACGGGGGCAGGTGCAGAGGGTGCTAGGACCTTAGGGTCGATGGCCTTGTTCGGATCTGCACCGCTCTCGTAGAACTCTTGCACTGGCGGCTCGAGGTAGGAGGGCAGGTCTTTGGTGAACCATGGGTCTCTGCGCAAGTCTGGGATGGTGATGCGGTGCACTGGGTTAACCATCAACATCTTCTTGATGAGCGAGACAGCGCCTGGAGATAGGTAGTTTGGTATGCTATAGTTGCCCGCGGCGATCTTCTTAAAAAGCGTGGGGATGTATTCGTCGTCGAAGGGCAGCCGTCCAACGAGCAGAACGTAAAGGATGACACCACAGCTCCAGACGTCTACCTCGGGCCCGGCATACAGCTTGCCAGATATGACCTCGGGTGCAGCATAGTTGGGGCTACCGCAGCTTGTTTTGAGGAAGTTTCCGTCCGTCATAATGTTGCTCAGTCCGAAGTCGGCGATTTTGACATTGTAGTGGTCGTCCAGAAGCAGGTTCTCGGGCTTCAAGTCCCGATGGACGATCTTGTGTCGATGGCAGTACTCGACGGCGCATACGATTTGTTGGAAGAACTTGCGTGCCTTGTCCTCTTGTAGCCTCCCGTTGTTCACAATGTAGTCGAACAGCTCTCCGCCGGCGTATTCGAGGACCATGATGATCTCAGTCGGCGTGGTTATGACTGTGTATCTAGAGCAGGGTTAGTATAGAGTTGTACACGTGGATAGTTGTAGTGGGTGCCAAAAAACATACAGCTTGATAATATGCGGATGGCGAAGCAGCTGTAGATATTGAATCTCGCGCTCTATCCTGCCCGCCATATCTCTCGTCACCAGTCTCTTGCGGTTGATGATCTTCAGGGCGACCTTCTGGCCGCTGACCTGGTGCGTTGCAAGCTTGACTTTTCCAAACGAGCCCTCGCCGAGCGTCTTGACTATCGTGTACTGGCCCAGGCGTTGGTTTGTCTTGGAGTCCTTGCTCTTGCTCTCCTGCGCGGCTGTCGTGAGGGGCGCAGGAGAGAAGTCGACCATTTTGGCGGTACTCGGTCCTCCGCGGCGCTGGGAAGGCATGGAGATGGAGAGCTCCTCCAGGTCGTCGTTGTCGATTGCGGCCGACATATTGAGGGCTATGGCGTGGGCGCGCGGCTAGCTATACCAAGGGAAAGTATTAGCAGGCGATCCGATGCAGACTGGGGCAAGGGCCAAGCGAAGACCAGAGGTGCTGGCATGCATGTGCAGCATAGAAGATGGCTACTATCCATGACACGGGGAGAGAGTCACTTACGTCAGACTATAGCGATGCGCGACCGTGGGAGCTGGGGGGTGGGGAGGGGGGGAGGGATCGAAGAGTAGACCGCGCTTGGACGGACTCACTGCCCCGCTCGCGCATGCACTGAGAAAGGCAACCCATGCACGAGAAGAAGAAGGAATGCAGGCGGGTATGAGGGCTATGCGTGTGGCAGAAAGCGGTCGCCAGAGGGTGCCCTGATCGGTCGGGGTGTGCAGCGAGGGTCCTGCGGCTGTTGATTGCTTGTCGTGGGCTGCGGTGCTTGGACAGCTGGCGGGCGGTACGGACGAGTGGGGCGCTGCAAGAATGAAACAAACACTGCGAGGGCTGGCAAAGCAATTGCATGCAACGAGGGTAAGAAGAAAAGAATCAATCAAGACAAGAGCAGGTGGTGGACGACGGGCATGTGTGGGTGTGGGTGTCGTGAGAGCCCCTCCTCATGCGTGTGCGGCCACTTGGGGAACGCTTCGTGAACGCCTTGCCGAGCCTGAGCGCCATAGTCGGTCGGCTTATCGGCCTCGACGATGCAAATGCTGTTATAGTATATAGTTGTCTACAAGAATGGTCCCCTATATAAGTTTCCCTAACGTCTTCCCCCGGTTGCACGCTATAACAGCAGTTCGCAGCTATGCCGTCAGCCCCCCGGGGATGTTGACCTGCATAATATAAGCAACGAGTCCTCGTCGCTCCCGCCTCCACGCGACTAGGACTTGACCCCCCCTCGTGACTACTACCCACCTCCCACCTCCCACCCGCCATGGCCAAATCCACACATGCCCCGTCCAAAGGGACCCAAATTTCTGATCGCTGCCTGCCGCTCCAATCAACGTTTGTCTGTCCAGGGCAGCCTGCCATCATCGGAAACAGAACATGCGTCCTAGTCCCCGCTGCTGTACCTCGCGCCTTGCGGCTCCGTCCACGTAGACAGCCTCGCCCTCGCTGGTCGAGCTCGCGCTGCTGATCTGCTTGGCCTTGCTAATGCCGAAAATCTTCAGCAAAATAACCATGCTCGCCGCACTCAGAATACTGCCACATAGTATCCCGATCATGACCAGGTTGCTCTTGCGGTACCTATGCGGTCCCACCTTGGCATCTTCCGGCCACCCCGAGTACAGTGCATAGGTAGTCAGGATACTTCCCAGATTCCCCAACCCAGACACCAGCGCGGCGGCTGCGGCTACACCCACTTCGCCGTGGCGCGGTTGGAAGATCTCGTTGGCCCAAGTCATGCAGATGGGCACCGTTGGTCCCAGCCCGAAGCCCACCAGCAAGATGCCGCCATATCGCGACCAGTTCTTAGCGAATGTAGCCACCAGGAGCCCGGTGATCTGGACCATGACAGCGCCACTGAAGAAAAGAGCGCGGTGGTGGTGGAAGCGATCCGAGAGAGGCGTGACCAGCAGGATGGCCAGGAGATCCATCTGACATGGTTAGCTCACATCGTCGCACGTGATGTCCTAACACTTACAAGCCAGATGGGCGCAGACAGCAGACTGAGCTGGATGCCCGTCAATTTGGGGTTGATGCCTCGGATGATGACCGTAGCGTAGGCCTGTGTTCCGTTGCCAACACCTACAACGCCAAAGTACATGATGACTAGTGGATAAATCCTCCAGTCAATCACCACATTCCAGAGATCTTTCATGGTCCACGTGGAGCGATGGTACACGCGCGTTAGGTCCTCGTAATGAATCCTTGCATCCTCTCCAGTCAACGCTGGTTTGCCCTCTGGCAAGAATTTCAACCATCCCGATCGGTTGCGGACTTCGCCAGGAGGAAGTGGCCTGTCTGGCAACCACCACAGGAGCGATATGCCCACAATGAAGCCAATGATGCCGTAGAGAAGGAACATCCACTGGAAACCGACGAGGCCCCCTACTCCATCCATCTTCTGGAACCCAGCCGAGACCAAGCCGACGACGGCCGCGGACATTTGGGATGCTGTGAAGTAGCGCCCAATACGCTTGCCGGTTCGCGAAGGGGGGTAAAAGAGAGTCAAGTAGTACGACATGCCAGGCCACATACCCGCAATAACAATGCCCAGAAGCAATCGAAGTAGGCTGCCCCCACTGTTAGTCTATTATGCCCATCTATGCACGAGGACAACTCACTAAAAGCTCCATGCTGCCTTCATCGCAGTCAAGCACATGCCAATGATGCCAACACAAGTGACAATCCTACTCATCCACGCATGCGGACTGACTCTTGACATGACGAGGTTGGACGGCAAGTCAAAGATGACATAGCAGACGTAGAATAGCGCCAGACCAGTAGACACTTGTTTGGGGGTGATTTTGAGCACGGAGGCAAGATCATGGCCCTCTTTCAGGTTCATGGTCTGAGCAAGTCCGACATTGGAACGGATTGCGGAGCATAGGAAGTAGAGAATCCAGAAGGCTGGAAGAATTCGGCGGTCGAGTTTGCTGCATGGGCGTTGGTATATCGCAGGAATTCAAAGTGCAAGGTTTAGTTAGGCACTCACGAGTATACTCTCTCTATCCTATCAATATCGACCATGTCAGGTTCCACTTCAGGTCCCACTTCAACGTCCCGTTGCATCTCTCCCTGCTTTACTGCATTCGGCTCCTCGAGGTGCTTCTCCGGCGGAGCCCGCCCAATGGTCTGTGATGCCATGGCGGCTGTTCGTTCGCGAGTGAGGGCAACACGCAGTTACCAACCGAGGAGCGGCGAGGCAGGACGAGAAGATATATACCATCTTGCGGCGCCGAGCAATGCACTCAACCAACGGTCTAAGCCGACGCCGGCCGGCTCTGTTTCTGCTCGTCTCATTCGTTGACTACAAATTTTCCATTGCGCGTGGGGTACGCTAGCAGTGGTTTAGGGAACGAGCGTGCATCTTGAACGTCCTCCATGCGGGACAACACGCGCGCTCGGAAACATGGTTTGGGCCCGAGGCCGAAATTTGTTTTTGAGCATGGATGGATGGAGCTTTTGAAGCATCCAGCCAGAACTATGGAATGGCAGGTGTACTAAGCTGGATGAGGGGTCTACGGATGATCTTCCACGTTCCGCCCGCTACTGGAAGCATGGGAGCTTGGGCGCTGGGACTAGGTTGTTTGGTCATCATCATGAATTCCTGAGCATCCATCGCGTGCAGCACTTGAGCTTCACACCCCATAGTCCAATGTGTCCGGTAGTATATCAGATGTTCGCGAACAACTTTGTGCGCTCAGCGCGCAACCTACGGTATACCCGCAGAGCACAACCCCTCCGTCTCCGCGGTGCCCGAAATGCCTCGACATTACCAGAGAACCCACACATCGTACAGTGCCACCTCTACCCATCTTCCCTTGTCAAACTCACCAAGAGATATAGTATGTACACAAGCACCCTCTAGACCCGCACAAATCCTTGCTATCCCTCCTCCCCACCGAACCGCCAACCCCCCAGCTCGCGATAGGAACCTGCGAGTCCCTCCCCGTCACACCAAACAACTTCACCCCAAACCCCTCCTTCCAGCCCATCCTGTCCTCCGTCTACGCCACCCACGCAACATCAGATCCCTACGTGATTCAACAAGCCTCCGCCTATGCCTCCCCAGGCTCTGCGGGTGCAGGACAGCATGGTGGCTGGATACATGTGAGTGACCTGCGGAATCCGCCAGATTATGGCAGGATAGCATGGCCCGAGGATATTCTGGGGAGTGTCGAGGTGGACCGTGCTGGGCAGTTTAGCGATGGGACGTGGCAGGACAGTGGCACCTATCGGATTGTTACGCGCGAGGGCATACTGGGGATGACGGAGTTTATGAGGGGGAAGATGGTGGAGCGGTTACAGCAGCTTGAGGGGCAGATGAAGCAGAAGGCATAGATGATTTGGCAAGCAAGCTCTCACAGCAAGGTGCTTCTGAAGAAGAGAGTATTATAAGGGCTTCGTCCCCCGTTGATCGTCGAAACGGAACAAGGCGTAATGACATGGACGGCAGCAAGTGTATCCAATGAACTGTAGGAACAATGTAAACGGCCGTTTTTCTATAACATAGTACAGCACACGACGATAATATAGACTATACCTCCAAGTGTACCTGTCGATCATGTCTTGGCATCACTGGGAAAAGTTCCGTCGACACTCTACACCCAGATAACACACCAAACGCACTGGACCAACCGCGAGAGAAGTAGTAACAGCCCCTCCCTCCACAATGAGCGAATCCAACACGCCAAAATCCGTCTCAGTCCTCTTCGTCTGTCTCGGAAACATCTGTACGTCCCCTTGCCCCTCCCCCGCACCACCACAGGCTACTAATCTTTGCCCCTCCACTCCCAAGGCCGCTCAACCATGGCAGAAGGCGTCTTCCAGTCCCTAACCCGACCGGACGGCAAACCACCACACCCCTTGGTAGCGACCATCGATTCGTGCGGCACGGGCGCATACCATGTCGGCGACGGCCCGGACTCGCGCACCATGTCCACGCTTTCAAAGAACGGCATAACGACGTACCGCCACGCCGCGCGCAAATTCGCCCCGTCCTCGGACTTCAAAACATTCGACTACATACTCGCCATGGATGACGATAATCTAGACGACCTGCTGCGGTTGCGGCAGAGGGAGGTGAAGAAGCTGGGGGGTGAGGACGGTGTTGGGCAGGTCATGCTGTTTGGCGAGTTTGGGGGGAGCAAGAGGGGAGGGCCGGGGGAGGAAGTGCAGGATCCGTATTATGGGGGCAAAGAGGGGTTTACGGCTGCGTTTGAGCAGAGTGTGAGGTTTTCAAAGGCGTTTCTGGAGAAATTGGAGCAGGGGGAGTTGAGCTGATGACATGGTTTGGATGGAGGATAGGATCGATGTGATACCCATTGACTTTGCATACACTCTAGATAGTTGTAGTATAATTTTTCATATAGCCTCCAACTCTCTAGACGAAGGGACTCGTATTCTTTGAGCATTGGTCAACTTGGGTGAGGTCCTAGTACTCAAAGATACATCGACAAGTGCAATACCAAGCCATACTCAATGGGGAATATTTTGACGACTTCTTCCCTCCTAGGCTCCCATTTAGACTCGATTGCTCGTATCCTACTCAGGCCCGAGGCTGTATCCCGTCTCCAGCCGCAAGTCTCGTTGCTTAGTTTGTCTTCGCTTAAAACGCCCGGAAGTGTACAGGCGTGCATCATATCATCCGTTCCATGGATTGTCAGCCGCACTAAGGCTGAGTGTGCGCTTCGAAAGTGGTGAGTATTCACCTGCCTGGTGAAGAGCAACAAGCGGTAGATCAACAACAAAAAAGAAGATCTTGCCCCTCCATGGAGATAAACCGGCTGTAACGACTCCGGCCCTCTGATAGTCGTTGAATGACTTCATACTTTGCCTAAAATAGCACGGCTTCGTAAGTTGATGCGGCTGTGAAAATGGTGCGCCACGCGAAAGGCGCAGCGAATTATCCGCAGTGGCAGGGAAGTTTAGTTACAGGGCTGCGTCTGCTTGGCGGGCGGCGCTTGAAAGAACAAACGTGATGAAGAGCCAGCTCTGGCACCAAGGCTGAAGGCTGCGTGACCGCTGGCTGCACTCGTATACACCTCCTCAAGACCCAGCTGTAGATTTCCTCCCTCCTCTTCCCTCCTTGGTCTCCTCCCCGCTGTTACATCATCACACCCGCCGTTGCTGTGGTAAACACTGCGGTGCTCCCTCGGCGACGCTATTCGCACCCACCAAACACATCTGAAACCAACCTCACTAGCCGGATTGCCGCAACGCGCATTCGCCCATTCATCATCATCATCAAAGCACATCTCCACTTCCTGACTTCCTGGGCAACCGCGTTCGCGTCGGCAGAGGGCGCAGCAACAACCGAAAGGAACTAAGACGTGCCAGGATGTCTGGCTACGACCGACTGGGTGAGTAACCTACCTTCTACCTGTAATCACGGCTACCAAGATTGCGTCGCGTCGTACACCTTGCTGCGCCGAGCTTTTGCGGGCCCCTGGTCGCTTTGTGTCCCCAGACGTTACACACCTCTTCATTCCTCCTACCCGGCGAGCTTCCACCACTGACGGCGACATTGCATAGGTTCAACAGGCGGCGCCGACGACCACCACTACGAAATGGATCCGCGAAGACCTGGCAGAACGCCCTCTCCGGGCCAGCCACTACGAGGCTACCAGCTCGAAGACCGATATGCCTCTCCCTCTCCACAGCCTGGTGTTTTGGAGATTCCCATGGGACCAAATACAGCAGCCGCTTCTGCAGACCGGCTACCACTCCAGCCAAGTGTGAGTGGTTGCGCAAATCCCATGTCCTACCTACCCTACCTTGCAGTTCAGCTGTCATTACTCGAGAAACTATGGTCATGAAGCGTCTTCACCGCTAACCAATACCCAGTATTCTGTCGAGAATATCCCCTACGCCTCTGGTAACTACCACGATGATTATGATCCACGCCCTCCCGGCCAGCGCCTGGACAGCGACTACTCACTTGATCCCCAAGCGCATCACGACGCATACTACAACCCGCCCTACGATCCCTCTCCGCATGACGAGATCCCACATCCAGGCTATGGCACGCAGCCAACCCACTACTGGCAAGATGAAGAGGATCAAAGGCCCATGATGGCTGGCGCAAATTCGTACGGCCCAGATCCGCACGATGGAGAGGGGCTCGACCATATGGACCATATGGATCCAGAGAACCCGTTCCACGACGAGCCTCTGCCTACGCCTAGTCCAGCCCCAATAAAGCGATGGAAAACTGTAAAGGAAGTCCAGTTGTTCAAGGGCAATTTGGTGCTGGATTGCCCTATTCCCCCTCGGTTACTCAACCAGGTACCACATGCGCAGCCCCCAGAGCGTGACGAATTCACACATATGCGTTATTCGGCTGCTACGTGCGATCCTGCAGACTTTGACGCAGAGCGCTTTACTTTGCGCCAGAAGCTCTTCGCAAAGCCCAGGCATACCGAGCTCTTCATTGTCATTACCATGTACAACGAGGAGGACGAGCTGTTCGCGCGAACCATGACCGGTGTGATCAAAAACATTGAATACATGAATTCACGGACGAATAGTAAGACGTGGGGCAAGGACGCTTGGAAGAAAATTGTTGTCTGCGTGGTTAGCGATGGACGTGCCAAGATCAATCCGCGAACGCGAGCTGTGCTAGCTGGACTCGGTGTCTATCAAGATGGCATTGCCAAGCAACAAGTCAACGGTAAAGACGTGACGGCACATATCTACGAATATACTACGCAGATGACCCTCGACATCAAGAAAGGCGTGGTTGGCGTTAAAAAAGGAAACACGCCGGTACAGATGCTGTTCTGTCTGAAGGAGAAGAACCAGAAGAAGATCAATTCCCATCGATGGTTTTTCCAAGCGTTTGGCGCCGTTCTGGATCCCAACATCTGTGTCCTGATCGATGCGGGTACAAAACCCGGCAAGGACTCCGTTTACCAACTCTGGAAGGCATTCGACTTGGAGCCCATGTGCGCTGGTGCTTGTGGTGAGATCAAGGCCATGTTGGTTCACGGAAAGAAGCTCCTGAACCCCCTGGTTGCAACACAAAATTTCGAGTACAAGATGAGTAATATCCTGGACAAACCTTTGGAATCAGCATTCGGTTTCATTAGTGTGCTTCCCGGTGCCTTCTCCGCCTATCGATACATTGCACTTCAGAACGACAAGACTGGACAAGGACCGCTGGAAAAGTACTTTGCAGGCGAGAAGATGCACGGCGCCAACGCTGGCATCTTCACGGCCAACATGTACCTAGCAGAAGATCGTATTCTTTGCTTCGAACTGGTCTCCAAGAGGAATTGCCACTGGATCTTACAGTACGTCAAGTCTGCGACCGGTGAGACGGACGTACCGACCACCATGTCTGAATTTATCAGTCAGCGTCGCCGCTGGCTCAACGGATCCTTCTTCGCTGCTGTATACGCCCTGGCCCATTCTTTCGATATCTTCCGCAGTGATCATTCGTTCCTGCGCAAAATGATGTTCCTCGTCGAATTCGTTTACCAAACTATTAGCATGATCTTCGCCTGGTTTGCCCTCGGTAATTTCTTTCTGGTCTTCCGCATCCTCACAGGTTCATTACAAAACGAACTCGGTACGACCGGCAAGGTGCTCTTTATCGTCTTCGAATGGCTGTACATCGCTGTGTTGATAACGTGTTTTATCTTGTCACTCGGTAATCGGCCGCAGGGTTCTAACAAGTGGTACATGTCCATGGTATGCTTCTGGTGTATCATCATGGCATACCTCATGTTCGCATCAATCTTCATCACTGTGAAATCTGTTCAAACCCAAATCAAGGAGAACAACGGCTTCAACGTTGCGGATCTCTTCAAGGATAAGATATTTGCGACTCTGATTATATCACTACTATCGACGTACGTGATGTATTTCGTCGTATCCATAATCTTCCTCGACCCATGGCATATGTTCACCTCGTTTATACAATACCTCCTCATGACACCAACGTACATCAACATCCTAAACGTCTACGCGTTCTGCAACACCCACGACATTACTTGGGGAACAAAGGGCGATGATAAGCCGGAGAAACTTCCTTCAGTCACGACAAAGGCCGACGGTAAAGCGGATATTCAAGCACCAACGGACGATGCAGATCTCAACACACAATATGAGACCGAACTTCGCGTCTTCAGCACGAAATGGAAAGAGGAGAAGAAGGTGGTTTCAGCGGGGGACAAACAAGAAGATTACTACAGGGGTTTCCGATCTGGGGTCGTCTTGTTTTGGATGTTTTGCAATCTCGGGCTTTCTGCCCTCGTTCTGCAGGCAGGCGGCCTGGAGCTCACAGTCAGCAATCCAGACGAGGCGCAGAAAAAACAAACCCAAGCGGCAACAATTTATTTAGCGGTGGTCCTCTACAGCGTAGCAGGATTGGCTGCTTTCAGATTTACTGGTGCTATGTGGTTCTTGGTGGTTCGAATGGTGAGTGCCGCTATGGCCTTTAGGCTCCCTCATACCGAAATTCGCAGATTACTAACCATGTCAACAGTTCCGCGGTGTCTGAGCAGGATTTGCTCCGGCGAAGTAAGGAGTTACGATCATCGGTTGGCGTTGAGCATGTTAATCGGGCCAGGTAACAGTACCTTGATGGAATTTAGCCTCCCGTATGCGATGTCTATGACTAGATACCACTTTACGAAAAGAGCACGCGTATTAGGTACTTTGATTGAGCTATTCGTCTCAAAATTGTTTGTTTTGATCCAATTATCCAGGCTCTCTCACCATGCTGCTTCCTACGAACACCCCAAGCTACTCTCATATCACGCACCTTCTACTTTATCATGTTTGCCTTCACCTTGTCGTCATCACAACACAGTTAGCATGGACCGTGCGCTCAGTCACCATAGAATATCTGCTGTCTTGCTATTTCCTCGCCCTCACCCAATTCGTACCACTTAACTTAATTCAACTCATCTCGCTGCGTGCTGCAAGCGTACTCATCATACACATACTGCAGTTTGAGCGCGCGCCTCTTGCTGCACCTGCTCAACACTACTTCGAGCTCCGCATAGGTTCGTGAGTCTGCTCTTCCCACACTCTACGCATTGGCAAACATCATCGGCCAAATTGGTTGCCTCACGACAACACGCTGACTTCACCCTCTCTAGATCTACCTCGACTGAAATTCACATCACAACTCTCAGAGCGCATCACTGAAATTCTACAATCATGAGCTGGGATACCGGAACTGGTATGTTTCTTAGTCGCACACACGTTTCAAACCTCGTCCTGATACCTCACAGGCGGAGGTGACTCCTGGAACTCGGTGCCTACGGGCACTGAAGCTGGTGCCGATGCTGGCGGTGCCGACTCTTGGGGCGGTGGTGGTGACACCGGCGGTGGAGGAGCAGGCAACGGTGGTGATGAGACTTGCCGAGTGTGAGTTTTACCATGCGCACATGCGCACCCTTTCGATGTACTAACTCTGGTCATAGTTGCCATCAGACTGGTCACTACGCCCGCGAATGCCCTGACAAGCCCGAGGGAGGCGGTCTCACCGGAGAATGCTACAACTGCGGTGAAGTCGGTCACAACAAGGCTGATTGTACCAACCCTCGCGTCGAACGCGCCTTTTCCGGCACTTGCAACTCCTGCGGTCAAGAGGGACATGCTGCGCGCAGCTGCCCCACCAACCCCATGAAGTGTAGACTCTGCGACGAGGAAGGTCACAAGGCTCTTGACTGCAAGTCTCGTCGCATCGTCAACTGGTATGGCGTCCCCGAGATGGATGCTGAGGATGCTTGGTCCGCCTTGATTGATGCGGCCAAGGAGAAGGATCTGGATACCTTTCGGACGTGTCTGAGGGCTTATGCTCGCGCCACCATGGAGCAGTTCAGCCTTCCTGCGGTAGAGGAGGCTCTGCGAGAGGATGGCTTGGGTGTCCACTTGATCGCCAAGGAGCAGGAGGTTGCCGTCAACCTGACTATCATCGACTTGGTGGGCAATCCGGACCGTAAGTATGTGCTTTCTGTCCAGCTGTCCGACAAACCTCGTCGCGCGAAGCTCGCTCAGGGTTGGCCTGAGAGCGCCGCACAGAACATCGAGCGTCTTGCTTCTGCTGGCTTCGTTGAGGACCGAGGTGTTCCGCTCTGCGGCAACTGCGGTGAGCTCGGTCACATTCGCAAGGTAAGCCTAAGCCAAGTCAATCTAAGGGTCAGTGTACTTCAAGCTAACTTTTCCCAAGCACTGCAAGGAAGAACAAGTCGAGCGCGAGTCCATGCAGCCCGTCGTTCAATGCGTTTACTGTAAGGAGGACGGCCATCGTGCACGTGATTGCCCCAAGGAGCGTGTCAACCAGTATGCGTGCAAAAACTGCAAGCAGGAGGGACATAATGCCAAAGAATGCCCCGAGCCTCGCTCAGCCGAAGGCGTCGAGTGCCACAAGTGCAACCAGACCGGTCACTTTTCCCGGGATGTAAGTAAAGTCAAAATTCCAGTCCAGGCTAAGATTATCTATCGAGCCTTGGATCCAAGTCGGGAAACTCCAGTCCTGACTAACATATGACAGTGCCCTAACGTCGAGGCGCGTCCCCCGAGGACCTGCCGTAACTGCGGCTCGGAAGACCACATGGCCAAGGAGTGCGACCAGCCTCGTAACCCGGATACTGTTACGTGCCGCAATTGCGAGAAGCAAGGCCACTTTTCACGTGACTGCCCTGAGCCCAAGGACTGGAGCAAGGTCAAGTGTAGCAACTGCGAAGAGATGGGTCACACTATCAAGGTAAGCTACTCCTGATAGAACCTTAGAAACAAGCTAATCTATGATAGCGTTGCAAGGCTCCGATCACGGGGGGAGATGGCATGGGTGACGGTGGTCCGGTTGAGGCTGCTGGAGGTTGGGATACCGCAGGAGATGCTACGGCTGCTGGTGGAGCCGAGTCCTCCTGGGGTGGAGGCGCTGCTGCAAGTGGCGGCGGCTGGTAGGCGGTATACACTTCACGAAGGCCTTCACGATCCTGAATCACAACGAGAATACGAGAATGAGGACTCAATGATGGCATGACGACATGGCTGATTTCAAGGGTATCGGACATGTATTTCGACGGCTTTCTGACTGCGTGGCAGCTCAAGCTGCCCAGATTTCACTAGCTGAAAGAGTTATACAAAAGTGTGTTTCACATATTTTCAAGTGCCTCAAACATCGAATGTGAGATAAATTGCGCGGAAGATTACTTAATGTTGACTCGTGCCGGTTCGGAAGACGTGGGTAAGTTGCCTGTCGACGCGATAGTATTTCCTTTTCCTTTTCAAAGGTTCCGCGAATCTCCTGCGTATGACGGTACATTGCATCGTACAAAGATGTTGTTGGAGTGGGTGTACAGAAAAATGAGCTGGGATACTCATGTTATCACAAAGTCGTGAACTTTCAAACGGCCTATCATGCAGTGGCAGGCATATTGGGGTGCTCGCTGGTTGCCGTGGTGCTCGAACACGGACGATGATCATCGTGGGGGTTGGGGACGCATGGTCCTTCCCCGCAGCATAGCTCTAATTGGCCTTTCCTATTTGGCTCGAGATGCAGGCGCATATAGATGCACTAGTGTTGAATATATATCACATTCCCTTAATGGATTCAAAAGCATGTTCGAATAATCGGGCATCTTGCCAAGTTGCATTAGTGACCTCGGGACGGTAGTAGTACTAGCGCAAACAGATTCGAGCCCCAGGTGTGAGCGGAACACTATGGGCACCGTATGATACCTGCTTTACGGTTGTTAGGAGTGCCGGCAATGTCAGCTCGGTCTAGACGGGCATGGCAGGACTGGACTTTCGGGCGATGGGTAGATGAAGTGGGGAACCCTCGTTGTCGCGGTGGGTATCACTGTCTCGCAAGCCACCATGCAGACCATGCAGGAGCTCTCCAAAGGTTTGAAAAGCACCGCAGAACGCTGACAGGAGCCCAACCTCCGCGTATCTCAATCGTTTCCAACTAAATCAAGGTTCCCCCTTGAAGCGTTCGAGTTAGTTTTTCCGCTCGGCGGGTGTTACAAAGTTCTGTGGGATGATCGTCGTCTGAAACGGTTCCGTTGAACTCTGAGACGGCTTGACCTGAAGTCGACGGGCGTGAAACGCTTGTCAAGTCAAGAACTGAACTGACGACGCCGCTCCACATGGCAAAACGAAACGCCAACTGACTGTGACGGCGTCGGACGCGCATACACCACGCGCATATCCTCAAGACGTGTCCCGAGCTCAGTGCTGCGCGGACGGCGAGAATGAGGGCTAATTTTGCTGTTTTGGCGGCCTTGCAGCAGGCTAACGAGGCCAACATGACCCAACACAACCCCTCTTTTATGCCTTTTGGGGCCAAAACCATGGCCCAATTTCACTTAATTTGTGGACCATACGGGCCTCGGTGTTGGGGCCTCCCCATCTATCTCACGCCCGAGAGAGATTTTTATCTCAGAGTGCAGCTGTCAAGAGATCCTCTTATGATGGAGGTATAGCTTTGCGTAAGCAGTGTCTCGCCTATCTGATGATCGGCATACCATTAGCTCTTTACGAGTTGAGAGCAACTGACTTGATTCAGGTTGAGACTGGAGGTCTTGTAGCTCAACAGCTGATGCGCTTTTCTACTGCAAATTGTGGAGCGTTGACAAGCCATCCAGCTCTTGTTCTTGCGCTACACCGGATATCGTTCCACGCAAGTAATCGACCAACCTCGCGGCGCACTCTATGCTGACGCCGCCGATTAATTAGCCAACAATTAAGCTCGAAGTGGCAACTTTCGATAGTTCGTGCATGCCACTATCGGGTCATTTGCTGGCTTTGATTGACCTGATCAGGCCAAATTACCGGCCGTGTATGCATGGCGTCTGCAGCGCACGGACTGCGGGTGAAAGCCCGGCATCTCGGCCTCTATCCAACCTCTTGTTCGCATCGGGTAGGTGAGAGAGCCCCAACCCGTACGCTGTGGGTACTTTGCCGGTACGTTTAGACTTTGTTTTAGGGGCCTGAGCACTGAAACTAAAGGTTGCTCCATGGCAGACGGGGGGCACCCAAGGCAGATTTGCTGCGTCCTGTCGCTGTCAGATTGGGGACCTTGGTGGAGGCCATGTCGACGTCGTCCAACATTTACAAGAGTCGGTCGCGCGAATGGAGGCTCAACACGACGAGGCAATGCCGCAGCAGCCATGCGGCTCCACGAGAGAGACAGGCAAGGCTATCGTATCGCTTTCCAGACCCATGTATCCGATCGCGAAATTGCACGTATCAGCGCTTACAGCAAGCGCAGGCATGCTTTGCCAGCTTGCCGCTCTCAGTAAGGCGGCATGCGGGAGAAGAAGCACCCTGGGCCCGCTACAGTGCATCTCCAGGTCTCACCAATTTGGCTTTGCATGTCGCTTCAAGGATGGCAGAGCGACTTCTGGTCGAGACGGTGGTCTGTGTCCGCGTACATGCACATGGCGGCCTGCAGGCCAGGCCGCCTGTCCAACGGCTGAGCGCCAGGGATGCGAGTGCGCAGAGGACGAGGGTGGGTGGGTATAAGGTCGTCAACCGCCTGGTCGAGCAAGTCGTGGAACCCCAATACCAACCTTGACTGTTTGATTCATCTACGAAGAGGCAGGTAGCGACGTGGTGCCATCGTACATCTCCAAACCCCTTCTCTGCTGCGCATCTTTATCATCTCTAATCATCCTTTCCCAAGTCTATTCTCGTCTAGTCGATTGGAGCTCACAAATTATCTATCACCATCACTTCACGCGCCTTCCTCCTTCCCTAACTGGACACTGGCTTCTTCAACTACAAGCCTACAACCTCACTGATCTATTCTCCACAACATCCCCATTCCTACAACTAGCCCTGCTCGCCAGCACCTCCATCAAGTCGCAACCTCAGCCAACATGCTCTTCACTGCGCTTTCCACGGCTCTCGTGCTGCTTGCCAGCTCTGCCAATGCCTTGCCTTGGCCCGCTCAGGAAGTTGCAACTTACACTCCTGCTCGCGACCTCAGCAGACTCGCAAAGCTATTCCCCGAGAGCTCGCTACCCGCACCAAACGAAAGCCTCAAATATGTGCTCCTCGGTATCGGCACGCAGAACTACACCTGTCCCCCTGGTGACGAGAACGCTGTTCCTGGAACTACTGGTGCTGTTGGTAAGTCAATCTTGTACTTGGACGAGGGATTACAACTGACATCCATAAAGCGACGCTCTACGACATCGGCTCCAAGCTCAACGACGACCCCATGGCCAAGTGGAAAATCGGTTCCATCTCTCCCCTCGCTCTCGCTCTAAGCGCTCTGCCCAAGACGTTGACAATGGGCCTCAAGTCCCAAGGTTTCGACAAGATCGCCGGTCACCACTTCTTCGGCAAGATTTCTGACATCAACACGCCAATCTTTGCCCTCGACAAGCTTAGCCTTCAGCCCCAGCCATTGGCCCAGGTCAGCAAGCTCAACGAGACGGATGCCCCCGCGACCTCCTGCCCCGGCAACAACGGCCTCGGTGCGATCAAGTGGCTCTACCTCAAGGACACCAAGAACATCTCCCAAGGTGGCATCAACACCGTCTATCGTGTTGAGACGGCCGGCGGTAACAAGCCTGCTACCTGCAAGGGCATGAAGCCTTCATGGGAGGTCAAATACGCGGCGCAATGTACGTATGCCCTGGATAGACTCACAACGTTGACCTGATCGCTAACACTATTCGCAGACTGGGTCTTTGGTCCTAAGAACTAGGCGCCGAACTTGCGGTTATCGTTTCGAACGTGTCGGAACGCTCATACATATTATGCGTCTGCTAGGACATGCCTGGCCTAATTACGCGTCACTGCATTCGTCTTATATTGACACGATGACTGGTGGCGTGGCGCTTCCTTTTCTGTATTTACCTTTCCTTGTCTTTACGATACCCGTCATCATGCATATTTGGTGGTGACCTTTCCATCACCAAATCTTAGGCGTTCCCGGAGCAAAACATGGGTGGCTCATTTGAAGGTGACGGAGAATAGATCACCTACAATAATATCAAAAGTTCGACTTTCCATCTTTGCTGGCTCATATTGCGACATCGTGTCTCTACTCTTTATGTCTTTACGGGCGGTGGTATTTACGTGTTTAGACGCAGAACTGAACGTCTTCGATAGCTGTATGTGCAACGTGTGCTGACGGTATTCACGATCCATCCCCCGTGTCTCCGAATCGAGTGCGCATATGGCGGGTCACCTGCAATACGCCACGAGAACACCCATGTACTCCACGCCGCCAGTGCCGCAAAGGGAAGGGACGTAGCTGACAGCAGCATTCCCACGTCTTCTCACGAGCTTCTCACCGATACGGCACAGATCAAGCCGCGCCTCCACCAACGTGTAATGTTCTGACCATGATTACGATAGAAACTGCACGACACCGATCGCGTTGCGGCACAGAATCCTGCATGTCTTCCAACACACAGTGCCGCATGCGCCTCTGTAAGATCTTTTCAAGGCTATCGGCAAAGCTTCGCTGATTCCTTTCCTTCTTTTATTCAGAGTCCATTTACCACCCGTTTCTTCCTTCCAAGCATCCCACGCGCCCGCCGAGAACGTGGACGCGTTGCCGGCAGCCACCCGCTGGGATGCAAATCTATCGAAGGTTCCAATACTGAATCACCGGCTGGCCTGTCCTACATTGAGAAGGTGGGCGGCGGGTATTCCGCTTGGCGCCCGGTGGGGGAAAGTGGTAGTACCAAAGTGAACGTGGGCGCTTGGGGTGGGTTTAGCGAAGTGGGACGATATATTGGGAGGCGTGCAAGGCGAGTGGATTGAAGACGGAAATTTCAACTACCACTGGTACTGCTGCTGCTGAGAAATACGTTCTCGTAAGGATTGCGGGTGGAGAGATGCCGTTTGGTGTGTCGCCTGGGTGGAGTAGATATGAAATGCCTCCATGCGATGAAAAGCGCGTATTGAAGCCGATCTTCCGGAATGAAGGGTGTCTTCCTTCGCATCGTCTGAATCAGATTTTACTTTCTTTAGATCGTACGCGTAGGCAAGGGGCCTTTGCACGTTGTTCCGACATGCTACTCATCTCCTAGCGCAGGGATGGATGAGCGGTACGTCCCGACTCTCGGCGGCTACTACGCACTACAGACCCTTGACCCGTTCATGCGCTGGATGCACGTCATTGCGAGGGTTACCGCATAGATGGGTGATCCTGCATGGAAGGTGTGCTGAATATCCGGAATGAAAATGAATGCGATGCTTTCGAAGAGGGTTGTTGGTGATGCTCAAGGGGCGCAGTTGGGAGTTGGCGAACGGGTGGGGCGATGATCAACGCCCATAGCATATCTGCACATCTTATAGCTGCAAATGTGCCACGTGCTTTATGGCAAGATGGGGACGTTCTGGTATACTAATGCACAGCCAAGTTTCTCGCTGGACTTTATGCTGGAGCGTTATAGCATCCACAATCAAATTGGGGATCATGCTTTTCAAGGCTATGGAATTTTTCTCTTCATGGAGCAGTTTAGGGCTTGAGAGGCTTACTTCTTCTATGACTGCGAGCTGAAGATAGTAGCAGGCCTTTTTGGTGATATTTGCTAGTTGTGGAGTTCATCAGATAACTGAGTAGAAGGCGGGAAAAATTATCAACTCGAAGGTAAGAAGTCAAGTTCGTGACGTGGTACGAAGAGTTCAGTCGGACAACGTCTATTGGGTTTATTTGTCGCCAGTGCAGGCCAGGCGCTTCCCTTCGCAATGATTTCCAACCATCCGAAAGGTACTGTCCGGTTGTCGCCATCTGCCTCCAGCCAAGTTCCAACACTTCAAAGCGGAATCTGCAGACAGGCGCTTTTACGTCGATGAGAGCTCGCGCTGCTTGTCACCGGGTCATCGTCGTCTGCACGCATGGCTCGGGGAATTGTTCTGCCCTCAATAGCTCAAAGTTGTTTTATACGATGCGTCACGCTCCACGACCATTATCCAGCTTCTTTCCGTTTCGCAACTGCATTCTCGTACGCGATGAGGTCAATGTTGCCAGCATCCCAGACCGCGACTGCTTGTACGAAGATGCCTTTGTCTTTGCGACGTTCGACATAGCCGATCACGTTGATCCAGGCGCCGACATCGAGCTCATGGCGTTTTATCCGCTCAAGGTTATGTTCGACATCGACATTCGCAATGGTCGGCGGAGTGGAAGCGGGGTGGTTGTGCTTCAGGCGCAATGTCGCCGTCTTAACGATGTACTCATGGACGCTGGACCAAGGTCAGCTGACGTCGTTTCCACTAAATGTGGTCACACTACCAGCCCAGAAAGCGAACCTTTGTCCCAGGCTTGCAATCCTCGAGATCGGCCAGCAGTACAAGATTCGAGGCTATAGGTCCAGACATGGTGTTGACTTCGTCTCAACACGGCGAATCCTATGACCGAGGCCGGGAGCGCACGTGCCACTTTTAGCGTGAGCGACATCATACCCTCATGCGTCCAGGCCCGATACTGACCTGCCAGGCAACCTTCGATCCTCTTGCACGACCACCTCACCGCTGCATACCTCCGCGAATCTCCTTAGACTGCCCGATTATTATCTCTTTTTGCTTCTCCGAAAAGTATGTAAAACCCTCCTGTTATCTGCCAACCCTCCCCCGCAATCTGGCTGCCGGATATCCCACCTGATCCTTACACGGGTCTCTGATGTGGTCCTACAGGTGTGCAAAGCTGACTGAAAGCGTTCAGGACCTACTTCAACATGAGCGGCTGGGGCCTGGGCTGGTTTGGGGGAGGCCAGGCGAAGAAGGAGGCACCCAAGAAAGCAATACTTCAGCTGCGAGGGCAACTTGAGATGCTGAATAAGAGGGAGAAGCACCTGCAAAATCAGATGGACGAGCAAGATACGCTGGCGCGGAAATATGTCTCAAGCAACAAAACCGGTACTGTTGCCTTCACAACTACCCCCACCAGCGACCTTGCTAATGTAGTGTAAAGCGGCGAAAGCGGCGTTACGGCGGAAGAAGCAATTTGAGCACTCACTAGAGCAAACGAGCTCCCAGATCATGACACTAGAACGCGAGATCTACTCGATCGAGACGGCCAATATCAACAAGGAGACGCTCGATGCCATGCAGAACGCAAAGACCGCCATGAAGCAGATACATGCCGGCCTTACCATCGACAAGGTGGACAATATCATGTACGTCCTTGTCCATAACCACGTCTTTTCCCCTGCCTTCCAGCTCTCTGCAGCCTTGAACACACTTGCTAATCATGGGATGTTATAGGGAAGATTTGCGCGAGCAACACGCAATCGGCGAAGAAATCAGCGAAGCGATAACCTCGGGCGTAGCGTCGACCGGTATCGACGAAGACGAGCTCGACGAGGAACTCGCGGAACTACAACAAGAGAAGCTCGACGAGGCCATGTTAAAGACAGGCAACGTGCCCGTTGGCGATACTGTGGGGAGACTACCCCAAGCGCCGCACACAGAGGTCAAGGGCAAGGCACCGCAGAGGGCGGAGGAGGATGATGAAGAGGAGGAGCTACGGAAGTTGCAAGCCGAGATGGCTATGTGAGCGTCTGTTTGGGCGGCGGGAACATGGGCTGCCATCTCTTGGTGAATAGCACGAGTAGAGTGAGACACTATAGGCGTACGGCGATTCAGCGGCGGGGTCTTACTTTCCCCATTTTCATGCGTTTTGATTGCGCCGCAGGCATTTGAAGGCTTGAATCTTTCTTTCAGCCTTACATTTTCAGGAGATGCGGACTGCCGGAAGCGGCGGATGGATATACCTTGCAATACCACACCTTCTACACTTTGAACGCGTCAAGTTCCCAACTTTGTGCTTTTTTTCGGGTTTGACCGTGTTATTCACTACTATCTCGCAGGCAGCAGGAGTAATTTGGCAAATATGACAGCACAAGCACATCTCCAACACATCACATAGAGAGCATGCAATCCAGGCAAGTACGGAACATCCACGTATCTATCAGTATTCCATGCGCCTAAGCTACCTAACGTAGTACAGTCCTCGCTCGCATCCATCCACCCATGTAGTATAAATCCCGATCATGACCATGACCATGTATGCACGTAACGCGAAATCCACTTTTGAGCAGCCCTGAACCCAACCGCGCTGTGATGGGTATCAATAACAGAGAAAGTACCCGAACGCCAAAATCAACATGAAATGCGTGTCGTAGTCGTGCTGCGCGAAAGACCAATAGCAAGTACGAGAAGCCCAATCTAATAATTGAAGCTCTTCATGAACGTAACGTCCTCCCGGCCATCGCCGCGACCGAGACACCATTTCAGGAAACAAAGACTCTACTCTGTCTTCGGCACCACATCTTCACCCGCATTCTTGGTGACCTCTGTACTTCCCGCGTCGCCTACATTGACTGATTGCCTGAGCGGCGTGCCGTTCTGCACCGCTGGCGACCCAGGCACCGGGGTCCCTGGCAACGGCGTAAGCGGCTCGACGCTGGGTCGATGAGAGGTGGGAAGGTTATGTATAGGACCAGAAGATAAAGGTGCAGGAGGCGGCCCGCTGGTCATGGTAGGCGTGGGTTTGTGTGGTTCGCCTGTCGCTTGCTGTGACGGGGCTAGCGATGGAGCAGTGGCCGGAGGCGTAGACTGTTGCGCGACCACAGCATCCGCCGCAATTGCTGCCGCTGTGCCGGCCGCAACCGTACTCGTTGTCGCAGGCACATTGACAGCGGGGGCATTCTCCTCTTTGATCGCTGGTGCACTAGTGAGATGCTTTGCAACACCCTCAATGCTGCGAATGGACTTGAGGAGCAGTCTCTCCGAATCCGTCAGACTGGCTTCTGGCACAGTGGTATCTACACAAGCTCTAATCGCATTATCGACCTTTTTGTCTTCGCCAGGCTCAAGTCTGGCTTCGAGGTAGACCTTTCGAAAGGCCTCAAGTTGGCGGATTAGATCTGTGTGCGTGGCGAGAGGGTAGCGACCAGATGAATGAGGAATGGCGCCATCATGAAGGGGCCCTTGAGGTGGAGGACCATAAGGGGTTTGCTGCGCATATGGTGATGCTGAAGCATGGGCAGATGGTGCTGGAGGAGGAGCTGATTGCTGGCCTGGAGGAGGATAAGGTGCATACGGTCGGGGAGGCCCTTGGGCATACGGACTAGCACCTGTTGTGGCATACTGCTGTCCACCGTAAGGGCTTGCGGTTGGAGGGCCACTGTATGTCTGTGGGGCAGCAGTCGGGTAGAGGACACCATACTGACCACTTGGGCCGGCTGCTGAGCCAACTGGCGGTGTTTGGGAGCTAGGCTGCGGATATGGACGAGGAGGCTGTGGTGCTGGGGGGCTACCTGCGGCGTTTCCGCCAGCCCACGGAGATGCATATGGCGAAGCGTGGTGAGGTGCACCCTGTGGCGCAGAGGGCGCTGTCGCATTTGCATCACGGGCCATACTCGGAGGAAGACGAGGCTGTGCAAGACTGGGTGGCAATCTTGGAGCAGCTTGTGGCATAGCATGGGGCATACCCGGATGATAGGGGTAACCGGGCTGAGGATAGGCAGGGTATCCATTCGGAGGTGGATAGTACGGTTGTCGTTGGGCATGGTTAATTGGAGGGCTGATTTGTCTCTTTCTGCGTTCCTTCTCGATGGAAATTTCAGGATTGACTCTCCAATTGAAACCCTTGCCTTCCTTGTCTCCCTTTACGAAAGCGTCATGCTGGCCGAGGTTGTGTCGCACGCTCGATTGCCAACCACTGGTTGTAGTCTTGAACTTGTACCAGGGGTACTTTTTCTCAATGTAATTGTAGATCTGCTGAAGATTCATCTGGCCAGTACCGGATGATGAGATGGCCTCATGAATGAGGACAACGTAGTTGGCTGATGGACGCTGCAGCTGTTCTTCGGTGTAATCTTCAATACGCATCTCGGGCGATGGAGTCCTGGGAGGTTTGATTGGCTTGGCCTGTTTCTTGTCGCCCGCCATTGTGCCGTCGCCCTTCTCGGTTGACTCCATGATATCGTCATCTTCGCCATCAGCGGCATTCGACTCTTTGCGTTTCGGGGCTTTGGGCTTGACGGTGGGCAGGGGTATATCAGCCGGGTCAAGACCAGCGGCCTTGGCCTTTTCGATCTCCTTGGCTTGCTTGATGAGCTGAGATCTTTGACGCTTCGACATGATGCCGTCCTTTGGCGGTCTACCGGGTCCCTTTCGCTTCTCGACGACGTGGCCGATCAGGTTGGACGGTAGATTATGTTGTCTGGCCAACTCTTCGGTGATGAGACCCTCGATTTCCCCAGCCTCGATTTCGCCCTCGAAAGGTTTGCGAAGCAGAGGAGGACTGTCATTAGGTGCGGGCTTGGTCGGCTCGGCTCGCTCCTTTGTAGGGGTCTCTTTTGCAACTTCCTCTACTGGGGTCTCGGCTTTGACAATTGTCTTTGAGGGGGCCTTGGCCGGTGCTTTGCCCTTTTCCTTGGGTTCTTTAGTTTCCTTTGGCTCCTTGATTTCCTTTGGCTCTTTCGAAGCCTTCGGTTCCCTTGGCTCTTTTGGAAGCTTTGGTTCCTTCACAGGTTCTCTGACCGGATCTTTGAACTTGGTCTTTACCTTCTTCATGGGGGGCTCTTCAGGGGTGGGCTCACGATGCTTCCTCTTGTGCACTTTCTTGATGTCTTTCGGAGGTGGAGGTGGAGGTGGAGGAGCTTTGATCTTGATCTTGAGACTCTGCTTTTGTCGCGGTCGTGGTACAGGTTCTTCATAGTCGTCCATGTCTTCGTCGCCAGCCGCATCTTCAGAATCGAGATCGCTGTCAACAGGGTAGTGGTACACATGCCGTGGGTTGATACTCTGTTCTCCTTCGCTTTCAGAGCTCATCTGCTCGTCGCTTTCTAGCTCGCCGTGGCCATTCTCGAAAGAGAAGCTCATGGGACGAGAACCAGACTCTTGGCGATGCCGTTGGTCTTCAGTGAGCGCGATGTCAGGGAGGTAGAATTGAATGTTGACGGCACCGATCAGCAGGTGGTCACCATGATCCAAAGGGATGATTTCGCCCTGGTGAATGAATTGATTTTCGTGATGCAGGCCATTGGAACCGAGCACTTCAACACTGAAGTTACCGCTGTCGAAGTCGTAGAAGATCTTGGCGTGGTGTCGAGAAATGCCCTTGGGGCCCTGGACACCGGTCTTAGCGGTGATGTGTTGAGGGTGTATGGGCACAACGGGGCAGTCGTTTGGATCTTCGGGAACATGGCCATCGAACTGGGCAGGGACTTCTGGGAAGGCCTGCATGAGCACGTCTTGCGGGGCGCGTTCTGTCGGTTTCTCCTCGCCCGGCTCACCGTTGGGGTGAGAGCCAGAGCTGAGGGAGTGCGATGCATTGCTCTGGCGACGCTGCTGGTACTCCATGGGCATGGACTCGATGGGCGCACTGACGATGCCGCCCTTCTCGCTGATGACGCTGCGTGCGCCACGTCGGTCGCGCTTTTTCTTCTTTTCCTTTTCCTTGTCCTTGTCCTTGTTCCCATTCAGTAGTTCCTCGGCTGCTTGGGGCTGGCCCTCGGCGTGCAGTTGGTCGACCTTGGCCAGGCGACGCATGTCCCTGTGGGCGAGGGCAATGTTGCGGCCGAGGATGATCTGGTACGTGTGCATGTAGTAGGAGCCATCGTCGAAGCGAAGGCGTGCGAAGGCGGTCAGACGCTCGTCGGTCATGGCGGGCTGGGAAAAGTCCATGGGTGCAAAGGCTGGGTCCATGGCGAGGCCATTGGCATGTTGCGCAGGCGCTGCTGAAAAGGAGATGGGAGGGTCGAGGGCGCCCAGGGCATTGTTTGGCGTGAGGTCCATTAGGTCGTGGGTGTCAGGCACGCCTTCGCCGTCGAGGGCAGGTATCGCCTGGGCCGTCGCATTGGCAGCAGTCGCAACTTGCATGTTGGCGATTCGAGGTGCAGGGGCGGCGGCGGGCGAGAGAGGACCGTCGCGAGTGTCATGGTGGGCGCTGACATTGTGGTGGAGACGGCCGGGAGAGACTACGACCATGCTGGCGTCGCCATGGTAGTCGTCGAGAGCGTAGGCGTAGGCGTGGGCGTGGGTGCGGCGGTGTTGGTATGGGGGATTGTCGGGGTTGGCGTCGTTGGCGTCTGCACGAGGTTAGCGGCAGCCACTTTTCGCGCGCGCTGGGCTGGCAGAGGAGCTCTCGCTGGGGCGTCGCGCGCAACGCATACCTGTGAATAGAGCGTCTGGTAGCAGCCACTCGGCGTAGGAGATGGGCGCAGAGGGAGCCGCGGGTGGTGAGACGTCTTCGGACGTCGGTGGAGGGCGGCCGTAAGAGGCTTGAGTCGCTGGTCGGCTTGGTGCTGCTGTTGGCGTCGGCGCTGGTGCTGGTGCTGCTGGTGCACGTGCGACGCTAGACATGTCCGCAGAGCCCGATTGCTGCGCGGGCAGCGAACGACACCAGTCCAGCGCCTCTTGTATGTGCTGGTACTCGCGCGTATACGACGGATCGAAAGGAGGAGACGAGTATTCTTCTTCTTCTTCTATCCACTGCGCACTGCCCCATAGCCCCTCTGCCATAGTGACTTGCCTTTTGCCCTGGCCTCTACGCCAGCGCGCTCACGAGGCGACAGGAGTGGGATGGACAGCGACGAAAGAGTTGAATGCTAGAAGAGCCCAGCTACGCAAGACGGGGACATGCTTACAGATTTCTCCCAGCGAAACTCTGCTTATTGACGCGCCCTTCACTGTACCGCTGAATTGGGGTCGGGGAAGAGCCACCCACGGTACCTTCACTTGGCGCAAGGCAGTACTACTCCCAGTCAGCCAGTCTGCATAGGTCAATACCCTTCACCATGGTGCCCAAGAAGAAAGGCAAGCCAGAGTCCAAGCCTGTCGCTTCATCTTCCTCTCAGCCTGCGCGGCAACCACCACCCAACTGGCCCGCCTTCACCCCTCTCATCCCAGAGTCGCATCTGGCGCTGGAGGAGCTACTGCCTGGCCAAATAGTCACCATAAGGAACCTGTGGACAGCGACGCTATGCAAAAACTATGTGTCATTTCTCTCCTCGCTCCCCTTAGCCACAACACCCGGGAAGCCCAAAAAGGGCCATGCTGTCCGCGTGAACGATCGCTACCAAATCGACGACGCTGCTTTCGCCGAGAGACTGTGGACTGAGACTGCGTTGAAAACCCTCGTCCAGACTCAGCCCAACGAACTCTGGGGCGGCGACGTCATTGGTCTAAACCCGAATATTCGGATCTATCGCTACTCGAAAGGGCAGTTCTTCGACCAACACTGTGCGTAATCTTCTGGCAGAACTTCCATCGGTCCCAGCAAGCTGCAGACCAGGCATGTACCGTGCTAATGAGAACCAGATGACGACTACAACCATGTTACTATAGCTGGCCCTCCGTCTACACCAGCACGCACCACTTGGACCCTGCTACTCTACCTCACCTCCCCCGCCACAGGCTGTGTCGGGGGAGAGACTGTCTTCTACCCTGACCCACCCAAGAAGAAAAGCAAAGATCCACCGCCTGCACCCTGTGTTGTCGGCCCAGAAGTTGGTCTCGCACTACTGCATCGACATGGGGCCGAATGCATGCTTCACGAAGGACGCGAGGTTCTCGAGGGCGAGAAATGGGTCATCCGGAGTGATCTCTGCGTTAGGCGGTGACCTGGACAATGGATGCTCATGAGTGCCATCCAAATTTCCGTGCAATTCGACCCAGAACATCCGACGCAGATCTTTGTGCAACAAATTGCGACGCACAGCCTTCAAGAGCAAAATGTTCAAGCGGTGGGTAGTAATCGGAGGCACAGAACCATGATTTATCCAAATTCACCATCATATGTCAACTCTAGAACCAGGGCGCAGTGGGCTTAGGTCGAACGCTTCTGGACCCATTCGGCCAGTGAGGAGGTTCTCAAAGCCATATGGCCCTTGCTTTGTTGGGCCGATAGCTGTCGTTGCCCCAACTTACATTCCTACGAAATTCGAACCCAGTGACAGCGATCAATTATAGAGACGCAACGAAGTATGCGACTTTATACGTTCACTAACGACGTTTGGATTGGGTTTCACGCCATGCTCGCTTGGAGTGGTCGATGGACTAGCGTCTCACTCTTGGCGATTCATCCTCTGTTTCATCCCAGCTAACTAACGAACATCGGTTAGTCTAGGCGTTTATTACCGTTTCAGACCTTGCGTGTCACGCTTAAGCTTGCCCTTTGATTGCTGGTGCTCGGCCTAACAGTGATGGCATCTCTGGCAGGCATAAGAAGTAAAACATCTGTGGTTGCACAGTCTCCGAGTGGGGTGACCTGCTAGAAGGGCTCAGTACATGTCGACTCGACTGCGCTGTCACCTTTGGCTCTTTAGCTGTGCTCCCTTTTTCGCTTCCCAATAATCTTTTGCGTTGAGCGACCGGGTGTCGTTTGTTAATCGAAGATATGATGGAGCCGCAACACCAGTACACGAACGTTCGTCCACATGATCCCCATCCCGACGACGACTCATCAACCGAGGTGGAATCTCTTATTGGATTGGAAAAGCCCTGGACAGCTGGCGAGTTCGATGACCGTACACCTCCGTCGAGAAGGCACATACTTTGTCCGCCAATCATCGCTGCATTGCGATGGATTCTCGTGATAGGACTGCAGCTCTTAATCATTGGGCTATTAGCACGAGAACAAGGACTCCTGCAATCAACAAGATGGCGAGGTCCATCGACAAGCGCGAATGAGGTCGGCGGCGACGTGACAGGATGGGGACCACACAGTATGCGTTTCGCAGGATTGCGCATAGAAATCGAGACTAATTAAACTACCACAGTCCCCACCCAAATCACCAAGTTCGAGATCAACCAAACTTTCGCACCAAATAATACATCCGACTTCTTCAAGCCCGAAACGCTGCGAGCCTGGAACGAGCTGATGCCCGGTAAGCTCATCTAGCCTCTCACTCCCCACCACACACATGTACTAACACCATTTCCCTTGCTAGTCGGCATGGGCTTCCAAGAAATGCCCGACCCAGAAAACTACCACGACCTCCCCACGCCCATCGTATGGCCCAACGCCACCGTCTACACAACCTCCATGACGCACCAGCTGCACTGCTTGTACGCCGTCGTCGCAGTGTACAGCGGCATGACGTCGGGCCACGAGTTGGAAGAGGACCATCACTGGCACATGATTCATTGCTTCGACTACCTGCGCCAGACTATCATGTGCAGTGCGGATATGAGTCTCGAAGGCTTGGAGACGACGTTCCCGGATCATAATGGTGGGAGCGATGGGTGGGATAGTAAACATGTTTGTAGGGATTATTCAAAGGTCAGGGAGCGATTGGAGAGTGTGAGGGCTTATGATGATCAGGAGATTTTTTGAGGGGGCATAGAGTGTTTGTATTCGTCAAGAGTATAGACCCTGACCACGTAACACCATTCACCGAGTCACATGGAAGTAACAACAATATAACGATCTTGCGACCTCCAACTCCAATTTTGCCAACCACTTTTCTCCTCTATTGGTAGTCGTCCGCAATGCCAAAGCCACCAAGATCCACACCTCTCAACGGGCATGTCCAGGGTTACCCTAAGCTGGCCCGCTGGATGGGAGTTCACCCTGAAGTCGCCATCTTCCGTCGCTTCGGCGCTCTCAATGCGCGTAATCTGCTCTACCTACAAGCTGACCTCACTGCACTCGAAGATGCATTAAAAGAAGCAGAAGTGAGGGACAGCACGAGCTCCGTCGGCGAGAAGTCGAATTACGTCGCGCAGGCACTCACATATGGACCATAAGTAGTTACAAGCGCCACGAACCGAGTTCTACCTGGAGGGTGGGTCCATGTTAGATCAAAGGATCCTCATACTTCACTCCGAGCCCCAGACAGATGCAAACTGTCAGATCTCACCTTAAATTAGACTAGTAAAGTCATTACGCAACCAATCAACCAAATCGTACAGGTACAGTTTCGTTGCTAATATCGAATCAACGAGTTCCCAAAGTGACGTTAGCGAGTTAGCTTGATCTAGACAAAGCTATATCTCTGCAGCGATCCCTCCATTATTCCTTCTACATATGCTTCGCCCATCAACTGCCATGCATCTCTGCTTCCAATTCGAGTTTCCACATCCTGAAGTTCTGTGGCAAGGTCTGTCTTCGAGGCTTTCGTGTGTTTATCATTAATCTGTTCACGTATCTGCTGCGCCCTTCTTCGCAGCACATTATCTGCATGAGCAAAAATATACGGTGTTGCCCCATCAACAATGAAAAATAACTTGTCGTCCCCCGGTAGCCAGGCTAGACCAACTCCCATGTAACCCTTCTTAATCATAAATAAGTGCATGTGATGATTGGGCATGCCCTGCATGTTCAAAAATTCGATTAGGGTGTATATGTCGAGGTAATTTGGTTCTTCTTCTTTATTGGCCCCTTCAACGCGTTGTTCGTCTTCTGCGCCTAGAAGATATTCCGTACGATGAGCCCTCCAACCTTCCTCGAGCTTTGAGATAATCCTGGTACCTGTAGATGCATCTACACCAGACCAGGGTGCATCTGGATGTGCTTGTTTTGCTGCCTCAAAGGCTTCGCGTAGGTGTTTCTTCTTCGGCTCTGATGGTTCTGATAGGCGTGGATCAAGGGCGATTTGCATCGGATTGTACCCTAGGTCGAGCTGTTTGAAGCTTTCATTGACGTTGTAGTTTATCACACGGCAAAGGCACAGTAGAAGGTCGGCACTCTCGGCTTTTTTTGTAGTATCAGCTGCCAAACGATGCCTAGGTGTGAGAACACTTGTCAGCGCTTCTATACCCAATGAGCCCGCTGGGCCATAAACGCGTGGAACAGATTGCGCAAGCCAGGTTAGAAAATGGATGAGCTCTCCGAAACTCGGGTATGTCAAACCCGCCAAGGAGGAATGCGCCGTCACAGTGTCAAATTCCACCGCGGTTAGAAAGAGCGTTGAGCCATCCGAGGAAAGCTTAGGACCTGTGTCTTGGATATGAGTCGGTAATCGAAGCGGTATATTCTTATTATTGAACATGAAAAAAGGTTCCATGGGACGCGAGGTCCAGTTAGATGGGTCAGGCATCCAAGATGGGTGAGGATATAGAGGTAGTCCACCTTTTGGAAACTCGCCTGGAGGGTCGCGGAAGCGCAATGCCATGTAGAATAAGTCTTGCCAAGTCGAACTTGTCAAAAGACAGGCGGCAAGATTGAGAAGCACCCCAAAGGTTTCCACGCTGTAGTCCGCGTGGAGAGAGGGCCATAACTTTGGGAAAGTCGTAATTGGAGCTTCTGAGCTATGTGAACTTCTGGGGTGGCTCAGATTAGAGTCCTCCAGCTGCAGGCTCTGATCAATCAATAGAGTGCTGGGCTCCAACAGTGACAGTCCGGCAAAGACGACGTCTTTAGATTCTGTCGCTTTCCTTCCCTTAGTAGTCTTGAGCCATCGTGCGAGTGTCCACTTCTCACCACGCTCAAACAGTTCTTTTGAGTGTAACAGTTCCGGGATGCTCTGAATCGTGGTGTCCCGTAAATGTAGGGTCTGGGAGAGAGATTGGACAAAGGAGCTGTACACGCCATTTTTCAACTTTTCGATATAGATCACAGTTCGTCTGCGAGCCTTCGCAATCGCGCTTTGCTTCTCTGACATGGCGCCTGTAAATTGCTTCAACCGTGGTAAAGGCCGGGGCAAGTAGTGGTTATTACTCTCCGTTATGTTGCAATTTCTGCTGTGATGGGATTGATGTGGTGCAGCTTCCCCCGCTCGTCATCTGGCTGATTGGGGCCAAAATTGAAGTATTCCTAATTAACATATCTCATAAGCGAACCGCTCACACGAGAAGGCGCGTACTATACTAAGCCCCCACTAAAATCTAGTATTCACAACAATATCTCAATATGAACTGTATACATCTACTGCATACCTAGTGTTGGATTTCTATTCTACTGCTATAGGCAGCAATCTTACTATTATATAGCTAAATTTAGTTTTGTATTCTATAACTAGGTTTTTGCGTCGCACTGACAGTACTCTACTCTTTATTATATTATAGTACTGCTTTTACAATTTGCAGATAGCTTTTTAAGCTTTGTAATCTTTTCTTCTTTTAGTATTGCAACACTGCTTTTACAATTTGCAGATAGCTTTTTAAGCTTTGTAATCTTTTCTTCTTTTAGTATTGCAACACTGCTTTTACAATTCGTAGAGAGCCCCCTAAACTTATAACCTTTTCTTTTCTCTCTCTCTCTCCCTCTCTAATGCATACCTTGGGCCCCCTAGAAAGAGTGTAATATAATGTTACATAGACAAAAAAGCCAGGATCGATTTAACTGAATCTCTAATCCATCTTTTCGTGGTTTCTATAGATGATCACAATACCTGGTCTGGCGCCCCAAAAGCCTCCGCACCTCTAAATCCACCAGCCTCCTCATATTCCCTTCTTTGCCCACCTCCGCCATGCTGCTCTATTAACCTGCCATATTTCAACCTTGCCTCCAACATCTCTGGTGCAGCGAGTAATGAATTAGCCTTTTTTCCAAACGCATACAAAGGCGCGGCCCGCTCCACAATGTCAATCAATCTCCGATTTTGAACTGTCGCACACAAAATAGTCGAGAATGTCGACGTGGTGTTGATGCGGCCGTTCAAAATATAAACATACATCCCCGCGAGGACTGCGAGGAGCGATGCGCCAACCGCGATGGCGTAGGCAAGAACGAGGTTACGGACGTTATACACATAGACGTTGAAAGATTTAGTCGTAGTCACTGAGACGGTAGTGCTGTTGAATGACAAGTATCTCGCGTCTGTGAAGTAACTTAACGTCATGTTCCTGCTCATTTCTTCGATGATGGCACCGATTGTAAGATTGCGGGAAAGCTTTAGGTCTAGCATGTCGACTTCCGGCGGCGGGCTGCTACTTCCCATGACCGAGTTGACGCCGCCGCTTTCCTTCAGTCCTATATTCAATATTTCCTGATAGGTTTCATTGGCTTTTGAAGAAACAAATGCTGTAAGCGCTGTTTCATGGATGGCGGTTCGCGATGTTCTGTATGAAATATCCGATGTGCACTTAGTCATTTGCGCCTGGGAAAGGCTGCAGAAGCGGGGAATAAACCAGGTTGCACCCGAGAGGATGTTTAGTAGGGGTTGAGTTGCGACGACATAGCCGCGAGTTTCGTTGGATGTTGCATCGAAAGTGCCTTGATGTGCATAACTGTAGCTCTTCAATGCAGAGAAAGGGTTACGAGAATCGAATTGGACATTGAACTGAGTCCGTTGGATTGAGCATGCAAGGCGTTCGTCGCCGAGACGAAGCCAGAGAGCATTTGCAGTGTCGATTGTCTTGCCCTGACCTACGGTCGAGTTATCCGGTCTTCCATAGATGGCCGGCTGGATGAATGAGCAGACGGTGCTCGAACCTGTAAGACATAAGGAAACGAAGGTTTTCCAATCCTTTGAATTTTCGGAAACCTGTCCGGGGTCGTCTATCGGCCAGGCACGGCCGCTGTAAGTGACGGGCGTAAATGGACTGAAAGCCATGTACACAGCATTTGGTTGTGATCCAGTCTTATTACCGATCGTGTCGAACACGGTGTCAATGTTCTTGAGGACATTGTTAGCAGCGGTGCTGCATCGAAGAGACGGGCCCAGAAACTCCAAGGAGTACGTTGCGTCAGGAATGAAAGCGCTGACGGGTGGGATCTGCATGCCAGAACTCACCAACCTTGAAAGTCGGTCTAATGACGGGTTCAGAGCATTCCCGGCAACAGGTACTGGAAAGGACGCAAAATCGGCTTTCGGAACGGGCAACATGGTAATGTTTGAAGATTGTGTCGTGCGGACGGAAAGAGTGGCGGGCGTAACTATGGCCGCAAGTGGCAGTAACCTAACTGCAGATTTAGAGTTGAAATTCTGATACCGAAATACAATACCACAACATACCAGGAGAACAATGCCAAAATAACACCAATTTTGGACTTCCACAGGAACTGGGGATCTAGCAACGAGAAGATATTGGATAGCGCTGTGAATTTGGAATCGATGGTCGATATCTTCGTGAATTTTGTGCGAAAATCGAACCACATATGTTGAGTATATGCTGAGCTGATAGCGCCGATCAGCGAGGCCTTTGCAAGGAAGGCGAACGCAGTGCCGTAGGCAGTGTTGAGCTGCTGAGAATAATTGTCTGGTGTTCTTGTGCCCTGGAGTGATCGGTAGAAAAAATGATGGCCGAGAGCTAGAGCGCCACCTAGGCAAAGTAGGCCTACCATCGTGGTTGGCGCTTGCCATGATGACCTCCACCGATGCAGAAATCTATTAGTTGGTCCATGGCTGTGATTTTCATCTCTTGTCGGCGTTTCTTTTGTGAGGAAGGCTTGATTGGTGTCAGACGGTGCCATGCTTTGCGGTTCAATATGCTTGTTAGGATGTTAGGGACGCGTTCGGGCATATGCTAAATACCTGTCTTTCAATTATCAGCGCATCAGCTTACCTCGTATCAACTTCGCTTAACGTGGTTCGACGCCAAGGTAGAACCAAGCCACATAATCCTCCCTGGGGCTGAAGCAACGGTCATTTGAGGTAGGCTGATGAGAAACTGGGTTCGTCATTTATCCGACCGGCCCTTGCTCAAGTGATCATACAAAGCAATACACGCCCTTAGCTTTGAGTGGCTAGCTATTCTCGCCCCCAACACTATCAAGGCGACCTTTACCTTTGTGAGAGCGTGCCATGTCAAGTGACCCTTGCAAATGTATGCCGCCGGATGAAAGCTGCAGTGACGAAATAAAGGGACGCAATAACACTAGCTAATATATGGCCTAGGGCTTTCGCAAAAGGAACGTGTATTGAGAAAACAAGGCGGATATCAGGTGAAGGCTATCCATCCCAAGATGTGGGGGTGTGGGGAAGGGAACGAATCACAGTTGCGCCTCCCAGGAAGGCGCAACCGATCACTCCACGTCTGCTCCAGCCCAAAATAGCAACAGCTCCATCAGCACAACATGCCTCGCGTTCGACGGGTCGTCTTCTGGGTATTGTTTTTTAAGGTCTCCTAACAAACATATTATCAATTTTGAATCACCAAGCAGTACAGTTGCATTCGGACATTTTAATTCACCATCTTCCTACGACTTAGACAACATCACGGAGCCTGCTCCTGCTCCTGATTCAGAGCCTAATCTTTACCCTCATCCTCATGGATTTGACTGTTCGTACTTGCTTGCATCACGGCAAGCTCCGTGCCTGCCTCTGCCTCTCTCTCTCGTATCAGCCTTGAAGCTTTGAGCACAAAACACCACCTCCACGTCGCCGCCCCATGCTCACACACATCCCCTCGAACCATCCCCCAGCACTATCTCTATTGTTCTCGAGTGGCCATTTGTGAAGGGCAAAATAGAGCAGGCGTATCGTGATGTGCGTCGCAAGGTGGTAGAGAAGGCAGAGTACAGACGCGACAGGAGGCTGATGCAAAGGAGACGCAGAGAGTGGAGACAACAGCACCACTGCCGGGGAAGATCATATCTAGATGATAAGAACATAAGCGTTAGGGCATACTTATAAGCCATGTTCACACAACGTTCCGATACCACCATGCGATGAGTAGATCGACACCCATTCATAGTTGCGCAGCCTGAGCCCCAGGAACGCATCCTTCCCCTTCTGCAGTCATCACCTCCCTAACTCTCCGCACTTCTTCCTCACTCAGTCCCACAACGTCCCTGAAGTACCCCTCAGCGCCACCCCACCGCCTCCCCACCTCTTCGAGTAATGCTTCCATACTCTCCCCCCTCGCGCCGATCATGCGTTCACACTTTCTTCTCGCCTCCTCAGGCCCATACTCGATGAATGCACCCTTCTTCAATAGCCTTTCAACGTTGATATGTCGCGTTGGGGCCAAGCCTTGCTCTGAGAGTGTGTACTCATGTACGATCAGGGTGGAAGGGACATGGAGCAGGAGCAAGAGGAGGGAGATGAAAATCCCCGTGCGGTTGTTGCCTGTTGTGCAATGCATAAACAGTGCGGGCGACCAGTCAGCATTCTGCTCTGCGGGGACCTCTGAGATCGTTGACAGTAGGCGACGCATGACCGTCCTCATCATAGTTGCACCGGAGGTTAGGATCTCGATGAACGCTTCCACAATACCCTACAACCCATTAGCTTTCTTGGCCTTGACTGCTTCACAGCATATGCGCGTTACGTACCGCTGGGTCTTCACTAGCATACAACTCATATCTCTCCCTCGCCTTCTCCTCTGTATACTCTTCATCACTAAACACCGGGGCCCATACTCTTTCGATGCGCCATTCTCGCATGTCTTTGAAACCGCCGGCTTTCTCAATCTGCTGTTTACTCCTTAGATCGAAATCTACCTTTACATGGAGTTCCTGCAGCTTCGCGATCCCGGCGGGAGTGATTCGGGTTGTGTCTGAACCGCGGAATAGGATGCCACGGCGCACATGATGAGGTGTCGCGGTGGTGGAGGAACTTGATGGGAAAGATGGGGTGATGGGCCAACCGCCTATGTCGCGGAAGTTGGAGACTCCCGTGACAATGTGGAAGGGGACGAAGGAGGGGTGCGGTGCGCGTGGTGGGGCTTCGGATTCTGTTGGGCGACGTTCTTGGGCAGGCTCTGCGGAGAGCATCCTCAGTTCATCGACTCGAAGGAAAATAGCTGGAACTCATTGTGGGAAGTTCTTGAATTTGGTTAGAAGTTCTTAGCTAAGGTCTTGAGAAATCTTTTGAGTACGGCTTGTGACGTACTCGGATTCTGTCTACTTCATGATCCACATGCGGGGTGCATGCAGGAGCCCCACGCTTGTTTTCACCTTTGCAATTAGCCGCCTGTAACTCACGTATAACTTACACTATACTGCATCGATTCGTTATGTACACGCTCTGAATGTTATGGGTGTAAAAACACGGACTCTTTCATCTCGCAAACAGTTTCTACTTGTTATTTTCGCTTGCTTTTCGTAAAAAATTCTGGTCGTCAATGACAAAAGCTTTGAATGCTTTATATTAGCTCGTGGTGCATCCGCCCTGTCTCAGAAAAGGTCGCATCCACTTCTTCGTCACCCTCATCATAATGACCCTCACTATCATCATCGTCATGGTATTGGTCAAGCTCGTTCGCTAGCGGAGTGCGTGGGATGTAGCTTTTGTCGAACAGAGCTTCCATAGCTTCAAGGCTTCGGCCGCTAGTCTCAGGGTAGAAGAGCCCTGTCACCAGTCATTAACAAGATCGCCAATATACACTTGTCCGAAGTGTTAGAGACGTACAGATAACAATCCCAGACACGAGGTTCGTGCTCATAAAGATAAAGTGGGTTTTCGAGCCAATCGTTTGCATGCCGATGGGCCAGATCTGGGAGGAGATGATGGCACCGATCGAGGACCCTGAAGCGGCTAGATTCAGTCCCCTTGCTCGAAAGTTAGTAGGAAAGATCTCTGAACCGTAAACCCAAGCCGCAGGCCCAAAGCCGATCGAGAAGGCGAAAGTATAGACGAATATGAAAGCTATGCAAGTGTAGTCCGCCGCATGATTCACGTTGTTTGGATACGCGATGGGTAAAGCTCCATTTAGCTATAAAGTATTAGTCGACATCTAGTGTACGTGGCTCACATGAGATACGTACCATCAGTGCGATGCCCATAACGAGGCAAGAAGCGACGAGTGTTGGGCTTCTGCCGTAATGGTCTACCAACCAAGTGTCAACAATGGTGAAGCCAATCTTGAATGTCAGCTCGATGCCACCGATTAACAATGTTGTTTTTCGCGGAACCCCCAAGCCCATCAGAACAGTAGGCAGATAGTACTTCAGGGAAACGTTACCGCACATCTGCGCCATGAATTGGAGTAGTGAAGCACGCCACAAGCGGTTGAACAGAGGGCGATGCGTGAACAAGGCTGTCCAGCTTTGACTGGATTCGACCTTTCGTCGTTGTACGTCTTGTTCAATCTCATGCACTTCGTTGATGATCTCTTCGTGAGTTGGATCCATAGCTCGAAGCCAGGCGAGACTGTTTCTAGCTGCCGCGCCGCGACCATGCTCAACGAGCCAGCGAGGACTGTCATATCTCAGCCATGCTATACTCAGAGATTAGGTTGTCTTACCTTTCAGGGCAGACGAAGACCCCACCGAGAAACAGCGTTTCTGGGATAAGTTGCAGCGCCATTGAAAGTCTCCAGCCGTAATATGTGCCGCGTGTAGTTTCCCAATGGCTTATCCCATACCCAACCCTGTAAGTGTGAGCATGGAAAGGTGCATTAGAACTTATGATAGGTACCAGAAAGCGGTTGCTAGGCCCACGACTAAGCCGAGATGATTGATCACGACGTAACGGCCACGATTTTTTGCCGGGGATACTTCGCTACAAAGACCTCAGCAACGATTCTCATGATGCCAAATTCGGTATATCCACCTTTGATATAGCGGGACAGAGGTCGAGACGATAGCAAGACCAATCCCGCATACTATGCGGCCAACAACCATCGCTTCAACACCGTGAGAATCTTTGGCGCCAGTCTGAAGCACCGCACCAATAATGGTGGTAAGCGCGCCGGCTGCGGCTGCTAATCTCCGGCCATATTGATCGGCTAGTGGATGTGCGATGAAGAGGTAGCTAACCAATGTTCCAAAATAATAGATAGATGTGATGAAGCCGGTCATGCCCTTGGATGGATGGTTGAGCGACTTTTGAAAACCCGGGTGCACGTATATGGACGCCATTATTCCAATGTTATATCTTGCTCCACGTCAGTATGCTGCCAAAATTGGGCATGATTCACGTACCCCCAGGCTAGGGAAGCAACCCCAAAGAAGAGGCTAACCGCTAGCAGCCTTGTGGTCGCCCTGGTCGGCAGAAAATGACCTAACATATTCAGTGCCCAAGGAAAGCGCGAGTTCGTTGTAAAAGTGATCATGAGCCGCAGCGCACGCTGGTGGGTATAGCTGATCTGCAGATGCACCCAATCCTGTAGTTGTGGCGCTCCCCTGCAGCTGCATCCCGCGCTTTCAATAATCCGCAGACACAACTACCGAGTCGCATCTTGAAACTACGTCCCTCACGGAAAGCATGATGGTGCTTGAGCTGAACCTGTAGGTGGTATCCTGCAATCTTTCGTAAGTAGGAAGGCGCTTACGTCAGGTCATGTGATGGATGGCTGAAGACTAAGCTACTACAGTATAAGAGAAGATGGCCATCGACAACATATCGGGCGCTTTAATTTGCATTTCTTGATCTGAGTTTGTTGAAGCAGTTAACAGTAGGGCGTTATCGACGTTTGGTAGTGCCATCGCGGAACAGCAGAGTGCGTGAGGGTCCCAGAGAAGTTGCTTGGCGTACACGCGTCAGCTTCGTCTGCCCTCCTCCACCCCGCCGCACTCCAAGCCTCGCACGCAACACCCTAGACCTTGCATGTGCTACATTGTTACATTGAGATTGATTGTTCCTTTCTGCAGATGTTTCTGAAGCTGCCGTTCTCATAAAACAGGCCGAACGACCGCAAATGCTGGACTCGAGGTAGCCGGAAACCATGAACGAACGCTCCTCCTCGCCCAACTTGATCATTTGCAGCGAGCCGACACGATATTGAGAAGTCTCCAGTGTTTTGTAGCGGGTTCAGTACCTGTCAACCAGGCTAAAAGCAATTGCCGATCGCTATCATCGCTCCATCTCGCTGCTAGCCAATCACATACCTTTAGTCATCTATATCGAACTCGACCTTCCCGATTCTTCAATATAACCAAGTACCGACGTTCAATCTCTCCATTTGCATGAATTAGCTAATTGAGTTGACCCATATTTACTTGCACTGTTTAGGGGTTTTCCCGGACTCAAATACTCTCGAGATTGTGCTTAGGTCAGGGCAGGCAGTCCGCAAACCCTCAAAATGACGCCTTTCTGGAATGTAACACGTACCACCAGCACTCACGTTACTTTTCTCATGACGCAGATGACTGGGCACACGGAGAAAACTTCTAATCGCATTAGGTGCTGAAGACAGCGGCTTTTCACTGCTACCTCCGTGCTTAGGCAAGGGCATGTAGCTTCACGATGGGTGTTACTGATCGCAAAGCAGAGCAGGAGACGCTCCTTGAAGGTGAGCCAATTCTAACAAACACGAGGAAGCCTACTAATGCAATATAGACACTCTGATCGATGAGAAGGGGCCTTTGTTCAGTATCCAAGCGGAGGAAGAAAAGGCATCATGGAGAAACCTACCACACAAGAGGCAGTTGCTCTTGCTTGCGCTGTGCCGCCTCTCGACCCCGCTTTCGAATGCTTGCCTTCTACCGTATCTCTACTTCCTTGTCAAGTCGATCCTTTCGGACCCAGAACATCCAGCCGCACCTCAACAGATATCGCGGTTGACCGGGCTTCTTGTAGCAGCATACCCGCTGGGACAAATGTCGACCAGCATGCTATGGGGCCGGGTTTCGGATTTATATGGTCGGAAGCCAGTCATACTGTTTGGACTCGCTATAAGCGTAGTTGCTAATCTGGCATTTGGTTTCTCGCGTACGATCGGTACATTGGTTTTCTGGAGAGTCGTGGCTGGAATGGCGAACGGTATCCTGGGGGTAATGCGAACTATGACTGCCGAGATTGTCAAAGAGCGCAAACATCAGCCAAGAGCATTCTTAGCTGCACCAGTAATCTTCAACTCCGGAAGAGTGGTTGCCTTAGCGGTTGGAGGTTGTCTCGCAGACCCGGTTGACAATTTGCCCGCTATTTTTGGACCGGAAGGCCTCTTCAACGTCTCTAGAAACCCGAACGGCGTGAAATGGGCACTTAAATATCCATACGCACTTCCAGCGGTCTTCAATGGCGCAGTACTTGCGCTATGTCTTGTACTGGCGACGTTATGGCTCCGCGAAAGCCTGTCCACGAAAGAAAATCATCAAGATTTCGGTCTTGCTTTGGGCGAAGCGCTTTCCAGCTTCATCAAGCGAAGTGTTCTGAGAAAGCCAGCCAGTGGGTACGCGATGATTCAGATGGACGAAATGGAGCCAGCGATATCCGGTGTTTCGATTGCGTCACCTTCCACTGGCTCTACATCACCGATCAATTACACATGTCGCCCGCTGTTGCGCGACATATGGAGTGGTCGACTCCTAAAAGTCCTGCTGCTCTTTGCTCTCCTACCACTTCACACGGCAACGTTTCTTCACGTATTTCCAGTCTTTCTGAGCATGCCAACTATGGCCAAACCAAGTCCAAGCATCTTTCATTTTACGGGTGGTCTCGGCCTCGCATCTCCAACCGTTGGTCTCTATCTTGCCACATTTGGCATTGCTGGCATTCTCCTGCAACTATTTATATACCCGCGCATTCAAAGCCGTATAGGAACACTGGGTGTGTTCCGCCTCGCTAGCTTCATCTTTCCGCTCGCCTATATCTTTGCGCCGTACGTCGCTCTTCTCTCCGGCTACGGAATAGCAAAGTACATCGCAATGGCCGCCGTTCTATTCACACAGATCATCGCACGCACCATGGCGATCCCAAGCAGTGTTATCTTACTCACAGAAGCTGTACCTCATCGTAGAGTCCTCGGCACTGTTCATGGTGCTGGTAATACGCTTAGCGCATTTTCAAGTGCGTGTGGCCCGGCGATCGGGGGTTTGCTGTTGGCGAAGGGCATAGAGATGGACGCCGTCGGTCTTGTTTGGTGGGCTTGGTTATGCACAGTGTCTATCGTTACTCTATCTTGGAGTTTGGTACTTGGTAATACTCACAGGAGAAGTGACGAGACGTGCGGAAATGACTAAGCGCTGTTTGGATAGTGGGTGTCATGCCTCTAAAGAGTGATTATAGATTAGAAATGCGCAACAAGCATCGTAGAGTTACCGGGAAGACGAATAATTAAATGTTTATCTAGTTGTTTTCTACTCTTATATCCTAGCGTTCACTGTCCTTCTAGAGTGCCCATCTAATCTTTCATATACAGCCATAGGAAACGTCCCGTCCCCTTTCGTCCAGAAACCTTCTCCATTCACTACTCTTCTCCGATATGACAACAATCCTGACTTCATCACGCGCTCCACTTGCGTCCGCTCAGCGCTGTGCTTTGGCCACTTGTTAAGCAGCGCATTGAAGTCATCGCCCAGGAGGTACTGCACCGGCGATGCAGCGTTTATCAGTAGCTGCTCATACGCTTCGAGCGTCAAGAAGGGAGAATAAATCATGGTTGAGGGGCCTATGATGGCTGCCGCTTCTCCGAGTTCCGATCCGGATGGTGTCCTTAATATGCGGATTCCCAGATTAGTAAGGAAGGTCTCATCGGCGCGAGTAAATGTTGGGTCTTGTGCGTAGGCTTCTATCGACAATTGAGAGAACTGTCGCAAAGAGTCCCGGATAGCTAGTAATATCGTGAGTTGCTTCACTCTCCGCGTTTGCCCTTTTAATACTAGGAGACTGCCGAGGCCGAGCGAGAGTATTGTGGTGACGGGAGTTTTTGAGTTTTTGAGCGTGGCTTGCAATTGCCGGCTGATGGTTTGCGATAACTGAGATCGGACGTAGAGGACCTGACAGTCCTCAAGCAATGTGAAAAGGTGTTGTGATTCTCGTGATGAAGGCTTTACTTTCTGTTTGTGATGCGACTTCGGTTGCGAGTAGTCTATTGCGAAGTGCGACATCTTTGATGTTGTGCGATTGAGACGCGAGGACCAAATTTCAGCGATTTGAAGAATGATATTGAATTCGATATTGACTGTAATTTCGTCGACTATGTATCGATACCTGCTTCCTTTCGGTCGTAATAGGTCTATCTCGAAATAGTTGCGTTTTGATTAGCTGTCGTGTGGTGAATGATACATCTCACCTTCCTTTATACATCCATCTTATATCTTATAATTCTTATTATTGTTTATAAATGTGCAAAAGTCTTTTGCATAATCATGATTTCGCGGCTTTGCGATTTCGCGTTTCGGTATTTCGGCGTTGGCCTGTAAGCATTTGCACACGCAAGATGAGTAATTTGACTGCTGAGGAATTAGGCGTCCGTGTGCAGGTTTGCAAAAACTGTAAGCTTCAGATAACATCTTGTTGACGCTAAGAGTAGTCTAGAGGATGACGAACGGAGACGGAATAGGGTTCAACTATCCTATCTTGATGTATTCCAAGCAGGTGGATGAGTCATACGCTAGGGATGAGACGGGGGAGGCGTCGTTGCTGTCGATAACGACTCAGCCACAACCACGATGTTCACACTCGAGCCGTTCTGATGCACCTTGCAAGATTGTCCATTTCCGCCTACAAGGGTAGGATGTCGGGTTTCGGTCCGACAGGGACGACCTTGGCTTTGATGGCGCTCGCGTACCCGTTTCTATACTGTTAACTGTTAACGGCGGATCTAGAATTGGGCAATATCCTGTGCTTACCGCCTGGAAGTTCACGTCCTTCTTGAACGCCCCACCATTCGTCTTCTCACTCTTATCCCAATACAGCCTCCTTAACCACTCATGCAACCTCGGATAATCATACCGGATCATCTTTAAATTGCACTTGAATATGGTAAAATACGCAACGTCGAATCTAATTAGCGTAGGATACAGTCGTATATCCGCTTCCGTAATATAATCTCCAAAGAGGTACGGGCCGTGCCCTGGCTGTCCGAGGTGCTCTTCCAGGCGATCGAGAGATGCGAAGATGGGGTACACGTGCTCCTCATATGCTTCTTGCGTGGTTGCAAAACCAGTCTTGTAGACACCATTATTGATAGTATTGTAGACCCAGTCGTTCATAGCTTCAATTTCTTGACGGAGATGGGATGGAAAGAGGCCTTTGTCACCTTTGGCGGATTCGCGTAGATGCTCTGGGATGAGAGCATCAAATTCGGTGTAGAACATTCGAATGATTTCGCTGGACTCATTGCTCACAATGGTCTCTGCAGGTGGTGTTAGTACCTCTCTCCCATGTTGGCAACAGGCAAGCTAACCCTTCTTTTTGTCCCAAAGCGTTGGTACTAGATACCTCCCCGTATACCCCGGATCCGCCTTCTCGTATAACTGCCTCGCATTTGTAAACCCATACAACGGCTCCTTTTCAAATCCAGGCTTCCCGGACATCGCCCATCCCTTACCTTCATGGAGGAGGGACGCATCCCATGCAATCAACTGGATGACATCCTCAAGCCCTTTTAAGCTACGGACAATGTTGGTGCGATGGGCCCATGGGCAGCCGAGCTGAATGTAGAGCGCATATCGATCTTTCTCGGCTGGAAAGTCTGAACTCTGGTTGGAGGAGATGAAGTTGCGAAATTGAGAAGCTTGACGCCGGAATTGACCGTCCTTTTCTGCGAAGTTGTGGGTGTCGTTCTGGCAGGTGTTAACCACTATCGCCCATCGTTGCTGACTGGTTTACTATAACTTACAGTGCTCGACATTTTGCAAGTGTAAGATCCCAAATTTTTCCCCTAAACCAAATTCACTATGCACGACTTGGATGTCTTTATGTTCGTAAATTGTGCGCTCGTAATCTAGCGCGCTTCGGCCCCGCGCGATTAACTGCGGGGCTCTTCCGCTCCTGTTTACCAAGCATGCCCCGTGTCTCGCGCATCCGAGATTCCGGAATCCACATCTTACAAATACGATTGCATATAGTGAGAGGGCGTTTTCGACTATCTCTCTATTAGGTCGGAGATCCTGATCAGCCGACCACTCAAGGACCTTCCCGCTGATGTTTGTTGGATGACCTATGAATGTTTTTTAACTTGTATTAGAACTCTATTGAATTGTTTATTACTGTCAGTCTGGATTTTTTGGTAGAGTAGAGTGTAATTTGCGAGCTTTCGAGCAGAGCAACAACAGTGGTACGAGAAACT
This sequence comes from Cucurbitaria berberidis CBS 394.84, assembly GCF_010015615.1. Classification (NCBI taxonomy): domain Eukaryota; kingdom Fungi; phylum Ascomycota; class Dothideomycetes; order Pleosporales; family Cucurbitariaceae; genus Cucurbitaria; species Cucurbitaria berberidis. The sequence goes on along the minus strand of NW_024468936.1, from coordinate 5,665,124 downwards.
AGATGGGTTGGGTTAAGACGCTAAGGGGCGTAGTAGCGGGTATCTTGAGTATATCTTGAGTTAATTGTTCATGAAGCTACTGTAATTTCAACGTGTCATCCTGTGCTTCGACATGTAAGTTCGTTTCAACACAAGTGTGCGCACTGTTGCTCAGGGTGTACCCGTTTCCATCTTCGAAGCATGCGCACTGCATAAGTTCCCATCACGCCAAACGCCGCGAATATTCAAAGTCGCATCGATATCTTCTAGCGGATTGCCCTCGACCAGCAGCAGATCGGCGTTCAACCCCTCCTCCAAACGACCGCGATCGTCGAACTTAAAGCGTTTCGCGACTAAGCTGGTAGCTGAGCGCAAGGCTTCTTGGGGACTCATGCCCACTTTGTGCACAAATAGATGCAACTCGTGGTGCATAGAGAGCCCAAATGCGGTCCCTTTCGCAGGACCTGCGGAGTCGCTACCACTGCTCAATTGTTAGCCTGCATGTCACATGGCTCCAAAACGAAAGCGTACCAAAGGATGTCAACACCCGCCTCCCGTAACACCTTAACGCTCTCATATGCGTACTGAACCTTTCCATGCTCTAGAGCAAAAGCCATGCACTGGCACATGTTGCCCACTCGGTCTTCATTGATCAAGCCCTTCACCCTTGGGTCGTGGGCGAACTGGTGTTGAAGATCTTTGCCCTCGGTCGTCAAACTACCCATTGCTGCAAGAGTCGGGTTGAGCCAAGCGTTGTTCTTCTTGTACGCATCAATGATTTCCTTGGTTGGTGGCTTGTCGCAAAATGTGTGCGTAAGACCGTTCACGCCCGCTTCCAGAACGTCAAGCGTATCTTGTAGAGATGTAGCATGTGCGACAGTCAGATATCCGCGCTTCTTCGCTTCCTCCACGATAATGCGTTGCAGTTCAACAGTTGGATAATCGAGTTTGCGACCCATCATCGCCCCGCTCTCATGCATCAGCTTAATATAGTCAGGCTGCATCTCATTCGTCGACCACTCCAGGTACTCGATCACGTTCTCCCGATTTGTCAATTTAGGCCATTTGGAAATCTCCGCCAAAACTTCCGGGCTGCTGTTATGTGCTAGAATCACCGGGATTGGCCATCCGTTCTCAATGGTCGCTGCCTGACCGGCTGTCTTGTATGAAGCAGTATCTGGCTCTAGTGTCTGCTTTTTAAGCTTCCGTACGTTGTCTAGCTCGTTCTGCATTTCGCAAACAGTCGTTACGCCCAACCGCAGGGCCTGGGGAAGGGCTTCTGGATCGGCCATATCGGCGTGGATGTGGCAGTCGATTAGGCCCGGTAGAAGCGTATGTCCCGGTTTGGAGTAGGTTTTGATAGAGGCGTGGGTTGCATCTGACACCGGACCAATGGATTTAATCTTGCCATCTTCGACGTGAATGAAGCCTTCCTCGATTGTCTCTTCACCTGTGAAGATGCGAACGTCGCGCAGAATGAACGAAGCCATTTTTGAAAACTAAGGCTGAAACAATTCGAAGGCTTGCTCAAGTGATTTGTAGGAAGTTTCGCCGTCAGAGAGTATCCAGAGGTTCGTCAATTTCCTATTCTCGGTCGTAGGTCAAGCTGTCGATAGCTGATCCGAGCAAAAGCATGTGCTAAGACTCTGGATTCTTGAGAGATTGGGAAACTTTCCATGAGGACTCCATCGATTTTAAGTATGGACTAATATCGAGGGCGCCACAACACGGCGTTAATGACCGGGCTATCGGTGAATACCAGCACATGCTTATGTGGGGCGGACCACTTCGGGTGTCAGCGTTAGTGTACTTCAGGCATACACCTACCCCTGGTTCGGGAGCGTAGCCTGAACATTCAGATTTTAGCGGGGAACTAGATCTATCGTGGGTCTTCTATTTGCTGTGTCGTGAATTTTTGGATTTTGGCTTAGGCCTCTTATTGCTATACTCCTTGTCTAGTATGTAGTAAGCACGGCTTTTTTAACCTTAGAAAAATGATGCTAGCAGATTTCAAGTGCTTGTTTCCGGTGTTTTTCCCGGTGTATAGCATGTTGTGTCGGGACGGAAATGCGTCCATGTGCGCGACCTGAGGCGGCCGCACAGTGGAGAGCCGAAGCTCGCTCTACCCAACGACTTCCTTTTCATAACGGAGGTACCTTTGGCGTAACCGCTCTCACACCTCTTGTGCTTTCAGTAGACTAAAATGAAACTTAATGTAGGATGGCAGCACTGAAAGGCCGTGTCTGCAAGACTGTATTGGGAATTGCGAGGCGCAAGTGCACCCAAATGCGCGGTGAGCGATGAGTCATAAGCGCCTTGCCTTGTATCTAACTCTTTGGACGCAGACTTATCGTCTTATCATTCCCCAGCAACTCGTTGTCTGATGTATGGTCTCAACTGTCTTGGCAGTATTTGTTGAAGAAAGTGATAGAGCTATATGCTACCTTGTATTATTCCACACGCTGTTTTTGTTGAGATTGATGTGCAGCTGCTTGGTGCGCACGTAGTTTTTACGCATCTTGTCATATCGCAAAATAACTAATTCTTTTGTAGCTAATGCAATAGCGAAGCGAATTTGTTCTGTCAGTAGTTCGTCGTCACAAGTTTGCGGGCGCGACATCCTCCAACTTATGAGTACCATCGGAGTACCAAGGACATATGAGATCCCTTCGAGAGTTCAAAATCGTAGGGAAAATTCAACGCTTACCGACGATGGCAACAGAAGGTACTGACTACTTTCTCGTCAAGCCGAAGCCGGTTTTAGAACACTTTGAAAGATAAGAGGCCATAGTCTTAAACGCTGAACGCTGCATGTAGAATCATATCTGGATTGAACAATATCACGCATGTGCCATTGTAACATGTCCAGGATAAGAATGTTCGTTTATATCGTTGCACACGTGATGGTGGCGCATACACACGCAGTGGTAATTGGTCAAAGGGTCTAGGGTTCCGGACGAAACGCGGAACTCAATCGTGATCACTTTCGCGGCATCACCACAACGGATTCCCCATATCCTCTAATGAGCATGTAAGATCCCTCCGCGGCGCGCTTAGTTTCTCCGTGTGTGCAATTATGTGTGTTTCTTACTCTATAGTGCGCTTAGTTCCTCCGAGTGTGCAATTATATCCGTTTAGTTGACAGCTATATATGATTCCTGTAACACTGCACAGAGGATTTGGTTATCCAGACTGATAATACGATTCTCATCAATTCTTCGATTCTTCAATACATTTTGGCTTTCCATCAGGCCCAGTGAGGAGTTGGGGTCTTTACCTACTCAATACACAATGCCATCCAAGTCCGTCCTTATCACAGGCTGTAGCGCTGGTGGCATCGGCCACGCGCTTGCACTTGCCTTTCAAGAGCGCGGCCTGACGGTATTCGCAACTGCACGCTCACTGAACAAGATGCAAGACCTCGCCTCCCTACCAAACATCCATCTGTTATCTCTCGACGTCACGGATCCCGTGTCAATTTCCACCGCTGTGAAAGAGGTGGGAGTACGGACGGGCGGAAGGCTAGACATACTGGTGAATAATGCAGGTCAACAATTCGTGATGCCAGCGCTGGATGTGAACATTGAGAAGGCGAAGGGTCTATTCGACGTGAACTACTGGGCAGCTTTGAGGATGATACAAGAATTTGCACAGATGTTGATTGCCGCGAGAGGAGTAGTTGTCAACGTGGGCTCCACTGCTGGGGTAGTAACGGTGCCGTTCCAGAGTTCGTGCAAAAACATCTTCCCTTGAACCCGCCCTCTCACATCTGCGAATATATGGATCCACATTACTAATGTGTTGGAAGGCCAGTACCACGCCTCGAAGGCGGCAATCATCATGCTCTCTGAGATATTGCGCCTCGAACTTGCACCACTCAACGTCCGCGTCATCACCCTTATGGTGGGTAACGTCGCATCGAACATCGACGTCAACGGGCCGCCGCCCGCTTCTCTTCCTTCAACATCAATGTATCTGCCGATTGAAAAGCAGATAGCCGCTGATTATACGTGGGATACCATGCCTACGAAGAAGTTCGCAAGCCAGGTTGTGGCTGATGTGATGAGCGGTAAATCGGGGAAAGTGTGGCGAGGGGGAAACACGGCGATCATCAGGTGGGCCGTACCGTTTATGCCGCAGTGGGTGTTTGTAAGTCTCTCTAGTTTCTCTACAGTGGGACTTCAAGGTGTGCTAACGTTTGACAAAGGACAAGATTATGATATCTATTAGTAGGGGCCTCGATAAGATGCCAATGATAGCTTAGGACTAAGACATTTCGTACCCTCAAACTTGTAGCTTCTTCATTGAGAAGAAAAGTTGTAAAGCTCGGAGAGCTCTCTGCAAATCGTAAAAGCTTAGCTTCTTCATTCCATTTCCATCTGAGGTTGTCCACCGTTCTTCTTGTTCTCTTTGCTGGTTATCCCCTTGGGGGATGTGAATGAGCATCAGTCATGGCGTACGAGCACAAAGCCTAGTGTTCTAAAAGGTACAAACAGCAATAGGGTAGTAATCGCAAGACATTAGACTAAACTTCTCGTGGGTATCATAATGCATTCATCTATCCTGACAATGTGCTTATATTGCACTATTATCAGCGCAAGTAAACGCCCCGTTTACGCTCTGATTCGGATCCGCAAACACTGCCAGCAGTGCAGAAATACTCGCATACATGCCCGGCACCATCATGAAGAGCACCAGAGCCATGATAAACACATTGAACGCCGCGAGAGCCAGTTTCTTCCGACTCGATCGCCACTTGCCGTTCCAGTTGAGATGGAACCAGAAGAGCACCGTGACGCCCCAGGTAAACCACGAAAGCAATAGAGACGAAGAAATGTTGAGTAGCGAGTTGAAGACAGGGATAGCGTTTGCGAGGATCCAGACTACGACCCAGAAAAGCGTGACGGCGAAAAGCCAGACAGCTCGTTCGGTTCTTTTGCTTGCCTCGGGGAGGGCGAAGGAGGAACGGCGACCACGCGAGGGATCGGAAGTGACGGAACTTCGACGTGCGCTTCCGTCTTTGAGATTCTTGTTATGCTTGAAAAGACTAATTTGGCGCATGAAAAAGACATACAGGTAGCGTGCGGATGTCATGCCAAAGATCAAACCAGTCCCCATAAGCCCGACAAATGAGACTCCATATGAGACTTTGGCCATGGTGATTTGCAACGAACCAATAGCAGGAGACGCGACTTGCTCGCCGGATAGTGCGTAAACAGTAGATGCCACGACAACGTAAATAACGGTTGATATGCTTTTCTCAATTGTGACAGCGCGAGGGAAATCGCGGGAGGGGTTCTCCATCTCTGCAAGCACCGTCGGGAAGGCCTGATTACCGGCGTATGCAAAGGCGATGTTCAGGAAGGCGGAGACGGCTTGCGTAAAGGTTGGGTTGCCGATGGCCTTGAGGTTGAGCGGTGCCTCTGGATCTTTTGGGCCTTGCACACCGAGTGTGATCATGACGATGAGGACTGTCGCAATGATGGATGCCGTACATGGCCAAGAAAGCCAGGTGACCACGCGCATGCTGTGTGGAACGCACATAGCCCACATCACGAGAGCTGCGATGACTGCGAAGACGACCGTGCAGGTCGCATGTTCACTTACAGTGTTTAGACCAATGGTGAGCGTGACAAGTGCTGATGCGCTGATTAGCGCCATGTTGATCAAGAAGCCAACGGCGAAGATGCCTTCAACCCAGGGACCGCCGAGCACACGGCCGTAGTCGACGATGTTAAGCATGTAAGGGTACTTCCTCCAGTACTGGATCAGGTTGTATGCGGTATACAAACTGAGCATCCCCATGCCGACTATGCACAGAAGACCAGGGAAGAAGCCGAGAGTATTAAGCGCAGAAGGAAGCGACAACATGCCGATACCGACTTCGTTTGTGATGAAGATGATAACAGCTTGTGTGGTGGTGAGCTTTTTTCTTGTGGTTGGCTCTCCACTTGTAGGTAGTTTACTCGCATTCTGAACATCTGAGACGTCGCCGAGCTTCGTATCGCTGTCGAAATGTGCACTGTCCTTCTCGCTTTCGGCAAAGCCATGATGGCGTAGAGGATCTTCTGGGTCGTGTGTCGCATCTGCTACGAAGGATGGCATGGGTCGATTGGCGGATAGCGGCTTGTTGTCGGTAGCTTTGCGTTGATCGTAGAGGGTGTCTGAAGGCTGTTTGTGAAGGTCGCCATGGTCGGCAATGGCATCTTGTCTGTCCATGTTAGGCAAGCCAAGATGCACGCCTAAGTGTACTAATACTTGTACTGTTGAGCAACGACGGAAGAAATGGAGTAAGTGATGGTCGTCGATGAGATCGGTATTGTCTCAGGGAACCGAAGAGGAACAAGCCATATAAACAAACTGCGTGAGACGGACCGATGCGGGATGAAGGGGACTAAAAACCACTGTGGAGAGATCTAAAGCACCTGGAACATCACGTAGTGTGCACTATTGCGGCCGCCAGGACAGTAGGTGGTGGTAGCACATATGAGCTCAGACGAAGTGTGCATAAAATCTCGACGAGAAAGTTTGGAAAGGATAGCCAAGGTAGGTAGCGGTGTCGGCGGCCTCTTGATCCACGTGGAGACAATGGCATTATGGTCCACTTCAAGCATGTGGGACCCTAAGATGAAGCTATTAGTAACAAAAAATCAGATCAGATTGAAAGTGACGATGACCTGGGGTATTTCCAAGGCCCAAATGTAACAGTAATCTTCATCTTTGTCTCCACACTTCTTTAAGGCACAGCGGTAGAGCCGAGAAAGGGCTTGGTGACGTCGCTGTAGCTGTAGATCGGGTTCGGGAGGGGCCGTGCTAGGCAGAGCCGCATCTTCCGAGACATGGTCACGATCCGCTTAACATCTTGGGGTCCAGAATTCGACGATTGCGAGAGGATAGCGATCGCGTACGATAGAGAAATAGAATTGCCTTTAATCCTGAAGAGCCTTTCAAGACAGACGTGCCGCATTGTCCCATGAATGACACTTGGCAGTGCTGGCATCTAGAAAAGTGAGGCTTTTGAGCCCGGTTCATGTCGCTTAGTTGGTTCGAAACTGAATATGACAACGCTGGATGCCTAAAGAAGCGTTCTTGCTCCGAGTCCAGGAGAAGGAGGTTGTACAGCGATTGGGGGAAGACCAATATATGACGTCGTGCCAGGGATAATTCTCCTGACAGCGACAGGGTGCCATCTGGTTGGTTTCTTCACCAGAGATCGCCGGCTGTCAGAGTACGAGCTCGGGCAGCTCAGGAAATACTGCTTCTGACCCCATGGTGAGGCCTTTGCATCCATGGGGACCACTAGGTCGAGAAGAGGTGTTCCGCGTCCAGTCGTTTCGTCACTGCGTAGCACTCCTGTGTCGCCTGGAATGTGACGACGGGACGTATCGTCTCAAATGAAATCGCGTTGGCATATTTGATTCGAGGCACGGGCGGTGAGCAGAACTTTCATAGTCGTGTTTTCCGATAGCCGCGGAAAAGACCGGCACCAGGCTGCCAAAACAACTTTGAAAAGACTACTCTCGTTAAGACTGCGAGCAACACAGACCAACTGTGAGATGGGGATGTTGAAGGGGTATTTTACAGAAGGCGTAGGGTGAAGAAAAGGGGATGACGCGGCCCTGTGTACTAGAGAGATTGGTGATGGCTCTTCCCCGTCTCCTGCTTGTCCCTAGCGGAGGGTGGCCGCGAGCAAGGTGCAACCACGATGCGACTCAAGACATCACAGCCGGGCGCCAAAGGGACACAAAAGCAAAACATTGTTGGTACTCGAATGCCGCAAGTCGAAGCGAAAATACGAGGCGCCATCTGTGGCAGTGCGCGTGGCCACCACACCAAAAGCCGTTGCTGCCGGCTCTCCATGCGCTAAGTGGCTGGGCTGACGACAATCTTCACGCATCGCAACCACGCCAGCCACTCAACGCCCGTCTCACGCATGACCTACACTCTTGGCCATGGAGGACGACGCGCATGTCTCTACTACTACTAGCAAGCACTTGCAAGGGCAACAGGGCGTCTCCACTCTACCCTTCAATTCGACATGTTCACCCTATCTTCACTTACCTTTCTTCCCTTTCGAGGCAACGCACTGCGACAAGCTGGTCTCGTGCGCGCTTGAACTGTAGTTGAGCGTCTTCCCTTGCTTGCTTTGCATTTGCATCTTCTCTACACGCGCGTCTCCTTTGCACTTGCGTCTTCCTCGTGCAAGTTCGCTGTCTGTCCACGCTCGCAATGATACCCCGGGCTGCTTTTTCCGCGCTCTTCTACGCCTCGAGCGTGCTCGCCGTGTGCACCAAACTCGAAGACTGCCCGCAGTACCAACACCTCAAGACGGCCGAATGTCAGACCTACCACCACTTCGTCGCTCGCGGCTCGACATCGTCCTACCCTGGCCACGTTCTTGAAACGGTTGGCAAAGTGTGCAATGCGCTGAATACAAACGAGAACTCCAAGGCCTGTGGATATGAGGATGTCCAGTACCCTGCCTTGAATGGGGATAAGTGGTGCTCGTCCTCGCACGAGGGCGCAGTCAATGGCGCCGAGCAAATGAGCAACTACACTGCGAGGTGTCCAGATAGCCATCTGATCCTCATGGGCTTCAGCCAGGGCGGGAGTGTCCTGCTCGACGTGTTAGGCGGGGGTGGTGGCGAGCTCTGGGGATGCGTGCAAGAAGAGAACCCCAAAATGGACATTACCACGGCCCCAGGCTCCAAGGGCACGTCCCCTTCCCCTCTGCTGTCGACGTTGAAAACCAAGCATACTGACATTCATCCAGTCGCTGCAGCCCTCGTCTTCGGACCCACACGCCGCTCCGCGCACCAGTCCTGGACTGTCGGTGGCGGCGACGCATTCAACGGTTCCCGCCCTCGCACATCAGAACAACTCTCAGGCCTACAGCCCTATGCCGACGCCAACCTCCTCCGCGAGTACTGCCAGCCGGGCGATCCCATCTGCGCACCAGATTCCGGCAAAACGGACATGTCGAACCACCTGAGCTACTTCGACAAGTATAGTGACGAGGCTGCGGCCTGGGTCCTGGATCTGGCGCGCAAAGCCGAGCGCGGCAACGGCAGCACGCCAGATCAGAGATCGGGTGCAGGCGACAAGCTGGGGAGGAGCATCGCGCATCCAATCGCAAATGTCTTCATACTTATTTTTGTCGTATTGGTCTTATAGTAAGTTGCATCTCGCACCATACCATAGATTCAGAATCAGTATAGACATGGGTTCCTGGGTTGCACAGATCAACGACTTATACCCTACAGCTTCGTAGTCAGAAAGTACGCCTCTTGGAAGGCTTCAAATGCCCGTCTCTCCTCGTATGCGCCCGTCAATACCACCGACAACGTATAAGCAACGACGTCCAAGACACTAGCATCGAGGCGGGGGACAAGACTCGTATCGTCCGTGGTCTTGGAGTGCTTGGCACCCGTTCAACGGGAAGAATGACTAGGGCGCCACACGAGGGTTAAACGAGAATAGCGACCTTGCGCACAAGTCATCGGCATCGTGTCTAGCCATGACAGAGCGAAATACATTCTAGAGGAGGATGGAAGACGAGAACTTATCACTGGAGTTATGTGTTGAGATAACTTAGCGAACCTACTATAGGACCTTTAATGCCAACCGACTGGTTCGGGACTACCGAGTTGTTACAGTACTCTTTAGCTTCGGCAGTTATTGCAACGATTACGATCCCCTGATTTTCCTCGAGATTGCTGATGACAAACACTGTTTGGCATCTTTTCTCTTGAGCACGCGATGTCCAGTTACTGATGACATATGTGAGGATATAGTGGGCAGCCAATCGCAGAAAAACAAAAGCGCACAGCGCGGAAAGCCATTTGCGATACCTTTTGTCTAGCAAAACTGAAGCAGGCGCCTTTCCAAGATCGGACACATCACAGTCCAACCATTTCGCGTGGCAATTGAAATGTAAAACGTTGCGCGCGAGCTCGTGGTTACAACCTGTCCTACCTCAATTGCAGTCCAGGCCTTCACAAAGGCTGTCAATGGACCTCAACCTAAGAGAAGAATAAGTTGTAAAGCTCGGAGAGCTCTCTGCAAGTCATAAAAGCAGTATTGCAATATAACAAACAGTACGGTACCGCGACGGTCAGTCACAGAACCATAGAATTGAGTCTAGCCACGTAACAGCGATGCTGCTGCCTACAGCAGCAGCAGAACAAAAAGCCAGCAATCCCCTCAACCTAACTTGGCCTCATAATTTGCACCTTCGTTGGGGCTCATGCAACAGATTCTATTTTATTTCCTGCACCGATAAGACACTGCAATCGCTCCTGCGCATCTGCACTCGCTAGATGGGGAGCCGGCCCGATACCTACTTATTATCGTGTCGAAGAGATCTAGGCTGCGGCTGAAATGTCGCAAACGATAACGACCCCTCATTCTTCAATACGCCTCAGATGAGAGGCTTGGAAATGGAGCGCATCCACGACCGTTCGGAACTAAAACCTTGTGGGCTTGCAGGTTAGGTTTATTGTCTCGACGCCACGCTTTCAGACAGCGATGCAAGTTGTGAAAAGATTGACCTGTCCTGCAAGCCTCGTAGAGCTGAAACGCAGCATAGCCTTTGTAGCTGAAGTATATAGGTAGGATGGTGATATTGTCGATGCACTAGCATTGCAATCAACTCAGACCTCCATGGTCAATCCTGCCGAGAAAGAGCAACTATGACTACCATCACAAACTCCTCTTTGGTTCTCATCTCTTGCAAGTCAGTCGTTCCCTCCAATACTACCATTGGATTTCACGCTGAATCAACTTGCGGCCGCGGTACCGCCTCCATAATCTGGAACTGCCTCACTGTCATGATCTTCGCCGTCTGGTCCACCATCCACCTCAGTACACGCACCCTGCACTCGCCTCTCTGGTATAAATCCTTGCTCCAGACCGGGACCTACTACTTCTGGTCCCCATGGCGGAGACTTCTACGCAAGGAGGCAGATGACTACATGAGTGATGTCGAGTTTCCGAACTTCACTTCGAGGAAGATTCTCGAGGCTGTCATCACGGTCCTGTTCCCAGAGACGGGTGTAGTCGTGGCAGTTGAAGAGGTCATTGTAGCATGGTATATACGGCGCGCTACAAGCAAAGTAGAGGGCTGGGAAAGCTTCTCACTCAAGCAAGCACATCTTATCGCCATGGGCGGCATCCTAGTCCCTGGTCTCGAAGCAACACAGGATTTCGACCAGCTAGTCCTGCGCCGCAAAATGAGCTTTGCCATTTTCCCTACCCACGCACAGATTTCGCGTCGCGCCAAAAAGGACTACACCGACAAGGCGATTGCCCTGTTCCAAGGGGTCTACTTTATAGGGAACTGTTGGATGCGATACCGCCACAAGTACAGACTCGCACGCCTGGAGTTCATCGCGCTAAACTACCTCATCTACGCAGTCCTCGTATCCGCACTACGATATTCGAAACCGCAGGAACTACAGGACCCGTTCCAGTCGAAATGGTCACATGAAGGAACGGACATTGACTATTTAGGCGGCAGCGGAGAAGGACGTGGGGGCGTAGCTGACCTTAATTCTCCTTTCTACATTTGGTACACGCGCAAAAGATGGCACATCTTCGCTCTTATTCTCCTTGCTCTCGGCACGGCTGGCGTCTTGAACTTCTGCTACCGCATAGGCCCTACGCACGAGACACAATCTCTACTCTGGCGCATCACTTTCCTGGGCATTGTTTGCATCTCCTGCCTCCCCCTTCGGCAGATTGCACATGAGCGAAATGCACTTAGGGCTGAGAAACCGGGGCTGCTGGATAGAGTCGCAGACGTGTATGTTGGGATGTGTTGCCTCGGATATGTGGCATTACGGTTGTACTTGTTGGTTGGCGCGTTTTTAAGGTTTAGAGTGGCGACAGCAGATGTGTACGTGACGGCGCCATCGTGGACGCAGTATCTAGGCCATGTTGGAGGCTGAAAGTAGGATGCAAGAATGGTGCTTTTGTCTCTTTCTTTGATATCGCAAGTGTGTGTCTCTTGCGAGTGATCTTGTTGATGTCTACGTCTGGTGTTCAAGGTGCGGCTAGCATCAATAGGCCAAGTGTGCTCGTTCGGAGAATCTATGACCAAAAGAAAATACAGCAGCGGGGATTCGTCAGTCTAATTACTAATCATCCGGCATGCTACTTTTGTATGGCTGAGGGGGCGGCAACAATAGCACTAATACAGCTAATGCTCTACTTACGGACTTGAATAGCCAGTAAATAGGTGCGCCTTGTGCAGATAGTCACGCTAAGCTAAAAAGGAATGTTTGCTTATCGAAATGAGGGGCAGTGCATCCTTCTCGTATGCCCTTCTCTATGTATTAACAACTCGGGGACATTTTAACCTTCACACTTCATATCACCGTGGCTTCGGGCCATATATCCGTCCCTTTCTTTGTTGATTCAGAACAGCGCGGAGAGCTCTACTTAGTGTCCCTGATCGCACAAGTCTTCGCCACTCTCCAGAGAAGAATATCGGAGCCTAATTTCCTTGAATATGGAGCAAGACCATGGCGACAGCATTCAGAACGTCGCTTCCATCGAACGAATAGCCGATCGAAGTCAACTCAAGGCAAAGCGTCACCTCGTAATCCAAAGATGCTTCCGGAAACCAACGGCACTGAGCCTTCAACTGCTTCAGAAATGGCATAAAGAATACAATGCAGCCGACGGGAATCTCAAATTAGATGATGCTATCATCCAAGAAGTCCAAATCGACACGCTTGATGAAGACACTGTCGAAAGATGTATAACCGAGCTGGCTGGAGAGGTTCCTGTTACGAACGGATTCTGTGGCGATTGCCAGCACCTATTTAACAACTGGCCGGATCTTAGTGATCCCGAAGTCAAGGACCCGAGTACAGGACTGCATTGGCCAGGCTCAGGTGCGGATTGGAAGCACACTGTTGCCCAAGAATGTCATTCGCTAGTTCTCGAAGCGGCTGCGCGGAACGGTTGTCGCTTTTGCGCTTTTGTAATGCAAGTGATGAGAGATGCCAAGGTACTGGAAATCTTCCGAAAGATTGAGGCCCGGTTGGAGTATCTTGACGACAAGGCAATGGCATCTTTGTCTGTGCAGAATTGGGGCAGGAATTCATCCCAGCTGCTATGGATCAACTTCCCTGGAAAGGTTTGTGATCATTGTAATTACGGTATCGCGCTAGAAGCAAATTTTGAATCGGCAGCCCTGGAGCATTCTGGTAAGTGACTCAAGAAGATTCATAGCATTTCTCACACATTGTAGCCGATACCTACGATAAGCAAAGGGATGTGCTTGACATTGCAAATAGCTGGATAGAGCGCTGCTCCGAAAATCATGAGGATTGCAACAACAATGACCAAGATGTCTTGCCCTCCAGGTTGATCTCTATCGCCAGCGATGTGCCACGATTGGTCCTTACTAAAGGATGGGAGATGAGGCCTCGTTATAGTACCCTCAGCCATCGCTGGGGCGACGAGAATTTCCTCAAACTCACCGAAGAGAATCAAAACTCTTTGTTGTCGATGATACCTCTCCAAGAGCTCCCTAAGACGTTTAGAGACGCTATCCACATCAGCCGGCGACTCGGATTAGAATACCTATGGATCGATTCATTATGCATAATACAAGGAAACACGGAAGACTGGCGACGAGAAGCAAGCTTAATGAGCTCCGTTTACGGCGGCTCATTCATTAATATAGCTGCAGCCTCTGCCGTCAGCGTGCACGAAGGTTGTTTCCTGAAAACACCCCACCTCGTAGATGGACTACGGGCATCTATCACCGTGAGCGGAGGCAATCTGGTACGAGACTTTCGTTCCCAATCCGTCTACAGAATGTCTACGACAGATTCACATCTAGCAACACGTGCATGGGCATTCCAAGAAAAGATTCTCCCACCCCGAACCATCCATTTTGGCAATCGCGGCGCCTTTTGGGAATGTAGGACCATGACTGCAAATGAATTCTTGCCGGATGGATTTAAAAGGCAACTTGGCAGTGGTCTGATTAATCAGCGGACAAGGCAAAGCTCCTTTGAATACTGGTGGGATGATGTTGTAAGACTGTATTCTACCACTGATTTGACTTATAGTCAAGATAAGCTCCCCGCACTTTCTGGAATAGTACGACAAATCCATAATGAGAGAGGCGGACAGTATCTGGCAGGAATGTGGCGAGAAGATGATATTGAAGCGCAACTCTGCTGGAAGGCCACGAATCCGAGGAGGCGCCCATCGTGGCGTGCACCCAGTTGGTCGTGGGCTTCTATTGATGGAGGCGTCTCGTATAAAGTGAGGCAATCTGGAATTCTGGATGATATCTATGCGCACGTCTTGGATGCCGAGATGACATTTCTAGGTCAGAATCCTTTTGGTGAGGTCAGTGGGGGGAGACTACGCATTGCATGCTCTGGTATGCTGGCTGCGAGATTTGATGAGGGGGGTACAGTCAAGATTGAATCTGATGAGAGAGATATAAATGCAGATGCAGAATACCCGGTTTCACCAGACTGTCTAGATGACGAGTGGAGGAGCGGTGGTAGCACCGTGTATTTGTTGCCACTCTTGGGTGGGAAAACCGGGAGCGGGAGATACGTTGACGAAGGCAAATCAATAGCTGAGATGATGATTTGCGGGATTCTTCTAAGGGAGAGCGGTGGTGTGGCTGGGCAGTTTTGTCGAATTGGAATGTTTCAATTCTGGAAGGATGAAATCATTTATGAAGGACCTGATAAAAAAGAGAAGGAATATCTTGAACCGTTTCTAAAGGCCTTTAAACAGGGAGCAGCTTCAGTGGCAGAGAGTGTGTGTGCTGAGGTCGTCCAGAATCCAGATTTTCCAGATGAACGGTATGTTATTTATATTGTCTAAAGATCAATACCACTACTTTTTAAGCACGCAGGATAATTTGATAGCCTTTTCAGTAATAATACTATGTGGTGTATGCATTTAAATGCGAGTGTGACGCGATGCGGCATTCTGTGCCCCATCAATTATATTTTCCTCCTCTGTCAACTTACACACAGATGCATCATGGTAGCCTTCCTCTCGCGGACAGGTGAGCATGAGGTACAGAAGGTTCTACCCACACACTCGGACACGTTATTTGTTTGAAACCGTGGTACTTACGCTCTCCGGTCTCATCGACCGCGCGCGATTCGTTAGTGACGTCCTTGTCCGCCATCAATCCTTTATTTCCAGAAACGAAGCTGGAGCTCTAAACACATGGCAACTACTTCGTCTCAATTTAGGAAGTCGTTGTAGACAATAATTGCCACGGGGATTATCAAGGGCTATATGGAGCTTAGGCCCCCAACAGTCCGTCCGTATTGATGGCCTGAGCGCTTTCGCCTCTGCAAGCACTATTATGCATTCTTCCTTCATTAAACGTAACTCTGATTCGACGAACTTGGTTGTTGTGCTGTTCTGTTTGTGTTATTGATTGCCTCGACTATTTCTCGGACATGAGTGTCTAGACTTCGTTGTGGCATTGACCTTAGTCTATGCGATTAAGTGTGTGCTGTATCGTTAGGACGAACGTTGATGAGCCGCAGATGATGTTGCTAACTATGTCTGCTAGCAATGACTGGCTACTAATGCGCTTAATAAGGTACAGTGCGTCATGAGAAAAGAACTAAGCTATGTAGCGTACTCGCGAATTTAGGTCAACCATGACAACCCTCAAGACCACGTGTCGCTAGAAGCCTTGGAAGCAGTGGGCGCTGTCCAAGTGCTGGGTAATAGAACAACGTCTCTAGCGGATTTCTGCGCGTGATAAACTGGGCTGATTTCCAGAAGTGAGTTTCTTGCGGTTGTCTTAATTTACTGTTGCAAAATAGTCGTGATGTTGATGGGGTCTTGGCAAAGGTATTCTGCTCATCACATGTGAGTTCTGTCGGGGTGGTCGGTTCTGTAATGCCGATGACCGCCCGGGGCCACCCCGTACGTTCTTCAATACATTCCTATCCCTTCGTTCGTCTCCGCCTTCTGCGACAGTTTAGCACGGAGCTATTTCTAATTGTAGAAGAATACGCCAAACTCTTCTTCGTGATCCGCCCGCTGGCACGATTTGAAAAAGAGGACGCCAAACTCCTTTTTGCACTCCGCCCGCTGGCATGATCCAATCTCGGGGATGAGGAAGGTAATATTCCTGCGGTCCCACCTCTCGGTGTATCACTAACGCGAGCTAACACCGTTAGCGGGGAGTCGGTGGGTGGAGAAGTTGGAAACCTGGGGCTCCATCCCCCGGATAAATTGTCTCCCTGGCGTGCGGTGTTGGGGTAGCGTTGGACAAAGCTTTGCGACCAAGGTTCTCATAGGCTGCTGTGTTGCGATCCGGAGTCTGGAGCTGCGGGGTGGTTACCCTTCATGACAGAAACCGCCGAGGACTTCAACAGTAAACGGCCACCTACAAAGCGCTACCGACCCTTCCGGTGCTAAGGAAGGCCTCGCCCAGCAGGATCAGACGCAACGAGGTCGTGACGGTCAAACCACACGGCTTGGGGTTGGCGTGAGACCGGCCTGAAAGCGATCTTCTGTGATTGATGGAAGTTTAAGATTACATAGGAATCCTAGATGCCGGCCCTTTGCCCATGTGCTGTTTAAAAGGTAGTGGCCTTTCCGGTTACATCGTTGCTGTTTCTCTTTCCCTGCCATCTCCCCTACGCGACAGATCTGCCACCTCGGCCCCAATCAGCAGATATGAGTGATCCTATGGAGCGCAAGTCATACGGCGACGCTCCAAGCGTCGAGAAGGCCACCGCTCGAGTGGAAGATGCCTCTAACCTCGACGAGAAAGCGCAAAGCGCTCTGTACAAGGCGGCTGCTGTCGAGGCAGAGAACGCAGAGCACGACATGGGGGTGCTAGAGGCTGTTAAGGCGTACCCTATGGCTGCGTTGTGGGCTTTTGTCATGTCTTGCACTATTGTCAGGCGCCTTGCTTCCCTTACGTCTGATATTTGCAGCTAATACCATCTTTAGATTATGGAGGCCTATTGTGTCTTCCTGATGGGTAATTTCATCGCCCTGCCTGCGTTCGCGAACAAGTACGGTGTGTATAGCGCCGAGAAGGACAAATTTGTTATCGTGGCCAGTTGGCAGTCTGCGCTTCAAATGGGTGGACCAGTTGGTGCAATTATCGGCGTCTGCCTGGCTGGTCCCCTTACCAGCCGTATCGGATACCGTTGGGCGACCATATCCGGCCTCATGCTCTTGAACGCCTTTATCTTTGTGTTCTATTTTGCCGATTCGCTTCCGGTCATGTTCGCATCCCAGCTTCTCGAAGGAATTCCATGGGGCATCTTCATTGCCAACGCACCAGCATACTGCAGCGAAATCACACCGATCCAACTGCGAGCTCCTGCTACCCAGATGTTACAAATGTTTTGGGCCATTGGTGCTATTATCGTAGGTGGCGTCACCTATCATTTCAACAGTAAGCTTGATCCAAGCGCGTATAGGTACATACTCTTCCTCTTCAGCTTCACAAGCAACTCCTTCTCTAACACAAGATCTAGAATTCCTATTGCGCTTCAATGGATGTTCCCAACCCCTCTTGCTATACTCCTCTGGATGGCGCCCGAGTCGCCCTGGTGGCTGGTTCGAAAGGGACGTCTCGAAGCAGCAGAACATGCGGTTGGACGGTTGGGACGCAAAACGAGGCTGAACCTCAGCGAGGCTGTTGCCATGATGCGCCGTACCATTGAGCTCGAGAAATCAGTCAAGGAGCCCAATCACCTGGAACTGTTCAAAGGCACTGACCTCTACCGGACCGCCATTGTGTGTGGTGTATACGCGGCACAGAACCTTACGGGTAACCTCATCGCCAATCAGGCCGTCTACTTTTTCGAGCGTAAGTTGTCATCATTACTCTTTCTGGGTAAAATACATATGCTAAATTGACCACAGAGGCTGGCATGTCGACAGATACTGCATTCGCCATGGGTCTTATCACCTCCGGCCTCCAGTGGCTCTTTGTCATGCTCTCCTGGATACTCACCTCATATCTTGGCCGACGTACCATCTACGTCTGGGGCTCTCTCATTAACGTAGGCTTCCTCATCGCTCTCGGTGTTGCAGGCTCTGTTGGCGTCTCGAATGCAGCTTCCCTGGCGCAGGCTTCTTTGGGCCTCATCGTCTCCGTATTGTTTACCTTGGGACCTGCGCCCGCATCGTGGGTCATTATTGGAGAGACGTCCGCCATCCGCCTTAGGCCTCTAACAACGGGAATTGGACGCGCTTCATACTACATCGTGAACATTCCTTGCATCTTCCTTGCAAGTTATATGCTCAACCCTGAAGTAAGACCTTTCTCCTTTTCTTGTGGTAACTAGTTGCTAACGAAGTATAGGAGGCAAACCTCGGCGGCAAGTGCGGCTACGTCTGGGGTGCTACTGGTTTTGTTTGCTTCGTCTTGGCATACTTCTTCTTGCCTGAGATGAAGGGTCGATCCTATCGCGAGATTGACATCTTATTCAAGCGTAAAGTCCCGGCTCGCCAATGGACGAAGACTGTCGTCGATATTCAAGATGACGAGTAGATGGAAATGTGCTTACGAAGGCTGAGGCATCATGTAGAGAGATTCAAAGCATTAGCGGGTGCTAGATATCGATTGTAGTTCGGAGAAGAGTAGTCAGTGCAGCTATCCATACTTTGTGCATCCTTTGGTGACAGGAAAAGACGGGAAATCTATTTTAATAAGCTGTCACAGTCATACGACAAGAATTGTTGGATTTTCTGCTAAGGACTATCAACCTGAGAAAGGGTACACTCAAAGTGATCATACTAGCTGAGTAATTGGATATCCGCATCAACTATCGAATTTGATGAACAGGCCTCCTGAAAATCGGTTCCTTGTGTCACTCGTATTCCAGATTCTTCCAAAATGTGATAGGACCTGATTCACCTGTCATTCTACAGCCCTCTGTAACCTAGTCGTTGGTAGTTCATCACGCGGAAATGCCAAGCTTGAAAGGGTGCCGTTACACGGATGAAGTCAGGTGGGGTCAAATTGATGACACCGATCTTGCTATGCATTGTCGAGAAATAAGACGCGAGATGTGAGACTCGAGAATCTCCTGCATACCCGAAGCTTTCTTCATATCTTTGATGGTCAAGGGCTGCGGTGCGCTTTTTAGACGAGTGCGGTTTACTGATCGGATGCCTTTCCCTATCATTACTACCTAAGCTCACAACGCTAAACATGAGATGAGGCAAAGTGCTTGTCTATGTTTGGAACAATTGGAAGCGATCAAAGAGAAGCGGGAGGTTAAGATGTGCGGGGTAACAAGGAGCTACCTAAAGCAATGCAGCCCTAGGGGCTGCAAAATTAGATATAACGCATAAGAGCGTCTACAGCCATACATGACTAGCTTCAGTCTCGTCGCTGACGAGAAAACAAATAGACCTAAACATAGTAGGCTATGGTAAGGTCAGACTTGTAGACTAAGAACGTGAGTATGTACTACTAAATCCTGAAAACGGTGCCTTACCAAGCAGCAGATTGGACAAGAGAATTAACCTCTAGTGTCTTATGGTTATATGTGAAAGCTGTTCCCTGTGTGTGTCATTTGCAGTTGCTGGTGATGATATCTTATCGTACAGATCGGCTATCCGCACCTGCATACCCACCTTCCTTCTCCTACTGCTTGCCGGGGTAGCCCCATGTCTTTACAATAACTCGAATCTCGAGCGGACTACGCGCATTTCAGCTAGCATCGCATTTCTAGCTGCGGCATTCGATAGATGTCAACAAGTCTGACAGCATGGACATGGGTGTTATTAAGCCCGAAATCTAATGTGCAGATGGAAATCCCTAGCGTCGAGTTCGTGATAGGTTACACGGCGCCAACTGTCTGGTAAACGGTGAACTTTGCGTTTTCGACACAGTAAGCCTGAGCGGGCAGGGTATTTTCAAGAGATCCGGATAAACACCCCTTCAGATGCAGCCTCTTCAATAATTTACTATCGGCCTCAAATGCTATCACATGCGCACGAGAGAAGAAAATATTGCAAGACGACCCTAAGACTTTAAATCGCCGAGAGCCCCAAGGTTATTGAATAGCAAGAAGAGGTGTTCGATTCAAAAGAGGATTTGAAGAGCGTCGACGCCCCAGTGTTACCTGTTGAGCTATAGGCGTGCTTTTTACACATTCGGAAAACGAAATAATGGCGACGAAGGGAGAGGAAACACACGAGGATGTCTACAACACCTTAGACACCATCTCAGATGTCGACGAACGAGAATTGGCCGCAATGGGCAAGAAAAGCGTCCTCCGTGTTCGTTCTACCTCCTCTCTCTTGCACCTGAGAGTCACACACTAACTTATACAGCGCAACTTCTCACGCATCTCTATCCTCGGGCTCTCCTGCTCCATCGTTATAACGTGGGAAGCCATGTTCAGCGTCCTCATCTTCGGCCTGTTGAATGGCGGACCAGGCGGACTTATATATGGTTATGTGTTCTGCTGGATCGGCTGGGCGGCTGTAGTTGCGACGATGGGGGAGTTGGCAAGCATATGGCCTACAGCAGGAGGGCAGTATCATTGGACGTATATGTTGGCTCCAGAGAGGTGGAAGGTCGTTTTGAGCTATGTCACTGGGTGGTATGTATTTTCCAGCGTAGCGGGGTCCCTAGGGATGAAAGGACTCGTGATACGTATTTGGCTTGGAATCGAACTGAGGCTGATATGACCATATATAGGCAGTCTGTAGTAGCCTGGCAGGCTCTTACAGCATCCGCATCCTACCTCACCGCGACTACGCTCCAGGGCGTCATTATCAACAGCCAGCCGTCTTACAATCCTTCGCGGTGGCACGGAACTCTGATGATCTTCGCGATCATTCTTGCCTTTCTCGTGTTCAACACCTTTCTGTCTAAACTATTCCCGCACGTCGAGACTTGCATTTTAGTTTTGCACATTACTTTGTTCATCGTGGTGTTAGTCGTCTTGACAGTCATGGCGCCGCAAAAAAGTAGTAACGCTGAAGTGTGGACGCTGTTCCTCAATCAAGGGGGTTACGAGAGCAAAGGATTGAGCTTTTTCGTTGGGCTAATTACTCCTGTCTTTGCATTCAGCGGCGCAGATGGCGTCGTGCATATGAGCGAAGAGATTCGCAACGCGAGCCGCGTCGTGCCATGGGCAATGATGAGTACGTTTCAAGCGATTTCCTTTGAGATGTATTACTGACGCAGCACAAACAGACTCGATAGCTATCAACGGCATAACGGGCTTCGCCATTCTCATCGCTATACTCTACTGCATCGGCGACATAGAAGCCGCCCTCACCACGCCAACAGGGTACCCCTTCATTGAGATTCTGACACAAGGCTCTGGCTCAGTTGCGGGCGGGACTGCTATTTCCGCGCTCCTCGTCGTAATGTACGCCCTTGCGACACTCGGTGTCATTGCAACGGCGTCAAGGCAGCTCTGGGCTTTTGCACGAGACAACGCAGTTCCCAACGCGCGCCTGCTCTCATATGTGCATCCGGGCATGAAGGTACCTGTAGTCAGCATTGTGGTCACAGCGTTAATAACCTGTTTGTTGAGTCTGATTAACATCGGCAGTGCAGCAGTCTTCAACGCCATAGTCTCTCTCACTGTTGCGGGCTTCTTCGGCTCATACCTCATCCCTTTCAACCTCTTTTTGTACACGCGATTACGGCATCCGGACAGGATTGCTCCGGGGCCGTGGACACTGGGAAAATGGGGTCCGTTCGTTAACGGATTCGCCATTCTTTGGAGCCTTGTCGTAATGTTCTTTAGCTTTTGGCCTACAAGTGTGCCTTTTACTGCGGTGGGTATGAACTGGAGCTGTGTGCTTTGGAGCGCTGTTGTGGTCTTCGCAGTGGCGTTCTGGTTCATACACGGCAAGAAAGTGTATAAGGGCCCAGTCGTGGAGACATCTCTTGGGGATGTGATTTTGGGGCCGTCAGTTTGAAGAGATGCGAAGTAGGGTGAAGAGACAGTCCGTTTGATGAGGATTTTCCTGAATGACGTGGAGAGGTTTTAGAATTTATAGTTCAGCCTCTCATCTCGTGCGGATCGAAAAGAAGGATATTTAGATATACTTTATCTATAGAATACTTAGGTCTCTGCTTAGGACGATATCGGCGTCGAAATCGAAACTAACAGGAAATCGGGTTGTCGTGCTCTTGCCGGCTTCTAATTGGCTCCTTTCCTTGAGTCACACGTCGCGTATGACGACGAACCCCATTTGATCTGAAAACCCCCCAACACCAAGACTCATCCATTTTCTCTGGCATGGCCATTCCTTCCGTCTTCAGCGAGAACCAACTCTCAACTTTTCTCAAATACGTGGGCCTGCCTCTTTCCCTTCAACAGCAACGATGCTCTGGCGATGCATCCAAAGACCTCCACTTCCTCACTCGACTCCACACCCATATGATCTCTACAGTCCCCTACGAGAACCTTTGGCTGCATTACAACCCCAAGCATACGAACACTATCAGGCCGCAGGACACCTATTCTAATGTCGTCATCAACAACCGTGGACGGGGAGGTTATTGCTTTCAGGTGTCGATATTCTTTAACCACATTCTCCGCGGGTTAGGTTTCCAAGCATACCTCACCGCAGTCCGGATTCGGCTTCGAGTTGATGGCATTCCACAGGGCGACTACGGCGGCTGGCGACACCTGGTCAATATCATCACTCTTTCCGACGGTACAAGATGGTCAATGGACGTTGGCTTCGGTGGCGATGGCCCGACAGCACCGATTCAACTCATCCACAATCACCCGCAAAAGAACCTAGGCAGTCAGGAGATACGATTATGGCACGATTGGATCCCCATGCAGCTGCTCAGAACGACGGAGACGAAACTCTGGATCTACCAGTTCCGCAATAGCGCCCAGAAAGAGTGGAATTCCTTTTATGCGTTCTCTTCCGAGGCAGAAGCCATGGAGGCCGACTTTCATAATCTGAACTGGTATACAGGCGCACATCCTGAAAGCTTTCAGACTTATACTTGCCTCGTCGTCAAGTTCCTGCGTCGCTTGAAGGAGGGTAGCGCAGACGGCAACGAAGCGGATGAAAAAATCTATGGCAAGCGCATGTTGGTCAATGGTGTTGTTAAAGAGAACCTGGGAGGTAGAACTAGGGTCGTCGAGGATTGTAAGACAGAACAACAAAGGTTAGTGGCAATGCAGAAGTGGTTTGGGATGACGTTTACCGAGGAAGAACAATCTGGCATTCGGGATTGGGGGACAGAGTTAAGAGGTGAGGGAAGTGAGGATATAATTGAGAAACTGGGGAAGAGAGGCGATATTTGGGAGGCTCAGAGGGGAGAGGGTTGGCAATGGAATTGGAAAGGGCCTGCTGTGGAAGGATAGATGTAGCAGCTGCTGGGCTAAGCAAGACGTTCATAATGCCTACGTCCGGGCTCTACGATACGCACAGAAAAGACCCCGGCCACGGCTTCACCACCCCACTCCTCGAGTGCGACGATACAGTCACGCCAGAGCGACACACACTGCGCGCGTGGTCCCCCTCTGCGAGTTCATTACAAGGTTGAAAGGCTGAAGAAGTTCTTGTTTGGGCTTGAGAGAGTGTGAAGCCATATACAGAGAGATGTAGAGCATAGACCTTCATTTGTGACGAAAATCTCCCATCCCTATACCATCCAACCATTTAACCCACCCACCTACACAATCCCCATACCATCTCCCTCCCTCCACTTCTTACTCCATTCCTTCACCGCGTCAAAGTCTCTACACACCCTCTTCGATCCCCACCCCGGCGCCCCCTCTTCTCCATCCTCCACACTCGTATCCTCTAGATTGGTATCCGCAGCACACATCAGCGCCTGCCTTAGATAATCAAAACAGTGCTTGACGTGCCCAGTCGCGAGACCGTGTGCATGCTCCGGGTGCTTGATCTGCTCTTCTAGAAAGGCATTGATGACGAATTCTTCGTGGATGTGGGGATGGTCAGTGGGGGATTTGGGGTCGAGGGTTTGGGATTGAGCGTGTTGGAGTTTGCGGTAGAGATAATCGGATGTGAAGTATGCAGTGCGTATACCGTGCTGAAAATGTCAGTCAAATGATGATTCTTCATGCGTAATTGATATCTCCGTCTCTCGAATTACGTGGTTGTCTCAACTCGGTTGCGCTGCAGACACTGGAGACAATTGTGACGTACCAAGCAGTGTATTTCATGAAACACGCTCACGCTCTTCATCTCTATTGCGAGCTTTGGATGCGTGACGAATCCCCGTCCTTCAGGAATTAGGTCCGCCCACGCCTTTTCCGTTATTGCGCTTGGTTCCTGGGCAAAGGTGTCGTTTTGCTGCCACACCACGTCTTTGATTGTGCGGTGGGTGTGGCCGTACGGCGCTGGTACAATGTAAGCATATCGTCCAATGCCCTATGCACCACGAAGGTACTTGGAGGGAGGGAGGGAGCTAAGCTGTGGGAGCGCACCGATATATCCATCAATCTCATACTCAACCCGAAACATCTCTCCCAGCACAAGCCCGACCAACATGCTCACTACGATCGCAAATAGGTAACAAAATGTGTGTCGCAATTTCGAGGAGCGGCGCGGTCGGTGCAAGTTCCGCCCGATGAGATAGTCTTTCTCATTCTCGTAGTCATCTTTTGGAGCTAGCGCTGGGGACGTGGCAGAGCCGCTATCGAGGCCGCGGTCGCTATCGTTTTCGGAGAATTCTTTGGAGATTCGGTGGTATGGGGTCGTTTTGGAGTTGGAGAAGGGATTAAGGTGCTGCATAGCTGTAGGAAAGTTTGACTGAATCAAAGTCAAAGGACTTGAATTGGAATAATAAATATCAGTATATATTAGTGAAAGGTCGGAGGTGATTTGCGACGGTATTGTAGTGAGAGAGGGCACGTGCATAGTGTATTCAGATACCAATGGGGTAAGCCCTGTGTAGTGTAGTTTTCACGTGCAAGGCTTCTAGAAGCTTGAGCGAACATGTAATGAGTGCTCGTTTGAGAACAAAGGTATTTTCTGATTGGGGTATAGGGTAAGGCTAGCCTGTCATGTTTAAGCGCCTAGGGTATTCGCTGCCATTATTGAAGGGTATCACAATTTCTTGCCATCGTAGGGAAAATTGAAAGTCCGGATCCGCCTCCTCATTACTCGCCAGATCGCGATGTCGTGATTGCTGCGCTGGAATGTAGAGGACTGTGCTCTAGTTCAGCTTCTTGTTTCCGACCGCGACGGTCCTGCCCTGACTGCGCTGATACTGCAAGAAGGCGAAGACGGCGGCAGCCACGACTCCGAGAATGAGGACGTTGCCTGTTGTCACATTAGTATTGCCATCGTCGCACGTCACTCTCATTGGATGGGACTGCTCACCGAGGACGAAGCTCACGAGACCGCCAGCCAGGTCAACAAGACCCCTGAAGAAGCTGACAACGAGGTCGAGGATCTCGGTGACGAACTTGAGCGCGAACTGGGCGGTGTTCTGGATCAGATTGCCGGCGGTGGTGAAGAAGGACCAGACAAGCTCAACGAGTGAGGAGACGACGTCGGAGAGGGCATTGACGATGGACGACATGTCGGCTTGTTTGTAAAAGGCAGTTTATAGTTTGTGAGTTTGGTCTGATGTGATGGGAGAGTGGAAGGTTGTATCGCGAATGGTGCGTGGAGGTGTGGTGAGATTTGTAGCGAGGCGCAGAGAGAGGTGGTGTTTGTTTGCGACGAGCGTGACTGCTCCAGAACAGCTTTATCGCTTCCAAGGTTTGCCCTGCAATGACGCTGCAGCTACGTGATGTCGGTTGCGCTTCCTGTTTCTCCTTTCCCTTGCCGGCGATTTGGGGCGTTATCGAGGTGGCTGGTTGGCTATGCGGGTGAATGCAGCGCGTTGCGCTTTGTTTGGGTGAGGGTGACGTCAGCGGTGCGACCAGAGTGAATGCCAGTTGGCGGGCCGTGAGAGACGTGGGACAGACGACGGAACTCGTAGGTACATTGGGAAGAGAGTCGGCGCGTAGAGATGAAGGCACGATAAGGATGCTAGAGAGTACTAGAATGGATTAGACACGATGAAAGCAAGTGCGCGTTGGGAAGCTGGTCAGTTGATGTCCGCCTCTAATTCCAAGAGACATATTAGCTCCTGGTCTTGCATTTTTCTTGGAGTCTGTTAACATTGCGATGGTTGGAGACAGCATAGCTGGAGTAGTGAGCCTTTTGCAAAGCCCCTAGGCCGCCGAGGACGAAACTGGTTGTGTGGTTGTGAAGTTTGACAGGCACACCTTCCCCGCTTACGTCATGGCGGCTCGGCTGAGGCGCGCAACCTGTCTCGTCCCAAGGTTGATGCGCTACCGCACCGCATTCCATCACCATGTCCGGCACTTTCGACAAGCTCTTCGCGAAGGGCAAGGCCAAAGTCAAGGAGTTCACGAGCCAGCCTCCATCCCACCAGCAACAACAACAACAAGGCTACCCCGGGCAGCAGCCTCCACAGGGCTACCCGCCTCAAAACCAGGGACAGTACTCTGGCGGCCAGTATCCGCCGCAGCAATACCCACCGCAATACCAGAACCAGCAGTATCCCCCCCAGAATCAGCAATGGGGCGCTCCCCAGAATCAATGGGGTCCTCCCCAGCAGCAACAGCAGCAATGGGGCCCGCCGCCTCCACAACAACAATCTCTTCCGCCGCCCATCCCCCAAGCTAGCAAACCCCACTCGCCGCAGCCTCAAGGGCCACCCATACCTCAGAACCGCCCGCTATCTGCGCAGCCTCCACCCCCGCAGAATCTTCCACCCTCGCAAGGCGAACAGGTGTACTGGAAGCCTTCCTTTGACGCCGCAACGCCCGTATCCCAAAACTTCCGGCATGAAATAGGGGACCATGGCTGGGGCAACAACGAGAAGCAAATGTACACGGACAACCCGGCTAATTCTTTCCACCACGATAGCCGCCTCATAATTCGCGCACTGGTGCAGAGCGGTAGCTACACCTCAGCGCGCCTGACGTCGCACCAAACACTGTCACGACCGCGGGGTTATTTGACAGCGACGATACTGCCGCCTGTCGCCGAGGGCATATGGCCAGCGTATTGGATGCTGCCGAAAGATCCATTCCAGTGGCCAAACGATGGCGAGGTGGACATCTTTGAGAGCTGGAACGGGGATTGTGTAAACCACTCATGCCTGCATTGGGGCCAATACAATGGCGAAGACTGGAACAAACACCGCGTTATCGAAACGCATCTCCCAGCCATGCCAAAACAGCCACACACCTTTGGCTTCGCCTGGATCGAAGAGGAAGGCATACCAGACTGGAGAGGCAGAATGGTATGGTACATTGACGGCAGGCCCGTTATGAAGGGCAATATTCCGCTAGGCACGAGGAGGATGGAGGATTTCAGGCTCATGATTAACATTGCCATGGGTGGGAACGTGTGTCAGGGCAAGTTGCCGCGCGATGGGTATTATGACCTGATTATTAGTGACGTGAAGATGTGTGAGGAGCCGCCACAGGGTGGGTGGCAGGGATTTGAACAGACGTGGAGTAACACGGCAGAGGGGAAGACCATGTAGCGATACATCTCAAGGAACTCCTATGATTTCTTCAACTACTGCTTCCTACGTATCGACTCCAATATTTGTCTTACACCCGCAAACTCCAGCTCCGCCATCGTCTCATCCCACAGCCTTTCCATCGTTTGCTTTCCCTCGCGCGTATGCATCATCTGATGGAACCTGTCAATGTCAGCCTAATCTTTTCATAGAGGCAGTGCGTCTAGCATGCAATCTACTCACGGAAACACCTCCCAAAACATGACGAAC
The DNA here is from genome assembly GCF_010015615.1 of Cucurbitaria berberidis CBS 394.84. Taxonomy (NCBI): domain Eukaryota; kingdom Fungi; phylum Ascomycota; class Dothideomycetes; order Pleosporales; family Cucurbitariaceae; genus Cucurbitaria; species Cucurbitaria berberidis. The sequence goes on along the minus strand of NW_024468936.1, from coordinate 5,637,376 downwards.
CCCCCATGACTCTCCCTCCCCTTCACAGCCGCCGCATCAAGATACGTCCAAGCAGCCTGTTCCGGTGTTCGACTGAGAAACTTTTTCATAAGCGCCATGGAAATCTTGCCCGCCCACGAGTAGTCACGATGCAGAGCCGTGCCCGACGTGAAGCCCGGTTCGACAGTATTGACAATGACATCGTCTGCGTCAACGGCTTCACTGAGCTTGTGAACAAGCATCATGACGAGCGTCTTGGTGACAGCGTATCGTTCCCCTGCCGCTTGGAAGCCCGAGAACGGCACATCGAAAGACGGGATTAACGGTACGGTATTTCTATTCTCAAAGGTAGACAGGAGACCCATTCCCGACCCGACGATGGTCAGACGACCAGGCTGGTCATATCGGTCTGATGATTTGGGCTTCAGTACAGGGAGTAATAGCAGTGATAGGAGTGCCGTGGAGAAGTAGTTGACTTGGAAAGTCTCTTCGTGGCCGGTTGACGCGTTGATTTTGGAGACTGACCCGCTGGATACACCTGCATTGAGGATTGCGATGTCGATGCGAGGTAAGGTTGCGCATTTTCGGGCGAAGGCTTGAATGGAGGGATAGGATAACATGTCTAGCTCCCAGACCTCGACCTTCGTGCCTGGATGGGCTTTGCGTATGGGAGTAGCTGCTTCTTCCCCCTTTATGGTAGACCGGACGGCGAGGATTAGGTGAGAGACCCCGAGGGTTGGGAGGATGTGGGCGCATGCCAGGCCGATGCCGCTGTTGCTGCCGGTGACGAGGACTGTTTGACCGCCAAGGGAGACATTTGGGTATTTATTATTCGGTGTGCGGCTACCTCGCAAAAAGAGTTTCAAAACCGTGTCATGGCTTGGTGGGAGGTTCATAGATGCCATTGTTATGAGGGTCTCATAAAGGTGATGTTGGGGAGATGGATGCAACACAGATGAGTGATCACAGTTTACTTATGTATATTTCTTGTTTTAGACTTGCATTCACGGACAATTTACGGCAAGGTAGAGGCGTTCTGCCTTCGCTAGGTGGTGTAAAGGATTTGCTTAACATCTCTGCCAGTGAGCTGAAGGGGTTTAGCGCCTTCCAAAAAGGGTCAACCATCTGGTCGTTCTTGGCAATTTAGTCCGTGCTCGTCAAGGTCAATTAGCTTCCGTCTCCACCTCTGCCATTCGTCATCTCGCTCACCCTATCCAACGACATGTCTGCCTCTCTGATTTGCTCCTGGTGCATATCCAAGCCAAAAATTTGCCCCTCTTCGTTCTGACGGGCTGAAATTAGACCGTTTACTGCGGCCTCGTATACTTAAGCCCCAAAGAAGTCAACAATCTGGTCTTTCGCATTGGAGATGGGCATCTAAAACGCTCAAAATGTCGAATCAATTCGAGTTCATTTCAACCGATCCATCGATTAGCCTCAAGCCTGGCAAAAGCTCGTTGATCCGCAGTCGTTGCATGCAAGGCAAAAACAAACGTGAAAGTTCTCGCAGGTCCCAACGGGCAATAAGGAGAGCTGCCGCAACTCACAAGGCGGAATCCAGTACCAAGCCCGACCTTCCCTCAGTCCAAGCAATCCCACCATCTCTGAATGACTTCGCCCTAATCCGGTTCGCGAGCGATATCGACGCCGAAGCCCAAGGCCTCATTTTCAAAGCGTTTACGTACAACGTTGCGAACCCTCCGTCTCCGCTTGATCGTTGCGTCGACTTTGATTATATCGAATCTGCATCTTTCCAATGGTACTTCTCTGACGCAGTGTTCCTGCACTCGATTCTATTTGTCAGCTACGCAATCAATGATCTTGTGCTGCCATCGTGGGACGGGCAGCCCGGAAGGAAGATGGTTTCGCATCTGCGCAAGACCTTGGCATTACTCGCGAGGAAGATGGAAACCATCAATGTGCATGAGGATGAGGCCGTGTTGCACGTAGTAATCAACCTAGCGCTCCTCGCTGTTATCTATGATGATTGGAAAGCTGCTGCCGCACATTTCGCTGGGCTACAGAAAATTGTGCAGTTAAGAGGCGGTGTCGATTTCTTGCGTTCAAGACCGAAACTACATCTAAAGCTCGATCGGTGAGTAAACGGCGATTTCTAGGTTGCTTCCAAATGCTGACTCGACCCCTGAAGTCTTGATCTTGCATGGTCCCTCAGCTCAGGCAATAACCCATTCTTTCTTCTTCCAATCACATCCTGGGAACCGATCCTGCAACTACGGTTGTCTGATTCCTCCTTATATCAGCCGCCCGCTGACTGGGACATCCGACTGGCTGATCTATTCCGCGACTTCCAACTTCTAGCCGTAACCATCAACGAAAATGTCCGGAAGCACGCACGCTACAATGCAGCGTGTTTTCAAACCATCCTCAGCTCGCTTCAATCGCGGCTAATGTATCTCGAGTCTCCACATCATGATTCTATTGAGGAGTTGGTTCGCCTATCTTTGCTTGCGCTTCTAACTACGACATTCGAAGTCCCCGGGAGAAAGATACCATATATTTGGGTCGCAAAGAAGATTGAAAAGGCGTACATAGGCGCTATTGATAGTATAAACAAGAACAGCAAAGCCTTGCAACTGTGGTTATTGATGGTAGTTGCGATTTCAGTGACTAGGGCCGAGGAAGATTGGTTCCGAGAAGCGTGGAGGGCAGCAGGTATAGCGGTCAACTGGGCTGAAGCGAAGAAGCATTTAACGAACGTGATATGGATTGAGTGTATACATGATAGAGCGGGAAAGACTGTACTCCAACAGCTTACAATTACTCGAGAGGCTGCAGATTGGAGCATGGGGATGAAATCATGGGATCCCATCTGATTGCCGCTGGAAGAGCTTCAGTCCAAAACATAGCTGCCATCCATACTATGATAACTAGACTAATGAAGCGCGAACATTATAGGAGCTGAGAAAGTTGCATGCCATGATCTATTTACGGTACAAATGACAGCTGCGAGAACACAGCGGCTGCTAGAAAATAGGAAATGCGGAAGTGGGGTATTGAAACGTGTATACTCCGGTTGGAGTAGGAAGATATAGGGTCGACAATGGACTGTAGATCTGCTGTAGCATCATCAAATGCCCTGACTAGCATCAGGCACTCGCCAGTCTATCATCTCGTAGTCGTATAAAAGTAAGGAAAGGAGATGGCCAACGCTTTGAGATCCGAAAAGCCAGTATCTCGAGCAATCATCTTCTGCAATGCGATATCCCGACCCGTTGGTACTGCTGCCAACCACATCTCAAGCTCTGGTCGTGGTGCCTCCGGTTCTCGAGATGGAAGGGGTTTGAGCACAAGCCGTTGCATCGAGTGTAGAATATGATATAACATCTTCTTGTCGGTCTTTACAAGGCGAAAAAGTGTGCCCAAATCGTGGATGAACCGGGGTACACCATCTTCGTGGATGTATGTTGTAGCAACCAGTCGGGCGTGTAGATGAGGCACCTTGATGAGCAGTCTCAAGAGCGGGAGCAAGTCCAGTTCGTCGGATAGGTCGACGCGAGGATTGGTCATCTCACGATCTAGGCTGATTTCAATGCTTCCACTCGTCTTTTTGAGCCTCTCCAAATCCTTGGGGTGGTAGAATGTGTTGACGAAGCGCGTAATATCCCTGATATCGATTTCGACGTATACATTGCGCTTATTGTAGAGAGGCAGGAATTCCCGGCGGACCTGGCGGCAGGTTTGAGTGAGACCGCGGTAGCCAAGTGTTTGAGGCGAGAACACCTCTCGCGGGTAGTGGACCAGAGTGACCATATCGATGGCCCTTTCTGCATTCAGCATCACGAGCTCGTAGATTTGGTTGCGGATCTCTAGTATAGCCTTGTCAGACGTTAGAGTAAAGAGGGTACGACATATCACCTACCTCCTGCAAGGTCCAGGAAACCAGCGCGGTGCTTAAATGCTCTATAAGCTAGAGGTGTCATTTTGGCGAAAGGATCGAAAGGCTTGTAGTTGGAGCGGACGACGCGACGAAAAATAGTGGGCAGTCGCGGGCAAGGCTGCAGGATCCCAAGCCTCACGTCATTGGCGAATCACGACAAAGCAATTTGTAGCAGGCTCACAGGAAAATATCGAACTAGGCTCGTAGCGACGCGTGCCCAAGATCGACGAGGTGAAGGAGGGCCCAATGCCGCGGTACCGAAGACGTCAGAAGAAGCAACCGCCACAAAAGTAGATCAGACTAGCGTGCATTACATTTCTGCTAAACTCTTGAGATTTCGCCGTATTGACCATTACCAGAGTCGCATCCACTCTCAAAATGCCGTTCGTTTTTGCAGTCACTCTACTAGATAGCCTACAATTTGCTTACATAGATGGTACCTGCGAGCTCCGACCTAGGAGCCAATCAATCACATCACGCTCTTCCTGTGTCTGTAACCCTTTCCCGCGCTTCTCGTTTCTCATCGACGTCAAACCTACCCGAACGTCCACCGTTGTCAACCCATCGAGTCCGGTCTCCGCCAAGAACGTCTGGAGATCATTCAAGCTATGAGTACCTTCCATCCATTTCTGTTTCGATTGCTTGGAGAATTCAACCTGAATACAGGGCTCATTCCTGAGGCAGCGCTCCCCAAAATTATCTTCGAATCGATTCCGAGGGTAGAAAGTTACTGTCGTAATAGATTCGTCCAAATGTTGTCTCAACTTCTTATTCTGGCGACATAAATCGATCAACAGGTTGAGATCATGTGCCAGAGTCAGGTCATTTGGTAACGAAAGCGTCTTGCGGGATGGAATAAAGCAAATCGTGAGTTTTGGCGCGTCATTGGACAGGCGTAGTAGTGGAAACAGCTCGGTGCATTTATTCGTCCACAGTCGATCGAATGTGACGATGAGCGAACCTTTGCAGTGCCTGAACGCTCGGTCGAAGCAGATAGCATATCTATCGATGAAATCGAGCTCAATTTCAATGTCCACTTGTCCGAGAAGGTAAGAGATGAATTCGGTTCTGATAGATCGGCAAACTCGTGTCAGGTTTGCATAGTCGGCAATCTGATGTGGGCTGAGATCCACTTTGCCAATCTGGAGTTTCACCCGAATGGCGGCGTTCCTGCTAGTTTCCATGTTGGCGCCAGTCAAACTTGGCAAACCATCTGGGATAAGGAAGCTGTAGACTAAAGGTTGAGGTACAAGTCAATATATGAAACACATGCAATTCGTGTTCCAACGTTACTTACTGCGGTTCTTGATCTCTACAAAACAATCAGCACATATATTTACATAAGTGGGAAGCCCATATAACACTCACCTCCAGGTAGGATACGAAGTTTCGATGACTTGAGATCATGCTGCGTAAGATTTCGTGAGCTAACGCTCGTGGATGGTCTACTCTCATCTTGCTCTCCATTCGCTTCTGAGCTAGGGGGGGTCGATAATTCCGGCTCTCGTTTTGCGCGCTTTCGCTGGAATTCCTCCTCAACTGTACGACCGGGCTCTATACTAGGGGATGTGCAATCGCGCTTGATGCTAGATTTCCTGCATTTATTAGCGTCGCCAATAACCCGGGATGATAAAAGGCACGTACGACATTCTCGTTGAGATTGAGTGACTTGAGGTTGAACGTGGGGACCAGTGAAGCAAGAGAATATGGCACCAGCCATGAAGTACGCGAGGCGCATAATTGAGCCCGTAAGTGAAAGGTGATGGGGTCGCGAAGGCCCAAACACGAGTGTGTTTACGTCACGACGTCATACCCTATCGCGAGGGCAAGCGCTTTCAGTGCAGCCTGCCAACATTATCTTTCACAATATGTTACTATCACTTTTAGTATTCCCGAAGCACTATGATGATGACTACTAAGTCTGGTTGAGATGATGGGCTTCCTGACAGACTGCCTAGGTAGCACCTTTTACATATCTCAATACGTGTTTAGTTTAGTCTCGCAGTACGATGTAGCAACATTTGGCGTCGCCGTACCATTCTATTTATTATATTGTCATACTGAATTTACACTTTGCATAGGGATCTACGAGCTTATCACTTTCTTCTCTTCTAGACTGGCCTACTCCCTTTTGCTCATCTCAATACTCCGCTTGCATCGACTAACCTGCGCAATTTCAGTCTTTGAGTCACATAGTGATGCGCGAGAACATACCTCTCGTCTTCTTCAATACGCTTCCTAAGTCGATCTTTCTTCTCCTCGCTCATATTCCTCACTTCATCACTACGTTCTTGCGACAGAGGTTCAGGGAGGATCCCTTCGTCAGGTTGGTACCATCTTCCCTTTGCTGTATGCCTACCGTCAATACCTTCCACTTCTATCTGTTCTCTGAAGTCCTGAGGGAAGCGACTATGAAAGGCTGTGATAAGTTGTGGACCTGCGTGATGCAGTCAGTCGTAGTGTGAGAAAGGAGGAGATAGAAAGACTGTACTCATAGCCTCCGCAGAGAGCACCTTGCGATCCGCGGTTAGAGAGCGCAACACACCATCTTTACCAAGATTCAAGATGCCGAGGATGTCAAGCTTGAAGCTTTTTAGTATGCGGGTGACTTCCTGTTGGAGAGGATCGGTAGTGTCCCACGTTGGAACACACCCCGTTGCCGGGCTCTGGGTTTGCGGTTTCTCTGAGTCTGACATCGTAATTCGATGATGTGGGAGAAGAGAGAAGACATTGGGGACGTTAGATTGTATTGCGAAGAGGCCGGCCACAACGAGGGGGCGAGGAAGGATCGTCGCCACTCACAGGATTGTCTAAATGAGCTGCAGTATGACAGATACACCCAAGCATAGTATGCTGCGTGAGATCACTTTCGAGTAACGGAAGATGCAATTTTCGGTTGGCGTGAAGATAACTGGCTCCTGTCATTTTAAGGCCCAACTTTACAACACTTGAAGGAGAGGGAAAGAGCAAGGTGATCAGTGGCCAGCGTGTGGCAGGAGCGACTTCTCAACGTAATCAATAATGGGTTTTACCAAGGTTACAAGTTGCGGCATCTTGAACTTCTTCAAATCTCCAAAAGGTTTAATCCCGCGAGTCTTCGCAGACCAGGAGCTTCTTTACTGGGACCGAATTGACGGAGAGGTGTGATGTTGGCCAGGGGTGTATGTCATTTAACAACGCTACTCCTGTTCTCAAATTCTCTCGTGATGTTTACATCTCAATGCTCCCAGGGGTGGAGCCTTTGATGTGAAGGACCATGTGGAAGGGTAAAAGACGCCATTTACACATGAAACTATGCTCAAAGCCTGCCTGATGTATTGCAAACCTCTCAGTATAGCCCGATCACCATTGAGCTCTCTCTCCTTCCCCCTCCTCTCACCGCACTTCCCCTTCAGTTACTTACCAATTTCTTCCAAAACATCTCTCCCCTCAGCTTTGGCCTTCCACATCCGCATTACTACCTGCTCGACGTACTGATGACCTTCCAGTGGAAGCTTCGCCTTGAAGCTTGAAAGCCAGTGATGTGCCTGCTGCTTCTCCGCAACAAGATCTAGGGGGAAAGGGGGAGAACCAGGAGGCAGAGCATTGACGACCTGGAGACATCGCCAGAGCGTAGGGAAAACAGCGTCAATCTTTATGCGTAGCTCTTGCGAGATCTGTCTCGGGGGTTGTTGGGGCGGAAGCAAGCTTTCTTTCGGTGAATGAGGGGAGAGCTGTTGGGCCGGGATAGGACTTTGTTGTCGCGAACCTAACTGGGGAGCCGTATGGAAATTCGGAGACTGTAGCAAACTCTCGCTTGGAGGTTGCATGTAGCCGTGCTGTTCAGCTGAAGCTCGCACTTGTCTCTTCAACTCCATGTTTTGCCGCACCTCCTCTTCATATTTCCTTGTCGCATTGTATAGACTTTGACTGACATGCTCAATCTCCATCATGGCCTGCGCTCTTAACTCGGTGCTTGACTGACTGTCGACAATATCCCAACGTCCTATGATCTGCTCGTTGAGCTTCCGGCGGTTCTCATAGGCGACGAAGAAGTATCGAGGATTACTCACGAGATCATCTGGCTGGACGAGTGGGATCTGCAGAGTTGAGTTCTGCGTAGCCTGGGCTTGGAGATGAGTGTGGGCAGACGGAAGAGGGTTCGATGCAGCGAGAGAGACTTGGTGTGACTGGTGTTGCGGCAGCCGAGCTGGGTAAGAGAGCAACGGTGACGGTGATGCCGAAGGAGAAAGCATAGGACCTCTTCGAGCTGCCATCTGGGCGAGCTGCTCATCTACATCTGTTGCGGATGAAGAGCGGACCAGGGACGGATCTGGAGCGCGACCTGCTGGGCCCGACCAAGGGTTTGGTCCGTTTTCTACCTGAGCCTGCCGCAAAAAGTTCCTAGGAAATGGTTTAGAAGAGTCTAGCGTAGCGAGCGATACGGCCAACGGACGGCGTTGAGAAGCGTTTAACATTCTCCGACTTGTCATCTCTGCTACGGAAACGGGGCGTACTGACTGTGGTGGTATGAGGTCGCTTATGGAGCTTCCTATATGCGATCGCAGGTCCATCCCAGTGATACTGCTACCGCTGTCTTCTCTACCCAGTCCTATATATGCCATGTCTTCACCCGACCTAGACTGGGGCCCCTTCGCTCCATTTCTAGGCTGCATGAAACCTTGCGTGCCACTGTAAGTCCTAGTTCTCGACGGAAAGCTATTCGTATATCGAATCGGTGCGTGTGGCTGAGGTGGGAACAGCATTGGGTGTAGACCAGGCTCGTTAGTCACTTCTGGTCGCAGGTCAGGGCCGAAGATGTAATCGGTGTATGCGGGGAAGAGGGCACAGTCGCGCTGGAAGTCTTCCCAGGATCCATCGCGGAATGGCATTCTGTAAGAGATGGGTGTAGATCAAGTGATTGTGTGTATCGAGTGACGCGATGTATTGTTGTGGTGGGGCTCTGAGTGTGTATTTGATGACGGTAGTAGAACTCGCCAAGCGAAAAGTGAAAGCGCGATTCATCGCACCACCCACCTAGGCATAACAAGGTTGTCGTTTGTAACAAGGAGCAGGAGCTCAGGTAAGATCGACGTGGCCGAGCGCAAGGGGCTTATTATTTGGGGCGTTGTCTCATGAATCGCATGTCTAAGTTTGAGTAGAATGAAGCAGATGCAGTAAAAGATGGCATATTGTTGGCGCTCAGTGTAGGAGTTCAAACGCGCCGTGACCATATGTCGACTTGAATTTGTAAAAATTAAGGGAGATTGAAAAGAAGGCGTAATAAGAAAGATAGGAATCTCATGAGAAGAACACTGGGCTAATCGAAACTAGGTTGCGAGGACCTGTTACCTTCTCGGATCCTGAATTACATTACAACGGAAGTGCAGCACTTACGCGGAGAGCAGTCAGCTATGGGCCTGGTACCTACATCGTACCTCCAACCGTGAACTGCGTGTTCTAGGTATCTTGCATAGAGAACCCCCGAGGCAGTTGGTTGATTGACAAATGAGGTCAAATGCGCTGGACCAACTCTATCCTTGCAAGCTAGGATGTTTTGAACTCAACGAGAAAAGGTTTAGCCAGACCACGATGTTTAGAGATATATGAAAGAACTCGCAATTGCAGAGTATGGGGGTCCAGATAAGTTTAATCAAACCAATGCACATCGCTTAGGAGAGATAGAAAGCACGTCCTATTAGACAGGAGAAAACCTATATTTGGTACGGGGGAGCTGGTGAAGACGAAGCGGATGTTCTTAGAGACCATATTATAGCTGAATGGAGAAGTCCAGTGTAGCAGATGAAGATAGAGAATATGGAACTGGGTTGAATTACCTATCGTTGTAATTTGGACACTAGGACCTATAGCTCGGTCACTTCGCGTATGGAAACATTTTTCACGAGCAGCCTGAGCGATGATTCTGGGGATAGATGGGGATGTCGAGGAGAGCGAAGGAGGGCAGCATGACGCATGGCTGATGATGGTTAACACGCGGCGAAACATGGCACCGACACCAGAGGCTCAAAGTTCCCCTCCACCCCACCATCCTCTATCAACCCTGTATGTCCCAAATTCCACAGTCTTTACCTTGCCCGTTCGCCTTCTATACCCGTCTCCTTTGCTTTTTTGTCCTCCTTCAAAACCGCCATGGCCGATACAGCAATAGACACTGCACCCGAAACCCTCGAAGCCCTCCAGTCGCGACACCGTAAAGAACAGCGCGACCTCGTGTCCCGCATAACTCAAAAGAAGAAACAAGCGAGTAAGAAAACGCGCAAAGGTGTAAACGAGGAGTGTGAGGGGTTGGAGAGAGAGTTGAAGGAGAGACAGGAGGCGGAGGTTGCGGCGCTAAATGGGGAGGGAGTTGTCGAGGAGGTAGAAGAGGAGGAGGACGAGGACGAGAACGATAGCGAGAATCAATGGGCTGAGCAGGGCATTGCGAAGCTCAGCGTGAACGGCGCGAGCAACGAGAGCAAGGACAGCAGCGTCAATGGGGAAGAAGATGCAAATGCAGCGCAAGCTGATCGAAAGAAAAGGCCCAACCGCGCAAAGGCACGCCTCGCCCGCCGCGCCGCGGAACAATCAGCTCTCATCGCCGACGCAGAACGCGAAGCTGCAAACGCCCCCAACCCGCGCGAACTAGAGCGCGAGCGCATGGCTTTGCAACTGCAACGCCACAAGCTCTCTTTGCATGAAATACGCGCAAATGGACATTGCCTGTATGCTGCGGTTGCGGATCAGTTGGTGACGAGGGAGCTGGGTCTGGCACCCAAGATACCTATTACGATGGTTGAGGGTGGAAGTGGGGGTGCAGAAAACGGGAAAGTGGAAGAATACAAGAAGGTCAGATATGCGGCAGCCGACTGGATACAGGCGCACGCGGACGACTTCGCGGGCTTCATGGAAGACTCGGTACCCGAACACGTTCGCAAAATTCGGCAGACAGGCGAGTGGGGCGGGCATTTGGAGTTGCTTGCACTAGCCAGGACGTATGGCGTAAGAATATGTGTGCTGCATAGCGATGGACAAGTTGATAAGATGCAGCCTGAGGAAGAGACTGCGGACAAGGAGTTGGAAGAGATATGGCTGGGATACTACAAGCATAGCCATGGGTTGGGGGAGCATTACAACTCCCTGCGGAAAACTGGCTGAATTACGACTCGACACATTGGTTGCAATTCGCATAGCATCCGCATGTCAGGCTACTTATGTGCTCTTCCGCCCTCCAACAAGCATCTGGTGGAATCTCTCGCTCTTAGACTTCCGACTTGTGTCGCCAAAGGCTCACGCAATCCCTCACGATGCCGTTGACGACGCCAACTGTATGTGTTCGCCTCGGTGTATAATGTGCGACTCTGACTAACGCGTTATCTGCATCTGGCCTGTCTGTCTCTACCACGACGCCCTTATCATCATATGATATCTCCTCTCCAGGCTGCTTCAGCAGTTCAGCGTGTACAGTCGGCGGCAGCGACCACGGTGGGCCGGCAGAGGCTGCGGGCTTGTGTGTAGGGAATTCGAGACAGACCAACAGAGCATCCTCACTAGGACTAGGTTGTGTAGTATTGAGGTCTGTCCGATGGCGGAGGAGTGACACAGTGCGAGAAGCCCATTTAGGGCGCAAGAAAGGCGGGAGAGCGCAAAGGAACTGTTATCGTGCTGTCAGTCAACCCATACTTGCCAGACCTTGATACCGCCAATGGCAAAGATTGTAAGACACGAAGACTTACCGTATTATCGTAAATGATATCAAACCCTTCCCCTAGGTTCCACCCCTGAACCTCTTTCAACCACTCATCGCTAAAATAGTCCCCTAGCAAAACATTCATGCTCCCATACCCTACCTTGTGACTACTCGACGCAGCAAGATACTCGCCCTCCAGCGGTCCCTCTCTGTCCTTGCTATCAAGCCCCTCACTCTTCTGAATTGCATCTATGTATTTTTTCGCCGCGTTTGCTGCATGTGACGACACCTCCAGCCCATACGCATCATACCCATGTGCCGCAAACAAGACGATATCATACCCCTTCCCACACCCAGGTATTAGCACGCGGCAACGCGTACCATCAGCCTTTATGGTAGAAGGAATTGACGTGTAGTTGTCGGCGCCAGACCCATTCGAAGGTGGTGCGCCAGGTGAGGGGTTCGCGTCGGGGGACGTGGATGGGCGGCGTTGCAGGAGGTCTATCAGAGCAGGATTCGCGTAGCCTCTGTCCCAGGGGAGGAATGTGCCCTCTTTCCAGAGGTCGTCCCAGCGGTCGTTGTGCGAGGAAACGGGCGCGTCGGCAAAGTGTGTACGCAGGCGGTCTTGGTTCTGCGATGCCATTGTGTTTTATGTGGTGTGGATTGCCGGAGTGAGTAATCGTATACGATATGAGCTCGCGGGAAGCTTTGACAAGAGCTTCGGGTAGGCGTCAATGGTTGGATGGCGGAGGTTTGGTGCAAGTAACAAAGTATGGTGAAATGCTAACGGTGTGGTGGCTGGGAGGTGAAAGCTTAGGATTTTGTGTACGACATCGCTTACTTCAGATCGACGGTCCGCCAACAAGAGTTTGGTTTCAAGGCCAGATAGTGCGATTAGCGAACCTTGGAAACGCCAGATGAGATGGAACGGTACACCTCGGTATATCCATGATGACAGCGGCCCCGCTAATCACGACAACAGTAGCGGCGATGGCAGCTGTTTGGTGAAGGAGCTTGGGCCACAAGCGACCAGGTACGAAGTATGGATAGCTTCGCACAAACCTGTCCTTTGATGTTGAGGAGCAAGCTAAGCAATAGAACGTAGCTATGTGACGCAAGAATGGCCACTAGCTGCATCGAAGAGAGACAGATAAAGGATGATGACTCGAAAGGTCTGGTCGCATGCCCCTCCGGATATAAGCATGCGAGGGGACAACCACCCCACAGCGGGCCATGACTCCGCAGGGGGAAGTTTCGGCACCAGTCCTGATTCATTGGCCAAACTTCACGCCGGTATCTTAGTTCCTGCCCGATAAACATGGCGTCGAGCACTTTGGCCTTCCTCTCTTCTCTTACGCGTCGATTCAATTGGCGGCACAATTTTGGATCAATAGGTATCGCGAGGACTGTGGGCAAGCAGACGTGTAGAGGAGCTTCAAACCACAGAGAACATTTTCATGCGCTGGATAGGCCGAGGTCAAGGCAGCGGGGACTAGACGAGATCATCGGAAAAGCGAATCTGGTGCCGGAAAAGCAAGGATATCGATGATTACAGCACATTGAAGATCAGACACCGCCTGCTCAACGGCATCTGTTCTTCATTCTCCCCGGATCTGGAATTATGGCGGATCCTCACAAATCGCCATCAGGGCTAGGGACGACGAAGACCACACGTGGACCGGAAAAGTCGTCTGAGGAAATTGGACACGAAAAAAATATATCGATCGAACAGAGTGTAATAAAAGAGCAGGATACAGTAATGAAAACACATGGGAAAGAGCAAGATGACGATGACTCGATTTCAATAGCACACTCGCATGCCTCCACTGCCTCTGAACACCCCAATCACCACTCCTCTCCGCCAGAAAAGAAGTCTCGTCCCATTACATTATCACGCACAATGTCCGTCACCCCAGACGCCATCATCGTTCCACGCTCTCAACGCCGAGGCCTTCTATCCCGCTTCACACTTATCCCCGAAGTTACAAACCCAGTGCACTACGCCCGCCGTACCAAATGGTTTCTAACCTTCATTGTTGCCTTTTGCGGTATGGCCGCGCCTATGGGTAGCGCCATAGTCATGCCGGTGCTGCATGAGATATCCACTGCTTTCAAGGCCACACACACTGTGACGAACATGTCTGTTGCTGTATATATGCTCAGCATGTCGATATTCCCGCTATGGTGGAGTAGCTTTTCAGAGAGATTGGGGCGGAGGACTATTTATATCACGAGTTTTATCCTCTTCGTCCTGTTCGCCATTCTCTCTGCTGTCTCAACAAATATCGCCATGCTGATTGTCGTCCGCACACTGTCTGGTGGCGCAGCAGCATCCGTACAAGCCGTTGGCGCAGGGACAATAGCAGATATCTGGGAAACGAAGGAGAGGGGAAAGGCAATGGGCCTCTTCTATCTGGGTCCGCTTTGTGGGCCTCTGTTTGCGCCGATCTTTGGTGGCGCGTTGGGCGCTGGACTGGGGTGGAGAAGTACGCAGTGGTTCCTCGTCATCTACGGCGGCGCAACGCTAATCTTCCTCATCTTTGCGCTGCCAGAGACGCTGCATAGGAAGGACAAGAGCAACGCTTCGCCGGTGTCGCGACTCGAGGACCAAGAAGAGCAAGGTGCTGAGAAGACCGGCGAAGCGGCACTGCGCCGAACGACGACTCGAGCTTCGACTGTCCAGAAAACAAAAACGGTCCTCGCGCACCTGCGACAAATCTTCCTGGACCCCCTCATCATAGTAACATGGCTGCGCTTCCCGCTTGTCCTCCTAACCGTATACTCGGCTAGCATCACATTTGGCTGCCTATACATCCTCAACATCTCCATCCAATCCACCTTCTCCGCCGCACCCTACAAATTCAGTACGCTCATCATCGGCCTCCTCTATATCCCCAACTCGGCAGGTTATATCCTGGGCAGCCTCTTCGGCGGCCGCTGGATCGACGCCATTATGCACCGCGAAGCCCGCAAAGCAGGCCGCTACGACGACCGCGGCAAGCTCATATTCCGCCCAGAAGACCGCATGCGCGAAAACGCCTGGCTTGCTGCTATCCTATGGCCCTCCGCCCTCATTGTGTATGGTTGGACGGCGGAAAAGGGCGTACATTGGATCGTCCCTATGATCTCCAACTTCTTCTTCGGTATAGGGAGTATGCTGGTTTTTGCGCTCGTGAATACTATGTTGACAGAGTTCATGCCCAAGAGGGCTGCGAGCGGCATCGCGCTGAATAATTTTGTGCGCAACATTTTCTCCTTCACTGGCGCCGTTGTGGCAGATCCGATACTGGATGGCATTGGTAATGGCTGGTTCATGACAATAATAGGGCTGTGGAGTCTTGTTACGGGTTGTCTTGCAATTTTCGCTATGAGGAGGTGGGGTGAGAAATGGCGAGGCGCTATGGTCGAGGTCTTGGGCTAGTCTTTTGTTGATTACGGGCAGCCTTAGCAATGGGCGTTTTGGAGTGGCATAGCGAGGTTTTCACGATTGTGAGTAGCGGCATATATATACTGAATTTATTCTATCTCGTATGTTATGGGATATTGTCTCACGTAGCGACGGGATATTTGCTTCTCGCCCGGATCGCAGTGCCCCTTTTAAAGAATAGATACGGAATCGGAATCATGACGAGCGAGAGGAAGCCAAGGAGTGACGTTGCCCAGCCGATGCCGAGAGTCTCGTACACTATCATGCCGGTTAGTCTAACATCTTCTCTCTCTAGCAGACCAGAACTGCAACCAACACACTTACTTTGAAAAGTGAACAGTGGAAATACAGCCCCTAGGCCGTACCTCGAAACGCCATTTGCCGCCATAGCAGAGGAGCCATTAAGTGGGCCGTAAACATCCACCAGGTAGAGCACCGCAGATGTCTGTTCCGTCAATTCGCTTAGGTACTCACATGGACGGGAAGCGATGCAAACTTACAAAGAGACAGAGGTTACCCCACGCGAATGGTATGGCACCTAGTAAAGTAGCGGCCCAGTGTACGCCTTTTTCAGCGCACCACCCAAACCAGAATAGTCCGATAAAAATGCCCCAGCTACCAATCATAGCACTGTACAGTCGATGCTCTGGATCTGCATGTGACCTACCTTCGGACAATGCCTCTTGATGCTTCTTCTGATAGTATTTTCGATCGATGATGACACATGTTATACCACCTAACAAAACACCGATTCCGATGGCAATGAACGTCAGGCCGATTTGAGAAACTGTCATGGAGTATGGTGGGCGTGAGAATATGTATGGGAAGGCGGCGAAGAACAGGAACAGCACCCCAAAAGCGAATGATGTGTAAAGAGAGAAGAAGAACACTGTGGGCTGTGTGTGGTTAGCTTGTCTGCTCTGGAAGAGCTTTATGTGGAAACAAGTACGTACCTCAGTGAATAGCATATGCATCGGTCGAGCATATTTTAGGATGATCGTACGCTTTAGACTCGGACCTTCAGCGCTTGGCTTGATGTGATAACCTAACATTTTCGCCCTTTTCTTCAGAATGATGGGTTTATACGTCTCCTTCATGGGAAGAGCACCAATAAAGATGACGAGGGTGATGAAAAGCATGCACCATTGCGTCCAGCGCCAACCCTTATACTGTGCGACGAATCCTCCAACGATGGGACTGTTTCCGTTAGTACGTAAGCCACATCTCGTACCAGCCTACTCACCCCAGCGAAGGCCCTGCAAAAGGCGCCATCAAAAACAAGCTTGCAGCGACAGCCCGTTGCTGCGGCGGGAACAAGTCTGCATTTGTCCCCGCGCCCACCGCAAGCGCTGGGCTCCCTGATAGACCCGCGAAGAAGCGACACACGCAAAAACCTGCGAAGGTATTCGAGAGCCCCGCACCCATTGTGAAGAGCATAAAGATCGGAGAGGATATCATATATACGACTTTGCGGCCGTGGCCTTCGCTCAGAGGTGCCGTGATGATAGGCCCGACACCGATGCCTAATGTGTAGATGGCGAGACCAAGAAGTGCTATCGTACGTGAAACTTTGAATTCGTGCATGATATCGGCGAGAGCGGGTGTATATACTGATGTGCCGAATGTACTGTGTAGGCTGTGAGTGACAGCTTTGTAGGACGTTCTGGTGGCTTACACTGCGAATCCGAAGAGGGAGGGTATCACAGTGTGGTATACACGCTGTGACATGGGCCAATTATGCGGGTTGTCTGGATCATTAATTCCATTCCAGTCTGTCGCATTGACCTTTTGCTGTGGTGTCGCATCACTCATGTCTTGCTCCCTGATACTAGGAATTCCCTCTGAGGATCGTATCTTTGTAGCTGGAAGTCGACCTTCGAGTTCATACTCTGATCCAGTATTTTCTTCATTTATGTCGCCCTTCTCTGCGTCACTTACAACCTCTTCATCTCGCGTATGGTTGTTGAAGATATTCATGATTAACTGTAAATGTACCACAAAAATACGAGGCAGAGCGATTAGGGTGCTGAACATTCAACAGTAAAGGAGATTTGGAGCGAGCCAAGCCTTATATACATTCTACTAGCCTATAAGTTGCTCGGATCGCGCTCTTTTCTGACCAAGTCTCGCAATAGCAACCTCAAGTGTACCGCATGCAACAAGTAGAGAAATCGGAGAAATCTCGCATGAAGTTCCGCAGCCGCGGGAGATCACTAAACCTTCGACCGGGCCCTGATTTGAAGAAGCTGTGGTTAACATGTGGTTTCAGAGGTTTCCTGCCGTGTATAGTAATCAGCCTAGCGGCGGCGTGCATACTAATCACCGAATGGCGAAATTATCGTGTTGAGACGTCTGGAAGACGAAAACTGCGGCCGTAGCGTAGAGATGTCAAGATGACAACAGATGTGCATGGTACCTCATGCGATGGCAGCAATATGGTGGAAGATGCGGGTTGGTGTTTTATCAGTGCGAAAGCGAGACTTTGAACGTTGACGTCATCAGCTAAAGAAAGCGTGGCCGGCATATAGCGCAACACCTAGGTATCCAACAGGAGTCTAGAGATTCTCATGAATGTTTGCATTATTATAAGTCTGATTCTCTGCTCCACGAAGTCTTCAATTATCACTTCATCATTGTCCCCAAGTAGAGTAGCTTCTCAGAGGCTAAGAATAACGTCCACAATAATGATTCCGACTTCGCTATTAGTCCTTGTATGCCAAGGGGTATGATTCTCGCTGAGCAAGACCCTTTATTGTGTCTTTATCTGTAATAGAATCTCGGATCTTAAGGCCTCTTATTATCTTAGAAAAAGAAATAAACTTGAAGTGCATGCGTCGTCTTTTCTGTCTCTCTCTGAATTTACTTCTGACTTTCATCCAGGTCGTTATCTCCGAGGTCGAATTTCAGTACACAACAGGTGTTGATTGGGCATTCAACGAAACAAATTCACCCATCTGGCGTTCAGATGTAGCGTTTTCATACCAATTCTTATTTCCATGGTTGGCGTGTTCGCTACCACATGTATGCGCACAATGTCTACTCAAGTGCCATGCCGCACACTGCCAATAGCTCCCATCTCTTAATCCTATGAATGAATTCACTTCTAATGTCTGGGCTATGAGAACACAACTTCATATGTTCCCCTCGGTGAAAGTCGATGTTGAGGCTGCACGTGCGTTTCACTTCACCGATTCGAGGTTCCTATTGGCGCCAGGCACCCAGCTGTTGCGGGCATCACCAAGATTTCCCGAAATCACTCCCACCATAGCAGCTGCCATACCCACACCTCAACGCTCAACCACTCATTTCACATTGTGCTAGTACCTTCTCACTGTTCGCTAGGTTGAACTCAGCGCTGTCATTATCGCCATGAGGATCAAACGCAAGCGCGACCTCGAAGATGTTTGCAAACTTTACGACTCCGACTCGGCCTACGGTTCTCAACCCAAGCGAACGAAAGCGCGGAGCACTTCTCCTGACGACTCCCCCTCCTCTCCCGTGACCTCGGTTGAACATGACACGGACTTCGTTGTCTCCGAGGACACCTCGGAAGATGAGCTTACGCTTAAGCCCAAGAATCAGAGGCAGCCAGTGACTCATCCTCGGACGAGCCGAACGCTTCGCTCGTGCACCCGTCGACAAAGGCGATCCCCTTCTCACGACGAGGACAGCGACTACCATAGCGCAAACAAGACCCCAGGGCGCACTCATAAGATAGCAAATCGGTCAAGCCGGGCTCCCACGAGGAAGGCTAGACTTGATGCAGAGTTAGCTAACCTAGCGGACTACAACAAGTCGCCAGTGTTGCGTTCGCGGACTCGTAGGACCTGCGAGAACATTAACAAGGTTGTTGACGTCTCCGATAGCGAGGGCGAGTATACCCGTAGGGCATGTAGAGAAAAGCCTAAGGCTCCCACTTTGAGTGACCGGCTCCGCGTCCAGGGTGCACGTATCACAAAGCCTAGGGCGAAGATACCTTCACCAAAGAAGCGCAGACATAAGCTTCTTGCCGAGGTGAAGCAGCTACAACCGTGGCATGGATGGAGCCTAGAAGAAGAGGAAAGCTCGAGTGATAGCGGTAGCGAGTCCGATGATAGACCCTTCCCCCGATCGCACAATCGCCACTACCCACCTAAGGTGCTTGGTAGCCAGAACACACCATGGACAGATATACCGGGTGAGATCCGCAACAAAATCTACGAATACGCCATGTTGAACGAAGAGGAGAAGACTTTCAATGTAATTCATTACCCTAATGGTGTACCCCGTCGTTCCGTCCGTGGCATCACATCAATGACCAACTTTGCTCACTCGTATTGGGGCTTCACTCAAAGTTGTCAGCAGATCCGCAACGAGTTCACCCCGTGGTTGCTGAATAAGCGACGAGTGCGCACTCCACTTGCCACGCTCAACCACTACGTCGAGACCTTTCATCGTCTAGATCAAGATGGCAAGCGCGCCGGGTGGATTGAGCCCATCTTTCGCGGCGCACCACTTCCTGGGCGCGGAGTCGAAGTCTTGAATTTACTGAAGGTCAAACACGCCAACCCGGACCTTCACCTCCAACTTACTCCGACAACTGTAAATGTTATACTCGACTACCTAACCCCTCCGACCGACGAACACCACTTTGACGAGCTGAAGATCGTAAAAGACATGGACGAGACTTTCGCCGATTGGACTGGCAATACCCGCCAGACTGCTGGAATTGAGGGAATCCACATCACTTCCATCGGCAGAGAGGACCAGACCGAGCACAGTGATGGCGAAGATGACGATGTATCGCACGAGATACTCATCAAGCTTGACATTGGCACCGTCCACGAACTTCAACCTCAGCTTCAAGGTGTCAACAGCTTTATCTTCGCCTCCCGGATCGCGCAGAAGACGGGCGTGAAGCTCCAAGCCTCTTTCGGTGGTGGCGTAGCTCGGTGGATAGTTAGGCGACCTGGAACCGTGGACATGCAGTGGAAAAAAGGCAAAGGTCGCGGCGCAAGTATGTTTCGACGACTGACGCTTGCTCCACAGGAGCTGGAGGGCTTTTTGGAGGAGAGTTTGGATTGAGTAATAACGACGTCGCGCCGTTCCTTACCTTACTCGCTTAGGTGTCGGATTTTAGTCAAGTCGTCTCGGATTCTTTTTGTTGATCTGATACACAAGATTGTATAGAAGATCCCAGGTTGCATATATTTGTTTTCTTCTATATAAATTGTAAAGCAGTAAGGCGATGACCAGCTGATACAGCACAACGGAGGAGTAGAGATCAAGAAGGAAGCATACGTTGCCAGTCAACCTTATATGAGATACAGCCTGGTGTTTGGCAGGTTACCCAAGGATTTGTTTGCGGTCGATAAGCAACACCCAATAATTGTATTCTACGTTACATGGTTTCCAAGTACTGTTATATTGCGATAGCCGTCATTAATCTCTTTAGGCATGTGCTTTTCAGGTACTAAGAGCTAGTCGTTATGAACGCACTCGGAGTTTAGCCGTACTTTACTTCTTGTCAATGTACATGGATGGCTTCTGAACAGGTTCTTGGGGTAACATCTCCTGCATCTGTCCGTCATGTGGCCTGTGAGCCACCTGTTTCCCACACTCATAGCAGCGATGGTCGATGTCTGCGCACCAGTGGCAAAGGAAAGGAATGAATACTGTAATGACGCCGCAACAAAGGCAACAGAAGGCCGCGGCTAGACTGACATCCAGTTAGAGGATATAATAGCGAATGAGCAAGTTAAGACGCACCTAGTTTGACTAGAGTCAACCTTTTCGACCTTCGTTTTTGTGCGCTTTTCGCAGTGTGGGCAGTCGATGAAGGCGGGTTCTTCGCCAAGACGCTTAAGGGGCGTTACCATGACCATCTTTTCTCCTACTACTGGGTATTGAGATTGGGTATCGCGGGGCTGGAGTTTTGTTGTGGGCGTGGGATTTACATCGCTGGATTGAGGCTGGGTATCGCCAGCATGGAGTTTGTTCGTATCAACAGACTCTATATTTCTGGCGTTTGTGTGAGCAAAGCTTGATGGCGTTGCGTCTCTTGGGAACTTACTTAAAGGGCTCGTCGAGGGTTGCTGCCGCAGGTGGCGTCTCGTCCTCAACACTCATGATCTTGGTCTTATTGACCGGCGCAATTATGTCGTCATTGTTCATAGTGCTTGTCGCGTCGCCGGCCGGCATGGTTGACGCGCAAAGCTTTATGCCCTTGATTTAAAGAGAAAAACGAATGGGGCGGGATAAAGGGAGCTCCGACGAAGAATCTGTCGTAAACAATTCGCAGGAGATTTTATTAATATATGGCTGTTCTCTTCCAACGAACACCACATGATAGAGATTGCTGCATGATGAATGTGGCCCCCAGGTAAGGTTGTTTCAGCTTACTCCGCCCGGCGACTGAGGCTATGGAATGTTACACAGCGAACCACCCTGGACTAGAGTGCCTTGTGGGGGCCGTTCTGGAAGGCAGTCGGACGAATGATGAGATAGGTATTAAATCCAATGGCTGTATCTTGCCAAGGAAGAATCTTTTATTAAACATACGCCACAGATGCGGAGTTGCATCCGAGACTCATCGAGTCTGCACGTCAATCGTAAGGCTAGTGTGAAGCGTTGTCCAGTAAGGTCCCCTACACTCATCTCCACTGCCTGACGCTCAAGGCAACCATGTCAGCCCCAACCCTCAAGTTGAGGGCTATGGAGTGCTGAGTGCTATTATCCGCAGGTGCGACTCCTAGGACTGCGATTTCTTTTTATTTCTAACAGCAGAACTTGACCGTGTTGAGAATCAACATGCGCTTATTGAATCGGAAGACTGGGAAGCTCGAGTACTTTCCCGACAGACCGTATCCGCGCTATGCGATACTATCACACACATGGGGTCCAACGGGGACTGAGATAACATTCCGGGATATGGAAGAAGGCAGAGAGAGTTCCAAGCAAGAAAGCTATGAGAAGTTAAAGAATACGTGTGCGCAAGCTGAGGCGGACGATATTGACTATGTCTGGATTGACAACTTTTGTATCGACAAAGAGAGCAGCGCCGAGCTCTCGGAATCCATCAACTCCATGTTCATCTGGTACCAGGAGGCAGAGACTTGCTATGCATTCATGGCCGACGTGCCGACAGGGGAGGATCCGCAGACAAGCAAGCTATTCGCGCGAAGCAAATGGTTCAAACGAGGCTGGACCCTGCAAGAGCTGATCGCACCGAAAACCGTCATCTTCTACTCCCAGGGCTGGGCGCAGTTAGGAACGCGATCAGTACTGGCAGGCGTTATTTCGAACATTACTAGGATTGACGAAGGCATCTTGACCGGCTTACGAGACTTAAGATATGTGAGCGTGGCCAAACGCATGTCGTGGGCTTCGACTCGTGTTACAACGCGACAGGAGGATATCGCATATTGTCTGATGGGTCTTTTTAACGTGAATATGGCCATGCTATACGGAGAAGGTGGGGAGAGGGCGTTTAGAAGGCTGCAAGAGGAGATCATGAAAGACTCGGATGATGAGACGCTTTTTGCATGGACCAGCACCGAGGAACCGCAGCCAGAGCTTCAAGGGCTACTTGCGAAATCGCCAAAAGACTTTCGCAACTCAAGCGGCTACATTCCTGACTACGACCGTGGTGCACGAGTGCCGCATTCAACAACGAGTAGAGGATTGTGTATCACTCTCGGCATGCAACGCCTCCACGGCGATGTCTGGATCGGCTCGCTAGAATGTCCCGTTCCTCCAGCTTACGACCAGACGTTAGCCATATACCTCAAGCTTCTCGACAGGCCAAGCCAACAATACGCCCGCATCAAGGCTGACAGATTGTGCAAAATCCCTCAGCAGGGCCCTCCACAAACGATCTACGTCCGACAGCTGCCCCACATACCAGGATTTGACGACGTGTATCTTCATTATGCCTTCCAACTGCGCAAGGCCGAAGTCTTCTCTAGGGGTGCGGATACCCCCAATAAGCTCTCTGACCGCGGCTACCAGCTCGTCGAGCTATTGACACATCCACTAAGCAAAGATATGAAGCCGCTGCCTACTTCGGCCCCTGAAGGAATTCCTTTGAAGGCGTTTGAGATACCAAGAGGCACTACTCAATTAGCTGGCGTGATAGTCTTTGGTAGACCAGATGGAACTGCTGTCCTAGTTATGCTTGGCTCAAAGGCAGGCTTTGGGGTCGGCGTCCACGTCATTCCGGACGACTTGATCGACTCATTTCGCGGATCAAGACGCATATTGTATACAGGTTCAGAAAACCCCAAAAGTTTTTCAGAGAAAGCTTTCAATGAGCTAGAAAACCATTTTCATCTGCAGGCCCTGGGATCATGGTTCGATATGGGGCCAGACCGATTTCGCATAAACGTCCAGGCGAGACCTCATGCAGGTATCCGATACTACATGGTGGACATAGCCATAGAAGAAACTCCAAGCTTGTTATCGCCCGAGAATCTCTTGAACATTGGAGGTGTCGTTCCGGGAATACCGAATATGCTACCCGAAATGATTACCGGCCGGGGAAATTCCACTGCTGAGGGACATGGAAAGAGGTTGAAGCGTCTGTTTGCGCCGCAGAGATTAAAATGAAAGAATAGAAAAGGCGTGTTCAATACCGAACACGAAGTGAACAACCAAAGATACGATATCTCATGAAAGGCATACCATTGACTAAAGAGTCGAGAATTTAGTTACGAGATGAGAGCGATAGCGATGCTTCATTATTTTGAGATAACACTACGGCAGCTATCTCTGGCGCTACACCGAGTTGCTCCACCTGCAATCGTGTAGGAGATGAGTGGGAAGCCATAGATAGAGCTTCTTACCAACAACTCTCTGACGTGGCTCTGTCCAAGGAACCGTACATTCCAGCAGTAAATATTATGTGTTTTTCGCCTACCCCGCAAAAGCTGTTGTGCAAAGGTCCACAGATCGAACCGAGGTATGACGTCACCCCTCCCGAACCATATCCACGCCATGTCCGATACTATAACTCAAGTCTTCCCCGAAGTGACAGTTTCATACTAATCGAACTATTACAAACCAGCTCAATATGCAGTTGCACGACACTTCACGCCCTGCCAGCATCACGCAATCTGTCTGTTTTGTAAGCTGGTGGTCGCTCATTGGGCAACGGCATTACTAACCTCGGTCGGAAATAACGGTTATGGCATCATCGCCACCACGTCCGTAGATGATGAACACCACCATTGGCAATCAAACAAACAAACGCCTTGATACATTGCTAATCACTCAAGGTTATAAGAGTCTTGACTGTCCTCTAGCATTCTATTCCATACTCCAACTACTCACATTTACTGCACTTGACCTAGCAAGAAACCATTCCCAGTACCAGCCGCCATATCTACGTTTCAAACACCAATACACTCCCTCCAGGCGTGTGCAAAGTCTAACACAATGACGACCACCGCATATCTCCCTACACCCGCACACCACCTCTCGAACCCAACTTCCTCGTCCTCACATACGACTTCCGACGATGTAAATTTCCAAGGACTCCCCATTCCCCGCGGCTCGGTCACCGCATCACTGTCCTTCTACAAAGCTCCCGAAGACGGCACGCCACCACACAATTACGTTGAGCCCTTGCCAGGTGTCCCACAGAGGAACTGGGGGGACAACTGGCAGAATGTAGAGTTACAAGATTTGCGTGGGCTGGAGCATAAGTTCTCGCTAGACGATAACGCTTTCGATACATTCCAAAATGTGCCGAGCGAGGAGCGCGAGTTCAAGGACGATGAAAGAATAAAGAGGGTGTATTATCCAGAGGTGGAGAAACTGTTGCTTGACAACGTCCAGGGCGCGAAGAGGGTATTGCTGTTCGACCACACCATTCGCCGACCCACCGGAAACAGAAACCCCGTGACGAGAGTGCATATCGACCAAACGCCCTTTAGCGCCGCTGAGCGTGTGAAGTCCCACCTACCAAACGAGGCCGAAGAACTGTTGAAGGGGCGCTACCGCATAATCAATGTCTGGCGCCCTCTTAATGGGCCTGTAATGGCGTTCCCTCTGGCGGTGGCAGACAGCCAAACGGTACAGGACGAGGATTTGATTCCGATCGAGCATCGGTACCCAGATCGAAACGGGCAGACTGCTTCCGTTCAATATAACCCAAGCCAGAAGTGGTACTACTGGTCCGGTATGAAGAACGAAGATCGCCTTTTGCTCAAGTGCTTCGACAGCGATGAGAGCGTAGGGGCTTGGGGACGCGTGCCGCATACAGCGTTTGAGAACCCAAACACGCCTGAAGGCGCCGTGGGCCGGGAGAGTATCGAAGTGAGGGCTTTGGTATTCGGCTGATTGATTCCTGTTGCAATATCCAGGTTACACAGACGTTATAGGTACATGTCGACACGAGTGCTATGTTACTCGATGTTTTGTGAAAGATGTACTGATGAGGAACTGTACGGGACTAGTACTCAGAGAATGTTAGTAGAGGTTTTCTTCTTTGCGCAGCTCAGCATTAGTAGGGGCGAAGCCAAGGCGATGGCTAATCGATTTGGATCGGGGACTGGCTAGCACCAGGGTGGTCCCCCTTGGGGCGGGATGGTTATATGAACGGTTATGCTAGCGTGTTGAATGCAGATTCAAAGCTTTGAAAATTTATAGTTAGTAAGGCACACCTTTGAAGTTTTCTATTCTTTACGCCTTCCTTCTCCTCATCTGCTATCTAATGAAAGGTTAGAATACTGATCTTTTGCTCTTTCTGAAAGCTCTATCAATGAAAGCAAATGATAACGAACATCTTTGTCAAATTGAAGATAGTCTATCGGTACACTAAGATACCAAGTGGATACCTCTCCAGGACTTTAAGGATGCGCTAAGATAAGCGCGCTCCACGATAAGGATTGCTCGGCGTAAGACGCATGAAATTCACTCTCGACGTGGGGTAAAACTTCGAATATGCATCTCACTGCTCGTGCGCCCTATTACTTACCTCGCCGAACCTAAATGCTACAGAATGGAGCCCTCAAAGCAGACTGCCACCGCTGTGTCGATCCCATATCGGCGAAGGACAACAACAGGATGTCTCACCTGTCGGATGCGACGTAAGAAATGTAACGAGGAGAAACCGAATTGTGTCGGTTGCAGGCAGAACAAACTTATATGCAACTGGCCATCCAATGATAAAACAGCGAAGGAAGTGTCTTTGTCTCGGATTAGAGGGCAAGTAGGCTCTACGGCCAGAAATGCTGCTGTTGATCGACCCATATTGCGCGCTACTACGCCCCATACAGTGCTACCAGAGGTCATAATTGCATGCGATCAAAACAGTGTTCCCCACCCACTTGGATTCATGCCCGGTATACGAAGAGCTTCCGATTGGCATCTTTTTGACCATTACGTTGGGGTCACAGCGGTACAACTAGCAGGGCGATTGGCGCCTCGGAACGCGTTCCTTAGCCACCTACTCCCAGTGGCGTACCAAGATGCACGAGTTGTACAGTGCATTCTAGCTCTTAGCGGGGCCCAGCTTTGTTTCAGATCCAATCAATTCGAATATAATGCACGCTCTCACTACATGGCTAGCCTTCGTAGTGTTAAGCATGCTCTCCTTACTTGGCGCTCATTGACTACCACCGAGCTCGTCGGACTGTTGACTACTACACTATTACTCTGCTACTTTGAGGTACGATGGTCTGCTCGTTCCACTTGATGGCTCGCCACTAATCTTGATGTCCTCGCTAACAAGTCATGGTACAGATTTTGATTTGCAACACTGAAGGGCATTTCTTCTATCATCTCCGAGCGAGCCGCGTACTCCTAATCGAGCTAAGAGATTGCCGCGCTGACCAGGTCGACCAATCTTTACTCGACTTGCTTACTGAGTTCTATGCATACTTTGCAATCTCTACTACCATTACCTTGCACACGGACCTACCAGTAAACCGCCATATCCCCGAAGACTCTTTTCTCTCATCTGCCGCTCTTTCTTCTCTCAATCGAGGCAATGACATCTACGGTGTCTTGTTTGGTTCCGCACATGGTCTCTGGGGCCTTATTATGCCCATAGCCAGGTCAGCCCGCTACTTTGGCCAACATCAGAACGTCAACCAGCGCGACATCAACCTAAGAAAGTACGAGAGCGAGATACTTTCCTGGACTTACACTCCATTTGGGCAGCCATCAACAGGTCAGGACACAGCCCTAGATCCATATCAGTTGGCGGGTGAAATCTACCAGCAAACGCTTCTCATCTTCCTCTACACAACCTTCAATGGCCCTAATCCCCCCACGCCAGATATCTACGCCAAGGTAGACGCTTGCGTAGCGACTGCGCTACGACTTGTTGCAAAGATCCCGTTAACACACCCACTTCAAACCACACTAACGTGGCCTAGTCTGATTGTCGGCTCCTGCATGCGCAACCCATACGATCGGGCGGGAATCAAATACCTCATGAAACAACAATTATGTGCTACAATGTTGGATCTGAAAAGGAATCTAAAGTTTCTGCTCCAGCTCTGGGAATATCAGGATAAAGATGAGACGGTGTATGGGCCGTATGGAATTGAACTTGTAATAAAGCGAAAGAGCCTTCACCTGTGCATAGCATAACACCAGGAAGGCACTTTTCAAGAGGAAATAGGTGTGAAGAATAATATCTGGTCGTCAAGCTCAAAGCTTTGGGACACATCGCGGGCCGAGAGTGCTCCAAGCAAGACGAGGTCGAGTTTCATATTGTAACAAATTTGCACCGAAGATTAGGAAAAAAGCGTAGGGAGTAAAGGATCTTGGTCATGTTATTCATATTAGACATTGTATTACCTGTACCGACGGGAAATAAACACCAGGATCGGGTATCTGCATGCTAAACGCCTGAAAAGAACCTATGGGTTCGAGACTGCTTCATCCACCTCCGTTCTCTCTTTCATCTTCATTGACAAACATTATATCACATTCCCTCTGCACTCACTCATATAGACTCCGATCATTAGGATCATTCTTTAGCGGCAGGGGATTCGGCGGGTTGTTCAGTGCTTGAGGTTTCTGCAAACTCGAGACTTCACTTACTGGAGACACGGGTGCCTGCGGTCGTGGAGGAAGTGGTGGTAACGAAGCGTGTGGAAGTGGAGAAACAGCGGGCGTCTGTGCTACGTTTGGCTGTGTATACACAGGTTGTGGGGCTTGAGGAGGCATTGGGTAGGCAGGTTGTTGTGGTGGCCCAGGTGGGGAATTGACGACACTTCCATCCTTCATCACGTCACCGTAGTAGCCTGCTGCTTGGTCGGGAGGTGGGAAAGTGTAGCCTTGCGGAGGCACGAAGCCGCCGTTGGGTGCTTGAACCCAGCCTGGAGGCGGGGGTCCATAGTAAAAGACCTGCCCCGGCTGTCCTGGGACGGGTTGGAGGGCGCCTGGTGGAGGAGCACCAGGACCGCCAGGAGGGAAGCCAAACGGTGCTTGTGCCATCGCAGGATGCAGTGGTTGACCAGCTGGAACGATACCGACAGTTTGTCGAGAGAACTGACCCAAATGCTCGACTGGATATGCGTGACGGAATCCCCACTTCCACCACGCCTTGAAAGCTGCACCGGAACTCATAGTCTTCCATTTCTCTGCTAAAACTTTCCGATCCTCGGGGCTCCTACGGTCCTGCATGCGCGTGAAGCACAAGACCCAGAGTGAGATGATAACCCAGCAGATGGTGCCAAAACGCATAGCACTCTTGCCCAGCATAAGCCGGCGGAACCAGAACCAGCTCTCGAGGAAGCCCAAGAGAAATAAACTGGGGATCACGGATGCGATGACGATAATCCATATGACCAGAGGCGTGCCGCAATAGTAGGAGGAGTAGTAGCAGTACCGGTTGCGAGAAGATCTCGTTGAACCATTATTGCCGGAGCCACCGCTGCGGGGGCTTCCTGTGTATGTTGTCGAAGGTGCGGTGCGGGTTCTCCCTGTGTATTCAGTTGGGGGTGTGCTGCAAGATGCGACGTAAGACCGGTAGTAGTAGTCTGCAGTAGTCTTAAACGGTGCTGCCCCATCCGAGAGGTACCAAGTTTGAATATAGTAGACATTGCCATATATACCTGTGGAGGTAGTGCCATCCTTAATCGATGTTGGAGTCACCTGCCCGGTGACTTCTGAGGGAACGGATATGGAGGCTGTAGTCGTGATTGTGAATGGTGTGGGGCACGACGCCGGCGCTGTCATGATGACTGGCATAGAGAAGTAGATGTAGGTACTTGTCGTCGCACTCGGCGTACTCATCGTAGTTGCGGAGTAGTCATACGTCCGTTCTGGCATGAGATCGGACTCAGCAACCGCGCCAGTGGCGTAGTACATGTACACCCCTTGCACGTTGTTGTATGACTGATAGTATGTCGATGTCGATGTAGGCGTAGCAGTAGGGGTGACTGTGCTCTTTACCGTCCGGTGCATCGTGGACATGTACGTCGTCACAGCTCCATTATATCTTGTGTATGGGCTCGGCGAGACTTGATCCGCAAATCTCGAAGTATAAGTCCAGAAGGCCGAAGTCGCCGCCTGTGCAGTCGCAATACCGAAAAGGCAAGCTGAGAGAGCTAGTCGTGGAGCCATTGGAGCGCGTGCTCTGCGCACAACGATCGTAAGGTTGCAATGCGAAGATAAGACTTGAAGTGTGTTGGCGATCGACCTCAGGGCAACGAAGTTATTATAATCTCTCCCAAGCACGGCATCGTTCCGTCTCTAAACGGCGAAGGACGACGGCTTGTTCACCGGTCGTTCAGAGTCACATCTCGCTTTCCCCTTGATGTTAGCCTTGCAGAGATCGATGGTCCGCGACATGCAGCCAATCGAAGCGCGATCGCAAGTCGACTCATGCTTCCTTTGGGCCTAGGCGAGTCGGTCTAGACGTTTAGCAGAATTTGATGGTCTATCTTTGGCCCTTGCGGCTGGGGTTAAATTAGTGGGCCGGCATAGGCTGCAAGGGCACGTTGGATGCCTTATCAGGATAAATCGATTGCACTGCCCTCCTGTTTATTGAAACCCCGATGACTGAGCAGACCTGAGTTCTTGAATGTGCAGAAATTTTGCGATACGACGTTTGCCACGCTACCACGCGATAAAGTTGGAGGGTGGTGTTTTGGGACGGACGGAGATGGAGGCGATAGGGTGTAGTGCGGAAATTCGAGGGCGTTCGTGTCGCGTAAGCGCCACGAGAAGTGCGACGTGACATCTTGGCACGCCGCTTTTGATGGGAATAGGTAGCCCTTCTCTTCCCACTTTCAGCAGATATTGCGTGCCCGTTCCTTGGCAAGGCAATAGCATTCGACGATGACATACTCTCAGTGTCTAACTAAGAATTTGCGCACTACTATCTAGGCTATCGCGTTGCACGTGGTCTACCTCTA
Organism: Cucurbitaria berberidis CBS 394.84; assembly: GCF_010015615.1. Lineage (NCBI taxonomy): Eukaryota > Fungi > Ascomycota > Dothideomycetes > Pleosporales > Cucurbitariaceae > Cucurbitaria > Cucurbitaria berberidis. The sequence goes on along the minus strand of NW_024468936.1, from coordinate 5,607,050 downwards.
CGACGAGCTTTCTCATAAATCACTGATGTAACCCCTCAGTACGGACTCGACTACAAAACAAAGGGACAAGTCACAGGTTGATGACCTTGCCGTTCTTGACACTTTGATCTGTCCAACCACCGCGACGGCTTGAGAAGATCTTCCTCAACGCACCCGCAGGAAGAAGCACTCCTCTAGCTGATCTCAATCGATCTTGAAACAGCGGGATATGTTGAATTGATGCACGAGAGCCCTGCTCCAGGGGGGTGGAGCTGAGGGAAAGAGAGAAGGAGCTTAAACCTTTGAGAAAGGTACTTTCATTGCTGTCTCTTATTGGAGATTCGTCGGGGCTTTGCGTCCTGTAAGATAAATTCTTCAAGTAGATGTCGTATCTTCGCGCGGTGTCATCTACTTATTGCCCAAATGGCAGCCGGGATCGCTGTGTTGACACGTCATCCTATTGTATGTAGACGATAAAGGTTGCGCGCTCACTATGAACAATATCTCATACTGGTCCTCTTCAGTTCCACAGATCCGGAACATTGGGGTTGGAGACTGTAAGTGCTCGAGAATGCCATGACAGCCTTGCAATTCAATGTCCTACTGCTCAATGACGTTTCTCACCTAACCACGACTTGTACTATGTAGATCGTGGGTATCACTGTTATCGACCTCGCATTGGCTGTGCCACGCGCAATGCAACCAAATAGAAAAACCTCGTACCAAGATGCGTGAGTACTCTCCTTTGAGGGAGATGATTTCAGGTACGTTGACACTAATGAGCCTAATTTGTGTGATAAATGCAAAACCCATGGGTTACGACAAGGCGATCAAGATCCTGAGTCAGTGCAGATCACTCTCTGGTAAGCTTCACGGCCACGGTCCCGCAACATGCGCAACCATATAGATGAATCGATCGTGGTGGTGGCAGCATGCGATCCTGCACTATTACTCGGGATCGTGACGAAGTAATAGCAGTGATAGCCAAGGCATTATGTTTATATAGGGAGTCAATCGACTGAGCGCACGTATAGCGACCACTTTTAGAGTCTTCGGGTATGACTCTAAGTATTTCGTGCTGCTTAACAGATAGATTTCTCGCAATTTCGGTACCATCATCTTCGATACATGATTCTCGTCAAATGCACAGCCAAAAACCATGACTAACAAATCCTTCATTCTTGAGAAAGTATTTAGCGCTTAACCCCGCGAATCGAAACATGACGTTCGGGAGGCTCTATGGGAAAGAATGGATAGCGGGTGAAAAGTTGTGTTATAAAGTTAAAGTAGAAGATACAGAGGTAAAGAAAGCACCCCCTTCTATGCCTTGGGAGGAGAGCACTCAGCACGTCCTATAGGAGCTTGAAAGAGTATTCCATCGTATTAATAGCATGAATTAGCTAGATCTCTCAATTGAATAGATACCTGCTAAGTCACGAGCTTTCGATTTCTTGCAGTAGACTAATCTTGCGTACTAGGCACGCTATGGATATCTCCATGACTTTGAAATTTACAATTACGATGACTAAATCTCTGTACACTTGACTCAATTAGCTCGGTCTAGACATAATTAGAGCGCAACACAACGCTCTTAATTTCCTTGAATGAAGATCTCACTCCTAAAGTGAGGGTTTTCTAGATGGTACTATTACTCACGCAACGTTTTGAGAGTAACCACGTGCGTCATGGGCAGCCAGTCTCAGCCGCACGATAATTTTCCCTGCTTGCTTTCCCTGCGCTTAAGCCGGCATATGGTAGGCGATGAGGCATCTCCATGACTTATATAGTAGTCATATAGCATGGAAGACTGATCACTCAGCACAGACGGTAATGTGGTGACTGTACAGACATCACCAGGCTATAAAAGCGCAAGCATCCTTCGTTCCCATTGATAACATAAACCTATTCACATTTAGCTATTCACTACCACATATAACCTTCAGCGACGGCATCAACAGCACGCCACATCGAACAAATGCCGGAAGGAACAACAATGCAGCAAACAGAAAAGAGTGTCGAAGAAAACGAAGATGGTGTAGTGAAAGACTCTACAGACGAAGGCATCAAGGCTACCAGGTCAATTGATACGTCTACCCATATATATACCGCTGCTCAATGGAAGTATATTCAAAAGATGAGTGGTACGGGCCGTTCCCTCGCTTCGAGTCATTGAGACAGTTTTAATGAACTTCGCTTACTGTTACAATAGACAAGATGTTTCGCGTATGCGAAGACATTGAGAAGGACTATCCCATTGGAGTGGAAACCTCGGCCTTCATCAATAATAAGGACAAAAGTACTGTGGGCTACGCATCTAGGATCTATGCCCTAGATGGAAGCGGACGTGAATGTCCCATACACCAAGGAAACCTGGCGGATACGATAGATCTTGCCCTGGAAGATCTTGAGGCCTCTCTCGACCGGAGGGAGAGGAGCGAAATAGAGGCGAGAGAAAAGGCTGATGCGTCCAATAAAGCTCTCTCTACAGGTCATGAAAGCGACTCTTCACAGTGAAGCTACTCATTTTCAACAAGGGATCATGGATCTGAATGCACATCGGGCGTAGATGTGGTAACTATAAGGGTTATTATGCATTTGTAAGGAACGTGTTTGCTGTAGATTTAATCAAAATATCAAATCTCACTTATTTGTCGAGCTCTGGAGCGCTCAATTACTTTTGAGCTCTAGATATCAACTGATCATAGACTAGGTACTATCTAGCTATAGAGTCTTGTACTGATCTGTGAAGTCCGTCTAGAAACATTTTTTTGACTAGCTAATCGTTGTATCAGACTCATTGTGTAAGAGTGGCGGCTGCAGAAGGCAGCTGATATCTTTTGATGCGCGTGTCTCGAATAGTAGGTCGCTGTGCATAGTATAAATCATAACAGCACCATGAAGAGCGGTGTTCACTTCGAGCAAGTCAGTCTAAAAACGGGATTATCGCTTGGTTGGAGATGCAAATGGTGTTAAATACGTGTATATATCATTCATGATTCATTACAATCGTATAGAAAGACTCAAATCCACCGAGGTGAAACCTCAACCCCATCATGCCATGTGAGGCAGAATTGCAAAATCCACCCGCATCGGGCATACAGTCGTACTAGTACAGATGACCACCCATCTCATGTTGAACGCCGAACCCATCGAAAGAGGAAAAAAAGAGATAACAATGGTATAAAGCGTCCGCCCAATCCCAAAACGCCCTGTTGTTCAGCGAAGAACCCGAAAATCTCGTATATCTCTTTACCCTTACACAGAACTCCTTATGCATCGCAAAGTTAAGAAAAACGCTTCCCTAGCCCTCCAATCAACCCCATCAATCCTCCACTCTCCTCTTTGTTCTTCCTGTGGCTACCACTACTACGATATTCAGTCTCGCCTCGTCTAGCCCTAGGGCGCTCTTCGCCACGATCTTTCGCACGCGGGCGATCAGACTCGACACGACGACTCACTGGACGTTCTCGCTCGGTAGGTCTTGATTTCTCGTTGACTGAGATACGACGGCTCTTGGGCCGTTCATCGAGAGTGGAGGCACGCCTACTACGGCGACGCTCGCGGCGTTCTGTGGAGGATGTAGAAGCTGCTCCAACCACGGCTGCCGCATCATTGAGAGGTGGCGACGGTGCGCGTCTGGTTGGCTCGGGTTCTGGATAAGGTTCTGGTTCGAAAGGCTCGGGAGGCGGTGGGGGTAGGTCATCGACGGGCGGAGCAAGCGAAACACCTCCATCGCGACCACCAGACATGTCATACTCACGAGCACGCGCAGATCGACGGGCTTCTTTCCGGCGATAGTATTCCGCTTCCTCTTCGGCTGAATTGAATTGACGGCGTTGATGGTTCGATTGACGTCGAGAGCGATGCGGTCGTTCAGCGCGGTCATGACTCTCGTTTGACGATTGATGGCTGCTCGTTGCCCGATCTTTCTCTTTTCTCAATGCCTGAACAGGGGCCTCGGGTACATTAACAGGGTCGGAACGCACGCGAGATACCGGCTTAATGGACTTCGATTGCTGTACTGCAGAATCTGTCTTGGAGCGTCCAAAAAGCGAGATCCCACCAAACAGACTGTTTCGCTTCACAGTGGGAGGGGGTTCTCGAGTGCTCATACGTCTGCGAGGAGCACTTCGAGGGGAGTCTGCATCTGCTGGTGTGGGCGGAGACAGAGGAGCATCTTCGTTGGACTCTTCCGCTGCTCGACGAGCAGCGTCGCGAAGTACTTCAACCGGTTGTTCCCTAGATTTTGGAGTAGAAACTTTGCCTTTTTCTCGCTCAGCCCTTCGTTGCCGTCGCAGTCTTTTCTCTTCTTCCATCTCTCGGTCAGCTTGCTCGGCCATTTCACGCTCCAATCGTCGTGCCTTCTTCTTTTCTAGTTGAGCTTGCTCGGCTGTTTCAAGCCCTAATCGTCGTGCCTCCTTCTCTGCCTCATGTCGTAGGCGCCGCCTTTCGTGCCGGATGATCTTCTCTTGCTCTTCCCTCGCCGATCTTTCTTCTTCTGCCAGCTTTCGTCGATCTTCTTCCGCCCTCAAACGCTCGTTTTCTGCTTTCTTCTCTGCACGACGCTGCTCGCGACGCTCCTGTTGGCGTGCTTGTTCTTTTTCTTGCGACCTGGCAGCCTCTTCTGCCGCGTCTTGCTCCTTCTTAATCCTGCGGGCTTCACGCCGCTTTCGTGTCTCTGCTTCTTCTTCTGTTTCTTCCAGTGTTCGGCGCTTGCTGCGCCTGCCGTCACCCCTACTGTCGCGATGGCGACGTGAGCGGTGGTCAAGGTCAGCTCGCTCTTTGCTACTGCTGCTGCTTGTCTTTTCCATCTCACGAACCCGATCTTTACCTCGCGTAGAATCGCGCTCCGTTATGCTATCATGACGTTTGTTCTTAGGCGCACCTGCGAGCTTCGCAGCAGCGAACAGTGCCATACCTGGAAACGTCGGCCGTTCCTTGATACTCACCTCACTTTCACGCCTTCGGCGCGAGGGAGGCTTATCGTCGCGCTGTGTATGAGAATGACGGCGTCGATGTTTCTCTCTAGCAGGAGCGCCAGATGCAGGTTCATCTATTACTGCAAAGTCTCGTGTCTTGGGCGTTGAATCTTCTGCGAATGTGCCGACTATCGGAGACACTGTTGTAGCATGTAGTGGAGGCGCTTGATCGATGTCTTTACCTGCGTCAGTTGATTTCCCCGCTGGAATATCATCAGATAGTGGGTTTAGAGGAGGGTCAAGTATTGGTTGCTGCTCAAGAACTCCTGCATCTTTGACCTCTGTCACCAGCTCGACCGCCTCAGGCTCCGGCACTAGCACAATCTCGTCTTTTGGGATTTCTGCTTGAGCACTGTTCTCAGCCGCTTTGTCGTCGGCTGGGACTGCGTCAGAAATAACCTCCGGCTCTTGCTGTGCTATGGACTGTTCTTGAACTGGCTCCAGAGCTGTTGGGGGCTCTGCTTCGATCGTAGTTTCAGTTTCTCGCACTGCTTCCTCCCCTGTGGAGACCTCTGGTTCAGCAATTGGTTCCGGTTCCGGTAACAGCTCAGGCTCGGCTGGCGGTTTCACCTCCTCGACAGGCTCTGTGGATTCTATAGGCTCTAGGTCCAGGTTCGATTCAGGTCCTGAGGGGGGACCTGGAGACGGCTGACCCTGCTCCTGTGTTGGGTCGATATCTGGGTGCGCTTCTTCCGCGACGGGGCTCTCTGTGATTGGCGCGTGTTCTATAACAGGTTCTGCGGGTGCCTCCTCGCCCGTATCCTCCTCTAATACGGCGGTGTCTTCTGTAGGAAGCGTAGATTCAATGGATGCACTTTGATTTACGAGATCTGTGGGCGGTGCTTCTTCCACTGTTGCTGCTTCTGGAGCAGGTTCGCTCTTCTCACTATCTGGCTCAATTGGTGGCGGTTGACTGTCTTCTGGTACTTCCGTTGGCCCGTCATTTGGATTATTCTCTTCGGCAGGCGGATCCTGTGTGTCTTCAGCGTCCCTCTCATCCGAGCTTTCCGCCGGTGGGGTAGTAGGCTGCACTTCATCCAGCTCTTGAGTTGTTGACTCGTCGACTCCTTGCGCCGGCACATCTTCTTCGGCGTGTGGTTTTTGATCTGATAGTTCAGCTGATTCTTGGTGCTCAGCCAACTGTGGTTCCTCAGGCTCCTCAGCAGCAGGCTCTTCGACAGCGACCTCTTCGACAGCGGTCTCTTCGGCAACGGGTGCTTCAACAACGGGTTCCTCGGCAGCAGGGTTTTCGACAGCAGGCTCCTCGACAACGGCGGATTCTTCAACAACAGGCTCTTCCGCAGCAGGCTCTTCCGCAACAGGCTCTTCGGTAGCAGGCTTTTCGGTAGCAGGCTCTTCAGCAGCAGGCTCTTCAGCAACAAGCTCTTCGGTAGCAGGCTCTTCGGTAGCAGGCTCTTCGGTAGCAGGCTCTTCGGTAGCAGGCTCTTCGGTAGCAGGCTCTTCGACATGGGCTGGCGGCGGAATTCGCTCGCCCGGTTCGTCTGGTACTGGTGGTGGCACCGGCGGCGCTTCAACTGCATCGTCAGACAACTTTTCAGGCGCCTCCGCTAAATCAGCTTGCTCGGCAGGCTGATCGTCTGCCTGGGTTTCTTCTGGTGCCGCAGGTTCAGATTCATTCTGTTCCTGAGCTTGAGAAGCTTGAGACTCAGCAGTTTCCGCTTGATCCGTCGACACGGATTCTGGTTTCGGATCACCTGAGCTCGGCTCTTGTTCACTCGGTTGTGCTTGAGTGTCATCGCCTTCGGAAACTCCAGTGGATTCTTCAGGCTTGGGTTCACTGTCTTGAACTTCTGAAGGGCTTTCGGCCTCGACTTCCGCGGCTAGGACAGTAGAGACGGGACTTTCGGAGTCAAGTGTTTCTTGGGTATGCTCTTGAATCGGGGCATCAATTGGTTCGGGAACGTCCGCAGATGCACTTTCTTCACCTTCGGGTTCAGTAAGAGTATCCGGGGAGGCTACATTTTCTTCATCCAGTGATGGTTCTTCAAGTGTCATGGTAGTCTCAGTGTGTTCATCCGTGGGCTCATTCGAGGCAACCTCTTCCGAACTATTGTCGGGGACTGCTTCCGCGTCAGGGACAACTTCGGTGTCGTTGACTGCTTCAGTATCGGAGACTGCTTCAGCGTCAGGAATCGACTCGGCCTTCGCAGGGTCACTTTCCAGGGCGATTTCCGGTGTAAATTCTGGGATTTCGAGTGGGACCTCAAGTTCCGTAGTTGGCGGCTGTGTTGGCTCTGCAATCGGCTCAGAGATAGGCTTCTCCTCTACTACATCTTCTTGTGCGTTGCCTTGACTCTCTTCCACCGTCGTTGCGGAGCTTGCATCGTCGTGAGTAGGCGCAATTGATGGTTCCGTTTCTGTGCCTTCTGAGCTATCTTCTGCGATAACATCTTCGGCTGGAACATCCGTAGAGTCTCCTAGTGTCGTTTGAGGCTCGGAAGTAGCTACAGTATCATCCTGAATCGGTTCGAGCCCTTCAATCTTCTCGTCCACATCCGGCTCAGTCGGTAGGCTAACCTCTGAAACGTTCTCTGTAGGAGGCGCAACATCAAGGTTCTTGTCGTCGGAAGCAGAATCCAGAGCAACCTATGTTGATTTTAGCTTGATTCTATTCGGCCGTGATTCATTACACAAAGATGTCGTTGCAATTGTTCGGAATGTCATCATGAAGTCGCACTTACCTCTGTCGAAGTGACATCACCAAGCACCTCTGGCGTACAAGTTTCGTTGTCCATTTGCTGTTCTGTTTCTACCGCTGCGACGACATCATCTGTAAGTGGGTGTGTGGATTCTGTGGGAGCAATCTCGTTCTCCTTGGCCTGTTGCGAATTGGAGTCGTCGGCAAGCAGGTTTTCACTCGACTTCTCTTCGTCAGCCTTGTCTAAGACCGGATCCGAACCAGGATCAATTATCGCATCGGCTGTTATTTCCGCGCATTGTGGTTCGGGCCCTAGATCACTGCTTTCTTGGGGGCGTTCTTCTATTCAAAAGTCAGTCGCGATGGCAGCGATCACACGCACTGACACAAATAGCACGTGTCGCGATAAGAAAACAAAGTGGCACAGAAGAGGAGATGACAGCGACGAAAGAAAAAAATATGTGAGATCAGACGGGAAGTCGGGAACCAGAAGTCGTGTGCAACAGCGAGGCTAGCGCGGAGCAAAGCCACGCATGTCGCGATCTGTGGCAGATTACGCGCATGCATTGCAGCCCGAGGCCGGGCTCAACGAAATGCCTCGACGTGATGACAAGACAGGCCAAAGTAAGGTGTAGTGACACAGATTCGTGTTGGTTGGAACCACCAGTAGGCGGCCTGGGTGTCCAATAAGATGTGCTGTGATGCAGCATGGAACACGTCCCAGCCCGATGCGGCGCATGCATCAACCTATCGATAGTTGCGTGGGGAAACCCAATAAAATTGGCCAACGCAAAGAGGGATTTTAGAAAACTAACCACGTACCTGAAGGCTGTTCTAGAGTTTCCGTCGCGTCACCGGCTTCTGCTGCTCTCGCCTCGTCAACCTGTGTACCTGTAGGACTTTCATCTTGTGGTGTATCCGTTTTCGCTTCGGCTGGGTTGCTTTGCTCTATCACACTTAGCTGGTCAGGAAGAGGCTCATGTGTAGTTGTATCTTGTGGGTTGCTCAGGACGGCGTCAGTAGCATCCGTCACTTCCGAGACCGTCTTGATATCTTCGCAATCGTTCTCTAAGGGTTCATCTTTGAGCTCTTGCTTTGGTTCCTCGATGTCATTCGGTGCATTGACAACGCCATCTGATCCAGGTGCGTCTGATGAAACGGGCGCATCGTGTGGTGTCTCTGAGGGTTCGGCCACTACCGCCTCTTGGGGTACTGCGGGCTTGACATCGATGGCATGCTCTTCTGCAGCGATGTCGTCGGGTTCGACAGGAGGCTCATCATTCACAGCTTCAGTTTCAGGAGTTGCTGCCTTTACTGGGGTCTCAATGTCTTCTAATTTCTTGTCGTTCTCGAGAGGTGTTCCAGTCTTTTCTGATACTGGCTCCAAAGATTCTGTTGGGATGGCTTCAGTGATCGCAGTTGGCGCAGCGCTCTCCTCTAATTCCTTATCCGGGGCTGGAGCAGTCAAGTCTTCTTCGTTGTCCTCGGCGGCCTCGTCATTGTTCTGCTCCACGCTGGCGATATCCGATGACTCGATATTCTCGGCTCCTTTCGATTGAGTACTAGCGTCGTCGGGCTCTGAGAGAGTAATGTTCGACTCATCAGCCCGAGGATGGTCGTTTTCATCATCCTCGGGTTTCGGCTCGGACTGGTCCGATGGATCGCTGCTTACAACCCCTTCAGCCAGTGACATGGTCTCCTTAACCGTAGCAGTCTCGGAGCCCTCGTCTTCTTTCGAGATAGATTCAGCCATAGCCGGTGCTGTTTCCTCTTGATCCATGTTGGGCTCGTTATCCTGAGAATCTGTAGAATCTTCGGTCTCAATTGGATCGCTCGCGTGCACTTCAGGATTGGCTTGTAGGGCATCCGCAGTGAGTTGCGCGGTCGCGGTCTCAGTTGGATTAGATGGATCCGGTGAGTTATCCTCAGTCGTTAAACTCGACTCAGTTGCAGCTTCTGTCTCGTCGGGCAGCGTTTCATTTGTAGATATCTCGGCGGGTGTCTCTTGCTCTTGAGTAGCGACTTCCGTGGGGCTTTCACATTCCCCACAACCTTCTGGCGTAGTCACTTCGGCTGTGGCAGGATTAGATGCATCTTCCCTGTCTTCGGCTATGACTTTAGGCTGGGCCTCCTCTGTATCGTGTTAGCATTGTTTTTAACATGAACTCGTGAATCATGCTCACGTACCCGTTACTACTACATCCTCGACAACTATTTCTTCTTTTGGGGAATCGGCGACTAGCTCAACATTGCTGGATTCGATGACCTCTTCAGTGGGTTGGGATTCCGTTGATTCCTCGTCTGGAGTGGTATCGACTGGAGGAACGTCTTCAACGACCACAAGAGTCTCAGTCTCGGGAGTCGTGCTTCCTTCTGAAACAGGTGTAACTTCATTGCTCGGCGTCTCGTCACACTCAGCTTCCTCAAGATCTTTGGGTTCGTCCTCAACAACTTCCTTGTCTACGGAGGACGTCTGTTCGCTCTCGGCTTCTGGCTCTGCCGCTAGAGGGTCTTCTGGCGGAGGCGAGTCTTCTGCGGCTGGAGTCTCCTCCACAAGTGTCGTCTCTTCAGCAGCTTGCACTTCTCCTTCATTGAGTGTGTCTTCGACTAGAGCTGTAGGCGCGGCTTCTGGAGTTGACTCTTCGGCAGCAGGAACCTCCTCAGCCGCAGGCGCCTCCTCGACTGCAGTTTCTGCTTCCAAGGCAGGCACTGCCTCAACTGCAGGTACCTCTTCAACCGCAGTGGCCTCTTCAACCGCAGTGGCCTCTTCAACCGCAGGTGCCTTTTCAACTGCAGGTAGTGTTTCTTCAATTGAAATTTCTTCTTCAACTGCGGGTACTTCTTCGGCTGCAGTTGTCTCTTCGGGTGCAGGTGTCTCTTCGGTTGCAGGTACTTCTTCGGCTGAAGGTGCGTCTTCGGCTGCAGGCAACTCTTCGACTTTAGATGCCTCTTCAGCTACAGCAGCTTCTGTTACTACAACTGGATCCTCGACCGCAGGTTCCTCTGTGACAAGCGCTTCATTGGAAGTAGCTGACGATTCTGCTACAGGCTCTTCTTCTGAAGCCCCTTGATCTTCGGCCTTGGCCACGTCTTCGCTAGCGAGTGGCTCTTCAATTGGTGTTGATTCCTCGACAGCGGGCTGGGTGTCGTCCGAAGATGGTTCTTCTTGGCTAGACTCTTCGACTTGCGCCTCGGGCTCCGCTGCAGGTTCAGATTCAGGCTCGGCAGTCGGCTCCAAGGCAACTTCGTCCGGTTCTTCTGCAGGCTCATCAATAGGTGGCGTTTCATCGCTAGGAGGCTCTGGAGCTTCAGCTGCGGGCTCTGCTGGTGGAGGTGGTTGTGCGCTTTCAGTGGGAGCCTCAGCACTGGGCTCGGTAGGTGGAGGAGGCTGTTCTTCGATGGGAGCATCGTCACTGACCGCTTCCTCGATAGCAGATATAGCTTCGCCGACACTGACTTCTTCCGTTTCAATAGGAGGTTCACTTGGCGGCGGTGATGATGCCTCGTCATTCGTAACTGCTTCCGACGGCGTCTCTGCAGATTCTTCGCTTGCAACGCTTTCGGGGACTTCAGATGTCGTAGCGTCGTCGGCAGTGATCGATTTATCCTCACTTGAGCTATCCTCTTTTCTCACCTTCTTGCCCTTGGACTTCTTGTCATCTCTCTTCTTCTTCCATGAATCATCCGACTTGAGGAGCCTTCTCTTGGAGGGGCCAGGCGATTCTTCCTTGACAGTAGGTTTTTCGATCGAAGAAACAGAGAGTATGGAGCCCCGTCGCTCTTTCTTTTTGATGATTCCAACTAAATCAGTCTTCTTCTTCTTTTCGTCCTTTGGTGGCGGTGGCGGTGGAGGAGCAGGGGCCGGATCTCTGACGCGTACAAAAGCAGTAGGTTTACCCTTACCAAACAGCAGTTTCTTCTTCTCGTCCTTTTTCTTCTTGCCTGCGTCTGGTGCTTTTGTGTCAGAGGCAAAGTGGACGAACTTTTCAACGGGGGACTTTGGGGGCTCTTGAGCGGCCTGCTCGGACTCACCACTCTTCTCACTCTCTACAATAGCAGTCTCTGGTACAGGATCTGTTGGGGGTGCTGGTGGTGGCGGGGGAGGAGGGGGTGCTGGCTCACTTTGTGTAGGTTGTTCATCCTGTGCTGCTGCTATGTCTTCTGCTGGAGGCGCAGGCGGTGGCGGCGGGGGAGGGGGATCAGCCTCTGCAACTGGTCCCCCGTCCCCATCCTCGCTTGGACCGGGCGGTTCATACTTGACATCTTCAACCTTGGCCTCACCTTCCGTAGTTGCATCCCCACTACTTGGTGCCGTGTCCGCGTTTGACTCTGGAAGTGCATCTGGTACAATTTCAACTGCTGGGGTTTCAGGGACAATATCTACCGGCGGTGACGGGGTGGGCGCTTCCTCGGTGGGAGGGGGTGCATCTGGCGCAGCCGGTGGTGAAGGTGGCGGCTCGGGAGCTTCAGATGGTGCTTCAGGCGGTGCTTCAGGAGCAGATGGAGGTTCTGGGGTTTCTGGCAAGATAGGAGCGCCTCCTGAGTCTACGAAATAGTCAATTGGAAAAGTAGCATGGAATATACCTTCCAGAGCATACCTGCTTGATCGTCGCCATCGCTATCTTCACCAATCACTTGCTCAACGCCTGGATGGTAAAATATCGGGGCAGGGGGCAGTACTATCCGCCGGTAGATTGGCTGCTGTTGTGGAGTGGTCGCAGTCGCATAGAAGTTCTTTCCAGTGTTGGCCCCAGCGCTGTTGTACGGATTCGCCCACGGCGAAATCGAGACATTGGCAAACTGGCGTGCCATTTTGGACAAACAAATTCAATTGAGTGTTCCGAAATCCAAAGGATGGATAAGTTGTGCTACGTGCTATATCTGACGTCTGTGTCGCCCCATTGCGGAATATAACAAACGGCAGGTACGTAGTGGCGACATCAACGTGGGGAGAGGGGATTGAATGCGGAGAGACGAATGAAAAGCAGATCAGTCAGGAGAAGAAAAGCACAGATTGTGGAGGTGCGATGTGCGTGGCGGCTCAATGGGACGAAACAGAGACGGAGCGCTGACTTGGACGAAAGACAGATGCAGGACAGCGTCACAAGACAGGATCGGAACAATCACAGAATGAAAGCCTCGCGCAAGTTGTCGAAATGGACCGGCAAGCCTCACGTTGGCAGAACCGTGTGCTCCCGCAGGGCTCGTGTTGGGAAGGGGAGCTTGGCCTGTACGTGTCATTGGACCACGTAGGGAAACATAGTTCGCTGAAAGTGAGAGAATGTCATGTCCGAGAGGTGGGTGCTCGCTGCAAGGACATTCTGATCATTGGCCCGATGCCTCTTTAGCTGCAGCATGTGTCGCCAACACCAACCGTGGTGCAGCGTTCGTGGTAACCTTCCACAGCCCTAGAAGCGGCCAGCGAGACGGCTGCGCGCGTGGGGACCGTCGAAACCTGCCGGCCAGCAGAGCGCGCCCATCCACGACGCCTTTTGGCGCCCAAAAGAGGGTCCGCGATGCAGGGGCACCCATCAGGAGCGATAACCAAATGCCAAAAAGGTTGAGTAGAGTAGATGATGAGGTGGAGTGACGTGTCGAAGCCGGGGAGCAGGGACGAAGCGAACACACGCTAAAACGCTCCCTTCTGGAATAGGCTGCGAGCCGACCCGAGCACGAGGTCGTTCCAACTCTGTTCCCTCATCACCGCCCGCGCAACGTGGGACAACCAGAGAGCAGAGACCCGCCTGACACGCTCGAGGGCCCTCTGTACAACAAAGCAGCAGAGGTTGCGGTCAATCATTGAACAGCATCCGCTACCCATTGATCTGTACCCGCCGCTCGAGATTCCATGCGACCCAGCTCCTCACTGCCAATCTATCGGGCGGGCGACATGGTGACGTGCATCCAGTCATCGGAGCGTGGGATATATGCGGCGGCTATCGAGGTTGATGAAATAGAGGGGAAGCAACTCGGATCCGACAGCGAATGTCGTTGCTGTACGTGTTCGCTTCTGACTGCGCAATGCCCCAATCAACGCAAATAGACATGTGACTTGTCTCCAAATGGGTACAGGGGCATAGCGTCAGATACTGTCGATGATACTGGCTGGCTATGCAAAACGGCTGCTCGCTGGAAAGTCGAGTCCATATCACGTGGCTGTCGTCGAAGCACATGTTCCAGTAGTGTCGCGACCCGAGGGTAGATCGATTCAGTATCTATCTTCTCTGCCTCTTGAGAAACTATGGAGTTGCTTCGAGGAGATGATTGCGTATCAGAACACGTCGCTGCGTCTCGCGTATTAGCAAGGCAAGTTGATTCTTGAGCTACGGGCGCCTGACTGCTGCACATGTCGGATAGGATCGGCTGGATATACTCTGAACTCTTGCCGAAATGCGAAATGTAAATGCATCGATGATATATGACCCATGCTGGCAACGTATCCCAAGGCTGTAGCTGCTCGTTCAAAGGACAAATCCGGTTTCGTCGACGCCATTTGCCGTCAGATCTTTGCCCCTACCTAGCACCCGTTTGCTGACTAGGACTATTTGTCCTTCACAGTCTCTTCACGGCCATCCACGTGCTCATTGGGTATCCTAGGCATCGCTTCATAGCCTTTCCAATCGATGTCGCAACGAGTGCTTCAGCTTGAAGCGCAGCCTCCCAGTCGGCCTTGACTCTCTACTCTCGTCTCCTTGTTCTCTCTCACTCATTATATCATTCCTCTCTGTCCACCAACTGTTTCTTTACTCTATATTCTTCTTGTCCTGCTTCTAGCTCAGTTCTCTCCAAGTTCTTATAGTCATTGTAGGCTCCGAGCGTTTCGCCGCAGAAAGCGCGATGGATGGAATATTGAGGGCTGGGCATCCTTGGACCAATGTGATATGCTCTGGAACTTTGTTCGGTAGTAGTTTTGCTTCCAGATCACCATCATGAAGATGGTTTGCTCGAGTTCTTGCTGTAGCAATTTTGAGCTACCTACCATACTTACTCTAGTATGAAAGCTGCAACTATGGGAATTTATCGGAGCCTTGGTATCGCTTGGTGCTACAAGGCGCCTCTCTGATCTTGGTTTAGGAGGTGCACATGCTCCTTCCTACTCACGAACACAACGCCAGATCAGCTGATGTCGTCACTGGATGTGAAGGGAAGGTACGACGGAAGATGCCTCGACTCACTTCAAGCTCACACCCTCTTCTATCACACTCATAGCCGCAAACACTCGCATAGCCTACGCTTGCTCTGCAACCAACTGCATCACAATGGCGAACAGTGCGCCGGCCACACAGCCCAGTGAAGGCACACAGCTCGTGAAACCAGGTTTGTACAGCCCTCACATACTCTCCCCCCCACGTCTCTCCCCCAAGTTCCACGCTGTAAACATTTCTAGCCTCTACTAACGCTTATCTAGTCGACTGGGCTCTTCACATGGTAGCAGCAGCCCTCAAGTTCTCGTCCGACACCTCACCAGTCATCAGCTACAAGACCCCAGACGAGGGCCGACTAGACATCTTGAAGACACTCAACTGGTTCGAGGCGCATGATGAATACGAGTGGCCCGATTTCAGTAGACTGGGTTACGACTTCAGCCAAGCCATGCGATTTCGCCGCGCTCTGGTCAACGACCTCTTTGTTGCACTGCATAAAGTGGGTCATATCAAGATCACTGGGGAGGCTGGCGTGATGGGTACGCCGGACAGTGTGCGAGGGGTGCGTGAGACTAAGAGGACTGGTGCGGGTGGTGAGTGTGCTGATGGCCTTTGCGGTAGAGTATGCTAATATGAACAGATAGCAAGCGCATGACTGAGCGGAAGAGACGATGCAAGCGTGGAGATGATTCGGATACGGATATTGCCTCTGATGAGGAAGACAAGTACTTCTGGGAGGACGGAGATCTCCTTGCCTCCACGATGGGTTGCCTCCTGGGCCGCTGCTTAAGCATCCTTCCTGAAGAGCTCGCTGCCAGCCTTAATAGGGTAAAAGACCCCATGGAGTTGGCTGACATAGTACATGACGGCCTTGTTGAAGTGTGGAGCGAGCCGCGAAGTCAGTATAGAGAGACATTAGCTACCTTGAAGAGGAAGGCTGAAATTTGGGCTCGCGACGACGAGTCGACGACGGAAAGATTGGCTCCTGAGCTTAGTGTACAACCGGGTGGAGCGAAGTGCGGGCCTACTGCACTATGACTGATTCACTGGTCACTGAACAAGGCGGTAAGAATATCTGCACGAGTAATGTACGCTGGAAGGCATGAAGACGAAGAGACTTGCGAGTACTTACAGACAACATCTCAAGAGGCAGTCTACAAAAGGCAGTTGTTGAAGCTACGATGATTACGTATAGCTAGGCAGGTGCTATAAATGTAGTGAGAATGATAACCTCTATTTGATATCATATTATGATCGGTTTACTGCAATGTGTGCGCAATACTCATAGCTTGTCATTTCCATGCTCATCAATCGTTAGATTATCTCAAAACCTCACAGCACCACCCAATCCACGCCAACAAGCCACTTCTCTCCACTTACATCAACTTCCCACGTGGGCGCCCTGATCCCCACTATACCTCCAACTTTGATCCTAACACCACCAGCACCTCTGGCACCACCATTCCCGGCCAGCAAAACTTTCAAAACCCCATCATCACCGATAGGGCTCGGGGCGCGAGAAGTGTTGTATGAACCAGGTTCCGTGTCTCCTCTGACAAATATCACACCGCCGGCGAAACACTCAGCCTCTAGCCTTTTCTCTGTTTCCACAATGCCAGTGGAGACATGCTTTATTCGCACCTTCAACCTCACGCCGTCTTCCCGATCCCTTCCCCAAGTGATGCCTGTACTTCTATCTTGAGCCGCAAACCCAGTATTCGCAGTCTCGATAACCCATCCTGTGACGGTAGAGGCGAGACCATTGGGGACATATTTGCCATTCTTGCGCGAAGGGGAGAAGATCTCCGGCAGAGGTTTGCTAGGTTTCAATGGGGAGGTGGGGAGAGCCGGGAGGAGAAATTGGGGTTTATGCGGCGCAGAAGTTATGGATGGACCAGAAGGTGTGGAAGCGTAAATATCGGTATGAGAGGTACGTAAGTCAGCTGGCGTGTGTGTTACCGGAGCCTTGAAGCGATGCGTTGTTGGATTGCGTGCTGGGAGCGGCGTGTGCGGCTCCGATACTTGGCTGCGCGAGGGTGAGCTCGGCGGCGATGTAAGGCGTCGTTTCTTGCGCCCTACCGACTCAAAGAGCATCTCCTCCTCAAATTTCGCATCGTCACTGGAATCCATTCCATGATCCTCGACAGGTTGCACAACACACTCTCGATCACCATCAGCCTGCGTAGCCGTTGCACTTGACTGACTCGACTCCTGGATACTCTCCACGCGTTCGAATTTCCTACGCGGCTTCGAACGTGGTGTGAGCTCCGTGCGCGTGTCTTTCCATGCCGTATTGCCACCCTCCTTGCCCGTGCTGAGGTTCTCTGCCCTAGGTGTAGGTCGCGCGGGGGTAATGACGAAGCGTTTCGCAGGCGTCAACTTTTTGAATTGGAGTTCTGGCTTTTGACGCGTCGCTACAGTGGGCTTGGGTGTTTGACTAGCTAGCACATTGCGTAGGTTGGACGGTGGTTTCGGCTTGGAGGTTTGGCTACCAAGCGGATTGGGCGCTAAGAAGCGGTGCGGGGAGGGCGTGTGTGTTGGCATCGTGTGGTCTTCATTTGCGCTTTAAGGACTGCGGGGTGATATATGCTTTGAATCGCTTCGCAGTGACGTATCGAATGCAGTGTAAGTGTTGTGTCGCGGGTGAGGGCATAGTGGTGATGTGCAGGGTTGGAAGCGAGAAGCCGCAAAACGCGAGGACGCGCTGTCACGAGGAAATGAAGCTATACCTCTTCGGGAGCATTCCATCTTCCTTACAAGTCACAGGTCACGTCTGCTCAGAAGATCATACCAAAGCCAAGAATTAGAGACAGTTGCATATTATGAGGAGATCAAATTACTCGGAGATTGATGTGGACCCTTAGCCTACTACTCTATGCCTATGCAAGGACACGTAGAATGAAACCTGAAAACCCTCGCCAATGCCGTGCCATAATCGTTTGTCCAAATAGTCCACCAAGCATGTGTGGAACATCCACAGTATCGAGGGAGATGTTGAGGATATCGAGTCAAGGTGAATCGGCGGCAGAACGACCTCGAGGCAGGCATGTGTTGGCTTAACGCGTGCAGCAGCAGCCGTTGGGGATGCACGTGCAGGTACCCGTCCATCCCTTTCCCTTGTTAGCTTTGTTTTCGAAAGTGAACTTTCTGAGCTGGTATCTTACATCGCAAGGGCACTCGACGCAAGGACCCGGCTCGATCTTGCCGTTGACTTCGACGCCGACGAACGAGCGCTTTAGCGACATCTTGAGGGCGTCAGTTGTAATTCTTGTGGGTAATATTGTAACTCTAGGAATTGGGGAAAAGTACCGTGGGAGGAGAGGCCATGGCGACAGCAGAGAGAATGCCGGCAATGATGATAGCGACCTTCATGCTTGTGGTTTGGTGTTTAGGATGATGATGAAAGTGTGTGAATTGGGAAAGGTCGTGGGCTTGAAGTTGAGATTTTTGGTCGATTGAATTGAGTGCAAGGTGAGGAGGAAATAGAAGAAGCTGGATAGCTGTGATTTATATGCGTGGGCGTTTGTCCTGATACTCGTGATACGCGGTAGCGGTGTGGAAGCGCCTTTTCACGCACTCATTCACTCTCACTCATTCACTCTCCCACTCACTATGGTTACCCACCCACCCACTCGCTCACTTGCGTTTGCTCATTGAAGAGTGAAGGCGCATAGTGTGAAGAACGGCCGCTGCGGATAATGACCTGCATGTGGGGGACCGCTAAGCACGAACACTCGCATACATTCATGGAAACGTGAAGTAGATACACCGAGCAAGAAGCAGGACTGTCTTCTTGCGGTATCACTTATCGTGCCGTAGTCCATAGAAATAGGCAAATGTTCATCGTGCATTCGATTGAACTGAACTGTGCGTGCCAGCGAATAGCATTTTCTTGATATATTGAATGTTTACCAGCCTCTCGTAGTGCCGGACAATCTTTAGCTGCTCCAATTGACTTCCTCGCTAGACAAATAACGTCGAGGCTACCTATTGTCAGGGTCTATGCTAGGACAAGGTACTTTAGCCGGATCTCATTGCGCTCAGCGTACAATGCAAAAGTGCAGGCGCAATAGATGGGCTCTGTGAAGGACTAGGAACCACCTGTAAGAAAATCGAAGGCTCGTAAGGCGTTTGTTGAGAGGCTGGTAACACTGTTGATGAACAGCTCGCGTGCGGGAGATCCACGATATCCCTGTCCGTCGCCCGGTGAACATGCGAGACCAAACATCTACGCGGAGGACATGACTCGGTCTAGTGTCAGAGTGGAAGAATGCATAGCAAAGGTTATGGGTCAGAGCGTGTGATATATGATAGCTAACAGAGACACAGGGGCAGGGTATGACGAAAGCAATGGGCCTCGAGGTAAGCCAAGTGCTTGTCACCCACGCAAATGGAGACATCATGGGCGAATCTAACCACAATTGATCGGGAGAGATATCCGAGGGCGTACGTATTGTACACTGCGAGGCCCCGCGTACGGTGGATCCATCCAAGATTCGATCCTCAGTGAGGCTACCCGCAACATCCGAGCTGTTACTGTTTGTGAGTGAGCAACACAAGGAACGGGTGTTTACACTGGAGCCCAGCCACATCGAATTCCACAGGCCGAGCGAGCATGTGAGAGCGGGTGATGAGGCGTTCGCAGGAAAAACAGAAACAGACTACTAAACTGAATTAGAAACTGGAGTGTTAGAGATGCAAGGTACAGCAGGTTTAGATCGCTCGGGGCGCGCGCAATGGGTGATCCGGGGCCCACATGTGCGCCTGATTGGCGGGGTCACTGCGAGGTTGGGCCTCCTCCAGCCACGGCCGATAAACATAAGCAACAGGACATGTATCTGCCAACTGCCCCGAACTGCTGCACACGATCCACGCCAACCCTCGGCCGCTGTTCAGTCGCTCTTTTGCAGTCGCTGTCGCTGTTGCCGTCGTCGCCCTCTCCTTCGAACTAGACCTCGAGTCACTCCCTTCATTATCTCGCAATTGCAGCGCATGCACTGTATCGCTACTCGACCCGGTTCCTTGCGCGCCTCTCGCCATTCTCGCCGCACACCACCCGCTCGACGCACTCGCACTACTCTTGGACATCTGGGAACACGAGGTGGAACTGAGGCATCATGGCGACCAAAGCAGCCAACATGACTGCCTTTGGCGGGGCGCATACCGCGGGCATCTTCTCCGACATGACAGTTGACGGGCCTGTGATAGGTACCCTGGTGGTAATCATGGACCGCGCGAGGAACTTGCCCAACAAGAGGACCATGGGGAAGCAGGACCCGTATTGCGCAGCTCGACTAGGCAAGGAAGCGAAGAAAACAAAGACAGACAAGCGTGGAGGTCAGACACCAAAATGGTGAGTAGCACGTTCGCTCATGGTCAAACAGCCAAGTACTCACGTAAACAGGGACCAAGAGTTACGCTTCACTGTCCACGACTCGCCCGACTACCAGCGCCTCAAAGTCTCCGTTTTCAACGACGACAAGAAGACGGAGCTGATTGGCGAGACATGGGCCAATCTCGAGGCTGTGATTACGCCGGGCGGGGGCCAGAGCGACGACTGGCATGGCCTTACTTGCAAGGGCAAATACGCTGGAGAGATCCGCATAGAATCCACCTACTATGACACACGCCCCAAGGCAGAGAAGCCGGCCCCGGAGAAGAGACGGGAATCACTTCGACCGGATGGCCAGGGCGCAGCCGTTGGCGGACCGCGTGAAAGTACGCCAGTCAAGCGAAGGCCGCTTCCTACCGACCCAACGGGCGCGTCTCCGTCGCCAGTCAACACACCAGAACATCGAGGCTTGCGTGGAGTGAGGGCTGGTCCTCGAGAGTTGGGCTCCCCCCGGCACCAACAACAGAATGAGCAGACGCTGCAGCAGAAGAGTCAACCGGACACGCCGTCCCGTCGGCCTGTACCAGATGCATCTCCGCTGAACGGCACACCCATGTCAAATCAGAACACGCCCCAGCGCCCGCCAATGCCCCAGAATGCATACAGCACTCCCCCAAATCCACGCTCGTCAAACCCTAGGGTCGATTTAACCAGAGAGGAGAGCTTCGATATGTCGTACGCAGCACCCAAGCCTTATCAATTACAAGCTATCGATCCACTACCTCAACAAGTGAGGGATCCGGGTCTTCGAACAATGTCCCAGGATGAATTTCGAGCTACTCGAGGCATCTCCCAGCAGCCACCACCGCCTGCCGAACCTATCCACTCGCACTCTGCTCCAATGGTTCCGACCCAGCACAGCTATGAACAAGAAGCGCAGCAAGAGCACTACGACTATCAGGACAACGGATACACTAACGATCGCTCTCCGTCGTACCCTCAGGACCCATATCAAGACCCGGCTTATCAGGTTGCACCCTTGCGCACCATCCAAAGCCGCGACTACATCCAAGAGCAAATCTCCTCCTCTGAACTTTACTATCAAAATCGCTACATCGAGGCGCCCCCGCAGCATGATCTGGGTTCTGCCCGAAGGAGAAGTGCCATGCAGCCAATGGTAGAAGACGAGGGGAGTGCTATGCAGCCTATGGTGGTAGACGAGGACCTTCCACCCCCACCACCGGTCCATAGGAGAAATGCAAGCACTCTGCCCCATCCCCAGCAACAGGAACCACCTAGCTATGTTAACGAGACTCCTGCGCCTTTAAACTTTTCGCGATACCGGGAGGAAGCCGGTCAGATTGGTTACGATGCGCCGCTTCAATCATACGGGTCCATTGACTATGGCCGTCCACAACCGTCAGAGCGAAGAATGACCCTTCCTCGCTCTGCAGAGCTATCATCGAGTCGACCAGTATCCCGGGATACAATGGCCCCCTCGCCTTTGAGACAAGAGACATCAGCTTTGCCATTGAGCCTAGTCCCTGGACTCAATCCTGCCCGACAAGAAAGGGACTCTATGGTCTACCAAGCGCCGCCGGCTTACGAGACCCCACCCCGTCTACGTCACTATTCGGAGCCTGCGGAATATCGAGCAATTACTGAGTACGAAACTCCTGTTCAGTCACAGGAATTAGTACATCATCAGTCGTTTCCATCAGCCAACTCACCCTACGACTATCCACATGACCCTCCAGAACAACCTCGACGTACTTCACCCTTCTATGACCCCACACCCCTTGTCAAGCCTCGAGCTACAAGTCCAGGGGTGAGCCCTGGGGCAAGTCCCCGATACTCACCAAACCCGGCGAGCGAGCGCACGGCTAGAGGACCTGTGCGAAGTATGCCAACTCGGAAATCTGTCTCGCCTCGACCGCCTCCACCCACTGAAGACTATGGCGAGCGAAGGATGTCTGGAGTGGCGTTCAACCCAGATAGCTATGACGTGTACAATCCCAGAGCGTCAACGTCGCCGGCTCCAGGAGTATCCGAAGACGAGCGACCGGGCAGCCGCATGGAATACAATGACAAGGGCCAGATCGTTACGTTTAGTGGACGTGTCGTCGATGCCTCTGACCATCTTCCAATCGACAATTGGGCGCCCGAACCCACGCCAAAGGGCACAGTAAAAGAGAAAACGGTGCGGTCAAGGGCGCAGTTGAATGGTAGCAGAGACCTCGAGGCTGCAAGACAACGCGAGGAGAGATATCAGCGGGAACGTGTAGAGAGAGACCGTTTAAGACGCGCGGCGAGCACGACGTTTGATCTACCTAGTAGCGCGTTGGTTACGGCGAGACACGATTTCAGCGCCCATACTTCGTCTGCGAACTCCAGCGCATTGGTGCTTGCGGACTACGACGCGACGCAGCCAGGCTCAGCAGATCGCAGCAGGCTACAACAGCGCACCCACCAACAACGTCCCATGTCATCATACGACTCTTCGCCTTCCCTCCCTATGTCCGACACTCACATTCTCCGCGAACGCCCAGTTCCAAACAGCTATGGCAGCAGTCCAGGTTATGAGCGAGGCGGAGGAGGTGGGTACGGTGGGAGAGCGCCACCGATCCCAGCAAAGATACCGCTTGAGACGGGACGCCCAGTACAGAATGAAGATATGGCACTTAGTCTGGAGTTACAAAGCATCGACATTGGGCCTGGCAGCGGAGGAAGGAGGCCGAGGGCGCAGTCTAGGCGGCAGTATGGATTCTAAGGAATCTAATGACTGCAGGCCCTGGCACTTATACGATATGTTTCTTGTAGAGGATGGGGTGGCGTTTCCGTCTTTCTTTCCTGCTCGATGTCTAGTAGCCCCGGTAGATGGGACTAGGCATGTCTGAGTTATTCTTCACGGCATCTTGCATATAGCATAATGGCTGACTTGCATTTTTCTTCTCCCTGCGCCCTCGTGCGCCTTTATATATACATGAGTTTAAAGAAGCTACTGAGACTAAAGATTATATATGTTATTCCCAGATGATCCTTCAGCCCCTGATCATATGTGTGGGTTCTAAAAAGCATTGTCGAATAAAACCTAATTTGAAAAACCAGAGATATAACCCCGTCCCTCACTCTCAAACGATCGTGTCCTTCATAAAGTCCACGGTTCAAAGAGGGCAGTCCTTTTCGGCAAACGTTCAACGTCAACTCTCTCCGGGTATCAAAAATATCTTCACGTGTGATGTGATATCCTCACTCGATCTTGTCGCCTCAGTCATCATCCTCGATCACGAGGCCAATCTCCTCAGCGTTCTTGACCTCCCCGCCCTCATTTTCCTCCCCATAACCCTCCTCACCGGCCCTCAGCCCATTCGCATTCGGGACCAACTTTCTCCTCCCTCTATCTTCTGCAGCTGGCGTGCCATCCCGCTCACTCCCCTCCCCGCTCCCCTTCCCACCCTTCTTCGCCTTCTCCTTCCTTAACCGCGCCTTCTCCCTCTTCAGCCTATTCCTCTCCGTCTTCTCCCTATCTCTCTTCTCCAAATCCTCCTTCCGTGACTTGAACTCCTTCTCATCCTCCTCCTTCTTCACCTCGTCGTCCATCATCCTTAACCGCTCGTACTCCCTCCTCCGACTCGCCTTGTAGACGTGGAATTCGCCACTGCCTGCACCCGCACTGGAACCTTGGACATTGGCGACTATTTCTGGGGGCAGGGCGAGGTTTTTGGAGAGGGCGGAGCCGGGGATGTGGATGTCGCGGTCGGGCTTTGCAAAGAGGGCTTCGACTTGCGAGGCTTGAGCTGTGCGCGGGGTGAGGGCGCGCTTTTTTGTGGGGCGCTTGGAGCGCGGGTCGGCGGATGTAGGTATTGATTCGGGGATAGGTTCAGACATGGTGGTAGAGTAGATGCTGGGTTCGCGAGTGTGAAGGCAGATGCGCGGGTCGCCCGAGGCTTCTGCTGCGGTGGTCCGGCGGCGCGCGGGATACGATGTGGTAATTCAGATGGCGTGCGAGCGGTAGTAAAAGGATCGGCCGTATGTAGTGGGTTGTAGATTGTATTATCAAGCAGCGCTGAGATGTGGACGAGAGGTTTCCAGACGCTTGGACTAAAGTCTTGCGGGCAAGACCGCGGTACGGCGGGCGAAGCAAGCTACTCCCGCCAGCGAAGTCGTTCCTTCCCCACGTTGGGCTTCAGCTATGAAACACCAACTTATCTCGCGCTTTGCCTGCATTTGAGGTCAGAAATCGTTCCCGCCTTAGACCGGTCCACACTTTACCTTCTTGAAATACCCCATCGCATATTCAAACGCAAGAACAACAGCACACCATCTCCAACTCAAGATGGGGAAACCCCGCGTAGGTCCACAATACCTAGTCACGACGAGCAAGAGCTAATAGAGGCTCAGATGATTATCCTGATTCGCCATGCGCAGTCCGAAGGAAACA
The DNA here is from genome assembly GCF_010015615.1 of Cucurbitaria berberidis CBS 394.84. Taxonomy (NCBI): domain Eukaryota; kingdom Fungi; phylum Ascomycota; class Dothideomycetes; order Pleosporales; family Cucurbitariaceae; genus Cucurbitaria; species Cucurbitaria berberidis. Next base: position 5,582,515 of record NW_024468936.1, on the reverse strand, counting down.
AGAATCGCGACATTCACCAGTTCATTCCTGATCATAGGGTGAAGCTCACGCAACATGGCTGGACTCAGGTATGCCTTCTCCCACACTTGTACTCGAACGAGCCAGCACTGACGTGACGTCTATAGGCAGAAGAAGCAGGACGATCACTCCGCTCTTTGCTCAAGCCCGATGACACGCTCCAATTCTTCACCTCCCCCTACCGTCGAACACGCGAAACCACTGAAGGCATCCTCCGCACCCTAACCTCGGATGACCCGACTCCATCCCCGTTTCCGAGAAACAAAATCACCGTCTTCGAAGAGCCACGGCTACGAGAACAGGACTTCGGCAACTTCCAGCCATGTTCAGCCGAGATGGAGAGGATGTGGCAGGAGCGAGCAGACTACGGTCACTTCTTCTACCGCATTCCCGACGGCGAGAGTGCGGCAGATGCATACGATCGAGTCAGTGGCTTCAATGAAAGTCTATGGAGATCATTCAGCGATGACAACTTTCCGAGCGTGTGCGTGCTGGTCACGCATGGCCTAATGTCGCGCGTGTTTCTCATGAAGTGGTGAGCAAATTCAGTTGCTATTGGCTGGCATTTCACTAGTATTAACGTCGCATAGGTATCACTGGTCTGTCGAGTACTTTGAAGATCTCCGTAATGTTAATCATTGCGAGTTCATCATCATGAAGCAAAGCGAAAACAGCGGGCGATACATACTTCAAAACGAGCTACGAACCTGGTCTGAACTCAAGCGGAGAGCGGCCAAGGAGGGGACAACTGGTGCGTCTTCGAGTACACCAAGCAGACCTACACCGCTCAGCGCAGCTGGACAAGTAGGGCTCAATTCATCGCCAATAATACCTACACGCCGTTGGGGTGGCTGTGTAAATGGTTGCAACCACGACAAGGTGAACTACCCACGCCGGCCAATGCGGAAGAATACTATGGACTTCCTTGGGGGTCAGTCGCAGCAGCTACCTCCACCCGCCACCAGTCTGGACGACGAGAAGGAAGACCACCCCGCTGCGGCCCAAGAAGCCGATCACGCTTCAGTCATCAACGAACAAACACCAACGAAACTTTCGCGGAAGCAAAGCACGAAGACTTCGCCTGTATTATCAATGCCACCCACGCCAGCCTCTCCCAACGACGCTTCAAACGACGCCTCTAGCAGCGAGAACGACGAGGCAGCTTCAGCATTGCGCCCGTCCCACCAGCACACCGCGCCGCGAACAGCTGCTATTCTGCGGCACTTGCAGCCGCCCCAGAAAGCGCATGGGGACGGTTTCTCGGACGACTCGGACTACTTTCCTGGCATGCAGCAATTGCATCATAGCACCAATGGTCATCGAAAGTTACTACGAGCAAGTTCAAGGCAGCGACAAGAATCCAAGGAGCGGAAGCTCGCACGTAGACAGACGGAGCAGAGTTGGAGAGAAGAGAGTGGTATGGGGACAGGGGCTCGGACAGATAGATTAGGGGATGGGGATGCAACGAGTGATGAACCCGGATCAGCGAAGCGACCTGGGGCGGCTGAACAGCCGCCGATATTAAGAGAAGCACTCAAGGGCGACATGATTGTCGAAAAGAGCGAGGAAGAAAGGGAACGAAGTGATGAGGAGCTAGATGCGGAGAAGAAGATCGGGGTGGCAGAGGTGGAGAGGATGAAAGAGGCTGAGAAAAGGAGTCTCGATGAGGTGTACTGAGCTTTAGTGGTACGTACGTATCTACTCGGTCATGTTGAATCAAGCCATCTGCCATGGACAGCGCGCGATTGAGATTGTGGCGTGCATGAATCGCACCTGCTTCCAACCTCGCTTGGAAACTTCCATCGCCATCATCAGCCTATTCCCTTCGCATCGCCTCCCCACGTTCCCGAATCCACCTTTTCTGCCATCAGAATCACTAAAATGTCGATAATTAAAGTCCGGCGCGATCGGCGCTCAACATGCGGAGAATATGCAGGTGCGACCCGGCAGATATGGGCGGCTTTATTATGAACTAGCCAACCACACCGCGAGATGCCAGCATTTGCTTAGTTACTTCGTCTACATGAGCTTATTGCAACAACATTTCCACTTTATATTTGATATTTGACGTCTTTTCATCTTTTCTTTCATGCTTCTAGGCCCTTTCAGATTTGAGCTGAGACCAGGTGGAGATGGCGCGATGTTGCGCTTGGTTTACGCATGCTGGTTAAGGTGGTATAGCTCCCTTGTTCACTGCTGAGTATTTCTGCACTTTAATTACGCCAGGTACGTTTTGATCTTACCTGGGAAACAGACTCTGAGGCGGCACATACCTGTTCTCGGGCTAGAAGTAGAATTTTAGTCCTAAGGAAATCAACTACATGCCTCACCCCTCTAATACTGAGAGGCTTTTGAGCATTCGATGATCGTCCCTTCCTCGCCGCCGATCGTTCGTCAGTCAGGCGAGGCTGTCCCGAGGTCATTGTTCAACAGATGTTTCACCTGCTGGGGCTGGCATAATGCTAGGCTAAATCAATTTGCAGGGCTATACCTGCGAAGAACGCCCACTGAACTTCAGTTCACAGCTCGCAATGCCTTCACCAGCGCTTGCTCGGTGTCAAGACGATACACAAGGGTCGGCTTTATTCACCTTGTTAGCCGTTGGTATTAAGTTCTCCCAGTCAGTATGCGACGTTGGGGGTTCCGGTCCCCAGGGACCCATCGGATCCTGCCATTCGACAGTCGATATGAGATGTTTCAATCCTTACATGCTTTGTCGGAATTAGGACCCCTAGCGGCGCGGCTACGAAACATAGTATCACGGACGATCCTGGCCATTGCTCGCGATAGAGTGCTTGCAAAAGCAAACGGCCCTACTAAAGCTTTTCCGCATATCATCACGTCTTGTATACAAAATGATCCGTGCAAAAACCCACGAGTGAAAGATGACACCGATACCTACTTTTCCCCGCTGCAATTTGTCTATTGCAGCGTCGTCGTTCCAAGCCATTCAGGCTCATCTACACCACCCTAGTTGTTGAACAGTCCAATAGGAGTTTTGATTGCAATGACGTTTCGCTAGTCAGGAACATACTTTTTGTTCACAGTCCAGGATACAGGGGAACGCGGTGGACACAGGTATAAAGGCAGGTTATCTGAACCCTAATACGATATCAACGAGCAAGTCTTAGTTCGATCAACTTCAGCCGTCAATCACTTTCAGTACTCGTTTCCAAACACCGGCACTCTTCCACTATGAAGTTCTCTATCGTTGCTATGATGGCCGCTGGGTACGTTCCAACACCTTGGCAAGACTTGATTCATACCATTACTCACACGTGACAGTGCCTTCGCTGCGCCTATTGTCGAACGCCAGGTGCCCAGCCCAACCGCGGGTGTACCTGGGTTCCCTACTGGCGCCCCACGTATGTATATCTTGATTTACGAGAAGGGACATTGACGCTGATTCCCAATAGCGGTTCCCCCTCGCCCTACTGGCCCATTGCCCAGCTTCCGTACGCATTCTCATATTGCAAGAGGACTATAGAAACTGATGTAGAACAGCGGGTGGACCCCGTCCTACTGGCTTCCCGAGTGGTGTACCCTTCCCCACTGGCGGCTTCCGTATGTGATCCTTGACGACCCTTCGTATATGTTCCGGTACTGATTCCAAACAGCTGGTGGACCTCGACCCACTGGTCCATTCCCTGGCTTCCCTAGTGGTGCACCCATTCCAACCGGTGGCTTCCGTACGTGATTCGGAGTCTCTTTCTATATGTTTCGATACTGACTCCCAATAGCTGGTGGACCTCGCCCCACTGGCCCATTCCCTGGCTTCCCGAGTGGCGCACCTGTCCCCACTGGTGGATTCCCGGGTGGACCTCCTAGCGGCGTCCGTACGTTGTCCTTGACACCATCTCGAGGGCCTAGATACTGACTCAATAATAGCCGGCTTTCCTGTCCCAACGCGTAGTCCCCGTACGTTCTATTTGAATGATCACGACGATTCACAAACTAACTCCACATAGCCAGCTTCCCTGTCCCAAGCGGCGTACCAGGCGTACCCTCAGGACTCCCGGGTTTCCGTAAGTCTTCTGCCTGCTTGCATGCCACTTTCGAAAGCCTGCAATTGACGCGTATATACTAACTGCATGTAGCCCCTGTTGGTCCTAGGCCAACCGGCTTGCCTGTCGCTCCTCCCGCATGAGCATGTCGCTACTCGGAGACGCATGGGACCATATCCGAAATGGATGTTGAGGCTCATTCGTAAGAGAGTGACTTCTGTTGATATTTGTATATACCGGAACTCGTATATATCCGAAAATTACCAAACACAATCGTTGAACCACAACTCTGTGGTCTCTTTCCACTCTACTACACTTTCAAAATCAGGTCAGAGATGCTACTTTTCATGGCTATTGGTCTCTAGCACAAGATCTGCAGTGACACGTACTTACCTCTCTCGCTTCGTTTATTTCTGGGACTTACTCTTATGTCGACGAGAGAACCTGACACCATCTTGAGCTCGAAGCCGCAAGATTTCCCACGTAGCCGCTGGGCTCGTATCAAATCATTGATGTATTAATACTTGTTCAAAACTGTGGAATTCAAGTACACATCGACGATGGACTTTCCATCAAAATCATATCATTCCATCTACTGTTTACGAAACCAAAGGAGTGTCCAAACCTCAACCATCTATTCCTCCGCATTTTGCCTGGCCTTGCGCTCCACCTGTGCCACAATTTCGTCCTTGCCCACCTAACACTTCTTCCATTGAAGAAGCAACTGCATCTCGAACTTCGTGTCCTGTGTATCAACACCCAAGACACCAGCGTCCTTGCAGTTAACACGCGCATCAGAATTGACATTGAACAAAGGACCCGCCCTATCCTTAGCACCGCATCGAGACCACACAAGTGCGTCTACGCTGGTCTCCTCCGTGTATCGCTTGTTCGATCCACCAGGGAACGTAACGGAGCATTCCGCCTACAGCACAGGGCAAGAGTTAGCATTTGTTTGCCTCCAACCAAATCACATCATAGCATCGTTAGCTAAAGCAGGAATAAGAACTATCACTTACGTCTTCACTGCTTCCGCTGAAATAAAACAGCGCGCTTAGACTAGCACTGCACTTCTGCGGTACATTCACATATCCGCGAATCACCGTTTTGGCAACCGTGTAGCTCCATCCAGCCGGGTACTCGAGGCCAACGCGCACGTTGCAAAACTTGCGCGCATCCGTGATGGATTTCCCTTGGCCAGTAGCCGCTTCGTAGGCGGCGTATGTTAGGGCGATGAGGGTGCTGTTTTCGCCTACATCACCGGATACGCTGCCTGGTGGGCAGCCAGTGCCGAAGACGGTCACAGCTGGGGAGAGTCAGCGAAAATCGATATTGGGAGATGGGACAGTGCAAAGAGTTTGTTGGATATGTTGAATGAAACTTGGGGGAGAGGGCATGTGCAGCGTACACTTGATGCGGATGTCCTTGACATCAGGCGCGTCGCCGCGTTCAATGTTGGTGACCAGGGGAGAAGCGACCGCGAGGGCTGCGAGGAGGGTGGTAATGAAGAAGCGCATGGTGATAATTTAACAGCAAGAAGCGAGTGTTCGGAAGCAAAGTTTGTATATTTGAATGTTGAGTTGCAAGAGAAGCTGTGATTGTTGCTGATACGTTCCTTCTTCGTTGCAACCCAATGCCTTTATACATGAGCATCGCCATGGTGTCGAGATCCCTCAAAATAGCTTCTGGACAGCTGAGTCCCTTCGATCCTTCTATTTCGCGTTCGCGACACCGTTCAAGTCCACTTCATGAAGCCATCGTCCTACGACAACCCGATGGTCTCACGCGGCGAGCCGATCCAGGCCAACAGAAACGCTTCTTTGGCAAACGCTTAGTAAGGCGGCTTTTTTGATGCCGTAGTAGCTGAGAGACGGCCGTGTTTCGATGGTGCAAGCAAGTCGTACTGCAGGACATTCGATATTGTGCATCCGGTCAAGAAAAGCCACGACTGGTTGTGGCAGCGGGTCGAAGGGCATTACCGTTCAGCATGCTTGCTCAGCTCGTATCCCCGCGTAAATTTTCGGTTTATAGTTTTTTTTCCTTGGATTAACATACCTTCGAACAATTGACACCAGCGAGCTAATCTACTCGGGCTCTCGTTCAAGTGGAAGAGCATATTTGCTTCACAGATTTCGTATGGAATGTAAAACGCTTTCCATCCCACTTAGAATGATCCGTATGTTTAATTTCGCTACTACTTCGGTCAAACGAAGATTGCTCATAACAGCGTTGTCCCCAAGACGAGAGAAAAAGGTAACACATATCGGCGTCCTTGTCTCACCGTGGTTTCACATGTGTAAGTGGCTTTGTAGCGAAGAGTGAAGCGAGAAGTAGTGCTCTTGTTACAAGTCTCGATCGATGCAGGTAATACGATCGGAAGTGGTACGACGTGAGACGATTTCGTCCCCACGGCTTGGGTTGGCAGATATGCGACTGACGAGCGTCGCCCGCCTTCTGCTTTGAGGTACGAAATCAATACAACGGCTACTTTAACGGTATTTGGCTAGCTTGAATCACTAGGTGTTCCCGGGACGCTGTTCCCAAATTCGGGGGACATTTAAGAAATCAGTCCTGAATTCAGTTCCTGTTCGAGCATTATTTCTCTTTGACAAAGAGACATTCTTCTAGAGATATGATATTTACTTGTCACAGAGAAATGCAAGGCTATAGATACATGTCTTCTCTGAAAACTCTTATTCTAAGGAAAGCAAACATCTCATACAGTGTGTATGTAGGTGTTGGGGGATTTTTACATAATTCCAGAGGGAAGGTGGTACGGGTAAGATGGAGTATTCGGCCCAATCAAGCCATTCGCCCAAGTGTATGTCCTCTTGTGTAGAGTCAGCTACGACGCTGTGTCTGAAACTTGTACGACGCAAGCTTTTGGCGACTAGCATAATGTCGAGTATTCACACCCGGCAAACTTCCGCAGGCGTCAATATGCTCAAACAAGTGGAGATGACTCGGCCGTTGATACTGCTCGAAGTGAGATGTTGCATTTGAGCTTTTTCGTGGAAAGTCTTAGGCGACAGTAAGTATTTTCCGATCTTCCAGAAATAACGCCACATAACATGGATTAAACTGCCATTTCGAGAGTGCACATATGTCGCGAGTAATTCTGCTAAGGTCATTCTCATCCACTTCCACACTACGACGACAACCAAACATAGCTCCTACTCAGGCCATGTTTCCAACTGAATCGGCGCAGCCAACGCCACATTTTATCCAAGATTGTCCCAATGCTATGCCACATCGGAACCCATCCGAGTACTCTGCAGCTCAGCTCTCAGCTCCCAGCCTCCAGGTTACCTCGAACGCCCTACCCCGCAGCTTACTCCCAAAGCTCACACTGGGCTTTGTCGAAGTCTAGAATAACCTTCTAAACTCGGGCCTAACTTAGTCGAGCCAAGCAATGTAAGCAGTGTTGTGTAAATATAGCATCCATGTATTCGCTTACAGAACCAATAAGAACACCACCACGAAGATAGTGGCTGTGGCTGAGTGAATGTCCACCAGCTGGTGGACTGCGGAAGAAGATTACGAACAGGGTTAGGGGCGTAAGCATGCTGCATCTGCTCAGCCGGATCATCTGTTTGACTGACCGCTTGTCAGACCGTGCTTCTAATCTTCCCTCCAACAAACTATGCGAATGCTCGCCCGAGTCCAGTTAGTATGTGAGAAAGGCGGAGTAGCCTCATCAATCGTGGAAATATGATGATGGCTGAGCGTAGTATAGGTCTGTCGGGCGCAAGGTCCCAACACTGCGATATCGCATTGGGACACTACCAGGCGAAAGTCACTACGAGCATCGTTGGTTGGTTGGTTGGTATTGTTTTTCGTCCGAAGGACTGTAGCTATCTATCTACTGTTCCGTGGCCTCCCTTGGGGCATTGGGACGTGCGAAGAAGTGGAATTATGGTGCTGTCACACCACCACTGAACGCATTTCTTGGGCCCGCGAGGGTTGCCTGTGTCTGTCTGTACATCCGCTCCCCCTCCAACTACGAGCATCGTTGTAAGCCTGAAGGGCACTTCAAAGTATAAGATGAAGAAGAATCTGCGCTCCATAGTACTCTCATCTCACAACACAACAACAAAACAACAACTTTTCCATTATCTCCTACTTTGTTTTCCATCTTGTCTCTTTGCGACATTCACTTCTCGCCAATAATTCTAATCTACCACTCTTACCCACAAAACCGACCAAAAAACCGACCAACTTTTCAAAATGAAGGCCTCCATGATCATCGCCAGCACTGTGGCTCTCTTCTTCTCCGGCGCCCTCGCAGCACCCACTGTACCCGCCCATCTGCCATCCGACTACTTCACCTTCTCCCTCATCAACGACCAAACCGGCGCTAGCGAGATCCGCACTGTCATCCGAGGCGAGTCGCCCGTCACACTCGCTGAACTCTTCAAGAACACCCGGCTGGTGCAAGGCGGCCATGTCATCGCCACATCGGCGCAGGCCCTCGCCCCCTCTGGCCGCGCTATCAAGTGTGTCTTCACCAACCTGCCCGCGGGCAAGGTGTTCAGGTTGAACGATCAGGAGCCTTTTGCTGATTTGGATGGCAATGACAAGGCTGCTGTTCCTACCGATGTCACCGACTTCACTTTCGAGTGCGAGTAGGAGATTGGGAGCAAAGAGCATATTTAATAGATGCCATGGCTGCTGGCTGGGGCTTTTTGTTTTGTTCTTTTGGTTTACAATGCATAGCGCTGCGATTTGGGATTCATCTTCTGGAGTTTTTATTTACAAACACATTCCTTCAGACTTGATTATAGTCATTGGGTTATTGGAAGCTTAGTAGCTAATATCACTCCTTCGTACATGTGGTCAATTGACTCACGTACGGTGCACATATTCTAGACTTTCGTGATTAATCATATTTCAAATTTCCTTACTATCTCTGACGAGAGCTACTTCATGAAAACTCCTTTCCCTGAATAAGAGAGAATAGGAAGGGTTCAGAGCTCGTCAGAGCGCTTAGTCAATCATGGAGGTGGTACTGCAGTGTGAACTGCTCGAAGTTGATTGATGCAATAACCATAACTACAATAGAATGAACATATTTCCGTAACCTTCAGAGCGAAATGAATTATTTGTATTTGAAAGAGTTCAGAGATAGTAGAAGCGGTGCTCAGCGGCCTCAACTCTCTATATAGCGCTCACTACATCATGTGTTACAATATATATCATAGAATGCAAACAGTCAAATTAAACCATTGCTATTTTACAGTCTTACGCAAACTAGAAGATCAACGGTCAAGACCTTTATAGGAACCAGCACTAGCCTCTAAACAACCAGCTCCTTCTACCTCTCCCAAACGCATGAAAGAATTTGACTGAAGCTCTTATATGCTAATAAGGATGATGGATGATGACGATGATACATAATTAATGACACTAGCCTTGACAAAGGGCAAAGGTAAGATATTAAGAGCAAGAAAAAGAGTGACATAACGCCAGTGAATGCTTTCGCTTTGTTTCTACAATGAACGCAAACAACGCAACTCAATTATGCCCAAACCCATAGAACAAGTGTCGCAACCTAAGGCAAAAAAGAAAGACTTGGTCCGGTGCTCACCCCTTTCTACGAAAAGGAATAGTTTAGTTGCTGCTACTTGTTAGCTTTATGTTCGACAATTACAAAGTGTGGGCCACAACTCGTGTCATAGGTGAGGGAATGGACTTACTATATCTCCAACGGCGCAATCTGATCGACGTTATACAACCACCCTCCTCCCCTCTCTTCATTCTCTAACCAATCGTACGGCCAAAGAACAAGATGGCCCTGCACTAGCTTGAGCAGATTTCTCGCATCCTCCTTCTCCAACATAGCGTCTGAGTCCGTGGCGTGGAATTGGCGGGCGCTAGACTTGGTAGTGGCACGGCGGCGTGAACGCTTCGTGGAAGAGCGGTGGGGGTGTTGTGACTGAGAAGGGAGCGGGGGTTCGGAAATGGTAACGTTGCGGCCACGAGCGGTACTGTTTGCAGGATTGTTGGTTGCAAAGTCTGTTCTTTCGGTATCAGGAATCGGCGGTGCTGGTGGGAAGGTGAAGGTCTTTCCTGGTAGCTCGGGATTCATAGGGCTCACAATGGCATCATCTGCTGGCCTTCTCCCTACGTTGTCGTTCAAGGTTGAGCCAGAATTAGTATCAAGGTTGAGACCGCGGGCCGTAGGTGGGGGTGGACTCTGGCTTTGCACACGCTTCTCCTGGTCTTCAGCCCATTGTTCTACACCACCAATGCGCGAGTGGTGGGTGAGGGTATCGCCGCTTTTGTCGGGGTTGCTTGTTACTTTTTCGGTAAGTTTGTCGAACTGAGCTTCCACCTGCTTACCGACGTTGCTAGCGGCTGTTGTAACCTTATCTGTGAGTCCAGTGCCTGGTGGCCCAGTCTTGCCAGGGGCATCTTGCGCTCTATGCTGCTGACTCTTTTCCCCTCCCTGAGCCTTCGAGAACCTTTCCGCAAATGCCGCGTACTCCTGATACTCTTTCCACGTCTTGACCTCGTTATCGGGCATGCAGCGGAACACTTGACGGAAAAGTTTGGTATTGTTCTCTGCGACCTGGTGCCATGTGTCGAGATAGAACGCGTCATTGATAGGGTCGCGCATGCAGTCCTCGGTAACAATGGGTCGTCGCATGTCGGCAAGAAGGGGATTGATGACGCCAGAGGAGGCGTGGCTGAAAGTGCGTTGGAGTGGTGGTCCACCGATGTCGGTATCGTCAGCCGGAGGCAGGGCGGGTAGCTGGCTTAGCTGCGTCAACCCTAGCTTTGCCGTGTCCATGCGTGGTAACCGAGGTGGTGGGAGGCCAGCATAACCATGGCCCTCATGATGACTACTTAGCGCGCTGTTCCTTGTACCGGTGGTGTTACTACGACCGCGTGTTCTAGTAGTTGAGTTCTTCTTCGGTGTAGCCGACAAGCCTTCAGCGGCGACGTCGACCACAAGCTTCTCATGGCCATGGTCATCGATATAAGAGTCCCGCCCTCGCGCTATACTGGGACGGCTATTTTCGACCTCGATCATATGGTCCGCACCCTCTCCACGGACGTCCTTTTGATGGGCTGGGTTGCTCTGAACCCGAGGATCGGATGATTCTTTCTTGTTGGGCTTCAGGTTAGGATTCTCTGCTTGCGCCCAGTCGAAATCGTGGTTGAAGCTGTGCAACTTCTCAGCACGAGCTATAAGATCATCCTGCATCTTGTGGTTGTTCTCTTCCAACTTCTGTTCGGTCTCTCGGTGGGCTGTTGGAGATGAAGGTGTCGAGGATTCAGTCTGAAACGCGGTGCTATCGGCGTCGGACATCTGGCTCGCCAGGTCTTCATCAGTGATGCAATCGACGTCAATGCCCAGATGCTCGCGCATGAGCCGAACGCGAAGCGTGTGAGGAAACTTTCCGACTTTGTATGGCTGGCCTGCCATGTACGAGTCGAGCACCTCTGTGTCTCGGATGATGGCAGCAACCTCAGAGTCTCGCGAGCCCAGCATAGAACGCTCATTGATATTCGCTGATCCAATGATAGCAACTCGATCATCGACGACCATGACCTTGGCGTGAATGTAGAGTTGCTCCGTGACAACCATCTTGTTCGGACCAATCTCACCCCAAGCCCTCAAAGCGTAGAAGTGAATGTAATCCTCCGGCTCGATACCGGCTGCTCGAAGGCGCCCAAAAATCGAGGTTTCACCACGGCAAATGCTGTGATACTGGCATGTCATGATGAGGCGAACACTGCTTCCTTCCTGCTCATCAACAGTATTCTGGTAACCAGGCATCAGAGGCAACACAATACACGCTCTCCAATCTTCGTCGTTCGCGTGAGCGCGCTTGATGCGGTCGACTATGGCATCGTTGATCTTGTTCTCGATCTTGGTGCCCAGGACCTCACTACTGCTGATATAGAACTGGTTCTCAATATACACAAAATGCTCGGATGTGGCGATCATTTGGACGTACGCATTCATGATACTGTGCTCGACCTTGTTGGGTGTACCAAGAGACCAGGCACATGCGGAGCGCAGAATCTGTACCTCGCACGTGCCATCTAGTCCAAGAGCTTCAATGTCTGCTGGATTGAAGTCTGGTGGAGGAAGCAAGAAGGGTGTTGGCCGAGAAGGCTTCCGCTGCCGCAATAGATAATTCCACCGCTGAACGAAGTGACGCGTCAAGTCGCGTGCTGGTTGGCCGACAATCTGCATGGCGATGTCATGCCATGGCATCCTGGGAACTTTGGTTCGGTCATACATCTCTTCGTATGGCTTGTCGAGGGCGAAGAAGTCCTGCACGCGCGGGTTCGAGTAGTCTTTACCGGGCCACAGCTGACAATGATCCGCATCCTTGGGGGTATCGTCAAGCTCAAACCCTGTAGGCTTGTCGTCGACCACGGAATGCTGCGGTGTATCCCAACGACCCAAGCACAGATCGACACCTCCACAGAAAGCGACCGTGTGATCGATGACGCAAATCTTCTCGTGATGTGACCAGAAGAAGGTGTTTTGACGGATCTGATTCGGCGACCGCTGGACGAAGACATTTGGATGGAGGTCGAGTAGGGAGAATTTGGAGTACTCGGAATCAATAGGAATGGCAGCGCCGATGTTGCGATACATTATGACGAAAATCTTGACACCTTCTTGCGCTTTCCGCTGGAGTAATCTGTCAAGTCTCCACTTTTGGCTTATGGCAGCTGGGCGTCGCAAGTACAATTCCGGACTTAACCACCAATCGTGAATGTAGATAACATCGCGAGCCATGCTGATGGCCCGCGAGACATTCCACATGTAGTCTCGGCCATCAACAAGCCACTGGGCGTAAATCTTCTTTCGTACCGGGGCGAAGCTGTCAAATCGCTGCCGTTGCGACCATATTGTGTTTTGCGACATGAACGTTATCGACTCTTCGAACTGCTGTAGCATCTTGTCATTTCTGGCAAGTAGCTTCATCTTGCGCTCCGAGTTGACAAGTTTTAGCTGGTGGTGACCTGTGGCCGACGCCTTGGCCTCGCTTGCAATTTCCCTGGCCTTTTTGTCCCTAATTCTGCCCGACTTTGATTCGAGATTGAAATCCGCGTCAACTAAAAATACATCATAGACGTTCATCTCCTCGGGAGAGTCGACACAGACAATGTAGCTGTGTCTCACAAGAAACCACTTGGGCCAGTGGCGAGTCATCATGGGAATGCGTGCCCATCCCTTTCGGTTGTCGACCCCTTTCGATGACTTGATCATTAGGTGTCCCTCTTTGCCATGGTAACCACCCTCTGCGGCTAAACGCACACCGAGGGCAGACAGTTCCAAGAATTTGCAGAGTCGATTGCTGTCAGGACGGAAGATGAGGTACGTCATCAGCCCTTTGATGTAGGCTTCCAACTTCTTTCGTTGGCGATCATGATGGGTTTGCTTTGTTTGTAATGGCTGGCCCGCCGTTCCTGCGAAGCTACCTTGTCTTGCGGAAAGAGGACCAATGGCGCCTGGAGTTTGGTCTCCACCTACGCTTGACTTTCTGCGAGCCATGAAAGACGATTTGTTGCGTTTACCCCGGGGAGGACGATCTGTCGCACTGGCATAACCATCCGGTCCACTGGCTAGGCCTCCACCAACCGCAAGTTCCTCTTCTTCCTCCTCCTCCTCGTCTAAGATGCCGTACCCTCGCAGACCTCTGAGGTAAGGTAACACGCTTCTGGGAAAGCGAGGAAGTTTTGTTCTTGGATCTTCTTTCTCTTCCTCTTTCTCGTCCTCACCCTCCTTTCCCTTCTCCTTGATCTCTCTCCCACGGTTGGCGGGACGGCTCCGGAATGCGTCCTGCTTCTCCTGAATCTTGAATTTGAGATGTAGATTTGCAAAGTCTGTAACAGTCCTGTATACAACCCACTTCATCCGGGTCATTCCGCTTCCGTATTCCAGCTCTATACGCAGAGCCGTATGTCGATCGCCTTCTTTATCCTTGGTCTTGTCGGTATCTGTGATGGTAACCCTGAGTTGCTCCAGAAGTACTGGTATGCGCTTGTGGCCGTGCTCATCACGCTGGAACATGCTGGCGAGAAACAAGGCGGCGGGCGCTCCTGCTAGTAGTTCTGCCATCAACTCTGCAGACTTTGCATGATCCACCTGTCGTTCTGCCTTGGCCCGATTGCCCAATAATTTGAGACTGTTCTTGATCGACTTCCATTTCTGAGCACTCAGACTTGAAGTACGCTCGCCGCGCATCCGCCACGGAGAAGGATGTGTGTCTCCCGCATTCCCCTTGAAGGAAGTCAAGCTTCTTAGATGGCCTGGCCGTCGTTCATGTTGGCCATCCTCGTCTGCGTTGGGATCGTGCCTTCGCAGACCACCATAGGAAAGACCCCTAGCACTGTGTAGGCCGCGTGTCCACGCGCTCTCTTTGGCGATGCGGGAGCGTCCTTCGTCTTCTGAGTAGCCCTGGCGATCGTTTTCAGGTATGTCATCCATCGTGCCACGACGTAGGAAACCAGGTCGAGTCGAGGTGGGTGTCATGTTAGGCGAATCGCGCGAAAAGAAGGAGTTTGTCTGCTTGGGGGTTGTAGGGGCCGTCTGTGTGCCTTCGCCTTCGCCATCGAACCAGCGCCGACTCCGTTTTCGTCTTCGTGGAGGTCTTGAGACCCCCTCGCCGGCACTCGACTCGCCATCAGCGTCTGCTTCACTGTCAATGTCGTACCGCGGTTCGTCGCGTTCTGAGTTTGGTGATAGCTGGCCGTGAGGTGAGCCCTCGTGATTCGATGAGACTGGGGCGATTCCGCTCTGGCTCCTGCCATGGCCCTGCATTGGTGATGCCAGCGCCCTCAGCTTCCCCATCAGCGATGTGCCCTGCCGGTCCTTATCCTTGCCCTTGCCCTCAACATCCTCGACGTCCCATGACTGCTGTCGCGAGTCGGGTCCCATTGGATCGGCAGTGTGTGTCTTGGTTCGAGCAAACTGGACGCTTTTTCGTTCTCGTGGGGCATCAGAGGTCTCGCCTTCGGTAGGGTGTCGCGAGATGGGCGCAAAGGGCGGATAGTAGGAGCCAGTGGATCCATTTGACATGTGGGAGGCGGGCTTATGCGCTTTAGGGGGAGGTTCGGCCATGTCTCTCGGTTCCATAGCCCCATTTGATGCGGGGAGTGCTATGTGAAAGGGAAACTCGGAGGGCTCATTGGAGGACAGTGGCGAGCCAGTCGGGGCAGATCGCATGATTTTGGGAGCGCCATTCGCAGGCGAAGGGATGAGAATATCTTCTGTTATGTTTGCATTTTGCTCTAATCGCAGTGGCGATAGTCCCCGGCGAGGCTTTTCTGTCCCGGCAGCGAGTGGAGGCGACATGGTGCGAGGGCTACGGGCTGTGTGTGAGACATTGGGCTCTTGCGAGTCGGCCATGGCTGCGGCCGAAGTGGTGGTATCGAAAGGAGGCCCTGAGCAAAGAGAGTGAGCTCTACGGCTTTCAAGGAGAGTTCAGGTTGCCGGGAAAGGCGTAGTTCCTCGGTTTGTGATAATGTTTATACTGCCATGATGCGTATGGGGCACCCGCCGTCACGGAAAGATTGGCGAGGAGAAGATGAGGACAGAGATAGTCGCTTGTTGTTTTTCTGCGTAGAGGTAGCAGACTTGTAACTAGAATGACGCGTGGTACTGGGGATGATTATCATCTCTGGACTGGTCCTTGCGGCCGTGTGGTAATCTCCCATGCGGTGGTTTCCCCCAAGCGCTCTGGCGCGCTAAGACATTGGCGTCACCCCTTGCCCTCCGCCTTCTTGACCGCCTGCGCGATCAACAGCAACACCTCCGACCCTGACAGCATCCACGCTCGATGCACAGGTCGTCATGCCCATGAATCCTAATATCCTCGGCCGGAGACGCTTCATACAGCTTCGATTATGTACATAGCAGCATCCATCGATCCTCCGTGGCTGGCCGCGCCCCCCGCGCAGGTAGCGTCCTGAAGCTCCAGCACAACGACAGCGACAGTAGGCTATCTAGCTCTAACATTCCAAATGGCCGTCCCGTGGCACCGTAGTTTGTTCGTGCTGGTTTCGGCTGCCTCCACGTAGTTGACAGGCGTTGGCGCGAGCAGAGTCCACTTCCCATTGCTAGGAGACCAGTTGATGTTGCCGCCAGCTAACAACCTCGGAAGTCCAGCGTGCCCCTCCGCAATCGACGTGATGGAATCCACTTGAGAGGAATGACGAGCTCCACCTCCGCCTCCGCACTCCTCTAATCACTTCTTCTACTCGTTAATAGCTCTAGCGAACCCCAAAATGGCAGCGACGACAAACCCTCTCCACGGCACCCATGCTGCGACCGACCCAACCGTCTCCTCCCAAACCTACACAATCGCCGGCATCCTCGTCACCGTCCATGGCCTCGTAGAACTGCCTCCCTCCGCCTCCTCAGTCGCCTGCTTATGGCTCCTTCACCCACGTCTCCAGAAAAAAGAAACAATGGCCCCAATCGCAAACCAGGTTATCTCAGCATGGAACGCCCGAGTCAGCCAAGCGCGAGCAGGAAATACATCCAAAGGCCTGATTGCAGTAGCTTTCGACCAGAGGAACCACGGGAGCAGACAGGTCGATGAACTGCACAACCAGGCGTGGAGAGAAGGAAATCCCAGGCATGCGCAGGACATGTTTAGCTGCTACCACGGCACTGCAACCGATACTTCGCACCTCATAGACCACCTCGAGTCCTACATCTTCACTGCCGCCAACGGGCCTAGGATCACACAACACCTCGCCCTTGGCATCTCGCTCGGCGGCCATGCAACATGGCATTGTCTCTTATCCGACCCCCGTATAACTGCCGGCGTTGTGGGCATTGGGTGTCCAGACTACACGCGCCTGATGACGGATCGCGCACGCCTCTCGAAACGGAAGACGTATACTGAGACTTCACCGCCAGGCGCGTCGTTCCTGGGCTCACCGGATTTCCCTCTGGCGCTGCAGGATGCCATCGCGCAGTATGATCCCGCTGGTCTCCTGTTGCCCGGTCAATTCAATCCCACAAGTGCTGATCCGCAACCCGACAAGGCCAAGTTGGACCGGTTCAAGGTCTTGCTTAGAGAGAGGTTACAGGGAAAGCAGATTCTGAATCTCAGTGGCAAGGTGGACAAGCTTGTGCCGTATGCAGCGGGTGAGCCATTCTTGAACGTCTTGAAAGGTGTGTTACAGCAAGAGCCCAGTCTGAATATTGCCTTTGAGGATGTGCTGTTTGATGGCGTGGGCCATGCGTTTCCAACGGCCATGGCGGATAAGGCGACCGAGTGGCTATGCAACGTGCTAGCAAAGGCCGAGGTTTCGAGTAAGATATAGAACAACTCCATTCAGTTCAGAGGTGCAAAAGTCTCCCGAAAGAGCCATCTTCATTACTACTAAAACAAACCCTTTATACAAGTAGTCTTGGACTATTTAGATCTTGTTTTTTTAATTCTTCGCTTGCACGTCCCATCATAGACTACATGGACATGACGTATACAATCGACATTCTTCCAACGCTTCAGCTTCATACATCGTGCCCCATTACCGTCACGCACCAAGGACACAGTATCAGCCCCATCCATAATCTCCAAGATGAAAACCCAGCTATCCATCCGGTTTAGATGCAATGTTCACTTCCACATCCCTTCAACCATGGCGCCAAATTCTTCGCCCCCTCTACTTCTCCTCTGCGCTTGC
This sequence comes from Cucurbitaria berberidis CBS 394.84, assembly GCF_010015615.1. Classification (NCBI taxonomy): domain Eukaryota; kingdom Fungi; phylum Ascomycota; class Dothideomycetes; order Pleosporales; family Cucurbitariaceae; genus Cucurbitaria; species Cucurbitaria berberidis. Next base: position 5,564,822 of record NW_024468936.1, on the reverse strand, counting down.
ATTTGTATTCCGACATCGCAGTCTCAACTTGACATTCCCCTCTTTCTGCCGAACCTCCTCTTCCATAGCTGAGGCTCGACGCGTGGTACGCCTGTCAGACTCAATACGCGTGGCTTGATCCGTAGCAGATGGTTCAACCGCGGCCTTTTTCTTAGTCTTCGGTTTCTCTACCACGACGACGTCGTTGGTTGGGACTGGTATGTCGCCTTCTGACTTCTTTGCTTTACCCTTGGCCGCGGGTTTGGGTTTGGGTGCGGGCTTCGACTGCTTGGGTGCTGTAGCGTTGGGAGCAGCAGCGGCAGCAGTGTCGGTGGACTTTCGAGAGCTGGCGATGCGCTTGCCGCGGAGAGGGCTGAAACCGTACTTATTCGCCCTCGGAGTGCTAGAGGTGGATACCATGTTCGTAGCTGGCGTTCCGACTCGGGATGCGGAAGGTTTGGGGGCCTTGGTAGAAAGGAGTAGAGGGGTTGCATTGCCTTTTGTTTTGGCCTTCGCCTTCGCCTTCGTGATGGCGGCATGTGACCAATCTTCGTCCTCGTCGTCATGTCCGTCTCCAACGTGCTCCTTTGTAAAGCTTCCCGTAGAAGTGGTTTTAGAGCTTGAAGATACCTGTTCTTCGAACTTGGTATCACCTCGCGTATGCCGCTTGCCATATCCGACATAAAGTGGGTGTGTGTGATCGATCGACGGTAGCCCTTGGTCATTGTGGTCATTCCTCTTCGAGCCCTTTGCCACCTTCTTTGCTTGTTCAGCTTTGATCTTCGGGGGAGCGCTTATGGTAACATCATCCGTTGGCTTCCCAAACTCGATTTTTGCTGCCGAAACCAGTTCTTGTGGCTGTTCCTCTTTCTCGTTATTGACACTAATTGCTTTTCTCCCTTTGCCTGCTCTTTTGGCGGTCGCACTTTTCCCTTTCTTTGGCGCAGGCCCTGGAATCTTCCTGATGATGACCGCACTAGGACGTTTCTTGGGCTCAGTGGGTGCCATGCTCGAAATATCAGTCTCGATTGTGGGCACAGCGTCCGACGTGCTCTTTTCGACTAACATGAATGGATCGTCAGCGTTATCCACAGCCAGTGGTCCCTCGACGGCCTTTACGCTCGACCTAGGTTCGTTCGGATCAAGATGAAGCACAAGGTGGGGACCAGGTACAGTGGAAATGTCTCGATTCTTACGTCGATTTCTAGAATCTTCTCGTGCGGTGTTGTCATTAAGATTGAAGACTTCGAACGGAGATACGGGGTTTCTCGCTCGTGACTTGCTAGGCGTCAAATTAGAGGCAGCAGTTGAAGCATGCGGGGCGGGCGTGACAGGAACATCGGCATCACTGTAGTGCTCTGGCATGTCCACATTATCATTGTAGTCGGGCTGTTGTAGCCCCAGTGTTCTGTCGACGCTCGGCTCACCAGCCACTCCTTGTATACTGGTAGAGGTCGGTTCTTGAGGCTGCCGTGAGTACTTGCCAACCGCAAAATGATCGAACCTCGACGTGGTTTGTTGTCGGTGATGCTGAGGCTCTTCGAGGGTCTGTACTCCTTTCGCATCGGAACCTTCATTGATCGACGTTGACATATCAAGCTTGGTGTTCGTTGCTGGAGCTGTAACAGCATTGTGTGACTCAGCCGGTGTATTAATTCTTTGCTTCTTCCTAGCTGGCATATCCTCTTCGGTGTCAGTCGCAACTTCTGATATATGGGGGGGTGCGAGGCGCTTGCGAGTATCGGCGGTTTTTGCTTCGGATGTCGGTTCTGATGTCGAAGACTGATCACAGTCAACCGTGGCTCCAGTCTCCATTTTCGACGATGGCAGCAGTGAATTCGGCGTTTCAATAATGGGGGAGACTTCGGAGCTGATTTTCTGGTCATCTACTGACGTTTCCTGTGCACTTTCGTTCCCTATCAAAAGTTCCACGTGCAGCGACTGTGATGACACGGCTATGTTCTCCGGAATGTTCTGAGTATCTTTAGAGATACCCAGTAAACTTTCCTTACTTTTTCTATCTAGAGCAACTTCTTCGTACGAAGTATCGACGCCGAACTCAAAGGGAGAAGGAGGTAGCTCCTGGATGATGTCGATCTGTCGCGTCGATGATGCACCCTGCGAAGGGGGACTATCTTTCGCTAGCAAACTTTCTACCGGGTTGCTAGGACTGGCTGGATATGCAAAATTGTCGTGATCTATATATCCTTCCGGCCGAAGGTCAGAATAGTCACCAGGAGAGGTCTCTGCGATGACATCTTGTAGCTGTTCTCGCCAACGATGACCAGGGTCTAGGCTTGGGCTATCAACGAGCGCTGAAATAAGCTCTACCGGTAGCGAACCTGTAGGCTCCTCTATGATTGCCTCCATGGAAACTGCACTATCTGCATGGAAACTTGGGGCGTCATGCTCCCTGCTATCCTCTTGAACTGGAAAGAACGGCTGGATATGAGCAACGCTGTCGTGACGAGGAGGTGTATTATGTATCTTTGAAGGCTGAGAGGCTATCTCATTTTCCTTATCTCCGTAGGTTACATCCATTTGCATAGTTGAGAGTACTGATCCTACTTCTCTGGATAGGGACGACATGTCGAAGGAACCTAATTCGCAAAGATCTTCTGGCTCTGGTGTCCCTTCGTCACTCCGCTTCGTATCGAGGAAAAGTTGCGTCGACAGAAGATGCGATGAGGCAGCAGGTTGAGGCTCTCGCAACACGAGCTCATGACAACTGGAGGTGCTTTGACGCGAAAAACTTCGTGTGAAAGACATCCGTTCAGCGTTCTTGGCTATCCCGGTGGTGTCCTCCACCTCCTGCACGTCGTCGACATTGGCCTTTTCTGTGGCGAAACCCACGTCCTGGGCCTGATGTTCTCCAAATGAGGCATCTTCATATTCCTGCGATGCTGGCGTACGTACGTCTTTGGGCCCCACGGTTGGGTTATTTGGCTCCGCGATAGCTAGGGCGACGTCGATATTCGCACCATCTATGCCATTTGCACGTTTATTATTGGGTTGAGGACTAGCAGAGCGTAGCTGAATCTGACTTGTTGAGATCGTGGTGGGTGATATCTCAATATCCTCTCGGGGAAGGCGCGGGATTCGGATGGGCGAATCAGTCACTAGATACGACGCGTCGCTTTTCGCAGGCTCGGAAGTCCGCTCAGTCGAATGCGGGCCAGTGCTCATGCCCTGGACATGGTCACTAGTTTCGGTGTTTACTAGTGGCTGCTGCTGATGGTGCATTCTAGCATCTAAGAGACTGTCTTCGGGATTATATCCAGTCGTATAATCTCTAGCCTGGAGGTTGCAGCCATGTTGACAATTTTCTTCCTGTGTATCACCAGGCGGCTCTGGAGATTTTTTCCCTGACCAATCGAAGCTCTCAATTTCTTGAAGGCCATCTTCCCAGCTGTTGGTATTGGGGCTATACGCGTAATATGTGGGGGAGTGTAGGCCGCCCTCCATGCGGCCATCGGGCTGGACGTGTGGCGCGTCGTAGGTGTAACCGACTTCGTCAAGGGTCCACATAGGTATATGCTGCCATGGCGACATCTCGCTATCGGGTGGTGTTGCGAACATCTCACCTTTATACATGGAGGACAGTAGTTGAGGTTTGTTGTCTGTGTGTTCATTAGACACGAGGTCTATCGCGTTCCCTGTTGATGTAAACATGGAATCGGGTGTACAAACAAAGTCCCAAAAGGGAAGGAGTGCAAACAGCGTTGACGAAAAGCTTTTGGGACATCCACGCCTTCACCGCATGGCGAAGTGAAGGTGAGAATAGCCCGCGACTTCCCAGAGGTTCAATCTAGAACCCCGTGAGGTTTCAGTATCCAGTAAAGGTTCTGGAAGCGTCGAATCCGGCAAACAGAAAGGTGGCTTTGAATTTGCGTGGACCAGGCTGTTTTGGGTCGGTTGAAGATGATTTGTCGCCGCGAAGTGCCAAAAGCAAATCACACCCCCACCAAGCGCAGCGGCGTACATACACGCAATTTCCAGTACCGTTTCTCGTGTTTGGGAAGTAGCTAGAAAGTTTAATTGAAGCTGTGAGGTGAAAGGGAAACGCCTAAAGTGCGTGTACGCGCTCCCACGTGATGACGTAGCTTCATGCAAGTAAACGAAGGGCTCCACCGAATGGTGAAGCTGGGAGAAGGCCATCCAACCTGAGAGGAGAGTGAGAAGAGTAGGGGTCGTCATTTCATGTATTAGATCAATGTTATTATGAGTTGTTGAGTGCTGAATCTAGCTAGCTCATACCTTTCCGTCGTTGAAGGTATTCAGCCTTCCAAGAAAGGGTGATGTCTAGCTTGGTGCAGCCCGTAGTGTCGTATAGGTGGCTCAAGACTAATGCGGATAGATACATAGTTGTTCCCTCATCAGGCCGCTATATCGGTATAGCGTTGCTTATCGCATTCCCGGTATCAACAGGCAGAGCAAGCACCCTGTATACATCAGCGCTGAACTATTGGTGAGCAAGGTCGGCATCAACTCACTTCTTGCCCGCGTCTGTCGCGCAACAACAACACAAAAGGCTCGCTGGCCAACAGACGATCTGGGACATGTAAGTTAATGACCGGGCGCAGGTGAGTGAGGGCGCCAACGTACCGCCATGCCTACGGTAACGAGAAACCCGAGTGTCGGGCCTACGACTTTGCAGTGGCAAGGATTCTGGTCTCTATTCATTATCAGAAAGATCATGAATTCTGGAATCGGGCATTCATACGTTCCGCACTGGAAGCACACGATGGGAACAGGGATACAGTCGCACATGTTTAAAGCGTAGAAAAAGGGATGGAGATCTCGCAGTCGCACCAGGCGGTCTCTGGGCAGCAGTAGAACAAAGGACAGCAAATGGCGCTTCAAGATCTTGAAGAGTAGGATGATACTAGAAAGAATCTGAAGTTGAAGCCTCGGGGGCCACTATGACGCGTAGTGCAGACGCTAGTGTCGCTACGTAATCTTCCGGTTGATCGCGCAGTCACGATCAACACGCGTTTGCAACAGATCTCTTCACTGTTTCGCGAACACAGAGGAATTATTCACGCAGAGGAATTATTTGCGCATTCAATCCACGTAAGGCGAATACAAGGCGTAGCAGGATGCACCGAAGTGATTAGTTTACAGGTCTAGTCTAACCTCGCGATTCTATATTGTAGCTATAGTAAGTAGTACCTAGCCTTGTTGCTATGCCAGAAGGGTTTCAGCATATTAAGATTATAAGGTCAGTTGTGTGCGCAAACAATTGCGAATATATCCCCAGTATGCGATGTTACTAAGATCCGCAAAGTACGAAAGTGCACCTTTTCAATTGCGGGCGGCGGCTGTTAGGTCTCAATACTACACCAAACTCTTCTGGCCTCCACTTCATTAGTGCACGCGATCGTTGCCAACTTCTCCAAGCTTTGATGATACGATAAAATAATAATACTTCATTAAGAGCTACGAGGTATCGCTCAGACCGACAGGCAAGGATCAAAATACCCAGCCTTACGGTGCCTGCACTAAATGTTTACCTCCACTGTTCTCTGGTATTCTGGTATTTTGCCCTAAGCACAGCCTGAGCAGTAATTTGCGCGATTCACCAATGTCACCAGATGCAAAGAAGGGTATACCGACTGAAATCCCGAAGTAAGCTTATTCGAAGGAATCGAGCCTGCACCCTCGTGGGCATTAGGCGTGCCGGCTAGCTGCGCCATTGGACGCCTCATAAGCATCCCTGTGTGTTTCCACCGTTCTTACTTCTCTTGGCTGAAGCGCCTCGGGCCATATTACTTCGTACGGTGATTTGTTTCTCCCTTGAAATACCTACACAGCCTGAGGTGCAGTTGCTGAACCAAATAAGTGGGTCGGGAGGAAAGTATAATAGAGCAGGATCTCGACACAAATATCAGCGTTAGCCACTGACCAACACGAGCACTCGCAACACCATCATCATGCGTTCCTTTAAGAGCCTGATTAAAACGTATGCTCTCCTTCTTCCCTCTTTGGTCCTGGCACAGGCACCTACAAAATTAGGGGACGCAATCGTTTTCGGCCAAGGTGGAACCTATCCTCGCGCCATCAAACTTGCAGACGGAAAGACGCTGCTGGGCGTGTATACCGCCACAACAGGCGCCAACACTACACTGACGACCGTGCGATCAACGAACAACGGAGCCTCGTGGCAACCCATCGGCATTGTCGACACGGGTTCGAAAGCCACCAAAGACGTCGACAACCCATACGTGTACGAACGTCCAGACGGAAAGCTTCTGTGCGCCTTCAGGAACCACGATCGAAGCGGAAATGCGTACAGCTTTTATCGCATCACGGTATGCATCTCTGAGGACGGCGGAGTGAATTGGAATTTCCTGCAAACTCCAGCATCGGATCCTGGCGGCCTAACTGGAAACTGGGAACCTTTCCTCCAGCGCGCGCTAGATGGCTCGTTACAGCTCTACTATTCTCGCGAGACTTCCGGTACCGATCAGGATAGTTTACTGCGACGCTCGACAGACGGTGGAGCTACCTGGTCCTCTGCAGATGTCATCTCAGGAGCGGGTATCGAGACGAGAGACGGCATGCTAGGCGTTGCGCATACGCCCAATGACAGCAGCCCGGCGAAAGTAGCCATTTTCGAAACGGGCAATCCTTCAAAGGGGGTGCCATTCAGTGTCTGGACTGTGCGGACTGAGAACGATGGAGCAAACTGGAGTGAGCAGCGTACACGCGTGTATCAGCCTGAAGGTCACAACGCTGGGGCACCGCAGATTATACGAGTTGGCGATAAGCTTGTAGCAAGCTTTGGGACGGACGAGGATGGTGGTGCCTGGCCTTCAGGCGCGATCAAGGTCATGGTAAGCAGAGATGGTGGCAAGACTTGGGCCGATAAGACGACAGTGGTTGGACCATCGGCAGCATGGGCAGGCTTGCTGGCTTTGGACGATAGCAGCTTTCTGGTTTTATACGAAAAATCTGGGACGAGCTATGCACAGAAGTTGAGTTTTTAGGTCTGTTTTGGAGAATCAAAATGATGGATCATGACGGTATATTAGACAGTCCATTCGGTAATCAGGTCCTCCGTCAAAGGGGCTTCAGCAGATCCCTGTCTATGTACATACTATTATTCCCAATCCACACTCAACTTATTTCCGAATAATATCCCTGGTGCTATGAGACGTTTAAATGCTGCCTAGGTAAGCTGGGGAAAGTATGCATCTCCGTACACAGTATTGTACTTCATCTACCACTTCTGCTCATACGTCGCCTCCCACAACCCCCACCCTACAACCTTTCCGACGATCGCCTCTTCCAGCTCATCCTTTGTCGGCACCTTGCTGATCATCCCCGGATCCAAGCATTCACTTAGTGCTACAACCTCGAAGAAATATCGGTGTGGCCCATGACCCAGCGGCGGCCGTGGAAGAACATACACAGCATTACGCCGATTCTTGCCAACGCGATATCCAGCCTGAACCGTTTTCACACCATCGACATCGTCAACGAGTTTGAGGTCATCGTTAGTGATAGATGTGACAGTTGGCGGGATGAAGAGATAGATGCCGTGCACATTCGGCTTCCGCAATGGCGCATCCGGGTCTTCGGTTAGAATGAGGTACTGCTTTACGTCGGGGCCGGCGCGTTCCCATTGCAGAGATGGGAAGCGGCCAATGCCAAACTTTGAAAAGTCATTGCTTAGCTTTGCGCCAGAGTTGCCGCAGTCGGGTGATGTGATGGTGATGTTTGGTTTTGCGTGCTGTGCGAAGGCGCGGCTTCTGAAGAAGCAGAGCTCGTCGTACCCGCGAAGTCGGTAGAGAAGCCGGCCGATGCAGTATTCCAGTACCTTGAGTAGAAACATGATGCGCGTGATTAATATTATAGAAGTAGTAATTTGGCTTGAGAGTGAAGAATAGAGTTCAACAATAATAGAGCAAATGTAACGCCAAGGGTGAATGATATAGGCATGAGCGTAAGCGGAGCTCGGAACCCGAAATTCTTAAGTCCGGTAGTGCTCGATCTGGTATCCCGCACCTTCTAAACCCGCTCACGTGACGGGTCCTAGAGTGCGTTTCGGTAGCCACGCATCTGCGATGGGATAATGACGCTGACAAACCAATAGATTTTCTGATAACCAAAAGTCATAACACTAACGTGAAGGTAGGGAGTATCTAAACTTCATAGCAGAGGAGTAAAATTCAAGCGCGTAATAAGCTTTTCAGCTTCTTCGCCCAAAGCGAAAATCTACAGCACTAATAACATCCGTCGCAAATGCGCCATGTCCGATTAGCTTCTATAGCGTATACCTGAAAAAGGGGCTCTTATCCCCAAGCATCAACAGCTCTTGCTCGCTATATCTCGCCCTAATCGCCTCCTCTCCATGCTCCAGAATAAGCTGGTCCCTCTGCCTGTTCTCCTTCGCATAAGCCCACCTCAGCACGAACGTCATAATGATCGCTGTGCAGCACATTGCCAAACTAGCCGAAAAGCCAGTCGTGTACTTTGGCGCCTCGCGCGAGAGATAGATGTTGCTGCCCATGATACCACCCATGTTTCCAACGCTAATGAGGAGGGCCATACCAACGGCACGCTTCGAGCTAGGAGCGAGCGAGTTGCCAATCCAGGATACAAGGCAGGTGAAGGGGCAGTAGAGACCGGCTGCGACGGGGAAGAGGAAGCCGTAAGTTAGGCCGGGGTACGCGGGATGCGGGATGGCGAGTTGGGCGATGAAACCGCAAATTGCGATTGAATAGCCTCCGATAATGTACGGAGATCGCCTGCGGGTCAGATCGGATGCCCAGGCAAAGATGAGGGTAACGATAGCAGCGAATACGTAGATTGGAATTGTGAGCAACTGCGCATTGGCGCTGGAGTATCCTAGGCCATTGATGACAGACGGGACGGTTGCAGTGAACCTACGAAGCTAGTTAGTCGTGTGCGTTAGAGTTGTGCAGATGGGCATGAAAACCTACCCGTAAACACCAACAGTATTACCCCAGAAGATGACTGTCGCTGCCCAAATCTTCCAATCAGAGAGACCCGCGAGAATGTGCTGTTTGGTAATCTTGTCATCGTTTGTTGCTTGTCCTTGACCTGACCCATGATCGTTCGCCAGCCGTCGAACTAGTAGATCGCGCTCCGCTTGCGTAAGGAACTTAGCTGTCTCGGGGCTGTCTGGCAATATCTTCCAGATGACGAGACTGAGAGCAATTGGGATGACTATAGGTTGAGAGGAACAAAGTCAGTGACTGTCTCGTATACAGCTCTTCCATGGGTTACATACGGCCTTCAATCAGGAAAATCCACTGCCATCCAGCAAGGCCAGATCGACCATCAAGCTTCTGGATACCGTAGGCAAGCAGTCCAGAGAATGCACCAGCGAGTGATGCAGCGATATAGAAGACTGCCATGCGGCGCTGGAGTTCGAAGCGGCGATACCAGATTGTAAGCAAAAATGTCGCGGCTGGGAAGAAGCCCGACTACGTGACAAGTCAGTATACACATCCGCATGAGATGCTAAATCAACCCGTACCTCTGTCACGCCCAAGAAGAAGCGTCCAGCGAGTAACCCGTGATAGCTTGACACGAGGCCCATGAGAGTCATGACAAGACCCCAGCTAAACATGAGAATAGCCATCCAATGCGAGGGCCTCATCATCTTCAAGACGATATTACTGGGGACTTCGAGTAGCGTATACGGGACGAAAAATAGCGTGACAGCCGTGTTATACTGTAGCGTATTGCTAGGCATGTTTAGATCTTTTGTCATTCCCGCAATCTTCGCGTTGCCGACTGTCTGCCGTTAGCACGAACCATCCAAGAAATGGGTGTAGAGACATACTATTGCTGCGATCGATGAACGCGACGAGATAAAGCAAAGACAGCATGGGGACCAGCCTCATGTCAACCTTCCTCAACACCCGCTGCGCCTCTTTCTCGTCGAGCTCGACACTTTGCGCTTCGACTTCGCCGGACGATGTCGATGTCTTCTCACCGAGATTCTCGATCCGCTTATTTTCGCTTGCAGCGATATCCGCCTTTACGTCATTGGTTGTAGTCGCCATATTGACTCTCGTTCGGGTGTGCTCTCGTTGTAGTTGTCAGACAAAAGAGGTCGAAACCCTTGGAAGGAGAAAAGCATAAGCAGCAGTCGTGCTCTTTAAAGCCTCTCGGTCAAATCTATCACCGAGCCCTCGTGATACTGCATTGGCATTTCCCGATTTATGGGCACACCCTCGCATCTCAAAGACATTTTCCTTGGAGCCGGGAGCAATTCTGGGGTAGGTCGGCCGTTTGCGGGGTAGCCTGGGACGATCCGCACTCTTGGCGCTCGGGGGCGATTGGAGACCATCATGACGTCGTGACACCTGGTTCGTTGTTTTGATGAATTCGGGAGCCAAAACCAGTCACTAGACAAGGTTGCATCTGCCGGTCGAGGAGCCGCTATCGGTTCAGCTGTTGTAGAGGCGCTAATCGACTCGGCGGTGAGCAAGTGCACAGGTCGCTGCGGGGTGGAATCGGCGTTTCGCCGAGTCATGTGAAGTCAGCCAGGACGCTGGACCACTCAATGAGGTTTATCACTATGATACAGGAAACTATCTCGATGTCAAGAGCCTTGTGGGCAGATTCAGCGCCTCCCTGAGTGCTCGAATGGTGTTATAAAATGGTACTCGAAAACATGCAAGAGATTAACAACGCTATTGGCGCAGTCCGCATGAATACAACGGTCACATCGTATTTTCGTGCACTAATCTATTCTTCATCTGAATCACTACTAGTCGGCCTCGAGATCAACAGGAGAAACTGTGTCCTCATTTGCTATTCTTTCGTAGACACAAGCCCTCGCATGCACTATCCGACAAGGCAAGCAAGCACTCCCATCACCCAGATGCAGACATTGATCCACGCCGAGTCCATGCTCCCGGCAATTGATGCAGAGAAACAATCTGTTCTGTTCCCTGAAGTCGCCCCTCAACTGCTCATCATCCATGGTCTGATAGTCATAGCCGTTGAATCGCCAATAGTCGTCTGAATCATACATCATTTCCTCCACTGGTAACTCTTCGCCGTGCATATATGGTGGAATGTACGACATGCCCGAGGAGAATTTCTCACGAGAAATGCAGAAGCGCGAGTTGGAGCTTTTTAGTATCGTGGCGATCTTGTATACGGTAGGGCGGTTGAGAAAATATGTAGCGATAATGTGGTTTTGTTCTTCGACCTCTTCCATGAAAAAGAGCTGGCTGAAGAAAGGGTGATCGGCAAAATTCATGTGAAGTGTGAAATCTTTTGGTAGGTATGCAGGGAGATGCTCGGTCACGAGAGAAGTGAGAGATCGGAAGACGATTTCTAATAGCGAGCGCAAGTCATGACTTGCATTGAGCGATATGGCTGTGTCCAGCATCTTGAGCGTCTTTAGTGCGGGAGGGAATCCGTTTTGCCGTAGGTAATAATACAAACTCGATTCCAAGCCGAGCTCAAGATGTTCGAGACGGGTAAGGGACTGCAGCCTTGTAGAGCCTTCTGGGTCTATCTCGCGAGGGGTCTGGTAGCCGATATGGCCACCGATATGTGTCAATCGTTGCAGTGAATGCGCTTGTTGCTGCAATGCGACCAGGAACTGTTTTGAAGATGTGCGCGTGGACGGATTCATAGAGGGCTCGCACTCCGGGAATGTGTGTAGTCGCTCGCCAATCGACAGCTCTTTCAGGGCCTTGGGCAAGCTGAGGACAACTGCCAAAAAGGGCACATGGACGTTACATTCAACCAAAGTCAGGGACTGTAGCGGCGTAGATTTGCGGTCGTCTTCAGGTATGTCATCTAGGCTCATGTTGCCATCGAAATTCAGACATGATAGCGTAATTTTTCGAAGGGTAGGGTGCCGGAACATTGCTACGGCGCGGCCTAGAGAAAACTTCCTATCTCCTGCTCCGTGACTATGTAGCGTGACTATCGCGGGTTAGTGAGAATCCCATGATAGAAAATATGTACTTGAAGTGGGGACGTACGGGATTGCAAGCAAGGCAAAGCAAGTGGTAGTCCTTGCCGTGGATACACGGCGCTCGTGAGCAAATTCGTGTAATCAATCGTCGACCACCCGTCAAAGTAGACTCCTGATCTCCATTCCGAGTTGTTTGGGCATGGGCTTTCGAGCGTTAGATGGCGCAGCTTTCCCATCAAACCCATGAAATGGTTTAGTTCTGCTATGCCGTCCTTGTAGTCATCCTTGTATCGGATCGATAGCTCTTTAATGTAGTCCACCCGTTCTTCTCGGCTATCGAGTGCTACGGCGATGCTGCGCGCATGGGCTCCCCTGAGAACCAGCAGGTTGCGCCAGACATAAGGCTCCACGAGCCCCTGGAAGCGTATGCATGTCGCAGCGAGATTGCATAGCGTTTTGTGGCTGTCAATTTGATCGATGATGTTGAGGAGAAGTTCGTCGACTAAGGATAGCAGGCCGCGATCAGCAAGGCCAAGCTGTGTGGCGCCTGGTTCCTGTCGCAACATGCTGAAAACTCGGCCTGAATGGCGCGTTTTACGTTTTTTCGCCCCGGCCAATGAGGTACTTGGCATTCAGTAAGTCAAAGTTTGAGATGGCAGGCGTGCATGAACTAGATGCTTCGTTGAAGTGGTACGGTCTGCGACGACAGAGTACCAGCAGCGTCAGCTTCCAAGGTTCGTCAGATGAGACTAATGCTAGATTAGGTTAGTAAGGCACGTGATCGGATCCGTTAACTACCTAGGTAAGGACCTTTGCTGGAACAAGATCAATTTAGAAACGAAAGTATATGCTAATAATATCAGGTAATCTCATAAGAATTAGTTGTGCCTTCTTTATCAGTCCTACAAGTTTGTCAAACTATGGAAGTAGAAACAACTTGTGGTGTCCAAATGAGCGGCATGGCGATCACTTCACAAAGCTACATATTCTCTGTAGCCGCAAATCGGTCACGTTCAGTTTCAACGTTATTTCAGTACCCCAAACAGCGCCTTGATAAGCTCCTCCGTAACCCTCGTACCAACTCGCAGCTCGTCATGACTTTCCAACTTCGGAACATGAAAGAACACAGCCTCTCTCTTTCCAGTCTTCTTCTGCATCTCAAGCAAACTGATATAGTAATCGAAACCACAAACATACGTCCCCACGTCGTCAGTAAGCTGGACCTCCACCATCTGCTTCTCTTTACCCTTGGCCTTGGCCTTCAAAATCGTCCCAGATGCTTGTAGCTTCGCCAAGCTGAGAGAGGAGCACGAATCCCGCCACGCATCAACGGCAGTAACGAGGTCTAGAGTAGTTGCAAGGGTTGCGGGCGCTTTTCCAAAGGTCTTTTTGTTCTCGGCTCGCGTGAAGACTCTGCGCTCAACGTCCGGAAATTCATGGTATCCCTCCTTCGGTGCGCTTCTTTCAACCTTGAAGACGCCAGGCCCGCTGTCGACGTCAAGGCCCATGTGCACCACCATGTCAGGACTGTGTTTCTCGATCAACTTTGGGACCTGGGCAAGAATCTTGTGATATGCTGCTGGGGTGGGCTCTGGGGGAATAATGATGGTGATTGTTTCGCCATTCAGGCCTGTTAGCGAAGACGGTAAACGGTGCGCAATTTCCCATGATGGATTCGTGGTGATGTCCAAAAATGGCTGGGGTTGGTTAGAATGGTATGGGAGAGGTGAGCTGGGGTTGACGGACCCCGAAGCCGGTTACTAGGACTGTGAGTGGGGTCGACATAGTGGTGATAGAATGTTGATGGCATGTGCTGCTCAACGTGCGGCTCATGGCAGGGTTTACGTTGATACAGTACTGACGTCTGACTCATCGCAGCCTCGCGCCTATCAACAACAATAGTCGAACTGGAGATTGGAAGGCGATGGCCTAGGCGGTGATCTGTGGTAGCAGAAACCTGGAGACTGCAAGCGTTCACGTATACTGGCAGTACTCTACTCATCCTCGATGGTCGATCGAAGGGATCAGAGCCGCCATTTTCTAGGAAGGCTTCTCGCTGTACGTTCTAAGCGACAATCTAATATCACTGACGATGTCCGAATTTTGTATATGCGCTCTACAGTTGGCGAACGTAACAGTAATGCGTATGGAGGCTCTTTGGGTTGTCATGAGTCTGGCTCGTTCGAATCGACCCTTGTACTACCAGGCATCGTAGATACGTTTACTAAGGGCAGACCCATCGCGACAAGACAGGATGCTCCGGACGGATGCGATGAGACCCGGATCCGAAAGTCATATACTGTAGTTAGAGATGTAATTCGCGGTCAATATCAGCTCGGGGATGACTGACTTGGTGCTGAGTTGCCCCACTAGTCCTGCAGGTCCGACTCCGGGGCGACTCACCGCATGGACATTTTTTGTCATTTGAAAGACGCAGCCCTCACACCACAAAAGGTCAATTTCTCAGCGTGCCACACTCCCTTACACGCCTAAATCAAAATGCGCTGAGATCCATACGTCCATTCAACAATTGCACCTGCTAAGCCGCCAATTTCCCCAGAGTTCGCATTTGGTGGTCGCTCCCGCTCTTTTTTGCGAAGTGTGACTCGCTGCCAGACAGCCCACCATGTCGACCAACGGCGTTCCAGCTGAGCCCACCAGGGTCAACATCCTGGGAAAGGACTCGATCATCGTCGATTACGGGCTATGGCAGAGCTACATTGCCCAGGACCTGCTCACAAATATTCCCTCGTCGACCTACGTCCTCATCACCGACACCAACATCGGACACCTCTACACATCCACCTTTGAGCGCGCCTTCTCCGCCGCTGCGTCCTCGCTGTCCTCCCCCCCACGTCTCCTCACATACGAAATTGCCCCTGGCGAGACGTCCAAATCGCGGAATACAAAGGCTGCGGTGGAAGACTGGCTGCTGTCGAAAGGATGCGTGCGCGACACCGTCATAATCGCCCTAGGCGGCGGGGTGATTGGAGACATGATCGGCTATGTCGCGGCGACGTATATGCGCGGAATTAAGTTTGTGAATGTACCTACCACCCTACTAGCCATGGTAGATTCGAGCATTGGTGGCAAGACGGCCATTGACGTGCCTGCGGGAAAGAACCTGGTCGGCGCCTTCTGGCAGCCAGAGAGAATATACGTCGACTTGCAGTTCTTGGAGACATTGCCCAAAAGAGAAGTCATCAACGGAATGGCTGAGGTAGTCAAGACGGCCGCCATCTGGAATGAGGAGGAATTCACAACGCTCGAGGGCAATGCGGACACAATACTGGCTGCAATGGACCAGAAGGCAGTAAACGGGCGAAGAAACTTTGATGGCATCGCCAGCATACTCAAAAGAATAGTCCTAGGCTCCGTACGCGTCAAGGCAGGCGTCGTTTCGGCAGATGAGCGCGAAGGTGGACTGCGCAATCTGTTGAACTTCGGACACTCCATCGGCCACGCCTATGAAGCGATCCTCACACCCCAGATTCTCCACGGAGAGTGTGTTGCGATCGGGATGGTGAAGGAGGCAGAGCTTGCGCGATACCTAGGTGTGCTAGACCCGTCTGCGGTTGCGCGACTGACCAAGTGCATTGCGAGCTACGGACTACCAACTTCCCTGGCCGACAAGACTGTACGAAGGCGGACGGCGAATAAGCACTGCCCAGTTGATGAGCTCATCAAGATCATGGCAGTCGATAAGAAGAACGCAGGTGCAGTCAAGAAGGTTGTGCTGTTGTCAGGTATTGGCAGGACATACGAGAAGAAGGCTAGCTCAGTTGCAGATCGTGATATCAAGATCGCCTTGTCTCCGAGCATATCGGTCCATCCTGGTGTTCCATCAGACTTGACCGTCACCTGCACACCTCCCGGATCCAAGAGTATCTCGAACCGTGTTCTCGTACTCGCGGCCCTTGGAACCGGCCCGTGTCGCATCACCAACTTGCTACACTCGGACGATACTCAGGTAATGTTAGATGCCCTGGCAAAGATGCAGGGCGCTAGCTTCTCTTGGGAGAACGATGGCAAGGAGCTAGTAGTCACCGGCAACGGGGGCGATCTGAAGGCTACAAGCAATGAGCTTTACCTTGGGAACGCCGGAACAGCAGCACGCTTTCTGACTTCAGTTACTGCGCTTTGCCAGCCTGTAGGAGCAACCACATCAACCACCGTCACCGGCAATGCTCGCATGAAGGAACGACCAATTGGGCCGCTTGTCAAGTCCCTTCGCACCATGGGCGTGGACATCGATTACCAAGAAAAGGAAGGCAGTCTGCCCCTGCGAATTCAGGCCTGTGGAGGTTTCGGCTCCGAGAACTTTACCGGCGAGATCGAGCTAACAGCGAACGTCTCGTCGCAATACGTGTCTTCCATCCTCTTGAGTGCTCCGTACTCCAAGAAGCCAGTCACGTTACGATTGGTCGGTGGCAAGGTGATCTCACAGCCTTACATCGACATGACAATCGCCATGATGGCTTCTTTCGGCGTGCAGGTTGGAAGGTCAGAAAGTGATCCAAACACTTATCACATTCCCAACAAGCCTTACACCAACCCAGCCGAGTACGAGGTGGAAAGCGATGCAAGCTCAGCTACCTACCCTCTTGCCATCGCTGCCATCACAGGCACCACTTGCACAGTACCGAATATTGGGTTTGGCTCACTCCAGGGAGATGCCCGCTTCGCTGTCGAGGTGCTGAAGCCCATGGGTTGCAAGGTCGAGCAGTCAAAGACGTCTACGACTGTAACCGGCCCGCCGCGTGGAGAACTCCGAGCAGTGAAAGAGATCGACATGGAGCCGATGACTGACGCTTTCCTCACTGCATCGGTATTGGCGGCTGTAGCATCATCAAACGGCTCCTCAACAACTACCCGCATCTATGGTATTGCAAATCAGCGTGTCAAAGAGTGCAACCGCATACAGGCTATGGAAGATGAGCTCGCAAAATTCGGAATCACTTGTAGACAGTTCGACGACGGCATTGAAGTCGACGGACGAGGATACCAACTTGACACCCCCAAGGACGGCATTCATTGCTATGATGATCATCGTGTAGCAATGAGCTTTGCTGTTCTTTCCTTGGTCGCCCCTGCGCCTGTCCTCATTCTCGAGAAAGACTGCACTGGCAAGACGTGGCCCGGCTACTGGGACTCGTTGAACCAGATCTTCAAAGCGCAGCTCGATGGTGTGGAGCTGCCGACGCACTCGCATGGTAGTAAAGTTGCTTCCAAAAATCAACAAAAGTCTATTTACATCATCGGTATGCGAGGTGCTGGCAAAACCACTGCGGGTGGCTGGGCAGCACGGGCTCTAGGGCGGCCATTGATCGACCTAGACACTGCACTTGAGGAACATGTTGGCATGACAATCCCTGAGCTCATAAAGGCGAAAGGCTGGGAGGGCTTTAGAGATGAGGAGCTCAAGCTGCTGCAAAGGACAGTCAAGGAGAAGCCAACCGGCCACGTCTTCGCTTGTGGTGGGGGGATAGTTGAGATACCAGAAGCTCGCAAGGTCTTGATCGACTACCACAAAAATGGCGGTCTTGTTCTACTCGTTTCCCGAGACATCAACAAGGTCATGGAGTTCCTTCAGATTGACAAAACGCGTCCCGCTTATGTGGAAGACATGATGGGCGTGTGGCTGCGAAGGAAACCCTGGTATGTGGAGTGCAGTAATTACCGCTTTCACAGTCAGGCTTCCGGGTCTGCCAGTATGGCGAACACTCAAGAGGAGCTTACTCGCTTCTTGAATACCATCACCGGGAAGACTTCCCCGTTGAAGGATATCAAAAAGAAGAAGCAGTCTTTCTTCGTCTGCTTGTCCGCGCCACAGCTACAGCCTTGTGTCGCGACACTACCGGAGCTCGTAGTCGGAGCCGATGCAGTCGAGCTTAGAGTCGACTTGCTCGAAGACCCGAACGCACCTGAGGGAATGCCTTCGCCAGAATTCGTAATTGAGCAATTGACAATACTACGAACAGTGACCACAACCCCAGTCATCTACACAATACGGACAAAGGCCCAAGGCGGTAAATTCCCCGACAGGGCATACGATGAGGCTCGAGTGCTCTACCGAACGGGCTTACGTCTGGGCTGCGATTTTGTCGATTTGGAGATGACAATGCCTGAAGATATCTTGCGTGAGATCTCCGAGAGCCGTGGCCCCACAGAGATCATCGCTAGTCACCACGATCCAAATGGTGAGCTTAGCTGGCGCGATGGCTCTTGGATACAGTACTACAATCGTGCGCTTCAATATGGCACTATCATCAAGCTCGTTGGTGTAGCCAAATCTCTTCATGACAACTTCGCGCTTGCGGACTTCAAGCGCTGGGCCGACAGTGCGCACCCTGTTCCACTGATCGCCATAAACATGGGCGAACATGGTAAGCTGAGTAGGATCCTAAACGGCTTCTTGACACCCGTCTCCCACCCGCTTCTCCCCTCCGCTACTGCTCCTGGTCAGCTATCCGCTGCGGAAATCCGTCGTGGCTTGGCACTCATGGGCGAGATTCCCACTAAGAAGTTCTGTATCTTTGGTTCGCCGGTCCAGCAAAGTCCCAGCCCGCGTCTACACAACAGACTATTCCGCGAGATCGGACTGCCGCACGTCTATGGTTTACATGAGACGACTGATGCAAGCTCTATCCGCGAGACCATCCGTGCGCCAGACTTTGGTGGCGCGAGTGTCACAATCCCGCTAAAGCAGGACGTCCGCCAGTATCTTGATACTGTGGGTCCTGAGGTCGAAGCCATCGGCGCTATCAACACCATCGTCCCCGAGACTTTTGTCGACCAGTCTACTGGCAAGGAAGTTACACGCCTTGTTGGCCGCAATACAGACTACCTCGGCATGGTTCTCATCCTTCGGAACGCTGGTGCGCAGGGTACCGGATCCGGCCTTGTCATTGGCGGCGGTGGTACGAGTCGAGCAGCCATCTATGCGCTGAAAGAGATGGGATACGGTCCCATCTATCTCCTTGGACGAAATGCCGCAAAGATCGAGGCTCTGAAGAACAACTTCCCCGCGGAATACAACCTCCACGTGCTCACATCGGCTGCACAAGTAGCAAGTCTCGAATCTATCCCCACGGTAGCTATCGGCACTATACCGGCCGACCAGCCTATCGACCCGGCTATTCGTGAAACTGTTATTGAACTGTTCGAAAAGGCAAGGTCCCTGGCAGGCGGAGAGAGGATATTGCTCGAGATGGCGTACAAGCCTCCTGTGACTGCGTTGATTCAACTTGGACAGGATGCGGGTTGGAAGACGGTGAATGGGCTCGAGGTGCTTGTTGGACAGGGTGTGCATCAGTTTGAGTACTGGACAGGGGTCAAGCCGCTCTACGCGGTTGCCAGGGTAAGTCCTCTGGACTCTACAACAGTAAATGCAATGCTAATCATGGATAGGATGTTGTGCTGAACGAATAGAATTCACCTTGATGCTCACAGTGTGGTTTCAGTGTTCTGGAACCAGGCTATCTACTTTTTGAGACACATGTCTTGTGTAGTGATAGACAAAAAGAATATGTATAGACAATATATACTTGCATTTAGTTCGACTGCCGACATTTTGTCTCAAATCAATGTCTCGAAATCTTTGCTTACATTACTCTACTCTCCCATTCCCCCCACTGCATCCTTCATATCTCCTCATCAACCTCCCACCCACACGTATTCAGTAATCAAAATGGCAGCCCAACAACCTCCCAAAGACGACACCAAGCAGCCTCCACGCAAAATCAACAAAGACCCACAGCTCATCGGCATAGTTGCAAGACCGCCTCATGCAATTCGCGCGTATTACTCTGTCGAAGACACCACCACGATGACTAGCGTCATGGGAGCAAGGGTCGAAGAAGAAATTCACTTTGGCCAGCCGCTGCGAATGACGAAGAGCAGAAAAGGTGAGGAGGAACATGCCTGCTCTGCGTCCTCGTCGGATACGGTGGGTCGATCGGAAGTGGGTGGAAGTAACGCGTGGAGTCCAGCAGCGGAGTCGGAGTCGGAATCATCGCGCACGCTGGGTCGGTCTACTATGTCGCTGTCGCTGTCGCTGTCGCCTTTGCCTGGGTCCTCGTCGTCGCGGCTAGGAGGAGGAAGGGGCGCAGAAAGTGAAGGTTTGGTAGCTGGCGCTGGTGGTGAAGCTAATGGCAGTGGAGGCGATACAGAATCGTGCAAGGAGGAGAGCGAGGAGAGCGAGGTCAGTGAGGACGAGGGAGATTTGTTTACGAAGAGTTACCAGGAGGGGAGCTAAGAGCCTGGTCAATGGTCGAGAGAGAGTACAGAATATTAGCAGGTAGAGGCCGAAGCAGAGGACAATGGATACAGTAAGTCTTATGCACAGTCACGTCAGAGAAAAGAGGATGATGTTTGATGTATTGTTTGTTTTGATTGACTGTAGACAAAGACACACCAAAATACTATAGACCAATCATCCAGAATCCAACCAAAAATACCACCTGATTCTCCACTCTGAATCCACAGCAGACAGCCCAAAGATACAAGTCCAACCAAGCGTAATTCCACCGACCGGGCCCCAAATCTAATCCAGCCTGAACTCAGAGAACCTTGCAAGGTACCGCGGAGACTTACTCGACCTCGTCCCGAAGGACACGATGCTCTAGTCTGGGAGGGGGGTTGCTGATGGATAGGGAGTTGCTCACACCATCAATTCCCAAGCAAGGAACTCAAAGCCACAGACTGGAAAAAACCGTGGAACCACGGGCCGTGGGTAACTAACCTGGGAGGATGTCGGAGCTGCCTGCTGATCTGCCATTCCTTCACTGATGTGCCTCCAAGCCTCCAAGTCGATGTCCTTGTTACTGATATGAAGAAGTGCCCCGAAGCGCCGCAAAGGCGTCAACTGGTCGGTGCCATATTGGTGAGAGGCGATGTGTGTTGGGTTTGCTGTGGAGTGAAGGTGTCGGTGAGATCACCTTCACTCCAGGAAGCAAGTTCTACCTCATGTCAGCAGTTAGCAAGTAGACGAGCAAGATACTTACTGTTTGAGGTTGAGGTGAGAGAATGAGTGCTTGCTCGTGCAGTAGCTCGAGGATGTCGAAAGGTTGTGTGTGTATGCGGGGCAAAAGCATGTTGATGTGATGTGTCAAGGCCGAGTGTTTGTTTTTCTGTGACGTCAGAAGCTGCGGCAAGCAAGGTGGAAGGTGAGAGACTTACTTTTGGTTTGAGACCTTGTAGGTGAGAGCAGGTGAGAGCAAGAGTGAGCTCATGTTGATGATGTTGATTATGTGTTTGAGAAAGAACTGAGTGAGGCTTGTGGAAGTGGAGGAAGCTCGAAGAATGCAAGATTTGCAATTGAGGTGGAGCTGGTGGGTTGAGTGGGGAGGAAAAGAGTTGGAGGCCGCAGGTGAGAGAGGGTTTATATGGACAAGCCAAGGCCGCACGAGCCCGGCTACACGTGCTCGCTTAAGAGGCGACTCTCCGGCAGGCAGCTGTACCGCCCGGTGTTTGGCCGAAGTGAAGGTAGAAGCACGTGCTGAGGGTGTAGGGCGGTGTACACCGCGCTAGAATCAAGATTTCGGCCTCACCAACATGAATTCCATGAGCAAAGATGAAAGGGGCGAGTCTTTCGCCTCTACGAATTCAAAAATGTATGATGGTGACTCTGACGTCAAGTGTTTGGTCATCATCTTATTATTTCATATCCTATCAATCTTGAGTCTCACCCCCACCCAGCGAGCTCTACAAGAACATAAATCACCCTGCTTAAAGAACCTTGTCTACAAATGACTTATTACCATATAAATCGCTTGTTAAATCATAACCCATCTACGATATTATCTCCCAAAATACATGCCACGGTTCATCTAATAGAACTCTAACTTTTACACAAGTTCACAACCCTTGCCCTTGTCTCGCCTCTAACAGGTCCTTGACCCTATTTCCACTCGGTGTAAACTCCTTCCCACTCTTTGCATCCTCTGCAATCTTCGCATCAATAGCACGATCAAGCGAGCTCTCTATAGCCTTTGATGGCGTCCGCAAGGCATTTCTATCCAATACGCCGATACGACGGCTCGCTGGTGTCTTCAATGCATCTTCACCCTTGAGTCTGTTTACTGCAGTTTTGCGCGGACCTGGTGTCTTCGGAAGTTTGGTGGTAGGCCGAGCGGACCCGGGAGTGGGGGCTGGAGCCGGCTTGAGGTGGGTTGGGTGGAGCGTAGGGCTCTTGACGGGCGAAGGTAGCTTATTTGGCGAGCCTTCTGGTGTATAGGACTGCTGGTCCGTCTTCTGTTTGCTAGGGCTTTTGGCTGCTTTGGTGGGCGATGTCAACACCCGAGGAGCAGAGAGCTTAGACTGAGCTGCCTTCTTCCTGTCCTCGCTATTCCACCCGGCAACGCGATCTGCAATTTCCACTGCGCTAGCAAACTTCTTCTCGTATGGGCGCGGATCAGTCGCAGGATTGTAAGGTTTCGAGGTTATCAAGCGTGGTAGTCTGGGAGTTCTGCTGGGTAACGGCGTTCTCGGAAGCGGTTGGCGAGTCAAAGTAGGGAGCTTTGCAGCTGATACTCCTCTCGTAGACGTCGGTGTGTTGGAAGCCGGCTTGCCAACACCTCGCGGTCTCGATGCTCCCCCATCCTTGCTCCTCGAGGGTGTAGCTACTGGGGTCGCACGCGCGGTAGTATCGCGAAGCCGTATACGAGAAGGCGTCTCCACACCTTTAGGTGTCCCTGATCGCTGCTGTGGTGTCCTAACAGTGCCTGTCGTGACCTTGGTAGACTTGATAGACGCTGCGCTTGTTGGGCTAGTGCGCGAAGTCCCTGGGGCGCTCGACTTTCCTGCAAATCGTCCAGCTGTGTTTACGTGCTTGGTCGCAGGGGCCCTTTCTTTGCTAGCGGAATGTGTAGCCGTGATATGTGTGAGAGGCTGCGGAGTACTAGGAATCTTGGGTGCACCAGCGCGTTTCTGCGCACCCATCACCATGCTGGCTCGTACTGTTCCAAGAGATGAAGTGTCGGAGTTGGCCCTGCTAAGTGTTCGTGATGCCAAACGCGTGCTCGTTAACGCTGGCTCTCGCGCCTCCTGACCTGCTTCGAACAACGTGTTAGACATTGCTGGTAGCTCGTTGTTGTTGACTGGCACTCGTAAGAAGTATTCGTTTCCAGTGGAGCGGCGCAAAGAGGCCTCAGTCATGACCATCTCTGTATGCATTGCTTGACGGACCCCAGGATCCGTGCCGACACGCTTCAGAATCCTCGGAATCCTCCCTTTTGGAGCCTTTGGGGAGAGTGAGTGGGCACCCTGCCAATTAACATGCTTGCTTGATGGCTGCGCTGTTGCCTGTTCCGGACCACCCTCGCCAGCCTCTGGCTTTGCCTTTGGAAACAAGAGTGGCGGGTACTGCAGAGTTTGTTCTTGCTTCTTCATATCTAGAGCAATATTAGGCTCGACGATGATTTCGGGTGAAAGATGTGCCGTCTGCGTTCCGGTCGAGACATTCGTGGTGTGGTCATCGGGTCTCTGCATCGTGGAGTAATCGAGTGATGGGAGCCTCTCAGCTGCCCTCCTAAGTGGTGTGGGTGGCTCCGATCTTTGGATCCGGTCTTGGTCGTCGACGTGATCTTTCCCCGCTCGACCACCCGCCTTCAGGGCGCTGACGTTGAGGCCCGCCATTAGGTGTCCGATGTCTAAGAGATGGGATGTTGTTGACGTTCGTATCTTCTCAGCGGGCGGGGCTCTACCACCCGAATTGGAAGCAGCAGGCGCTTTACATGTCGCATTCGAAGCCTCCTTCTCAGTGGGCGTTGACGATAGATTCTGCGCAAATCGCGACGCAGTCTTGACAGATTTCAAAGGCGACCCGTTGCTCTGAGCTGTGCGCTTAACTGGAGTAGCCGCACGACTTTGCATCGGTGTGCCTGTCTTCCGCGGCGGCGTCCCAAAGAGTGCCTTCGCAGGGCTCTTTTTGACCGGGCTGGACTCCTTCACCGGCTTCGGCGTTCGTTTGGTTGGGGTACCCGTAGGACCATCCTTCTTTGGCGATCCAGGCCTGCTTGGTGTCCCACCTTTCTTAGGCGTGACTTTACCCATGGGCAGCTCACACGAGAAGTAGAACCCATTCTGGCCAATCTCCACATTTTGCTTACTCGGACTCTCCCGGCCTTTGGTGGGGCTATCTCGTCCTTTCGTGACGTTGTCGCGCTTATCTTGGGTAGGCGTGCGAGACGGTGTTGCTGGTGACATCGCTACCTCCTGCAGATAGCGTCGGTGTAATGGGGTCGACTTCGGAGTTGACGGTGAAAAGTGCTTTCTGGGCGATGAAGGTGGAGTCGCGCTGGGCTCCTTGTTCTCATCGGGAGCTGAAGGTGGGAGTGACGTTGCTCCCTTCACCATAGTAGGCGTGGTGGCCCGGGGAACCGAGTCTGTGCTGGGGCTCTGAGTGAAGGCGTCCATCATGTGATCCGAACAATATTGATAAGATCAGCGACCGTTTTAGAGACCCGGACTGAGAAAATGAAAATGAAAATGAAAGGCGGAAGAAAGGTCAAGGCAGAGGTCGCAACACATGTTTTGAATCAACGTGTGTAACAAACAAATACCACCCGACATGCATGATGCCGTGAGACATGAAAACGTGCACGAGCTGGCACAACTTCGGCTGCACAATTTGTGTCTTTGATCTTGTTTATTTACTGTCTAGCATGTAGTAAGCAAAAACTCCATCTACATGCACGTAAGTATCCAAATATATACTCGTGAGATCATTCAATCCAGTCCTTTTTCCAGGGTCTCCCCCGCATCTCCGAACCCCGCTTATAGCTTCTCTTTCAAGCTAGCCTTCAGCCTCCGCTCTACCGCATCAAGGTACTCATTTGTAGTAACCCAGCTACCTCTGTCCTTCTTTCCACACGCCAGCGCCAGATCCTTTGTCATAATGCCATCGATATCGACGGTGTCGACACAAGCCTTTTCAAGCTGCTCGGCAAATACGACAAGCTCAGGTGTGTTGTCGAGCTCACCGCGCTTCGCGAGACCCTGTGACCAGGCGTAGATGGAGGCGATGGGGTTGGTGGAGGTCTCTTTGCCCTTTTGGTGCTCACGGAAGTGACGGGTGACGGTGCCGTGGGCGGCTTCGGCCTCAAACGTCTTGCCGTCGGGGGTGATGAGGACGGAGGTCATCAGGCCGAGGGAGCCGAAACCCTGGGCGACAATGTCGGATTGGACATCTCCATCGTAGTCTGAGAACTGTTAGCAGAATTTTGTGACGGCAAGGGACGTATACGCACTCTTCAAGGCGATGATGTAGCCGCCCTCGCTCTTGATCATCTGGGCGACCATGTCGTCAATCAGACGATGCTCGTACCAGATGCCCGCAGCCTCAAAGTCCTTCTTGTACTGGCTTTCGTAGATTTCCTGGAAGACATCCTTGAATTTGCCATCGTATGCTTTCAGGATGGTGTTCTTGGTACTCATGTAGAGTGGCAGCTTCTTGTCGAGGGCCATCTTGAACGAGGCGTGGGCAAACCCTGAGATGGAGTCGGTGGTGTTGTACTGGGTCTGAGCCACACCTCCGCCAGCAGGGTAGTCGTAGACCTTGATGACCTCGGGCTTGCCGCCCTTGGGTGTGAAGACCATCTCCAGTGTGCCCTCGCCAGGAATCACACGGTCCTTGGCACGGTATTGGTCGCCAAACGCATGACGGCCGATGATGATGGGCTGCTTCCAGCTTGGTACGAGACGAGGGATGCGGGGGATAACGATGGGTGCGCGGAAGACGGTTCCTCCTCTGCAGCACATGATTAGTACCCTTCTTGCTACTCGGTGTGCAGCTACTTGACTTACAAGTGGTTCCGGATGGTGCCGTTTGGCGACAGCCACATCTTCTTGAGCTTGAATTCCTCCACTCGCTGCTCGTCCGGCGTGATAGTCGCGCACTTGACACCAACAGAGTACTTCTTGATAGCCTCGGCGGCATCGAGGGTAACTTGGTCGTTTGTCTCGTCACGGTAGGGCAGACCAAGATCGTAGTACTTGAGGTCGATGTCGAGATACGGGTGGATGAACTGCAACCATGAGCGCGTGCCCTACAGACGCTCTCTGGCTATCTGCTTGTTCCGTACCTTGTCCTTTATGACCTGCCAGATGATCCTGGTCATCTCATCACCGTCCAGCTCCACCACCGGGTTCTTGACCTTGATCTTCTTGACTCCCGTAGAAGACGCCATTCTGTGCTGCCCAATCTGGGTGGTGTAGCCTGGTGTAGCTACAGACGAGGTGGTTGCGGTGGTTCGTCGCGTCGTCGAGAGCTGGGCCGACTTCGCAGCTGTTTGGGAGGCTAGGTACCGAGTCGCAAAACCGCAGGCTTGTGGTCGAGGGAGTCGTGCAATTGCGGTCGCTGAGCGGAAGGCCGCGCTGGCAGCGGTGGCGGGCCTCATGGCGAATGTAGGTAGGATTTAACCTCGGAAAGAGCAGTTGACGAGAACGATGGCAGAGTTCTGGGTTTCCGGCCGCGGTTCCGATTGCGCTGAAGGGCAGCGAGGCTCGGTTGATAGGACGGTGATGGTGGCTAACGGAGTCGCTAGCGGGGTAACGAAAGCCGAGGAGACGAAAGGCCTTTAAAGCGTCGCAGAGCCCCAAGCTTGGACACGGCCTGTGCCGCAAGCAGCAGGTTGCTCCGGGAGAGCGGCTAAAAACCCCACGGACGGACTGTGTATACGCGAATTGATTGTGCCAGAGGGGAACGGCAGATGCTCCTTGGGCTCTTGGACGCGGGTGCAACGAGTCGTCACGCGCAGCTCTTCATCCTGCGACGCGGGGAAGCCTCCTTGAGCTGCTATGACGTGCGGTAAGCAGCCGACGTGGGAGCAGCTGGCATGGCGTTTCTTTGGACTTGCTCGACATGGTTGGCGATGGCGGTATCCTGGATAGTCGAGAAGTGAGTGACAGGTAGGTCCAGGGGCTGTCCATGGGCGAGGTGAGATGTGTGCCTTATTTAAGTTCCATCAGCCCTGCGTCCGCATTCCCCTCATTCGAACTATGCGGGCAAACGGATCCGCCTGAACGCCATGTTGGTAACGCCATTGGCTGGTATACGTGTCAAAGTGACTGAAAGTTCGCCTCGAGGGAAAAGGCGTTCATGTGAGTGCGGAGGTTCTCGAGTCTCTTACTGGCGTTCCGACATTCGCCGTGGAATGGCCATGCCTTGGTGTCACAGCCAATTCCCCGGTACTACGACCTAGTAATGGAGAGTAGGTAGTGTTGACCATTGAGTCCACCAACATTTGAATAGTCAAGTCAGCATGCGGTCATAAGCTTACGAGCTATCCAGTACGTCAGAATGAGATGTTTATTCATTCAGATATCTCCAAAGCTAACATCTGTGCAGTGATGTACTCGTTAGAACTCTCCGCCGATGAAAAAGTGAGAGGTACAGTATTATTAGGCACGTACGACGTTTAGCAATTAGGAAACGCAACTACGTTACCATCATTCCTGCCAGCGCACTGCTCAATCTATCATCTTGCGCTGCTGGCTCTACGTCCTGCCCAGAAGTTGTGTCTGAATGCTGTATCATCTCAAATCCAAAGTCGTTGCGCTCGTCCTCGCCCACTGACTCGTGAATATAGCCTTTTCCATCAATTTCAAGCACATTTATAGTGACTGCCCCTTTATAAGCTGTAGTATTTCTCGTCTTGTCTTTCGTGTAAATGTGCACATAGAATGGAACGTCTCTCACATCGCCAATGTGTTCCGCAGACAATCGCGATACCGGACAATCCCCATGGACATACAGGCGACCGTCTTCGTAATAGGCAAAGGTCATCTGGTCTCTGCCAATCGTTACGTGTAATCGCATATCTCCGTCGTTCATCGGCTTGCCGTGATAGAACCACACAGTGTTTCTATTGGCAAGTTTGCGCGCTGCGGTCGCCGTTACTCCATTACGCACCAATATTGTGCCTGATTCCCTTCCTAACACGTCGTTCGAATTGCTCAAGATGACTGAAAAGACAATATCTGCATGTAGGCCTGACAGGTCTACCGCAAACGAATGCACCTCGTCAGACCCAGTTTGTAGGTATATTGGCTCCGATGTGACCTTGACAGGACATCCAGCTTGTATTTCTTGGGGGGCAAAAAGGCTCTTTGCAGGTACCATTGTTGCTTCGACCAGTGGAATTCTTGGCACATTGGGTAAGTGGCTCTTATGTTGCTCGTAAGTCGCTTTGGCGTCTCGTTTGACTGTATGGAGCTTCTCCATGGTCACGTATTCGGGTACTTCTCCACCATACTGCTGTGTAACGTAGACTAGTAGTAGCAGTACGAAGTCAGTTGCGACATCTACTCGTACCCGGGAATTACGTACAGGATACGATCGCAGACATCAGAGACGCGAACAAGGAGGAGAGGGTATATTCTGGCTTCCAAGTCCCCCCTGCAGCTTGTGAACGGAGAATGTCGAAACACATAGTGCTGCGTGGTGTCTTCTTTCCAAGTTCACACCTATAGGCGTCGACATTGTATCGTTTTGTGGGTGTGTGGAGCTGCACAATTGGTGGCGACTCGGGATACCTCTGAGTCACAGGTACAAAGTCAGCATGAGGAGGGAAAGTGGGAACATGTATCTCATGCATGTATCATCTTGACCACAGCCAGGTCTTCCTTGCACCGAAATGATATATGTACTCTGTACCGGAGAAGAAAAAGTTGTCAATCGCGGAGAGCTCTCTGCAAATCGTAGCCGTTGCTTACATCGGGAATGTGGAAAGTGCCAACAAGAGTAAGGTGAGCCATGGCTCCGTCGTTCGGCAGCATCATGAAATAGAAGCGTGTAGCATTATCGTCGACGATATCGGGAGAGATCACAGTCCGGAGATTGAAGAAGTCGGCGTTGACTTCTTTGACTTCTGTCCAGACTCGCTTGAGAATATGTGGTTTCATCTTGTAGGTATGTCCATTTGGTATGATCACGACAGAACTCTTTATATATATATGTATGACTGTCGCGTTGAGCTGTCTGGTGAGTCACTTGTCGGCTGGGAAGTAAAGTCGCTTAGAGGACCTGCGTCAAGATAAAATTAGGTATACGGGTACGATGTAGACAGTGTATGCATATTGAAGGCTGTCGCCACTCGTATCCAAGATCCAACTGTGCTTTTAGTGTCATAGAGTTGTGGCTGTGAAAGGGCTAATCGTTTTGCTCGCCAAGGGCGCACCCTGTTTTACACGAGGTCGGACCGACGCTACTATACGAGGCTTGTCTGACACGAGGTCTTACACGAGGAAATAGCAACGCTACTACACAAATGATTTATATAGCGCAGTTGTCTATGTTTTTGGATCCGTGGTCGCTGCCAATAAGACCTATAGCGAGTCGCCCTCTACAGCCTTCTTGGCGCGTCCAAAGGCGTTGCCGGCCCTCGGGCCAGGTGCGTTTATATCTGTAGAATTCTCAAGCCGATCGCAGTCGTACCTATAAAGTGCAGATAAGCACAGGTCGTAGGTTTTCTGTCCTAATGCACTAGAAATGGAGATCCGTTACACCCGAACGTTACGTGAGATCTTTAACCAAAAATGCCTAGTCGCTTTGTTGTCGCATCGCTAACCCCATGTGCATTCTCCGCTCTCGTATCCTACTTTCCCTCAAGTACTGGTACCGCTGATGCCTCGCTGCGAACGAAAGTCGCGGTACTGTACTGTTCCTTGTGTTGCAACACCACTTTTACGATTTGCACAGGGCTCTCCGAGCTTTACAACTTCTCTTTCTCCCTCTAACATGGCACCCGGTTACTCTCGCACCATGCTACCCCGAACAGGGCTTGCTCCACTGCTAGCCAGTCTCGACTTACCGGGCGAGATTCAGCTGCCAGGCGGTGCAATTCACTCAATTGGCAGTGGTCAGCCTAGCTATCGCATCGTCTTCCGCTCCAAGAAGGCCCTTCAGACGCCGATGACAGAGCTTAGCATTGCAGAAGCTTTTGTAAGAGGTGACATCGATGTTGAGGGAGATATCGGAGTTCTTTTTGGTGCAAGGGAACGCATACAGGATAAGATGCCATTGCGACAAAAGATTCAATTCCTCTACGACTTTGCTCGGACAGCGACAAAAATGAACGCCAAAGCTGTCGGCGAACATTACAGTCGGGGTGACGACTTTTACTTGACTTTCATCGACAAACGCTTCCGTTTCTACTCGCATGGGCTCTTTCAGAAGCCCGACGAAAGCATTGAAGAGGCTTCGGAACATAAGCTTGAGTCTATGTACCAGGGGCTTGGACTCAAGGAGGGCATGCGATTGCTCGATATTGGTGGCGGATGGGGCGGCGTAACGCAGTATTGCGGTGCCCGTGGAGTACACGTTACTACATTGACCATTGCGAAGGATTCGCAGAGGTTCATTAGCCGACTCATTGAGGAGCAGAACCTTCCCGGTGAGGTCTTCCTCGAGGATTTCCTCAACCACAACCCGGCTGAACCATACGACCATGCTGTTATTTATGGCGTGATCGAGCACATACCAAACTACCGCAGATTTGCGCGCAGTGTTTGGAAAGTTCTGAAACCTGGCGGTAGACTATATCTCGACGGCTCGGCTGCTGTAGAGAAATTTGCCGTGAGCTCTTTCACTCGCGATTATGTCTGGCGAGGAACTCATACGTTCATGACCCTCCAAGATGTACTTGCCGAGATGCTCTACCACGGTTTTGAGATTGTCGACGTTGCCCGAGAGACTCGTGACTACGAGCTTACAATGTTGGAATGGGCAAAGCGTCTTGAGGCAGCAAAGGAATATATCATTGCTGGATGGGGCGAGGAAACGTACCGAGTGTTTCGCTTGTTCTTATGGGGTGGCACACATGCCTTCAAGACGAATAGCTTGCAAGCATATCACTTCATTGCAGAGCGAACGTCGAGTCTCGGGCCTCGTCCGTCTATTGCTCGAAGGATAACCAGATTTATTGGCAACCTTCGATAGTATAGGTCGTTGGCTTCATCCGAGATGGGACCTACGTCCACGCCACTCCGTGTATCTATTAGCCTGCTCAAGATTAAGTTGCCTAGCTCTCAAAGTACAGCTCTACAGACCAGTGATATCTCAACCAGGGCGTAAGCGCTGATTACTTCTATTTCTGCCTGGTCTTAAGGTCGAGAATACGGATTAGGGTTTCAGGAACGAGCAACATGCTACCTATTACCCGACGCAGCACCGCAAACATGGCATATCGGACGAGAGAATCTGTTTGTGTCCATGGCCGTATGTGACAGAGTAGGGGTCGCATAGATCTATATGCCTGGCCGGAGCCCTCTGCTAGTACCAGATCTCTACTCTAGGCCCATGATTCACAGCTTGCTACGTACTTTATGCACTCGTAGGACGTTCTTTCCCTCATATCTTCGTTCCACCTCAGCACCAGCAGTTGGTTGGGATAGGTGCATGACGATGCAGGGATTCTTATGGAGAGTATCCCCATGGAAGATCTGCAGTTTATCAATGAACATGTTGCCGAGTCGGTATTTATGCTGTATGAGGAAGTACGCAAACCCCTGAAGGTTCGGTGTGCCTGTTGTTCGAGGATCAGCCAGGGAGCCTTGGCGATGCAAATGAAAAGCCGGAACGAACTGCATATAATACCTATGGCATGCATACTTACCCAAGATAGCTCGTGTCTCCATCCAATGCTTCTCAAACGTATGGCCCGGCCATCCGCTAAGTTGCCAGCCCTTAGCGCTCAGGGCCCGAAG
Source organism: Cucurbitaria berberidis CBS 394.84 (assembly GCF_010015615.1). Classification (NCBI taxonomy): domain Eukaryota; kingdom Fungi; phylum Ascomycota; class Dothideomycetes; order Pleosporales; family Cucurbitariaceae; genus Cucurbitaria; species Cucurbitaria berberidis. Next base: position 5,533,219 of record NW_024468936.1, on the reverse strand, counting down.
TATAACTGCTTTGGTATCTTCATTATTGATGCCAACGGAGAGGAAGTAGCGGAGCTTTTTGACATCAGTGCCTTCGCGTCGACAAACAGTGTCCCAGCCAATCCAAGCAACATCCGAGAACTGGTTGAGTTTAGGTATCTCATCATCAGAAACGGGTGGTGTTCGATCCTTGGCCGCATATTTTGGAGATATTCTGTTCAGGCTCATGATAACGCCTTCTTCCCAACTCAGTGTGAAGGTGTACGATGCACCGGTTGCGCGGTACTTCTTTCCTTCAACCTCATACCATTGCTTATTGACGTCTGGGATGGCAGAATCAAAACTTTGATGATCTATGAAGAAGAGTTCGTTCTTGCCGCCGTCGTACTCGAATGAGACTGCATTTATTCCGAGGCCCACGAGGGCGTAGCCGATTCCCCAGGTATTGTAGAAGTCGTGCATAGCCGGATTGATTCTAGTTTTCGGAAATGGGTTCCAAAGCCATTGTTGGAGATCGTTGATGCTATGGTACGGGCTCCGAGCTGTATTGCGAGTAGGGTTGTACGATGGGCCAACGTTTTGATCATCCGCTCTCATGGCCCACGCGAGCATACAGCCTTTGTCACTGCACCTTTTCCAAAGACTGTCGTCCGCCGGTTGGATTGGCGGTGGTCGTGGAGGAGGAGGCGGCGGTGCAGCGTTGTCAAACCCGTTCCCATGTTCCAGTTTGGTGAGATTGGTGATCAGTGAGATATCTTGCGTGCAACTACTCTGCCGTGGTCAGTACTGGTATTACACAATCAGGCAACTGTTGACGCTACAAAAACGTACTTGAGCAGACAAAGAGTGTCGCCGGCTGTCAGAGACAACAGGGCAAGGCTGAAGAGGAGATTGAACCTCATGGCTGAGTAACGTCAGTGACGAAGAAAGGCCAAGGTACGAGTGTTGTCCCCCGAGTTGGGCTTGGCGCCTGGTGCAGCCTTTCACCTTCACTTCGGGTTCAGAAGGTCCATAATTCGAAAATTAATTAGTTGGATTGGTGGCCCCTTTCAGTGTTAGGGAGGACCACCCGGCCAGATCTATTCTTACCGCAGATCTTCCTAATCACCTTATAGCTTTGTCTGGATCATTGCCCCTCATCGTTCACTTCGCAGAAGAAAGGAGGTTATTCTAGATCAACCAAGCGAGATATAAGATGTAAGCTTCACTAATCTTTCTCTTAAACAATGGTGATATGCTCTAACCCACAGTCTTCGAACATAGCAGGTGTGGTGAGCTTGAAGAAACCTACGCGCCGATACCGCTCTTCCATCTCTGGCAGGAGCATTAATCCCTCAACATCGTCTCTTCCGGGTACATTTTCGATCAGCCGTGTTGCAAGACAGGTGACTTCAACGCCGTTTTGAAGTTCTGGGTCAAGTGCATCTAGCGTCGCTTCGCCGCACGTGATCTCTGAGTAGGGGTTGTCTTTAGGCTGCCCTAATACGACGAGGAACCCATCAGACTCCAGATTTCTGTGAAAATCATCATCTTTGTGTGGGCGCCAGACAAATTGGAGCAGTCGGCCTTTGGCAACCAAAGTCCCTGACTTGACAGCGCCGTATGCGAAGTCTGGAACAGAGCGTTCAACGTCACAGGATATGACTTTGAAGCCGAGTGCGTCTTTGATGCCCGCACCACCCCTTTCCCCCTCTTCTTCCCAAACGTGGATGAAGTCCTCGACGCTCGCATCAACCGAGGCCCAGCTCCACGACGGTGCCACATATCCCAGGGCTCTCGTCTTCCGTCCAAAGTCGCGGCTACTAACGTTCTGATGACGCGGACAACTCCACTGGAGGTCCATAGCGAGATCACGTTCCCACATTCCAGCGAGGTACTGGCTCTCATACTTTCTTCCCAACTCTTCAGCAACAGCAGCGATAGCGAGCAGTTTGTCACCCTGATGCGTGAGGCTACGGCGACTATATTCACCACGCACTGCAAGCCAGATCTGCCGTGCATTCTTGGAGTCAGTAGCAAGCGAGAACATCTGGCCACTCCATGGTAGACTGGGTAGTTGAGGATCTTTACCAGAAGTGAAGCCATCTGCAGCTGGTATATCCGTCCGATCAATCATCTGCACGCCGCGGTAGGAAAACATGATAGCTCTGGTGGATAAAAGTAGTTCTTGAAACGTCCATGCGCGATCGTTGATGGGGTCTTTCGAACGCTTGTAATCGGCTGGATAGCTCAGGATGACGTTCGTCTGCGGTTGTGCATTGTCTTTTATGCGGAAAGGCACTGAGACTGGTTCGATGAAGTACCCTACTTGCTCTTCGATGTAATGTAGAAACCCTTCCATGGCTGAGTTCGCGACGGATGCTACAATAGTCACCGCTGCGTACTTGTAGATCAAACGCATCTTGGGTAGCTCTCGCGATTTGTCGTCGTTCGAGTCTTGCATTATACATCTACGAGAAGTTAGAATCGTTTTGAATCAGGTAAGAAGCTTACAGCGCGTCAACCCAGAGGTATTGAAGCCCAATATGGCGAGTCACAGTCACAGCATCTCGGATTGTCTGTGGAAGCTGTGCAATATCAAATCCTCTAGAAAGCTCTTCTCTATTCTTTTCCAGAAGTATGAAGGTTTGTTGCATCCCCCAAACGTAGCTCAGAGCTGCAAAGCCTTGATCGGACGGCTTCAAGTACGAAGTGTCGACGATGCGCAAGCCTTCGTTAACTTGCAATTCTATCAACCTGGCTGGTACTCTGAGCGCGTTGATTTCCAAAGATTCTGTCATAGGCAGTAGCCTTTGCATCCAGTCTTTGATACTGCTCATATTGATCTCCGATCCGAGCGCGCTGTTGCTAGTCTCGGTCGGAAAGAGGCTCAATCCATCATTTGGGCCACGACCTACAATATATGAGTTTTGAAGATATGTAAGTATGGGAAATTTGCATACCGTCCATCCTGATGTGGTATCGCAACTCTACTAGCCTTTCCTCGCGCAATCTTCGAAGTGCGTTAGGTTCATCCGTTTCCTCGTTCGTCGACTCAATATAAGCATTCATGAACGTAAACGAACCTTCTACCTCTCTTTCAAACGATAGTCTAACCTCAAAAGTGGAGGCTTCGAATAAGGTGTCACGGTCCTCCCAAGCTTCCCACCCTCCAGTGACATCGTCTGCAATCTTTTCCTCGTTGAAAGCAGACGCATCGTTCCAGTCATTTCCATCTTCTTCCTGTTCTTGTTCTATCGCTTCATCTCCATATTCTGGGCTTTTACTATCGCCAGAATTGACGCTTTCGGGCCAACTATCAGTCTTATTCCATCGCTGGTACATCTCATCGAGGAACATCCTTCCATGGATGCCGTCAGCAAGCGTGCGACAGAACCTGCAGCCATTCAATACCGACGTCCGCAGCTCTTCTGACGTTACCACATATGTAATTGTGACACTGTCTTGCTCAAATGGGGCATCTAATAGTGTTGAGAACGTCTTTGGTGTCCATGCTCGCTTGGTACAGACATCGCACAATTCTGTGGCTATTGACGTGGCAAGATGCGCTTCAGGGACCGGATACTTACGCGGCGCCTGCCGGGTACCCATGTAATGGAGCATATTACTACGCTAGCTGTGTGAATATACTCATTTGTGTAATGACATAGAAGTGTAAGGCTAAGGCTAAGGCTGAAGTCTGAGCCCTGGATTGAGGGGGACAAAAATGGTCTAACCCTCTTTGACCCTAGTCTGCAAGCCACACCTGGGCAACCGGGCCTTCCCCAGGCAATCCCTAGACATTAATTCACTGCCAAGTTACAACTACGTTATGCACTAACTTGACTGAAAAGGTCTTTAGAATATTAGATGTCTTTGGTTCCATCGCTTAATTAGACGTGGCTAGGATGTTCACGAACCCCACTCACCACTGCTTTCACTCCAGAACAGAAGCCCGCCATCGTCCACCCAGGGAAAACTGTATCTACGTGACAACAAGCCCGTGAATTAGTCTTTCACCGTGAAAGTAAACAACCACGATGGCTCCTCCTAGAGAACTCGTCCGGATATAAATCACCAAGAACCCACCATGCTTAACTCTTCCCACCCCATAAACACATCAACTCTCATCAGAACCCCTCTCCACCTTTCCTCAACTATGCGACAAGATTCATAAACAACAGCCAATCTACATACCAATATGCCAAAACGACACGTCGCCGAGCAAAAGGTCATCGGGCCAAACGGCATAAAGCTCAAACAAATCCAATTCCGATCCTACATGCATGATATCGCAGTCTACCACTTCCAAGCCTACTTCATCTCCATCGAAAACTTTCGCTCATTGCTGAATCGCCCGGATCACGGGTATGTCGATACGCTACTAGGCTTAGATCCACTGCACGACAAGCCACTTCCCGAAGGCGACGAGCCACCCGAGGGATGTGTAGAGGTAGGCTATATGCCGAATGCCTTTCAGCACGGCGGTTCAGCACTAGGATTCCGTGTTGGGGAAAACATTGTGGAGTGGATGTGTTTCGATCGCGCCATCGACGACATCATCCTACAGAAGATAGATGTCGGCAACCAGGGACCCAAAGGCAAAGTGATGCTATTTGATCATGTGGCCGATGTGCTTAGGGGGGTTCCGGAGCGTCGGGTTAGAGGTGCAAATCTCGAGCATAAGGGGTGGCATGATTCGTTGTGGAAGGCGGAACATCGTCCTAATAGATTAAGCTTGACTTGGAAAAACTTTGGGACTGAGTTGCGGACGGAACACGCGTTGAGGCGTAGAGTATATACGCCGTTGGCGCAAGGGACGTCGGAGTTGCATGTCGATGACGAAGGGCATGAAGATCAAGACATGGTCGAGAAGCCCACGCGATTGGTTTACGAAAACGAGCAGATGATCGATACGCCTTCGAGGAAGCCGTCTAATCCACCACATAGTCGATCTTCGTCAGGCTCGACAGTGCTGGGTAAGAAGGACACAAACACAGTGCGAATAGGGCTGTCGCAGACATCGCAGAAAGTTCAGGGGAAGCGATTACTGGACGGTGATTACCAGTAGGCGGTTCTTCAAGCTGACTCTGCGTTGGCTTGGCGCTCCGCCATCGTGGTTTGACATGAAATGCTTTCATAGATAGTGATTAACACCGCAGTGTCTTTTGAAGTGTGCATCTACAGAAACCACTAGCCTAGTAAAAGGTTGAATATCATCGACTATGGTTACAGCTCATGTATACAGCTTTTCATCTCTCATAATATCATCAGATCTTTCCAGTTCATAATACAATCAACCCTTGAGACCAATCTCATCAGCCGTGAGGATGAACTCCATAAAACCAGAGTTGGTGTCAATAATGTTCTGGATGAACTCCGCGCTTGTGGGGTAGAAGTTCGTCGGGTAGCCAAATTCCAATGTGTATCCGTATACCTTATTGACCTTCTTGTTCTTGTGCCAGCGGCTGAATGACCAGTCGTCGCTAGCTCCTGAAGTGGGATATAGACCAACAGCCTGCTGGGGTTCGAATACACTACCTCCTGCCTTGATCATAGCCGCAGTCGTACGGTTGGCCTGGTAGCTGATGTTGTCCCAATCCTCTTGGTCGATGTACTCTCTGTACAGCTCGTCATCGACGATGCCGCGCTTGCCATCATATTCGGGGTTGAAAAGGTTCTGCTTGGGGTCGTGCGACTGGTTGATGTCGTCGCCCCATGAGTATAAGAGCGTACCGGCAGCGGAATGCAAATCAATGTACCACCTGATGTTGGGGTACTCGTCATACACCCAAGCCATGTTCTGCGTCTCTGGCTCGGAAAACGGCGCGGTGCCATAGAAAGCCTCGGACGAGGGATCTGTGGAAGCGGGAGAGGTAGAAGGATCAAAGTGCTTAGTGAAGTTCCAAAGGAAGTCGAAATTGCGGTTTAGATCAACTCCGACGCTTCGCGGTTTGCCTGGGGTAGCACTTGCAGGGTTGCGATTCTTGCGCCAGAGGTTGCTGTTCGCTTGGTCGTGGCGCACGCCATCTGGGTTAAGCATGGGAATGAAGACGATGCCAGCAGCGAGCGCCTTCTTGACGTCCGAGTTGGAGTAGGTGTTGTTGCCATAGGTGAGGCCGATGCGGTGCTCGTTCGCATAGAGCAAATCGCTAATGAAGTAGATGAGGTTGTCAGGTCCGCCTCTTTCACGAGCATGAATTCCAGAGGTAAAGTAAATGTGCTGCTTGTCCTTCTTGACCTTCTCGGCCTTGCTCGCAACGCCGCCAATGAGGGAAGTGCCTTCAAACGTCTTGTGAGGTGGCGTAAACAGAGTCAGCCCATACTCTTTCTCCAAGCCCTTCATTGCTGTATAAACTTCATCCGCATTCAGGATACCGGCACTCTGAAAAGCCGCATACTCGCTCGGCTTCCTAGTACCCAACCCACGAGGTGCGACCTTGCCACCCTTGAACCGGTCGCCCTTGCCGATAGGGGCTGTAGCAGTCTGTCGCTTGTTCAGGTTGTGAAGAGTCTCGATGCGGACTACGTCTGAGTTCAAGCTTCTCTTGAAGTGGTGCAGTTGCTCTTCCGAGATGATTGCATGCAGCTTGTGCTCGCCATCGGCGGCCATGACGACGGGTCTGCAGCCATAGTCGATCTCGTTGTTGGTCGAGATGAAGTCATACAAATGGTTCTTTTCCTTTGCAAAGAATGCAACACTCAAGACATCGGACGCAAGGGCGGTGCCGGGGAGCAGGCCGAGAAGTGTGGAGACCTTCATGGCGAGATGCAGCTAGAAGAATGCTGCGCCGAGAGTAGGAGGTAGGGCGTGCAGGGACAAGACGTCGCCATGGCTCGTCTTATTTATGTGAAGTCAGAAATTTGGTGGTTCCCATGGAAGCCGGTGAGCGAGTAGAATCGACAGGGTTATAGAGTGGCACCTGCCCGATCGGGTCATCGGGATGCTCCCTCCAAGACACAAGCGCACTTGGCCTTCGTAGTTGCCCTACGATTATGAGCAGGTCCGAACTGTTATCTGCTGCTAAGCACGAAGCGATGCGATAGCAAGGCTGTCTGTACTCCTAAAGAATCCAGACGACCGGTTTGTGGTCGTCGGTGGCGTTGCCAAGCTCATCGAACGTTGGAGGTATGACTTGCTATGCCGCGGCCATGATAGCACTGCCCTGATAAACTCGATTCATAGTCGAAGAAACGGTATGAGATGTGCTAGTCTCGCACAATCGCACCCTTATTGGACGTCCAATGCGACTTCAATCCATACGGACTTTACTTCTCCGAGACACACAAGGCTGAAGACACTGAGATAATCGTTAGTTGTAGCGATCACTTCATAGATCCAATTCGAAGCCTCGCCGTAACAGGAGAAACGTAATATCTTGAAGATTCATGGCGTACCCCGCCCAATGGTATTCGAGATGTTAGTTTGTGTCGCGATCCCGCTGGCCTGGTTCTAGGCTTTTCGTACCATGCTTTAGATAGAAGGCAGCCGGAAGGTTCTTCAATCGCATGAGAACGGGACGTGTGTCTATCAAGTATAAAGGCAAAGAGCAACCTTGGAATAGTACTAGGTACTGGCCTACAATTCAGCGGGCCAGAGCGTCGATAACGGCTATGTTTTGGGTGTCAAGGTAGAGGGACAATATGTCGCGTGAGGAACTCGTTTCCTCGGTCAGTCTGCCAAGCTGTTGTTAACGCCGTTATTTGGGGTAACGCCGATATCTCTTGTAGCCCTTCAAAACGAAAGCAAGCATCATGACGCCGCTTTGAGTTCTTGCAGTGCCCTCGAGGCTTGTATCACCCGCAATGGATTACACACTACTGCCTCCAGAAGTCACGGTGCTTCTACTTGGGGATGCCGAGGTCGGCAAGTCGACATTCTTATCGTGAGTTTGCCGGTGCTGTCGCGTGTATTGTCTGTCGCAAACACAGTTCAGCAGCTGCAATCGTGAAGCTGAAGTTGGCATACACCCAGTGTAAAAGGCCTAATAAGCTGGGATCCTTTGACTAACTATCATAGTCGCTTGACCCTCGGCGTTCGACCTCAGAATGACGACCTTCCGCCATACGAGCTCCCCACCCTCCGCGATAACGACCAACCCTTCGTCTTCGATATCACCCTATATGGACGCCCATACAGGCTGAACTTCTACGACACGTCTTCGCCCACCAACTACACGCTCCTCCACCCGAACTTCGTCATCCTCTGCTACGACATCTCATCCCGCGCCTCCCTCGAAGCTCTCTCATCGACGTGGTTACCAATTGTGAACAAACACTTCAACTACGATGATAATCTACCAGTCATGGTCCTAGGCTTGAAGAGAGACCTGAGGAAGCAGTGGACGCTGGTCGAGGTGGGCGAGGATAAGAAGGGAAAGGGCGCAAGCGTGATGCCCCACGAAGGACTACAGACAGCGTCAACGATGCTCTGCGACCACTATGCAGAATGCAGTGCTCTGACAGGAGAGCTATGCCGCGAGGTCCTTGAGGACGTAGCTAAAACAAGTGCAAAGACGACGACTGAGGATGGCGCAAAGAGCAAGGGACCCGACATGTGCGCAATCATGTAGAAGGAGGCTACGCGCGAACCACACATGTCGCATACAACTCAGAGCGACTACTTCCACAGCCTGTTGGAATACTATTTACTCTCCACGGCGCAATACAGCCGCATCCGCAACTTAGTTTTGAAGTGCAGCCAGATGACGTCACGATGCTAGATCTACCAATTTATCCAGCAACCTCTCCCCCAAGAGGATAGCGACGATCCGAGATTATGCGATTACGCTTCAGAGCTTGCAGATGTATCTTTCTACAATAACTGTCTGCATGCTGATCCAATCAGCTTCAGCCAACGAATAGCGTGCTCCAGCCTCCGGATGACGGATTTCGGCGGAACTTGCCCCAAAGAAGCAACGCTCAGCGAACTTGCAGATGCGGGATTGCTGAAGCTTGAGGTCATCGAACCATCGAACTTTGAGTAGCTCTTATATCTACATTCGCTTTTTAATTCGCATTCGCGCAGCTATCCTTCAATTGATAGACCGGAAGGTATCCAGCCGTCACCATGCCGATGAGCGGACTTCTTTCATCATTTGTCGCCGCGGTGCAGGCATCTTTGTCGGTGCTACTCGTCATATCTTATGGCGGTATCGCAGCGAAACTGGGGCTCCTCGACTCGAGCAACGGCAAAGCAATCAGCAAAATATGCGTCAAGATGTTTCTCCCTGCGCTACTACTCATCCAGATAGGCACGGAACTGCACCTCGGCTCCGCGCATCGCTACCTCATCATCCTGTTATGGGCCTTCATATGCCATTTGATCAGTTTTCTTATTGGTATTTTTGCGCATGTAGTATTTGGGCTGCCAGACTGGGTCACTGCTGCTATCATGTTCAATAACACCACAAGCTACCCGCTGCTCTTGATCCAAAGCTTGAACGAGACGGGCATCTTGGTCAATCTCATTGTCGGCGACGATACGACAAGGGCAATGATTGGGAGGGCAAAGAGCTACTTTCTAGTCTTCGCGACCGTCAGCAGTTGCTTAACATTTGCGGTGGGCCCGCGACTGATCGATTCGGAGCATGCGCCGGACGACTCAGATGACGACAAGACACTCGACGAGGAGGATGACATGGGTGTCAATGAACGGGATTTAGAGGGCGAAGGAAGTGCCTGGCCACCAACTGAACAAACCAGGCTTCTAGATTCTCCGCCTCATGAACGGCAACGGAGTCGCCACGAGAGTGTCGTCGGCATCACTTTCTTTCCCTCGAAGCCGAAGTTTACAACCGTAAAACGACGCCCAGTGTATATACCACACCCACATTGGGCTGACCTCAGCCCGAGGATCCGGTGGTGGCTATTGTTCTTCTACGACTTCCTGAATGCGCCATTACTAGGAGCTGTGCTAGGAGTGATTATTGGCTTGACTCCTCCACTTCACCGGGCATTCTTCGATAGCACTTACAACGGCGGAATCTTCACAGCGTGGTTGACAGAAAGCTGGAAGAACATTGGAAGCCTATTCGTTCCCTTGCCGCTCATTGTTGCCGGAATCTCGCTCTACACCTCCTACCAGGAAGGGAAACAAGGTGGTGATCAGTCGAGCACAGCGATCCCAAGAGCAACTACAGCTTTTATCCTAGTCGTTCGCTTTGTTATCTGGCCCATTTTCAGCATCGGCGTCATTTATGCTATTGTGCAGCACTCTGGACGAAATGGCTTTCTAGGTGACGATCCGATGCTCTGGTTCGCGATGATGCTCATGCCCACGGGGCCTCCCGCAATGAAGCTCATCACTATGGTCCAAGTCAGCGATGCCGGGGTGGATGATGAGAGGAGGATTGCGAAGATTCTGACGATTTCTTACATTATCAGTCCTATTCTCGCAGTCACTGTTGTTGGGGCATTGAAAGCGAGCCAAGCTGCAATTTGAACAGCGTGACATGGAGGTCGTCACGGTATCATCATGGGTGATTCTACAAAATATGCAAGTTCATCTATGAGCTTCATGGTTTGTCCAAGAAATAACAGCAGTTGTAAATATTACGCAGTGTCGCACATTCAGTCGATTACCAATTTGGTACTGTACAGCACTAGCGATTGCGGATGACTTTAAATTTCTAATACTAGCTAGAACTTTGGAACAGTGCACAGTTGGTCAATCCTTTTGGTGAGTGCTTCTTTCTTCACGCTCGCCTCTATATATGTTTCGAGCCCTGTTCTACTATTGGTGCATAGACAGGTTACTATTCAATTCATCCCTCAGTATTGCGTACTCAAAAGGCCCTTCAGCCCCACACAGTATCATTATCCAAACCTTCATTTATTCTGATGTTCTTGCTGTGCATCCGCAATTCCGCAACCCAAAAATATAATCTAGTTCGTCCCTTCAGATACCTCCAGATAATCAAGACTCCCCCCGGCCCGCTTCCCGCCCTTCAATGTACTTCAGCATATCCTCGCGACTCCACCCAATCGGTCTCAGCCATTCGTCTTTCCCCTGCTCGAGAGCCCAGCAGCGCTTGATACCACGGAAAGTGACGTTGACCAAATTCCTCGGATCGTCCTGTACACATCTATTAGCCCTGCATTCTCTCTCTTCACCCCCTCTATCAACCTGTACACGAAAGAAATCAAACGCCCTACACTCACATAATTTGTCGGCCCCCGACACGCCATCTCCACCCCGTTGTGTGCATACTCCAGTAGCGCTGGGTTGTGCGTATCCATTTCTTCGCACGTCGCGCACATTACATTCGGGGGGTACCACTCGCCGTTGTCGGGTCTCGCAAAGAAGTGTATGAGGAGTGGAATTGCGCAGCAGAAAGACAGGAGGAGCATGATGTAGAAAAGGATGCCCAGGTGGACTTTCCAGTTGTGGCGGCGAGAGGACGCGGTTGAATGTATGGGAGAATAGCGCTGGGTGGTTTTCCACGCCATGTTGATCGGGTGGGCAAGTTCGAGGAGGTAGCGCGCTGTTGTCGCGGGATGAGTGTGGTGGTCTTGTTGTTTGTTGTGGTGGTGGGCGCTTTGTCAAGGGTCAGGAAGGTGCGTTGTAGTGAATGTGGAACGAGCGCTCGTTGGTGAACTTCTCGAAACTAAAGAGCTGTCATTTATCTTTACGATTTACTTTGAGAGCCAGGATGGCTTGCAATTATGTTATTCACTGACGATTGCGATCTTGGCCCACCCGCAAACTGGAGCTAGTGAAACATCGGCGACCGTGGTTCACGAGAGGGGCAAGCGGTTTGTGGAATACTTAGGGCGTTTGTTCTACCGTGATTGCGGGTCGGTGCATCGCAGATCATAAGTGTCACGATGACCGTTGGGTGGGTGGTAGGTGCAAGGTCGGACAACTAATTCCATATATTGAGCTGTTGTATAAGCGCATCTTAGGGCTTGAGCAGATGCGAGACTTTGGTAGTATTTACCACCTTATGAATCTAGTTCTTCGCATTCTCAGATTGGTATTTTTTTCTAATTGAAGTTCTTCTTAGTCTTGTGCAAAACACGTCTTGCTCTGATTACAGACTTCATCTTTCTTGCGTCATCGCTGCCGTGATTACAATGTTTTGCTCAGCCCAACCATCCAAGTCAATGATGTCTTGACTTACATCCGCATAGCCAAGATTCCGCACTGTCCCCAGCCCTGCCTTATCAACTAGCATAACTAGATAAGGGCGTGTCGTCTGCACCATCGGTGCAACGCCGTTCAAATACCTCTCCATGCGACCAAGTTGTAGAATGAATGGTGGGTCGCACTCAGTCGGCGAAGTATACCAAACCTCGGTACCCAACGGTCCTCTATTCCACGACGGATATACCTCCGGTTGTATTTCGAAATCTGTATGGCTCTGTCGAACTTGTCGTATGGGTAGTGTTTTCACATGTATAGTTAGGGAGCCATCGTCTCTCATTTCGCCTCGGGGTGCACCCTTGAGGTGCCACCACGGGTCGACCATGATATCCGAGATAGGCTTGTCGCCTCTTGCCGTTGGGATGAGAGCGCTTCCACGGGGTCCCACCTTGGAAAATACTGGCAAGGTAGGGATCTCTGCGTTGATCTCCATGCTCGGCGCTATGCCCAGCCACTCTGCACTCTTCCCTGCCTTTAGAATGGCCTTCATTAGTGCAATGGTTGGTGTTTTGCGATCCTCAGGGTCGTAGTCTAGCGGGTTGAGATTGACGTCGAGGAGACCCATAATGCTAAAGACAGCATCTGCTGCGCGTGAAGCAACACGTGTAAGAGAGGAGCGCCAAACGGCGTTATCCATGCCTTCTCTGCCTCGATGGTCGATGGCACCAAGCAGAGCCATGGCCTGGCTATGCTCGCTCTTATCGGCTATGATTTTGACTTCCACTTGAGGTGCGTTTTTCCGTGAGAAACTAGGAGGGGTGAGTATATCGACCGAGCCACGCAAAGATATCATGAGGAGGCTTCGTAGATCAGAGCGCGCAGATTTGCCGGGTTCGACTTCCAAAACGCTAATACCGAAGTGGGATTGCAAGATAGCGTCACCCCTGTCCCAAGCAAACAGGCACATGCAGTCCTCTGGTGCGACAGCTTCTTGAAGAGTCCACGCCCTATGGATCCAGGAGGTGGGTTCGGTGAGTGGCACGAGCCTCGACAAACCACCCGGTAAGATGAGGCATTGCTTGCAGTATTCGTAAATATCGAACATATTTTGGATCTGCCAGCTCTTGTCCTCGTCGTCATTTTGAATGATGCAAACACCATCTATCCATAGCAGATCGCATTCGAGGCTAGCTGATATGATGCACTTGCAGACGGTAACAAGGACATCAATAGATACTGGATCTGCTCCAGTCGCGCCATCGATCGTCATGGTACCTAGTCTTGGGGCTTCAGCGCCTTCGATATAGGAGCCTCGCCATATGTATGAGAGCGCAACATATCGGTGCCGAGGGAGCGCGTCAAACTCCAAGACGCGAAGACTAGTCTCAGTGGCTAGACTGCGAGCATCGATGAAGCGAAACTTCTTGTGGGAAACCGACGAAAATGACACGGGTGTAGACCGGAGTTGATCCACTGGTATCTCCAGGATGCACTTGAGCACACCCGGATCGATCTTGAAGCGAAGACACGCAGCACTTGCAAGTAAGAGGCCACTTTCCACCGCTTCTGTAAACGTAGCAGCAGTTTCCAGATGCTGCAACGCTTGTTGCAAGTCCTCCTCATCACGTGGTCGTTCCCACCTCTCCTCCCACATGGCGCTCAGTTTACGCAACGTGGTGACACGGAATGATGCCTCGATATCCTGAGCTAGCAGAGACTCATCGACGAGCGCTATCGCACGATTCAGATCGCCAAGGTGCTTCCGATCATCCCACCTCGAGCGCCTTACCAACAACGTAGCAAGGCTGAACACTACACTCTTCCATGCTTCTTCGCCCTCATTTAGCGTCGGAAGAACCGTCTCGCCCGCCAAAATCGCTGCCATCAGTCCATCTTTGTAATTTGGCATATCTATAGAATTCTCCTCAAGTGCATGATAGACAGCCAACAGGCCAGCATCTGTGTTATCGCCGCTTTCTGCACGCTTAGCTGCGAGGATTTCATTTGCGATCTCGAGACGTTTCGTAATCGATGGGTAAGAAGAGTTTTCGTAGTACGCTGGAACTGTGAATAGTGACATGATGAGTTTGAAGTTCATATATAACTTAAATGCAGGTTGCAAGTGTTAATAGCCTCCAGGCAATTATTGAGACATGTCGTAACGGCCCCCAAACCTTTTAGCGGGGCTAATGCGGCCTACAACTATCCTAGGCATGTTAAGCGAGACAATTTGGAGTCGAGGTTACAAGTGAAGAAATGCGCTCCCTCCCCGAAAACTGGCAACTTTGAAGCGATTAGGACCCCTGCTAAGATCATCTTCTGCTCCCCCCCTATAACAATTGGAAAAAACGCCAAAAAATGCTTTTTCAATCTTTAATCGAGTAGTATTTATATCCTTGGCACTATTCATGATCTTCAGGATGTTGCGTTTAAGAGGATTCTCAAAGCGCGTACGCCCTAGTTGAGCTATCGCTGGTTCTGTAAAAGTACTTTGAGTGCGGAGATGTTTGTGATTACAGTGATTCTTCCAGGATAGGCTTCGAGACGGTCGCCAACCATGGTCTCAGTTGATAGGTTCGACCATACGTCGAGCACTGGCAACCTTTTCCTCCTTCACAATTCCTTGCTGCGCAAGACGGGTCAACACGCGACAAACCCAAGCTTGGCAATTCTCTGTTACTGCAGCTCGATTCGGGGCTGAAGGAGGCGGCTCCGAGTCCGCACAATCGCGAACCAAATCTTCTGTAGCAGGCGGGACGCTCTCAACGATACTGTATGACGTGAAATAGTTCTCAGTTGAGAACAGTCCAACGTTCTGTGCATGCAGATAATGCATGTTCTCCGCATCTCCATGGACCTGGTACTGATTTCCCTTCTGATTTTCGTGAGCAACGAAGAGGGACCAGTGGTTGGGCTCGCCGTCGGCCTGCTTTTCAAGAACGATATATAGGCTCGGGTATAATTTGCATGGAGGTAGAGAGCAGTCAACCTCTTCTCGAGTCCGACGCGCTCTATCTTGTTGCATATTGAACAGCTAGTTGATGGTCAGCCGTCATCCTCAACACAGTGCAGCCTGGATGTCCTCAATGTATGTTGGCGTTGGCACTGCAATATGTAAATTGCATCGAATGTATCTTTGATTTTGCAATCTCATTGCCGTATTTACTTTACCAGTTAGGTTGAAGAATGCAAAGCTTACTTCAGCGTAAAATGGTCCGCTTTTTGCGAACTGAACTGAATTATTATTGCAAATTTTGTAGATTGCTACGAGCAATGAGTGTGATATTCAATTGGGTGTGATGACTGGTGTTTGAACTCGATGGTGTCAGCGTCAAGCGAGGAGGTTCTGATTATGTACACACTAGAATGATAATTAATGACACATAAAATAAATAAACAGAGACTTGATTGACGCTCGTTTATTAAGACTAGGCATAGCTACCTTCCCGAAGGCTCATTGTTGGTCCAAGAGGCTTTCGATTATGAGTCACGGCCAGCCTGCGTAGTTACTGCGCCGTAATAAGCGCAGAGTTTGAGTCACACAATCCACCGGCAACCCACATTTCGACAACGCATCACAACACCAGACTCTTCCAATTCCATGGGTCTTTGTCACTTAGGGTATGAAGAGGAGGAAGTACGTCTTATATGTGACGAGGTTGGCATGCCTAGACAAGTCTTAGTAACTATTTAAAAGTCAGCAATTTTAGTAAGCAGACCTCAAGAATAAATGAATTCGATGGCTTTATCATAGGGATCGATAGTATTCGCTCTGGTGGCGGTTCTTTTCAAAATACAACCCGTCTCGCTGCCTTAATTCCTGAGATGTCCCAGATGTCACATGGTTTAGGTGCCGTTCGCTCCATCCACCTCTGCCAATCTATGTCTTCCGATGGTTTCATGATGTTCGCGTATTCCCAATATTTAGGATACCACCCTGCAAGTTCCCAGTCCACGATGCCTATCAAAGGACAATGATCTCCATCTCCAAGCAGAATATTACGCGGCGCTATGTCTGCATGTGTGAAAACAGTGTTTTCAGACCTTATAAGCATCTGTGGGAGTTCATGCTCGTAACGGCGGCCGTTATAGTAGTAGTAGCGATCATAGATGCGTTGGCGTAGATCATTATCGCTGGTAAAAGGAGCTCCACTATCCTCTGGCAAAGGCCTAAGAAGGACATCATTTGATGCACTACCATCAGCGCCGCATTGAAAGTAGTTGGCGTATTCGGCGGGTTTGGGAATCGTTCTGAGCTGGTATATAAAGTCCCAGATCTGATGACAGATGATTTCTTTGTGTACATCCTCGCAGTCGTCCCAGATCCTGTCCAAGGGTTCGCCGTTTATATAGCTCATGCGAATACACCCGTTAATCTGCCCATTTTCTTCAGAGAACGATGATGAGTACACAGTAGGTACCGGAATACTTGTGTAATGTCTGAGATAGAGAGTAAAGTTAGGGATGGCAGGAATAGGATGGTCTGCATCTCGAATGTACTCACTGCACAAGACGAAGCGCAACTTCTTCGCAATGTCTCACTCTTCCTCCGGTTTTTTCTACGATGGCGCCATGGCGAACAATCAGCGCGCCTGTCTGTCGACTTAGAACCCGAGGGTAGTCGTTTCCTATGAGCTAGTCAGTTTTAGAGAATGGATTGGAACACGGTACATGCCAGAGTAGAACATTGAGAATAAAGAAGTGAGCAAGCTTCCTTTGTGGCTGTAGTCGTTGAAGGTTGAGGAAAAGTCGATAGCGGAGGGAAAGTCAATAATGGAGGAAGAGTTGAAGGTTGAGTATGGTGTGATGTTACAGGTTGGAACCGTGGTTATCTTAGCGCTTCGATGATTGGATCAAGACCTTAAAATTATTAATACTAGTATTGAAAGGTGAATTTTATTAATGAAGTGCACCTAAAGCCTTACCATTAGTCTCCAACTAAGGGCCTGTTCGGTGACCTAGGCTGAACTGACCAGATTGGCCAGAATTGGTAGGTAGGGTAATATGGATCTGAAACTAGCGTTCTATTTAGTATTCTATTAGTTTTATTCTAATTTAAATAGTATATATAGAGGGACAAGTTTACTAGCAACGCTATATAATTTTAAATTTTTACTAGTGCTTATTTAACTTACATTTAACCCTATTTAGCAGCTTCTTAAGGGCTAATTTTTACTAGTAGTTAGTAGTAGAATAAATTAATAGATAGCTCTAGAAACGCTAACAAAAAACAAGCTTTACTGTATAGAAAATCTGGTGCCAGTTGAAATAGAGCGCACCGAACAGGCCCTAAAAAGGAATATATAATCATTCTGTTCGTTTCGTCATGTTGCACGTGATCGGCAATCGATAGAACTCAGCCACGGGCAACATATCAATATCAGGTCTTTGAGCGCATGTTATTCGTCTACTCTTCGAATGCTCTGTCAGATCAAGATGAAAGGGGATCACAGAATGCACGAGGTTTCTCATTGGCTACTCCCGCACTTCACCTTCATTTGTAGTAACTATGAAGGACTATCTATGCGACACAAGTAAGTTGCACAATCGATATTGGTCTGAAGTCATACAAGACGACAGCCACCTTTGCTCGTGCATCGGAGATGAGACGGTGGTTCCAGCACACGGGGATGAGGACGTGACAAGAGGAAATAAGGACTTTGCAAGAAGAAGGCTTCCTAGAGACTGATCGGCAATACCATAATGTCGGTCAGCATCTGCCGGATCGACACGTCTACCACCGTTCGCTGATCGGCAAATTAGAGACGGTGGGCCGAGTGTCTCGGTTCTGTTATAGCAAGGCATAGAAACGGATATAGTACCTGGGAGGTTATGTCCAAGTCATAGTAGGTCAAAGTCAAGTCAAGAGGTATAAGACTGCTGATGTCAAAGGTTGGTACTATACACCTAGGATCGTGAACAAGATGACGCGTCTGGGTATATCTGTGAAGCCTTCAACGCCGCCTGGTCATGTATATAGAGTTTGATGGAGTACAAATCTCGGATATTCAAGGGACATCAGCATATGCAGATGTTGAGTGTGGTACAGCCTCGACCCTAGGGAGTCGAGACCTGCCATGGCCCGCTGCGGCAATAAATCCCCGAGCGCAAGGGAGGGCCTTTGGAGGAAACGCATGGTTGCACAGGCCTTTTTGGCGAGGGTCGTTGACTGGCTGAAAGGGGGAAATTGCGCAAACATTTGCGGATAAACCCGCGTAAAGGGCAAATCGCATGGGCGAAACGGCCAGTTGTGGCGCGGTTTGTTTCAGATGAATTTTAAAGGTCTAGCAAATCAGGCACAGGTGTTCCTGGAGTAATATGTGGAGTGCATCCGTGCTTGACAGCGGTTGGGCCAGCGAAGGAGAGGTCCAAGAAGAGTGGAGAGGCCGATTTGACCAGCATTCTTTGACGTCTTGGTGGCTTGCGTCGAGCAGCAAGTGTTGCCGTGGACGGGCAGTGGGCAGAGTATTCCCGCTGTCAGCGTCCACAACGCGTCAGCTGCGGCGTCGCAGGATGCACAGCAGATGGAATGCGTGAAGGGCGTCGCACGTGGGTGCTAGATAAGAGCGATATCGATATATTGGCCAAGGCATAGCAGCTGCACCTATGGAGCCAGGTGCGGCCTATCATCCGAACTGGAGCCCTGGGCGCAGTCTTGGTCGACAACGTTCCGGCTAACCAGGGCGGCAGATAGAGTGCGAGACTTGATGAGTCCCGCAGAGGAGCGGACTTGGTCTTGTAGATGAGGTCGTGCAAAGGCCCGCGGACGAGCAGGCTGAGAGGCAGGTGTTCGCACCAACGGCTAGCCCTGCAGAAAATAGATTAGAGTTCTGCATCCTTGGTGCGCCACTTGCCAGGAGGGGACATGGTTTATTAGCAGTCAGCTGCAGGAGAGAGGTGTGTGCAAGTACATAGCCGCGCTCCCCTCGCCAGCCAGCCAGCCAGCCTGGTGATCGCGGCGAGTGTCTGGTCTGTTGCAACACCATAGCACGGCAAAGGACGCTTGAGACGTTTCGTTTTGTTTTTGGAGCATCTCGCCCGTGTGCATATCACAGCGTCTGGCCCCAGCGGGACGACGAAACACGCGCGGCTCACAGTACGAGCGAGGCCGGACCCACCCCCAACAGCCAGCCAGCCAGCCAGCCCCGGCTTGCCGTCAAACTCATCTTACTATACGTTGCTGCCGCTCCTTCCTGCGGCCTCCTCACCACCACCACCTAGGGCATCCTCACTTCTTCCTTCGCCTACTCGCTATTCTCTCGTCACTCGTTACTTTTTCTTCTTTTTACCTTTGCGCCTTCTTCCTGCCTCTTCAGGCGCTCCTTGGCCGTCGCCACTTCCCCATTCGTGCTCGTCTAGCGCCGCACCTTCCTCGATCGCACCTTCTTTGTCCTCGACCACCACCAACCACCACCACGCACACGAGTCGTTGCACCCGACGATTCTCGTAGCCGAACACCTTCAGTCGCGCAGCGTCGCACGTCGCCGGGTGTGCCGTCGCTGACAGCTGGCCCAAGTCGATTCTTAACCCTGGGTTGCCGATCCCCTGAATCCCCGCCATCACTTCTGTCAACATGTCGGCCCACGCAATGCGAGGTAGGAGCTATGAATCCATCAGGGCTCATGCAAGACTAACTTATCCAGACATCGAGAATGTCTTCCGGTTAGAAAAGCGCTGCGTCCAGTGCGAGAAGCTCCCGCTGTCTTGCGAAGGCCTAGCATGCGGGTCAGGCAAAGTCTGCGTACAGATATCGCAGACGTGCGACGTGTGCCCGTCGGTCAAATGCTCAATCGATCCTACCGCAGGGCCCTCTGCCCCTAGCAAGCCGAATGTCGGTGCCATCGCTGGAGGCGTGATCGGAGGAATCGCCTTCATCGCCATTCTCACCTTCGTCGTCTGGAAATACTGTCTCAAGGGCAAGCGGCGGCCCATCACCGAGGGCGACTGGCAAGAGGTTGATATGGCACAGCAGGAGAAGGTGGACAACGACTTTGCTTCACGGCGGAGCGCGCGAGCATCGACACACACCGTCACCTCGATGGCCTCGTCCGTGCTCACCCGCGCTTCCAATATCATCCAGATTGCGTATATCCCCGGCGTTACAAACCGCTCAGGGCCCGGATCCCCCGACCTGCTCGTTCCGCCCGTTCCTCCGATTCCTTCCATGTCACCGTCGTCAGGTATGGGCAGCCCATACTCGGGCTCCGAGCAGCACTTCTTCGTTCCAGACTTCCGAGACTCGATGGCGTCTACCAGCACCGCGGGCCGCACTAGCATTGCACCAAGCGTCGCCCAGCGAGGCAGCGTTGCATCGACCATGTACCGCCAGAACGCAATCGTATCGCCGCTGCCAGCCCAGACCGTTGTGCGTGGAAAGGCAGCTGTTGTCAGCGTCAAGTCTACTGCATCGAACAGTCCATCCGAGACACCAAGCTTGGAGACACCACCAGTTCCCCATATCGACCCCAAGCATACCTTAAAGCCCATTCGCATCGCCATGCCGGGCCTCAGCCCGTCGAGTTCGATCCGCACTACCGCCCAGCTAGGCCCTGTCCGCGCGCTGAACATCACAAAGAAGAAGAGTTCCGACATTACCCCTCCCAAGAGCTCCTCTGCCTCGACCGCCAGTGCCGAAAGGACACTAGTCAACACACCCGAAGTCCTTGTGCCTTCCGCGCGGCCCCTCACAGACTACTCCGTAACTTCATCCGACGACGGCATTGCGCACGCCCGCGCTCGCAAAGCCGGTCAAGTCGACACAGACTCTGATTCCGAGGACGATGATCACGAGCGTGCACGACGAAGCCTTCACCGTAACTCACTCAGCGACCGCAGCTCAGGCTTCACCGAGATCCAAGATACGCCTACGATGAACCAAAGCCCTTTTGCCGACAGCGCGATGCTAGAACCTGCACGGCCGGCCATTTCACAGCGCATCACATCGTACGACACATCTCAGGGTCTTCGCACACCCATGACACCTATTGTTGAAGAGTCCATGTCAAAACGGGGGAGTACCGTGTCCAACAGGAGAGACCAGAGTCCCTTCTCGGACAGCAACAGGAGCGATCTGTGAATAGGAGGTTTGACCGGGTTTGACACGTTGTAAGGCGTTTTGGGTGCATGCTCCCAGATTCAGCGGACTGGGAGCATTTTTTATTTGCGTTGGGAAGATATAGCCACAGCGGCATATCTCTATCTATTCAATTCTACTGGGGCCTGGACGTGAGCTGGGTTTGCATCTCAGATGCATTTATTGATATCCAAGGATCCATATGATCTATCTTGTTATGTGCAATGACAGCACTTTTTAC
Source organism: Cucurbitaria berberidis CBS 394.84 (assembly GCF_010015615.1). NCBI lineage: Eukaryota > Fungi > Ascomycota > Dothideomycetes > Pleosporales > Cucurbitariaceae > Cucurbitaria > Cucurbitaria berberidis. The sequence continues at coordinate 5,511,858 of NW_024468936.1, read as the reverse complement.
TTTTGTATGTACTTGAGCGAGCTGCAATGAAATCATTGATACCAATCTTGCCAGGAACTGTATCGCAAGGGGGCTGTTCTATTTGGAGGTGGTGGAACCCACAACCACCAGACTGGACCGGCCATAGCCATGTTTCATGCCATTCCGCATCCGTCATGTCAAGTTGCACCAAAGGCCACATGTGCAACACATGTCGGCTTGTGCATCAATGCACCCGCTCTACACAACTGCTGCGGAATCCCGCTGTGACAGCAAGGGCAGAGGTCGTTGACGGCGGGGGCTCCCGTGGTGATCGGCGGGTGGAGCTAGACGATGAGGGGCATCGGACAGCTCCGATGTTGATCTAGAGCTATGGTATTAATCGCCTCAAGATCAGTTGATTGCTCTCTATTTCTCGTCGCATGTTTGAAAACCAGCTCGACAAGCACTACGCGTAACGAGCGCTACATCCCACGATCATTGTCAAGCTTACCAAGCTCACGACTTCAAGCTCCAGCTCCTCGTATGCCAGCTCCCCAAGCAACGCAGCGCATCGAAGCTCTCTCTCGCCAATTGAACACCTCCCCCAAGTCTTCTTCAACCACTTCAACCATGGCAACCGAGAAGAAGCCCCCAATCACATGCCACGTCCTCGACACCTCCCTCGGGCGCCCCGCAGCCTCCATACCCGTAACCCTGACCCTCCACAATGCGCAGCAATCCTCCTCCAGCGAAGTGAAGAAGTTTAGCGGTATCACCAACGCCGACGGACGCGTTACAAGCTGGACGCCCTCATCACCCTTCTCCTCTGACTCGCTCGAAACGGTGTTTGCGCGGGAAACTGGGCATCAAAAGTATAGTCTGACTTTTGATACGGAAGAGTATTTTGGGGCAAGGGGGATTAAGACGTTTTTTCCCGAGGTCGAGGTTAAGTTTGTGGTTAGGGAGGAGGCGCGGAGTGAGCATTTTCATGTGCCCGTGCTGTTGGGGCCGTTTGGGTATACGACGTATCGGGGGTCGTGAGGAGTGGAATTGAGATTTATTGGTGTCTTTTGTTTTGTAGTAACTAGACTCCGCCCATAGATGCTCCCAATCTCCTTCAGACACTAAAGCTCAAGAGAATTACCATGTTGTCTGTCTTGGGGAGCAACAAGAAGTGTCTTGAGACAAGTGGTGCAGATCTATACTGTACGAGACACTTGTATTGTCTAAATTGACGCAGCAGCTGCGATTCAAGTTGCAGAGTCATTTACGTGAAAAGAAAAGGATACTGGCCATGTTCTTGATGTTCAAGGTTGAGTGACGTACATGATAATAATAGACAAGATTAGTACATGTCGTTGACTGGCGGATTCCAGTTGTTGCCTCTGAGACACCATGGGGACAATAGTTCGAACTCACTAGCTGGTTCCTGCATTGTCGTGGAGGATTGGTAAGGCAATGAAAGCTAGCAGCATCGTCGTATCTTGGATCGACCAAAGAGGTGCAAATCGAAGGTTTGGGCCCAGCGCCCATTGTGCTGGACTCGGCATCTGGCAGCACGGATACAAAGGCCGCCAGTGGTTGAGGCGAGTCGGATCGGCCCCAACAGCCTCATTTCACGCGCTTCGTCTCATGGATGCGAATGCGCCTCTTCGAGGTGCTAGATTCAGCCTCGGGAGCCCATGGTTCACACACACGACAGGCGCAACCAAGATTGCAGCTGCGATGCCGCGATGGATGCTATGCGAGGAAACCCATGGGAATGTTTTCTTTGCTACTCGGGCCATATGGCCGTCCAGATTACCTCTTGTGGCAGGCGCGCCAAAGGGGGAAGGGATCGTCGACAGTAGCGGGCAGCGGTGAAGGCGCCTGGGGCTGTGATTGGCGGCGGATGATTGGAAACCCAAAAGATCACGTTATCATGGCTTGGCACAAACTGCGTCACTCCCAGAAATTGCTCGCTCGTCCTGCCCTCTGACCTCATCGCGAACGCCTCACTGTCATCGTCACCAGCAAGCACAATCCCCGTACCCACGCCCAGCAAAGAGCCTCATCGAGCTTCAGAGGAACAAGAAGCACACACCCTTCCAGCCAGTCCATCGCAGACGTCTTGGGGGTCCCGTACAAGCGCGCGCGACTGCGTGGACAGAATCTTGCGACAGCTGCGAGCGTCATTCCAGGGGCTTGACGTCACTGTCAAACTTGGACAACCACAGGCTGCTGGCACAACAAGGGGGCAGAAGTATCAGTCTTTCGGAATCAAGAAAGGCCTACCCCGCATTTGGCGCACTTGATTCCTCTGCTCAAGGTACGTAGCTGTGTATGTGTGTGTGTGTGTTATCGTTGCGCTTGCTTGCGCCGTTGTTTTTTTCGCCACGTCCCTTCCCCCCCGTCCGCCTGCGACTGCGACAGCCCTCGCACCCAGCCTATCGCGCATGTCGACATTGAGTTTGCGCTGACCATCTTGGTGTCCCAAACAGACAGAGTGACTTGCGACTCGAGTCATCAATAGCCGGCACCCGCGCCCGGTGTAGAGCGAGACAAAAAGTCGTCGCCGTCGTGTGTCGAGTGAGAGGCCTGGAGAGAGAGTGAACAGGCCCGAGTAGCACAAGCGATCGCCCTGGACACCATTGCTACGTCACCACCCCAGAGTATGGCCGCCGCAACCCAAGCTGCGCGATCCTCCCCCCAGACTTCCAACATGTCCTCTCCCAAGGACCGTAAAAATAGTCTTCCTGTCGTGGCCAAGATTGAAGGTGTGTATGCCCTCGCCGTTGCCCTTCCCCCATCCTGTCTCCGCCAAAGCCCTTTCTTCTTTGTGCACCCACCCACTCACTCACTCACACATCCATCCGTACTTGCGTGTGTATCACTGTCCCTTTATTCCTCGTCGCAAATGCGAAGCAGGCATGACTAACCATGGTGTCGCCCACAGAGCCTACCAAGGTCGAGACCGCAACCAAGGATCAGCGTAAGCAATGCCCCTTTGCGCTCGACACCCTCACTGTCGCGCATCGCATCTGTTAGTCGGTACAGAATGCTAACCACCAGAGCAGCTGCTGCCCCTACCGAAGCCGCCGACCAAGACCTCAAGCCCGTAATCACCACTACCACCACCACCAATGCGCAGCCGCTGGCGCCTCCACCAAAGCCCGCGCCCACGACAACCGGTGATACACCCGACTACTTCAACACTGTACACAACCCCTTCTCGTTGGAGCCAAACGTCTTTGAGCAGTCCTTTGGCGGCAACGGCAGCGTAGAGACTCCCGGCGGCCGTACCGTACTCCCGCCTGTCGCCAACATTACGTCACCATCACCACTGCCCGGTATCACGCCTGGCTGGCAGTCGTTGCGCGCAGGACCTCTGAGCCCTGCTATGCTCAGTGGGCCAACGGGCCAGACCGACTACTTCAGCGAGTCGTTTAGAGGCTTCCCAACCCCCAACGAGTCTTCGCTCCGCACTGGTCTTACACCTGGCGGCGGTGGGTCCATGTTCCCGGTTCCGAGTCCTAACACGCAGGCCATTTTCAATCTCCAGAGCGCTGGTGTCACGCCTGGCACTGCTGACTTCCAACAGTCTGCTATGCGCGCAGCCGCTCAGGCTAACCACAACAAGCCAATAACAAGCGCACCAACCTCTCAACCCGAAGCAGTATCCGCAGGAATGGATCGACAAAACAATTTCCAGCCACAACAGCAGCGGCCTCCAAACGACCCATATGCAAATCATGACGTCAGTAGTGCGGCTAATGACCTTTTGTCCTTTGCAAGCCAGAACGGCGGCCCTCGTAACGGTCAGCCCCCGTTCTCCATGCCTCAACAACCACAATCCATGAACGCTGGACACATGCCCGTTCAACCCATTAATCAGAACCATGGTCGTCGCGACACCAAGGGCTCCATCAACAGTATCCAGTCTGCAGAGACGGGCGACTTCTCCGAGAGCGGCCAGAGTGAGCAGACCAAAACAGCTACGCGCTCACGTGCAAAGAAGGGCGCCGCTAACGGCAAACAAGCTGCTGGTACCAAGCGCAAGGCTGACGATGCCCCGAAAGGAGGCAGGAAGAAGCCCCACGCTGCCCCATCGATCGGTGACGACATGGAGGATGACTCTGACGATGAGAATAATATCAAAGAAGAGGAATACGACAGCAAAGGCAAAAAGATGACGGACGAGGAGAAGCGAAAGAACTTCCTCGAGCGGAATAGGTACGCACACTTTTCCATTCATTTGAAACAATCCTGCTGACAGGCTACAAGGGTCGCTGCTCTTAAATGCCGACAACGTAAGAAACAATGGCTGGCCAACCTGCAGTCCAAGGTCGAGCTCTTCAGTACAGAAAATGACGCTCTGTCTGCTACTGTCACTCAACTCCGCGAGGAGATTGTCAACCTCAAGACGCTTCTTCTCGCCCACAAGGAATGCCCCGTCTCGCAAGCCCAAGGCTTACATGGAGCTGCCATGAACAACTTCCTTGGGAGTGACATCAACCACCAGAATCCCTACGGAATTGCACAAATGGCACCCAACGGCGTCCATATGATGCCTATGCAGCCCGGCCAGATGATGAACCGGTTCGTATACCCACCCCCTCGGATACCGAGTGCTGCCGAACAAGAGAACGCACACTATTCTCCGAAATACTAGACGTCGCTCACTCGCTTCCAGGTAAGCATGCTGGAGGTAGGCTTGCCGTCTTAAGCTAGTTGTGCCGCGTTCCGCCGCAACGTCATAGCGGCACTCGACAACATGGCGTGCGTCAAAAGCGCCTTCACGATCAAGACGAACCACTTTACGACCTTGTAATTCACCGCACATTACCCTTTGCTCTCCTCCCCGCGACGTCAATTTCAAGATGCATGGATTGGCGTCTCTAATCTTGGCGTACGTCATGATGGCATCTTGACCTCATCAGGGAACACAACACTCCCGGACACCAAAATATCTCGTACCTTTCCTTACCGGGCTGGATGGCGGAAACCGGAAAGTAGACTACGCGAACATGAACGCTCTCGTCGATGATTCGACGCTTTTCCTTCAGTAACCTGTCTTCACAGCCTGTGTACATATGGTGGATTCCTTTCACTGGTGTTGTGGCGCTTATACACCGTCCTCTTACCTTTGACGGTCCGCAGTTTAAACAGACCTTGGCGTTATGGTTTTCCTATCTATTGTTCGCCCGTTGGCTTTGGGCCATCCTTTCCTTCTGGTGGTGTATTCTTGAAAGATCTTGGTGGTAGGCTTCCCGCCTCTTTTGTTTCGAGTCTACGCGACAATCAAGGCGGTGAGCGTAGTGGAGGAAAGGCAAGGTTGCATTGCATGTTTGGTAAAACGTGCTGATGCGAGACGTGTACGTATACGCGAGTGAAATGAAAACTTTAATTCAACACGTTCGTGAAGCAATGATGTGTGATGATCATCCTTTGGACTTCTGAACATGTGCGCTTCTCCGCTGCGAGCTTTTTCCGACTGGTTGCTTTCTGCTTCTGTTGTCTTGGCACCGCTGTTCTTCTCTCCACATGTCTCACCGCCAGTCCTCATGCCGATCTTTTGCACCTCATTTCCTCACCAGCTGTACTTCCCCATCTTCACCTCTCCCTTGGCACTGATCCAAGGTCAATTCTCCACTTCTCGTCCCGGGCCTCAGGGCAACACGCCCAACCCTCTCATTCTCCGTCCCCCATGGATACATGATATCCTTTTTTTAATTTCCTACCCACGGATTTTCTTTTCCTCTGGCCAAGACCGAGTCCTTTGAATCGGGGCATGGGTTCACTGTGGGTTGTTAGTCCTAATTAGTAAGCGATGGTAGAGTATCTTGTAGCCAGGCTATGTGACGCTACTGGGCGGACGGTGTAAAGCGTGGTATATTAGTAAAGGTGTGAGTGTTGGAGCGCAGAGCCAGGGACACTAGTTGAACCATGGGTGAGCATTCTACTATACCATCATTTTCGCTACACTTTCCATCCAGTTGATAAGTTTAAACATGTTTCAAACTTGAACAGGACTTGAGGCTGGTAAACTTTGGTTCGTGAGAATGAAGAACTAGGGTTCAGGAGACAAAACAACTTCAAGTCTGCAATTATCTTAGATTTTTGAAATGTATATAGCCATACCAGCACTGTCTATCCTGCTCTCAACACAACTGCCTTCAACATCGTCTACACTCTATATTGTTCATTCTACAAATAAATCACAACCTCTCTCCAATCTAAAATCAAGATGTCACAAGAAGGGAATCAAATGCCCACAGCAAGTGGCATGCCATCTCCAAACCAGACAACCCAAGAATCCAACACACATCCACCGTCCCATTCTCCACCCCCTCGCCCAACATCCGACACTAGCGAGCAGGAAATGGGGCAATCCTGCGAATTTCACTCCTATTACTCTACCACGCCTGCGCCCGTCCAGCAAGCGCAAATCATGCAGCACGAACAACACTCTTGGATCAGTCAGCAAATTGCAGAAGCCCAAGAGGTGTTTGCCAGGATCGAGAGGCTGAACAGGCGATTAGAGCAAGTTCGGAGTCGCCGGGAGGAAAGAATGGTTCGCCTTGGTGAGCTACGGAGGGAGTTGCTTGCGTTGCAGCGTGCTGGGTCTGATGCCGACATTGATGTTAATGTTGGTAATGCCGTTGGCGATGAGGGGTCGTGGAGGGATTCGGGTGCTTCTACGGTGCGGAGTGGAAATGCGCCGCGGGGCAGCATCGAGGACGTTGGCAATGTTGTTGATGAAGGCGACGGGGCCGAGGAGGATGCCTTTGTCGACGATGATGCACATTTACCCGAGTTGGCACTTTGTCGTTTTTCAAGCCCATGGTACGACTCCTCTGCCCGCTCTTATGATGGGGAAAACAATGAAGACATTGTACGAAGAGACGGGAATGCTATAGGGGGGTTTATCTCAGATGGCGATATGGTATACTGGTCGGAGTAGGGAAGGGAGGCTAGAAACCCTTTAGTGAAGCTTCTTTACGTTTATACAACAGACAAACGCTTCTATGTGCATTGATCGAGGTGATGGTGCTTCACGTCGCCCCCATTTGCTAGTTTGTCCCTGCTCATGGGATAACCTCATACAAACCTAGCCACAACCTATTATCTACAACAAGTTCCTCACTCACTCTACCATTCATCACTCCTCTGTTTTATCTTCACCAAGCTGGTTTCTGGCGCTTCGTGTAGCGTCTCGAAGGCGGACTGAGCCGTGCGATCCGCGCGACCCGAGTAGCTCCGCTCGTGCTCGGTTCGGTGGATGGCTCGATATCCCAAAAGGCCCTCGCGGCCGAACCTCAGTTTCAGCATGCAGTATCCTTGTGTATATGTTGCGCTAGGGCGATGTGTCTGAGAACGCTGGGTCTTCTAGCAACTACTCCATCTACAATCAAATCGAGCACGAGTATTTGACACGATGAAGCTATCGCTCGTTCAGACGCGAGTCTCCGACGTTGGGAATACTGGCTGGCTTGGTTGCGAATAGTGGAGCGCTCTGAATTCAGCTCGCGGGACAACCAGATCTTCCGGTAGATGGATGAAGCTGATAATCAAGGAGACATGAAGGGATGCCCGCCGTTTCAGAGGAAATGTAAGAATGGGTGGAAAGATGTGGGAACTTGCAAGAGAGGGTGCAAAGACCATATGTGGAGATGGTATTCGGCCTAAAGAAAGATTTGAACGGTCATTTCACTAGTTCTACCTTTGTTGCTGGGAGTGGGCTCGTAGACTTCGAAGGGAACCATCAGGAGTCGAGGATCTGCGGTAGTTTAGATGATCGGCATCCGGTCTAGCGCGAGTAACGTCGACACCATGTCTTCACACGTCTTATTGGCCGCCCTGTCCTCATTCCTGCGACGATCTGATTGTGAAAAATAAGATTGTGTTTAATATCGTAGTAATAGATTCCGGAGATGCAAATCCAACAAGTCCCGTTTGGTCTATGGTGAGGCTGCCGTGATCTCGGAAGCGTTTACTGATCGTCGCACATTGATGCCGCATCTGGAACCGACCGGCAACCGCCTCACATTTCTTGACGATCCGAAGGACGATATCACCATCTTTGTGACATGTCACCGGGTACTCTTTTTCTCGTGCCCAGGAAAGCACAATGTGCTGGCTGGAAGTCACTCGTTTGTGCCTAGCCCAAAATGATCGTTAACATCCTGAAGGAACACAATGGCCTCATCTAAGGAGGCCTAATAGGTGAGACAGGCTGTGAACCTGGAGCAAGGGCACTGAAAGACATTTCACGCCCCTCGATCTACAGAGGTCGAGCGGCGTGTGATACAACGACTGTGGGAGGATTAACCTCTCACTGGCTGCCTTGCGATTGTCTTGTCGATGTTCTTCGTGACCGCCAGTATTCAAACACGGACCGTCATAACGAACGCCCTCTCTGCGAAGTTATCGTTTCATGGTCGGGTGGTCGATTGGCCAGCCGTTCAATGAGGCGTTGCCGGTGGACGTCGGATTCAACGGAGCGTGGGAAGTGCAAGTGCCTCGGGAGAACAGGAGCCTGACTCAGTGTCAATATAACAACAGAAAAAAGACTCAATTTGACTTCTCTACTACCTATACCTTACACAACCGAGGTATACCGAGGAATGTGAGGCAATCATAGTAGAGGTGAGACGATTTGCTCGCGCGAGTTGGACAGCGACCCATGCCGCAATAATTCCTGCGACAAGCTTCAAGCATGGAAGCTATCAGATGGAATTGAGTGCTGGGTGGGAGGAACTGCCGGTGAAGCAGCAACGCCTTGCTGACGGCCGCCATGGTGTTGCCAGCCCTCAATTTGGACCCTTTCCGCACGGCTGATGGGCTTCGAAGATAACTGGGCGATTGTCAGCCAGCTGACCAGTGATTGGTACATTGATATAATTCATTGTCGCCGATACCTAGGCCCGTGCGAGCGGAAAATAGCAAGAAGTGTGCATGAACATCCCTAGCATTGAAGGACACAAGCTGGGCTGGGAACTTGGTCTGGCGTGAGGTTGAATTCCTTGGTATCTCCGCCTGAGTGGTTTCGGCGGCACGGCTCCCAAGGACATTTCGAAACGACCCGGTCAGTAACACCGGTGACGTTGTAGGCGCAGCAAAAGAATGCAATGGGACCTGAGCAGTGGGGTACCGCAAGCCAAGAGCCACTTCACACCGGCCAATTCATGCATAAACTGCGTCAGTGACGTAAGAGAGCTTTGCCCTAGATATGTGCAGGACATGAAAGTAGGATGATCCGCCGTTCAAGGAGTAAACTGCACCCTGTGGGAAGCGACACGTCTTCTTGCAGGTTAGGGTAGACCAGAAGACTGGAATCTGGAGAGTGCCTCCTAGAACAATCGCAATGGCAAATAATGCCCCTTTTGCGGTACCTGTAGTGGAGTACCTCGGCCTGCGCCATGTTCCGCTTGATTATCCTTTGAAGTGGAGTTGACGGATGCATCTTGCCGCTTCTGGCGGGTCGCAGCGGTCAAACAGGCTAGGATGACCATGACCTGCTCTCACAAAGAAGCTGAATCTGAGGCGTCGTCCCACCCCATGTTCGTCCGCCGGAGGGGCACGAGCCTTCGCTATGAGTACCGACGTCGTCCTAGGGTGTTTATTGGCATTGCATTGTCAGATGCTGTGACATGATCTGGCTTACAGAAGACCAGAATTCGTAATTATGCGGGGTAAGGCCCGGTGTGCTGAATGACAACGAGTCCTGTTTGCAAAGGCGCAATAGGAGCTGCAGATCGATAACGGTAGATCGGACCTTGGGCATTGGGCACACGTTCGCGTACAGGCAACACGTAGCCGTGGAATCAGCTGTTCGGAACACTAACAGGGAACCTTTCCTCGTAAACGTTATCTGGGCGAGGATGTATGATGAGGTAGGGATGCATAACGAAGACTTGTGTATCACCGAGAATCATCAGCCTGAGAACGGTACCAGATTCCTTCAATAGACAAACGTTAGGTACGGAATAGGGAGCCTCCTTGCTCCTCATGGTGATAGCTAGATTGCAATCATCATACACGGAGAGTTTGCTTTCCAGCCCGAAATGCCCAGCGGTAATGTTTCAGTGCCCTGTTCCCGGATACATCGGAGCATTATGCTTATGGCAATGGAGGTACTCCTGGTCAGCTTCACGCAGCTTGTTGTGCTATATTCGGCACTACATCTGAGCGGTATTCGCGTGTACGATGCACACCGGAGCTTTGTGTCATGCGAGGCCTAGACGCGTGAGATGAATTGTTGGAACCCCAATGCTGGCTTCCAGAAATGCGTTGTCTGGAGGTAAACTGGGATTTGAATGCAGCCATGTCTAGTGTATCGTGTGTTGGTGGGGATGTCCCTGCGAATCGTCGAATCCTTCGGGAGTTTGGCAGATGAGGCAGCGATGAAGCTAGTTAGGGCAACGCAACAGCACCGGCGTTCTGTAACTCCTTGATCCGGATACCATGGTCGGATAGGTTAATGTAAATCGTGGACATTTACTTTGTGGGTGATGATCGACATTGAAATGAAGTCGCCAAGAACCATCCCCGCCAGCGTCGCCGTGCTTCGATGACACCACGCGCACCCTCGAGTCGTTCGCAAAGGCTGCAGAGGAAGGGAATGCATGTTGCAGGCTCGTTCTGAGCTTGTGGTGGCAAAGGGATCGTCTTAAACATCATGGTCATTGCATATGACCGTGAGTATGAGGACGTGGCAGTTGCGTTGTCCGTCAAGCGAATAACCGAAATGCAAGGCACATCACCAACCCGGATGTGGAACCAGAATTTCAGATATACTGTACTCGGCAAAACAAGGCGTTTTTGTGAATGGATAGCTTGTGTAGTGTAGGGCGCTGGCTGCGCAGCGTCGGCCTTACTCGCTGCCCAATGAAAGTCGGTTGGGCTGATAGGGCGAGAATGAGGCGAACGGCAGCAGTGCATACAAGCCCAACTAGTGGAATCTGTCAAGACAGCCCGTTACTGTTGCAATCATCAGCAGCCGATGTGATCTGCCTATCTGGGAAGGGCTTACTACCGCAGTTCCAAAGCTCCGACGAAGTATAAGATTCCGTGCCCAAGCTCGCCTTCGATCCCTCAGCGCATAAACGGAAACTACAGCTGGAACTGATCGTCTCCCTTCAACGTGACTACTCTATAACAAACTCCACGAAATGGCTGTCGCAAACTCGTACTTCGTCCCCGGCTATGGCATCTCAAGAGCTGTAATCCAGAACGAGATTCGCTACCATTGCGGTCCTGACGCGATCGTTCGACCATACACCTTTCAGGTATGATTAGCCGTAGCGTTTCAATACGCGTCGATGTTACAATGAAGCTCATATATCATTAGGGACGCGATGGCTTCTTGATCACAACTGTTGGTCCTCCATTGACCAAGGTACTTCGCTCGCACAGGCCCTCTCTCCACAAAGCTGACTGGACTAGGCGCAAATCGATGATTTGAAGATGTCCTCGCGCGAATACGAAGAGAAGCAATCGCGCATCGCCAACGAGTCCAGTGTCTTCGTGAACGCACCGATTTCGATTAATCAACGTATACGGCGGGGTCAATGATTCCCGGCAACTCGACCAGTATCTTTCTCAGTACTTTAGCGGGGGCGGCGGATTTGCAAAAGAGTTTGCCTTATGTCCTGTCCTTTCTACGCCTGTAATACGTTAGCCGTCTCTTTCCTGTTGAATTGTTTTAGCGTGCATACCTCTTTCGAGCGAAGAACTACGGGATTAGTTCCACTATACGTTTCGGTTTGTCTTTCGTCCTTCGCGACTGGTGTTAAGGGATTATGTCTTCCATAGGACTTATCATGTCGACCGCCACTGTTGGCGTTTATGAAACGAGAGCTGGTCTATTCATAAATAAAAACGCCGTTGCTCTATAATCTGCACTCCATTGCATATTTCGAAGAGTGCATTGTTGCAATGCGATGTTATAAAGGCTCGAGAAAACGGACACACTACCCAAGATGAGTACCCAAGGTGAGTGCATGTGGCGACTGGAAGGCCTGAGGCCAATAATCCCAATACTGACGGTGCGATACAGGCTGAAAAACTGTTTGGAAAGTCTTCAATCGCCTCTTTCGACGGTTCCGCGCAATGGCATATCAAATTCGACCAGACCGTTTCGCTTGTGCTTAAGGAACGCATTCGCCTCTCGTCCACGAAGTTGTATTAGGGCTGTACCCAACGGCGCCGCATGAATGAGGGTCCCTACAGCTATGCTGCGTAATTATATCCCGAGTTGGCCTAAGGTCGTGATTGCGACAAGAAAAGAAGCGAACGATTCCTGCCTGAGCACCCAGGGCACTCGCCCCAACTTATACTGACCGGGAAGCTTGGCGAGGCCAGACCGGTGCCACGTTGCCCGTGGCCTATGGTGCCAACTGAACAAGCCGAGAAATGAAGGACATGGGAAAAGCTAGGGCGATGACGGTGATCAAACCGATGGTAGATGGTGAGGCGACAGCTGGAGCCGCATCTAGCAGGCATGAACCAAAGAAGCGTGATTGGATGGAAGCCTTAGTAAGCTAACCGGTGAAGTCGAGAGTCAGGACAGGACGCCTTGTCGCTATTATACTACGTCGTCATCACTAAGCATTGAGGATAAAGAGTTAATTGTTTGATTGACTCATTTGGTAGGGCTATTACAGAGGCACCGTGGCCACGTAGCCTTGAATATTTCGATTCCTACCCAGTGATTAATGGTCTATCTACCTTTGAGCACCTAAACGCCTAAGTTCTCCCTCTCCTACACCGTGGGCGTGTCTTGCGACCAGGTCGCGGTATTTCTGCGATGCGAGCGTCCTTCTAATCGCTATCACTGTCATTCCCGCTGTCCGAGTGTAGAGAAGTGGATGCCTTCGAGGCAGATGCTAGAGTGTCATCATTGGAGTCTGAATCCGAGCTGTCGCTATTCCCATCCTCCGAATCCGAGCTTGAGCTCTCATCGTCGCTACTGCTGTCGGAGCTGCTTTAATCACTCGAAACTTCACCTCTTCGCTTTCGTTTCTGCGAGTCCCTCCGAGGTGGAGGCGCAAGGTTTTGCAACATGGGATTGAAACCGTTTGTTTGCGCAACAGCTGGCAATACAGGTGCTGTGCGACCAAGCGCCGTCAATAGAGCCTCGGCGCGCTTCCGTTGTAGCCGTCGGATATAGCCGTCACCGTTGGGATGATCAAGCAAACTCTCGACGTCACCCTCGACTTTTCTTCGCTTCCTCTCCTTCGTAACACGTTCTTGTAGCGCCTCTTCTTGGGCTGCCTTGCGAGTTTCGGGATCGTCCATTGGTATTGGATTTTGTGCGTCTTGCTCGTCCAGTTCTTTCAAAGCTGCTTTGCACCTCTCCTTCAGGCGCTCAATCACTCCTGCTCCTTTTAATCCTGCCACGTACTCGGTTAAAGCATCAGAATGCTCGTCTGGTATGCGGAAGACGTTTAGCGCATTATCTACCACATCGTTCTGCTTCGCTTTGTTGAACTTCCAGTGGTTGCGATTGGTGTGATACTGAGTGAGATACGATATGTAAATGGATGGATCCTTCTTCTTTCCTTTTGATGTGGTCGGGGTCGCAGTCTTCTCGTCACGCGATGGCGGTGTTTGGCTGACTGTTATCGCTGTTGTTTTCTCGGCGGGCGATCCGCTTTGCTCTACGTTATCAGATCTTGGGGTGGCTTCCTCGGTTGTTTGCTTCTTCTCCAGCTGTCCGGACTTCCGCGCTGCCTTCTCTTCCTCGGCGATTAAAGAATGAAGGTTGAAATTGGAAACTTCAGGCGGCTGAGAGACGGGCCCTGTGCCTTTTTGCTCGGCGACCCACTTCTTGAACAGGTCTTGGCCAGTGTTACCATCAGTCGTTTTCGTATCTGGAGTGAACGCAACAGACTTTCGACGGTCCGTCTGTGGTGGTGAGCCTGGAGGGTGCTTGCTCTTGTGTTTGTTGGACGTCAAGTGCTTTTGCGGTGTTGCAAATGGCGCCAACTCTGTTTCGGTAGACGCAAGTAAAGTTGGTTGGCCATTCATAGACACTGGCTCGTCAGGTGAGAGAGCTGGTTGTACAGAGTGGTCATGCTTCGATTGGGCATGAGTTACCGTAGGCTCAACCTGAACGTCATCGTAATCATCTCTTCTGCGCTTCTGCGGCTTCGATTTCTTCTTTCGATAATTTGAGTCACCCTTTGGACGTGCTGTCTGTGTCGCTGGTGATCCCTCTGTCCCAGACTCCACTACTGCATTGATTCCTGAATTGGTAATGGTCGGAGTACCAAGGTCGGGCACTCCGTTGGTTTTTTCGTCCTCTTCGCGGGCCGTTCTGGTCTTCTTGGAGTTTTCGCCATGACCCTCAGCTGGCTCAGATTGGTGTTTTCGCTTGCCAAGATTTGACGATTTTCCATTAACAGCAGGCTCGACTGGTGATTGGAACTTGTCTGGAGTGTCTTTTGCGGCGTGTTGGGGCTCCTCGCTGTGGGAAGAATGGTGTTCAGGCGCGGTGACTGCGGATTGGTCCTCGTTCTTGAGGGCGAGGCCCAGTCTCCGCCAGGCTGGTATCCTGCTCTCGGGGTGTGCCATGATGAATTTGGAATATGGAGTCTTTTTACATTATGCAGAGATTAATTCGCATCGCTCACGCCCGAATCAGCTGGTGCCGCTTGATTTTGTCAGTATGCAAAGGTCGAATGAGAGGCGACAGGCAGAGAATTTCGGAGCTGACGGCGACGCGCTAAGCCTAATCGCGACGGAGCTTTGGGCCAGGCTGCATCACAACGCGTACAGCAACCAACGACGACCACAATTGCAGTCCGGATCCCACACCCTTAGAGCTTACCCAAATCTCCTGAAGCTGCCGCTGAAGCTGAAAAACCCAAATACTCATATACATCGGCCGCCATCATGTCTGGTGCGTTGCTAGCTGCTCCAACAGCTCTTGTTTGCGGTTACCTATGCTAACAGTTGCCCTCGTCATGTAGGAAGCGCAGGCTACGACAGACACATTACCATCTTCTCCGATCAGGGTCGCCTGTATCAAGTCGGTACGCATACCATCTCGCCGTTCCTCATCGATGCGGCGTCCTTGGCCGCTATATAACTCTCACCACGAACCCTCGTTAACATGACCCCCTCACAGAATATGCATTCAAGGCAATCACGGCAGCGAACATCACATCACTGGGAGTGCGGGGCAAGGATTGCGCAGTAGTCATCTCGCAGAAGAAGGTTCCAGTACGTATGGCAGCAAAGAGCGGCTCAGCCTATGATTGATGTTGTGTACAGGACAAACTTATCGACCCTACTTCCGTCTCCCACATCTTCAGGCTCTCTTCGTCGGTTGGCTGTGTTATGACTGGGTCTATTGCCGATGCGAGGGCCTCCGTGAGCAGAGCGCGGGGTGAGGCTGCCGAGTTCCGCTACAAGTTCGGCTACGAGATGCCCTGCGATGTCCTGGCGAAGAGGATAGCGAACATCAGCCAGGTCTACACACAGCGCGTAAGTAATGCCATATGTAGGAATGGACTTGTAGTATGCTAAAGATTGTATAGGCTTACATGCGGCCATTGGGCGTCGCCACCACCCTCATCTCCCTGGACTCTGAGTACGGACCCCAACTCTACAAGTGCGATCCGGCAGGCTATTACGTGGGCTACAAGGCAACAGCGTCGGGTCCGAAGACGCAAGAGGCGCTCAACTTCCTCGAGAAGAAGCTGAAGAACAAGGAGCACGCCGAGGGTAGCTGGGAGGAGGTTGTCGAGCTGGCAATCACCGCATTGAGCACTGTCTTATCCGTCGATTTCAAGAAGGGCGAATTGGAGATCGGAATCGTAGGAGGACCCAAGACCAATGGCCAGGACGGCACAGACCCCGCGTTCAGGGCACTCACCGAGGACGAGATCGATGAACGGCTGCAGTCCATTGCTGACAAGGACTAGGCAGTTCGTTCCTCAGAGCTGGAAGGGTTATGGATCGCTGAGGTAGGATCGCGATCTCAAGCATGACGATATTTCCAGGTAGTATGATACGGCCTCTCAGACGTCAGAAATGCTTCAGCAGCACCATGAATCAAGACGTTAGACTACTTT
The DNA here is from genome assembly GCF_010015615.1 of Cucurbitaria berberidis CBS 394.84. Lineage (NCBI taxonomy): Eukaryota > Fungi > Ascomycota > Dothideomycetes > Pleosporales > Cucurbitariaceae > Cucurbitaria > Cucurbitaria berberidis. Next base: position 5,495,833 of record NW_024468936.1, on the reverse strand, counting down.
CCTGCATAAGCGCAACCGTGAAACGAGCAGCCGGAGCCGGATGAGGAAGCCTGGGTTCACAGCCTCATGACTCCACGTGGTTTGAATGTCCTATTCGCCCATAGCTCAACGGTAACTATTCTCAATGCCACCTCAGCTGCAACGACCCGCAAGTCCTCAGGAACAGATTGTGGCATAGATCATCGACGTCATGTTACTGGCTCCTAGTGGTCGGAGTCTCCAGCACAGCCGTCGCGTGGCTGACACCGCTTCTGCAGCCGAGGGTCGTAGAGGCTTGTGGCTTCTACTCAGAGTATCCATCCGTCTCGTCATCTTCAGGTTCACTCAGCGACGAGCACGCGAAAGCCGCACCGCTAATTATAAGCCTCGGCCAATGACATCTCGTACTGCGGCTGATGTACAACAGCTCCAGGGCTTGGTTTGCGGCCTTACCCGATATGGCTACAACGCTTATCCTCTTTAGTCCATGTGGCGCTTTAGAGGCTGCTGAGACGCCCAGCCCAGCAGTGTCCAACATGCCCACTCCAGCTGTCATGGTACGGGTCCAAAAAAATAGGTGCGATGCCTGTACGGCCCTTGCGTGGTGCTTTTTCTTCCTCACTCACTTTGCAGTTGGCAATGCTACTCTTACACCTCCATACTCAAGCCCTCTTTGGCTTCAACCGACGCTGAATGGACCCAGCGGAGCCAGCTCGGCCAGCTGGACGCTACTCATGGTCCAAATGTGGAACTTTGCGGCGACGTAGCGGCGGGAGCAGCCCTGGCTACTCCATCGAGCCTTGCAGAGAGAATGCTCCTGCTACTACTCCTTCATCATGAACACCTGTTTACAACTCTATTTAACACTCGCCACGCCGCCTCATAACTCCTCTACAGCAGCAAGTCTTACTTCTATTCACACCTCTCAACAGCTATCTCCCAATTCGTCGCCAGTCGGCTTTAACATACATTCACTATCCGCCACCATGTCCGACGGTCGTAAGGCTACCCACCCGACTTCCATCACACTCACACTCATATCATCATATCACTATTATACTCAGCAAATTCAAGATGGAATACTGACACTGGATCTCTAGTCAATGATGCACGAGCTATGAGGGTAGCGGAGATCATGTCCGACTTCCGCAACCTCCAACACTACCTTGTCCAGCTACGCGCCACGCCTACAGCGGAAGAGTACTACCTTGAAGGCTACTCTCTGCTCCGACAGTGCACAGCCGAAGCCCAGACCATCCTCCAGACGCCCTTCTCTAGCAACAGCGGCGGAGCCACAGGGGAACCAGAGCGCGAGAGACAGCAGTTGAGGGCGTAAGTTATTTCCTCTTAGCATCTCCACTATTCGACACCCAAAATTCTTGGATGTACGCTAGTGATGAGATGAGATCTCGAAGTGGAAGTCTTAGAAGAAGATTGCTGACGTCAGAACAGTATCATCACAGACGCTGCTGTACGACGCTTCCAGTGTCAGAGAGCTTATCTACGAGCCCACGCTGGACTACGGTGGATGAATAGCCGGAACAGCATTTTGCGCGGTCAGAAGCCAAATGCGAGTCATCTCAGTGCGCTACAGCAGATTGATGCTATACTAAGGAGTGTACGTTTGACCATTACCTTTACCTGCCCTGTTCCCACCGCTATCTTGCTGGTAGATAAAGACCTTAATGGTAGAATTTCGCTGATTGCCTGACTATAGGAACTCCTCGCCACCTCAGATGCCTATGTTGAAAACACGCTACGCGCCCAGGATACTGCGCAGGGCAAATGGCTCAACGAGGACCCATCGCTGGCACAGATCCAGCAGGTGCTCATGTCGAGGTCATAGGAACATCATCCCAACGGGCACGTCGGCTGCGTTTCCCTTCACTCAGAGTACGCCTCTCCTTCGATCGATCTCAGTCGCATATTTTACCACGATACCCTTTGATACGCGCCATTGATTCTTCTTGCCGCCCACGCCCTCTATACCGGTTCAACTACGCATTACGCTTCACTATCGACTGCTACGACCTTTCACCAACTTCAATTACTTATCGGCCCTTCTTCCTTCTACAATGCCTATACATACCTTTTCTGGAACACCTCGGTTCGCATCACTTTCCCCATATTCTTTCGGCGCGTTGTTTCGGCGCGTCCGCATCGTCCATTTTGTGCTGGTCACATTGTTCAGATACATACACCTTTTGATAGCCCCTAGCGAGTTTCGGGCGATAGTTTCAATTAGCGTTGGCGTTGGTCATTTGGGTTAGCTGTACGCTAGCACTCCAATTTGGGTACTATGAAGCGGTGGAGCATAAGAAAACGGCATGGTAAAAGCATGGGATTCCCGATATCCTGGTTTGAGTTCATCAGTCGCTTACGCTACATTGTTTTCGTTTATTTTTTTCTAATATTTTCTACTATTGTTTCTTATTTGCAGTCTTCTCTTCTCCACCCAGTCTGTCTTCGCTTCATGTGCATATGTATCTTCTTCATACTTGGTAGCCTATCAAGGAACAACGTTCTGGCTCGGCCATATCTTCGGTATCATGAGCTTCTGAAGCACCCTCTAGACTCTACCAACGACCCCTCACAACGCTATTGCGCAAATATGAACTATTTACGGGAACTGGCTCACTTCAGACTAGCGAGTAGTCTAGATGAGGGCGTTAAGTGCATGGCCAGCTTGGAATCGTACCATCACTGCGGAGCTACAGTAGTGCCTAGGATTCAAAGGCATAGTTTTGCATGTCTATGAAGCGCGTTGATGAACTATAGGAAAATGACTACCGATAGGACAACATTGCCAAGTCCTCCTTACGACAACACCACCAGATTTCAATCGTTCAATCCCGCGGGCTTTGCTAGTACAATACAAAGCACTCCCTTAGCTGGCAATAGTTCTCATGTGTTCACCGTTTCAATTAGAGGGCTCTCTTTACTGTTCTGCAGAGTGCTGCGCCGACGGTTCGGCATCGCCATTTAGGCAGGGATCATCGCGCACGCCGTACCTAGCTAGGTATTCGCTAAGAGAACCTACTGCAGTAGCCTTATCGGAGGTCCCGATCTACGCTTCTAGCGTTTTGGACGTCGATGCACCATGTCCAGATCAAATCCATGCCACGAACGAGAGACATATTGCGTGTTGAACTGGATATACGGGGTTGGCAGAGGATGGAGTTCCTCCCGCACTTCTACCCGGAATAACTACCGCACTACCAAACCCTAGATAGCAAAGGATTGCCGAAATCGGAACGCCAAATACCAAATGCAGCCTGCCGAGCTCGACCGAGCTCATATGCATGGCAAGTGATCGTACCGCTAGTATGGGACGTCAGACAACCATCGTGACGGATATCTGCCATGAGCCAAGGTATCCCCACCATTGTATCCTTGCGAAACTCAGCCTAGCACATGATCTTTGGATCATCCCTATTGAATGATAGAGCGATGATGCAGTATCTCGCCTCTACCCCCATGCCTCCTCTCACTTACAAACAACTCATTGCATAACCCTCTCAAGATCCTCCATCTGCCTCCTCAGCAAGTTTTGCATCTCATCCCGCTGCGCTGTTACCACATTCACCAACTGCCTTGCCCGGTGCTCCCTGTCCCTCAACGCTAGCTCCCGCTGCAATAAGGCGTTCACCCTCTGATTCAGCCTCGTCTCACGGTCGTCAAGGCAAGTCCCTCGCTGGTCTAGTTCACGCGTACGCATAGTGTCGCGGGCAGACTGGGCCTGAATATGGGGTTCTTCGATGACTTGGTCCACGTCCATGATTGTGGGGGCTGGGTTTGGTGAGGCAGTATGGCTGCTATACGGACCGAATTGCATCATGACGACGCTTTGTTCTTGGTCCTGTTGTGGGAGAGGTGAGTTGCTAGCACGCGGACGATTGCGACTATGGGTTGCGGTCATGGAATCGTTTGTAGTAGGCCGGAAGCGGTGTAGATTGCGGTTGAGGAAGTTGAAGGCTCCTGCACCACTAGACGGGTTACCTCCTGCGGCGGCACTTGGGCTATCGGTGCTGGCGTTGGTAGTCTGATTTGCAATGATGATGTTACTTCGTTGACGGCTGTTAGGTTCCCGGCGACGATGGCTACGTGAGAGCTGTGTATTGCGGGCACGTGTGCGGATGTTCTCTATGTCGCGCGTCAACTGCTCAAAATTCTCCAGCTGGGCCTCGTAGCTACCCAAGTCGGAGTCGGAGTCGGAGTCGGAGTCTAAGAGGATCGGATTCTGCATCGTGGTATTGCGCTGATTGCGCGCGATCAAAGGTACAAAGCCCGGTAGGTTGCCTGTGGGCATGTTCCCATTCGCAGTCGTATTGGCAGACTGCCCCTCAATACCTGCGCCAGCCTGGCCCGCAATGTTCTCCCCAAAACCATTGAGGCCGGAGAACGTGCCAGTCATGCGGCGAGGCATGGATACGCGCCGCACTGTCCTACGCGCTGGGGTACCAGATGCAGCGATCCACATGGCTCGGCAGAGCGGGCACCTCTTCTCTTTTTCGGGATGGTCACGCAAAATCTCTTGCAGACAGCTCAGCCCGACAAGGTGAGTGCAGCCTTCAATCCCGATGATTCGAACACATGGTTCCGTGGAGTAGTTGTCTAGGCATATAGGGCATTCCTCAAGCAGCGGAATGTGACCTTCGAAGGCTGTGTGGGTATTGATGAAAGTAGTCGCGGCGTCAGTGGTAGCGGTTTGAGTAGTCAGAGGGGCGGGCGGTTCCATGGTAGACGAAGGTGAGTGAGTGGCTAGTTGCCGAACAAATTGCGCCGACGGTGCTGTCATTGCGTTGAGATTGGTTTGTGGTCGAAGTTGATGAGTAGGTGTAGGTGCTTAAACTGAGAAGCGACAGTGGAACGAAGCTTTCCCATGTTCTCAATTCGCAGTCCATATGTGAGGTGAAAGCGGATTGTGTACGTCATGGTAGGTCGACGCGAAGCGGTGTGGTGAAGCGCCGACAACGTGGGCTGAACTGTACACATATGTGCGTTTGCTTCGTTGAAGATGGATAGCACTTCCAAAAGCTAAAGAGCATTTTTGTATTGAGCCGGTTGTATGAATCGACTCTATATGGTACACGACGTTGGTAGTTTTACATGTATTGACTCAAAAGACTGAAAGAAGACCTACGATAATTCTTCAGTATAGCAAACCAACAAGACATGAAGCTAGAACCCCTTTCGAACCTGCGGTTAATGTGAAAGTTTCTCCTTTAGTTCAAACTAAGTTCCTGCATTTGACTGCTCAGTTATATCTATCTTGAAGCCGCTACCATTCTGAGCGAATTCGATTCAGCATATTTTTGGGTCCATTTGGTTGCTTTCGTAGTGTGATATTTCGGTGGCCCTCCGAAGGGCCTGGTCTTTGGAAGAGCTTCTGGGAACAAGCGGGTGTGCTATCGACGCACTTTGCTCAGCGAACTCTACATAGGGTAAGTATGCATGTATGTCTTCAGTAGGTAGTCCCTTAGACCTAAGACGGAGCTTTCGAACATTGCTTCTGTACTGCAGCGGGGTCTCTAGGCATGGAGAACTGGTAGGCGTTAAAAAGCCAGCATCTCGGCTAAGAGCAGCTCGCAGAGGGAATGGAGCTCTGTCTCATTGCTTGCCTTGACGCGGTATTTGTAGATTTCTTTTGCAAGACTTTGCATCTCAACATAGCGGGCTACGACTTGCATTTCAGTGTTTCGGGAGAATGGAATGAAGAGATATCGGGGTCGGTTTAAGGGAGTTTTGGGTACCCCGAGTAATGCGTCGAGATTACATGCGTCTGTCGATTGTAAAACTTGCTGGACAGCTCTGAGGGTAGACTAGTGATACATGACCCCTTGATTGGTTGTTAGAAGTGTTTGAGCTCTAGCTACTGATTTGTGGAATATTCAGTTCATCGAAATGCTCCATGGGATTCGGTGTACACTACTTGTAGCTTCGCGTATATCGTTCGCCTCTTTCGAAGATCTGGGGTATGAGGCTTCCTGCATTGCTAGCATCTGTAACTGCATGTTGATATTTACTCCACGCGAAGGATAAATCACGTCCACCATTGAGAGGTCGACTTCGGTTATCATGCTCGGTTACGATGTAGTAAAGTCGAAAGCTGACTGCGTAGAATCCTGAGAACCGCGGGAGCAGGGGTACAGATGTACAGCTAGAGGAGAAGTAATCAGCATATAGGTGATGCATGGTTGGCGACCTACTTAGACACAAGGTTTGAGCTAGTCTCTTAATGCCTTCCTTATCGGGTCGAGCTCTGATCCTACCTACCCTAGTGAATCTACCTAGGTCGGACTGATCTAGCGTTAAAGAAATCAAGAAATATTCAGCAGACTTCCTCAATCTGAATTCAGTTCCAGCTTTTCCGATCGTCATCTGCGTCGGCGTTGGTACGCGTTCATCTTCAGTCATTGCTAGTCAAATTCTTGCTTGAAGGCACCTGCAGAAAAAATCGGTTCGTTAGGCGTGACGGCCCCGAATGTGTTCATTCTCCCCGTGTAGCTTTTGTAGCACTTGCTAATCTAAGTGTGCTAATCGCAGACCAAGAGTCCGGGTTGCAGACAGTTCGTGTTCTCACGAGGCCGATACAAGCATTATGCCTATTAATGCTTCCGCTATAACAGGCTTTAGCAATGTAGTACTACTTGGCTATTAGCTCTTGGTCGCAAGTTATTTCCAATTATCACCCACTTCCGTTAGAACTAGGCAAGCTCGGCTTTCATTTGCAAGAGTTGTAACTCAGCGCATGGTGGTCACTTCCTCGTCGCTTCGCGCGCTATCAGAGAGGAACGCGGCCGTCTAACATCCTCCATGCTGCCCATATCACAGCTGCAAAGCTGTGTAATAATGTAATCACCGGAGAAATAATGAATGGTGGATTAATTTTCCGAGGCACATATTAGAACATGTCGCAGGCGCTAAGCCCTACCCCATCCCAAACGGTCCGATTAATGAACAGGGGGCAAAAGCTAAGCGTTTCACGGCTACCACATCCGCAGGGGAACAAGCAACCTGCTCCATCCCACGTGGTGCACAACGGGTGCTTGGCAATGCTATTGGGTTGAGGGGAGGTGCCTGCCAAGAGAACTAGAAGTCATTGAGGAGTTCCGCGAATAAGAAGTGGGTACGGTAGTGAAGGTGGTGCTGAACTGGTAAGATGAGATGGCTGATTGTAGTTGCTTGGATGTCAGATGTTTGGCGACGATAAGGCAGGAAAGATCAGAGTAGCTTAGGAGAGAATGTATAAGAAGGGTCGGGCTGTCGCGAAATAAACGGTCGTTCATCAGCCTGGAGCAATTTGACTTCTAAACCTTCAAAGCCCCCTTTCCGTTCTTCTCACGACGTATCCAGTTCATAATCAGACGCTTGCATCTCGACTACCACCAACAAGCCCCAATCCAAACCCATCATGAAGCTCGCTGGGGTTATCCTAGCCGTCTCGGCTCTCCTGCCCGCTGCTCTTGCCTGCAACGGATATACGGGTGGTGTCCCTAAAGCTGTTGATACTAAAACCAACAGCAAGGTCATTGAGGTCCCTGCTGGCAAGGTCTTCGACGGTGGCTGGTATAGGTACGACCGTGGTAATGGCGCTTGCTCTGGCCAAACTGAAGGCGGTATGTTGATATATCACTGGTAAATCTTTCGATTCAGTGCCACACTGACCAGTTTATAGGCGCTGCTGACGCTGTCTTCTTACTACATGAGGGTGCCACCCTCCGCAACGTGATTATCGGCAAGAACCAGGCCGAGGGGGTCCACTGCCAAGGAAATTGTGTGCTTGAATTCGTCTGGTTCGAGCAAGTCTGCGAGGATGCTATCTCCATTAAAGAAGATAAGCCCGGCACCCAGAGTTGGATCATTGGTGGTGGTGCCTACCACGCGTCTGACAAGGTTGTGCAACATAACGGTTGCGGGACCGTTAACATCATCAACTTCTATGTCAACGACTACGGAAAACTGTACCGTTCTTGTGGAAATGTGAGTATCCCGTATATATACTAATTGGGGAGGGTGACAACTGACCTGTACAACAGTGCTCTAAGCAGTGCAAGCGTAACGTCTACATTGAGGGTGTTACTGCCGTGAAAGGTGGAGAGCTCGCTGGGATCAACTCCAACTACGGCGATACAGCTACACTGAAGAACGTCTGCGCAGATGCGAAGGTCAAGTGTCAGATGTACACTGGCTGCGCGGGTGGCTGCGAGCCAAAGAAGGCTGGTACATGCAGTGGCTAAGCTGGATTAGAGTAGCGCAGGTACTCTCATGAATGTCGGAAAAGACCACAGCGGTGGTTGGTGACAAGTGTTTGGTTGTGAGAATACGTTTGTAAATACTTCAACTCTTCGTATATATTCGCGGTATATCGGTCCTTTCTTCTCTCTCTTTTTCCTGCTCTTGTATCTCTTCTGCTTATGAAGTTTTCCTAGGTACCTGAGTTTACGAGGGCGGGTGTAACGTTTGCCGTCGAGGGTCGTCCCAATGGTCACACCGCAGAACGTTGGTGGGGAGATGATCGGCTGCAGGCTTGGGTACAACTTCGGGCTCTGCCCGACACCTGGGTTTATCAATGCCACTACAACTATCTGTCTTTGTTCTTTACTTCGATTTCGCGACACTTAATTGAAGATCCAGCGGGATAAAACGCGTACAATATGGCTGTGGTTGAGTAGTGAGTGAGAAGAGATTATGACGGTGCAATCGGAGGCGTGGTTACCGTGGCCAGAAGCAAGGCACGCTAAAGGGGAGGTTGCGCGCTAAACTTGATTTCACTCAAACGCAGGCCTCTCATTGGATATATCAATACTTCCAAGCATTGTTCCTCAGCCTCTGACTAATGATTGATTGGTCCGGGCATGAGTGTGCATCGGGATAGCCGTCGGTTTGCTTACTTCACCTCACCTACAGCAATCCCGCTTCCAGAACGGTAACCTCATGGCAACGCAGTCCATAACCACTCTCAACTCAAGTCCATCGAAGATCTGCCAATTGTAGCGAAAAGCGGCATTGCGCTGCGACCGAGAGTGGGCGACGCTTACAATGGCGGATGAAGAGACGATAGCCCAATTTGCTTTGTCAGAGGAAGAACGCGAGCTGATCCAAAAGATTCGGCGATCCGAAGCTGATGCTTCAGACCCTAGGCTGTGGGTTATGCTTTCTGACTTCTAGAAACTAGCTGATGATGTCTAGGCAACTGACACTGGAGCTCTCTCTATATGCTGGGAGTCGCTATCTTGGCAGCTATGATATTGAAGCTACCCGGATGGTCTCGCAATTTGCGCATTACGGAACTTTGTATCTCGAGAAGGTGTTGAGGGGTCTAGAACCCGAAGAACAATCCGAAGGTGGCAATGGAGATTTTCAACTCAACGACGGCGATTCGATTTTGGATACCCTGAGCATTCTTGAAGAACAGCCAGATGCTGGCAACGAGAGCGTTCAATTAAAGGATAGCGACTCCATTTTGGACACTCAGAGTACCCTTGAGGACAACAATACCGCGGACAATGATGACAAGAAGCCAATATCCCGGCATGCGATACGAGAAGAACTCGTTCCATCATACGTAAAGGATATTATTTTTACTGCCAGTAGAGAAGCAGTCAGCCCGGCTTGCGAAGAACAGCTACGTATCCAGTTCCCAGGAGTAATCGTCACGCGCGACTGTTCTAAGGTGGAACATGAGGAGGACCAGGAGGTTGATGAGATGGAGCAAGAGGAGGACCAGAAGGCGGCAGCCACAGAGAAGCCCAAGTATGCATGGACATCTACTGAGTTCACACAAGGCCCCATCAAGAAACTTGCAGATCTTGTCCAGTATGCCACACACCCGCCTACCGACCATGAATTTGGCTTCAACTTTCCATTAGGCGAAATCTGGGACACTCTCCCGGAATCTCGAAAGCTAGACATTGCCCATGCACGAGCAATCCAGGGTCGGTATGGAAAAACCGTCGACGGACCCGGATGCAGCCAGTGCATAGCGGAGGGCTATGAGTGTAAGGTCTATCACCAACAACTTGAAGACCTATCCCACATTGGGCCCCATGGACATGCCTGTCAAAATTGTCGTCTACGGGGCACAGCTTGTGATACTTCTGCCGCCGCTGAAGATCGACCTACATCGAGCCTGACTGGGGATAAGATTGATCCAACCGACAATACACAGGAGTCTAATCTGGCTTCTAACGTAAGCCTCAACGATTTGGGTTCGCACATCGGGGACGTCGATACTAGTGGTCGGCAAGATGAGATACCTCCAGAGTCAGAAGAAAGCCGAGAAAGCGGATCCTTGGATCTTCAAGTCACCAACAGCCTGACGGCTGATCCTATCATGAAGAGGGCCCTATCCATTGGTCTCGATCTCAGCAAAACTGACATGGAAGAGACTCTCAGCCTGTATAGAAAATTGCGCGCGAGCAAAGTCGTCAGCCCTTCTGAGGGGGACAATGTTGCACTTGAGCACCAATACAAAACTCTTACCACGCTCTACATACTCGCCCCCAAGGAAATAGAGAAACTACGGGATGCAGTGCTATTAGAGTTCCAGAGAATAAGCTGCTACTACTTTGAAAGCTTACCTGGTATTGAAACTACTGTTCTGGCCTTCAAGCATCTACCGACACATTCTCGGCTCTGTAAATGGATAGCAATCCTGTATGCCTCCCGGTGGAGAACTCAAGAGGACGGTGAATATGAAGCCTTCGTCCAAGACCACCCCAACCTTGACTCCTCGGCTCTCTGGAGGCTATTCTATGCCATGAGGAATTCGTCCACGCAAGAGTGTACAAACGATGCAAAATCACTGAAGAAGGTGGGCGATATTCATGGATATGCAGAAGACAATAGAAAAAGGCAGGCAGTTTGCAACGAGATGCAGTTCACTCTCACAAAGAAACTGAAGAAACCGGCCTTCATACATGTACAAGGGAATGAACTCAGAGCCACTTCTTCTAGGGCTAAAAGAAAACTGGATTGCTCGCCAATCGACGCTTTGAACCCACCAAAGAGAAAAAGATGCCCTGTTAGAAGCAGGTGAAGGAGTAAGCGCCTTCGGTTTTGGCTATGTGGTTGAACGTGGTGTATACAGTGTGTCTTTATTTGAGACCTATACGCAGCGATGACCTAATTGTGAGAAGACGCGCTGTTATTCATAAGGAAGGCGAAGTAAACATTCAACTCAAACCACTCGACTCTCCCACTGCAGATCTGGCACGGTACTCTGGCGTTGGCATAAGGTTCACGAGCACAAGACAACGTGGCAGGACATTCAATAACTTTGAGTAGTACAGTTCTCTCGATAGATAGGAGGATAGTAAATACCTAATATAATAGGTAGACTTGTATTTTGCGTTTGCGCGGTGCACGTGTCATGCGTAATTTATATTTTGACATCAACAAAGAAGAGACAGGACAATGAAGAAAGGATGTGATGTCTCTGAAAGGGTGTAGGCAACCGAGTGGAGGGCAAAGGACGTCCCATAATCAGGGCAATTCATGTGAGAGCATGGAAGTGTGAGCAAGTATTGGTGGTCTAAGATAGCTAACAGAGACGATAACGAATTGAACGAGGCTTCTGGAAGCGCGAGTGTGAAAATCCCAATCCGTTATTCTCTATCAATTTGATTCATAACTTGTTATCCCAAGTATTTTCGCTGTTTCCATGATATGGTGAGCGGCAAACAGACACCACAACGGTATCAAAAATCCTTGTTGAAAGACTTATGCTATCCCCATCGTCCCCCAAGCGCAGTGATTTGGTTTCGGTATTCGTTGCAAAGAGTGCATGGATTCGCAGAGTATCCGTTCCTGATACAGGCTGCACATCCTGGCCTATAGAAAGGTTAGCTTCGCATCACCATTATCCCGGGGCATAGAGGAGTATAGTGAAAGTCAGAGGGGTGCAGGACAATGCAAACTAGACATGTATAACAATCATGGTCATCCGGTATGATAACTCATTATATCTGAAACCAGTAGCTGAAAATAACTCCTCATACTTACGGGTGACCGCCGCATTCTTTACAGTTTTCAATAATCAGAGCCCTTGGATGTTTCTGAAAGCATGGTGGAGGTATCAGAACCGACGTATTGGCTGTTGGGCGGCTTTGTAAGGTCTTTGACATTGTGCCTTGTTGCAAAGGACGCAGCTATTGGAAGGTATGCAGCGGAAGTAAAGAAACGACGACAGGAAGTATTTATGTCGGGGACTCGTTACAAATCTAACAAAAGGAGAGGGATGCTTTTATATAGATGATGTTGGGTCGCAAGCAGATAAAGGCAGTTCCAGGGTAGTATCGGTGTGAGCATTTGCTGTACGTGCAATGACTTTTCTATCTACTGGAAACCAGATCTCAGGTCGCTAGAGTGTACAACGGCTAAAATTTTGTCTCATAGCACAGATAAAGAAGGGCACATGGCTACTAGCCTATGAGTACCCAATGGTGCGCTCAGTTCTACGTATCACTGTCGCACACGAGGAAACGTGCCGTGTAATTCTAATGAGATGTGCCTGAAAGCTTTACGCAAGACACCATACCCTAAACTGAAGGATTGGAGAGGCCGCGGAAAACTTGATTACCAATTAGTGTCTGTATATACACATAAGAACATCTGTTTAGATACTCGAACCACGTGTACATGTATGATTGCTAGCTCACACAGAGCTGTAGTGCAAGGGGTGGCCTGGTAACGAGAACCTGACCTGGTGCTCGTTTCAAATAATAGGGATAAGCATGTTACTGATAATGTGTGACGCGATTAGTGTGTCGATGCCTGGGACACTGCCTACAGCTAGTTCCGACTTTTGGCGTGAAGCATGTGGACCCAATTCACCATGGACCCTGTGCAAAGCCGACAACTGCTATATGTGAGCACAAGTGTCGTTCCCGAAACTACGTATCCTTCTGAAGGGCCCCTTCCGAACAATGGGTTCGTGTCCAGCTTGTGGACAGGGCACTGACCCGGAGACCAGGAAATGATAGCAACGCAATTCACAGATAGGTCGATCCTCACCGCTTCTTTTTCGCTGGGACACGCGATAAGCTCCTAATTTTCAGTAATTTGGTTGGTAGAACGACGATGTTGCATCAAGGCGTAGTATGCTTGGGGATGGTATCACTCAGCTGCTGTGACACAAGCCGTTGAGTTCCGTGTACGCTGGTGAATTTACTTGTATTTGGGCGCAGTTGATGACGCAGGCTAATTCTTGGAACACTGAACGAAGGGAATCGAACGCTGGAAAGTTGTGCCTTGAAGCCGCGTAGTCTATGTTGCTTGTCGAGATATTTAGTAGCTACGTTAGCCTAGGAGCTAACTGCTGAGGTCTTGACATTGGGAGACACCGCATCCTGCACACAGTTTATAATTTCCAAGAAACTACTTTTGGAGGTCTGTGCGCTGTGCAACTAAAGAGGGTGATGTCGGCAAGCGCTTAGGTTAGAGTTGATGGAACACAGGTAGTGAACGCGTGACCTACCAAGCCTCTAGGGGTCCGGTCAGCCCAGGGACTGATAGGTAGGCATTAAATTGCCTTCCCTCATGCAAAACTGGCGTGATATATCATGTGTAAAGAACCTGATTGACGGCGTGATTTAAATTTTGCACAATGGTGCTGGATGTGTGGCGTGAGATTTGAGCTATCATAGAATGACGGCTGTGTTTGAATTTCGTAGACCCTTAATACAGTGCTGGTTAGAAAGATTGATCTGCATGTGAGACACCGACGAAATGAAAAGCGGTAAATGTGAGGGACTTCATTAAGCGTTCAAAAGAGGACAGTGGAAGCTAAGAAAAAAGTGAGAAACGACGTGGACCCGCTGACTGACATATGATAACGGCATGCCTACACCCAAACGCCGCACTCATATCCAGTTGTTCACTTAGTATGCTCGTCCAGCCTTGCGAGCAGCAAGCCTACCCACACTCCCCTGACTCGTAGGCCTGGCTCTTCCCTCTCTGACCCCGTCAGCTAGCCCATCTGGGAAATAAGTCTCGCGATCACTACTCGTCCGTACGATACCCTCTCTCAAGCGTTCAGAAAGGCTGATGATACTCTGGGTATCGTCCCGATGATTGACAGATTGCGCGTGATAATTGGAACTGTCTAGATAAGGATCTGCAAAGTCCATCCGAGGATCGAAGATGTTGGTGTTACTATGGCTATAAATGGAAGCATAGTCAATGAAGCTCTGTTGTATGTCTGAAGCACTAGGGCGACTGCGGGGACGAGACTCTGACGGCGTTCTGGAACGAATTGACAGTGGTGCCGGAGCGAGGGTTTCTGTCCACCACTCCGGCTGCACAGAATGTATCGAGCTTTCGCTATCACTGCGTGTCCTTTGGTGGGTAGGCGCCAGGGGATCGGATAGTCTTCTGGTTCCGATTATTGAATGTTCGCTGCTTACTGAGTTTTGGACTGCTCTGCTGCTATTCTTCTTCCGTAGCTTATTGGGGCGTTTCTCCCTGTCGCTTCGGATCGTTGTAGTGACTGTCATCGCTGGAGACAGAGGAGGCGAAGTACTCAGCATAGGATCAATAGGGGACTCTGATGCTGGGCGTCGAGGTGGCGTTGTTTGGTTTCCAGAATTCCAATCACTCGACCCTGCGCCGGGTGATGTACTGTCAGATAACCCATCCTTGCCATGATACTTCTCATTTGCACTGCCACTACCATTTCCACTACCACTACCACTGCTGATAACGCTATCGACCAGCCTCTTATGCCAGCTTGAATCTCCGTAATTGAAGCCTTTCTCGCCCCTTTGGCCAAACCATAAGGGTTCGCTCTTACTGAACCTGACTGCATTCAGCCAGGGATTGCCAGGAGCGTCGTTCGCTAGCTGAAAGATAACGTCCACTTCTTCGAGGGAGCGGAAGGCGGTCTCGGGGTAGAAGTAATACACAAGTGGGATGATAGCGAAGTTTGTGGCGGCGAAGATGATCCATGTGCGGTATGAGATGCGTTGGAAGGCTATAGGGGTAATGAAAACAATGCTGTCAACTGTTAGTAAACATTTACCCGAACTGCGCACAATTTCGTTCGCGTGGAAGAAAGGGGACTTACAGGAAGTTCAAAGTCCAGTTCGCACTAGTACTCAATCCATTTGCCGGCCCGCGAATCCTCAATGGGACGATTTCGACCTGGTACAGCCATGCCATGCCTTGCCATCCGATGGCAAAGAACACAGAGAAGCCGAACAAAAACACCGTGCCAGCAATTCTTGCTGCCTCAATGTTGACCTCGAGCCACATGTACTGCAACAGCGTAAGCAACACCATGCACCCTGACATCCCCGCAGCCCCAAACAACATTAGCGAACGCCTACCCCAGAAGCGATCGATTCCGACAACTGTGATAAATGAGGCTAGGAAGTATGCGGTGGCGGAGCAGCTGGCGAGAAGCCGTGATACCCATCCAGTGTATGACATTTGAGTTAGAAGAATCCAGGAGAGGTACTGAAGGACGAGGTTAATACCGGTGCCCTGTTGGAAGACTTGAACGAAGTATGCAAGGACTATGCGGTGGAAACTCCGTCGCTCTTTATTAGAAAACATGCTTGTTGTAGAGCCTTGCGCCATGATCAAAATAGCGTCCTTGATCTGCAGGAACTCGTCTCTGATCTCGAAGTCACTGGTATCTGCATCGTTCAGCGCTGCGAGGACTATGAGCGCCTCTTCCTCCCTTCCCGTTAGTATCAGCCAACGTGGTGATTCTGGGAGGAAAAACAGCATGACGATGGCTGGTAACGCGAATATGATTTGGAACGCGATGGGGACGCGCCATGCTGCGGAGGAGTTGCTGATGTATGCGAAGCCGAAGACCAGCCAGTATGAGAGGGCTAGACCGAAGGAGACGAAGGCTCCAGCGCTGATCATAAGAATCGTGCCCTTGCGGTGGGATTTCACGCATTCTGCTTGGTAGGCAGGCGTGGTGGAAGTGGTGAAGCCGTTGCCTGTACTACTCTATCAGTCCCCTGGTCCTCTGAAACCAATTTGGCAAAGGGTAAAGAAATTGTGAGTTTACCAAAACCAGCTATCGCGCGTCCCGCGAGAAACTGCGCAAAACTGTACGACGATGCTTGAATAATCTCACCGATCACCCAGAATGTGAGCCCGAGAATAAGCGTACGCCGACGTCCCAGGGCGTCACCGATAAAGATAGTGAGAAGGGCAGAGACAATACAGCCTACATGCCATACTCCGACCGTAAGACCTGAGTAGGTCAGCGTCTTGTTCTCGTAACGCATAGCACCGCTGAAAGTGAGCAGTCCTAGTGCGCGTCTTGGTTACGCACCTGTGACCCATGCGTTATGGAACGAAGAGTTGCTGATAATATCGACTTGTGGAAACCACTCAAGAAATGCAGGGACGGTCAACAGACCGCCCATGACACCTTGCGCGAAGCCGAAGCATCAGCGTCATATCAGCATCTATGTCCCATACAGTTTCTCGGTGAAGGATATCTTACAGGAAGGATAGCCCGCAGACACTACTAATAGCACTCGTCAACCGCGCCCCTCTAAGACCAAGAAACCTTGTCATCGCACTTCTCAACACAGAAGTCTCGAGACAGGTTCTAATGTATCGATGCCGGATGTTGCGAGAAGCTTCGCACTCAAGTTTAGACAATCGAGCCGTCGCACCGTTAAGGAGCCCCACGAGTTCAGCTTCAGTCCCAACGTTTTCTCATCACCCTAACGTCATGGCAGATCTAGCAGTTAGACCCAGTTGTCTCGTCCGCGACAACCTTGAACGAATATGCATGGCCATACTAAAGGCAGATTAGCGAGAGATTTAGGATTTGACTACGTCGTTAGCTGTCAGGTACGCGGGCTTGAGATGGAGCCGAGTGGGCGAACGTTGATGTGCTGATGTCATTGATCTTAGCGCCGATCAGAGCATCTCCTAACATTCATCGATCGCGAACACTACGGGCTAGGGGAACTACTCCGATGGAAGACGGTGTGTTAATGCGTCTCGGCTACGTGTTTCATCTGCTGCCCGAGTAAGCCACATTTGTAGATACCGGCTTCGAAGTCCGAACAATCGGTGACCTGTGGAAACAATCGAATAGTATGTTTTGTGTTGCATAGGGTAGTCGATGAGAGGAGATATTGGGTATCAAATTTACTACTTGGCCAGGAACTTTTGGAAAGCTTCCTGCTCTATCACAACGCTGCCGACAGCCCGGAGCTTCTTCCGTCCCTCCTTCTGCTTCTCTAGTAGTTTCCTCCTGCGTGATAGATCACTCGCATGGAGCTTTGCTAGGACGTCCTTACGGTACGGCTTGATGGTGGCTCTTGAGATTATGCGTTTTCCACATGCTGCTTGAATCACAACCTCAAACATTTGACGCTCAACGTGCTCTTTGAACTTCTCGACCCATTGACGGCCGACCTTTTCGATCTGCGATGTATGCATCACCCGTGATACGGCATCGACGGCTTGCCCGTTGACAAGGAGGTTGAGCTTGACGATGGAAGACTTGCGAAAGCCTGCGTCTTCGTAGTCGAGAGACGCGTAACCTTTGGTAGCACCTTTGAGCTTACCAAAGAAATCGTCCACGAGATGCGATAGCGGCAAG
Source organism: Cucurbitaria berberidis CBS 394.84 (assembly GCF_010015615.1). Taxonomy (NCBI): domain Eukaryota; kingdom Fungi; phylum Ascomycota; class Dothideomycetes; order Pleosporales; family Cucurbitariaceae; genus Cucurbitaria; species Cucurbitaria berberidis. Next base: position 5,478,267 of record NW_024468936.1, on the reverse strand, counting down.
TCGTATTTGAGAATGACCTGCGTAGCAGTGAAGAAGGTGAGCTCCTTTTGCTCGCCACGATTGGACTCGCATAGCTTAATGACTTCACCGAGATACTCGTCTGGCAAGGTGACAGTCACCAATACATAAGGTTCATGGACTTCTTGAACCCTGAAATGGGCTTGATCTTGATCGGGGAACTCGTTGGGGTTAGTGACGATGGATTCAGTGCCGTCTCTCCACATGACTTTGAAGGGTACGGAGGGAGGCGTGATGATGATGTTGGCTCCATGCTCTTGACGCAGGCGGTCTTCAAAGACGGAGCAATGAAGGGTGCCTAGGAATCCCAAGCGCCAACCAGCACCCAATGCATCTGACGATTCCTTTTGCAGGGTAACACTGCGATCATTTAAAATGATCTGCTCGATGCTGTCCTCTAGATGTTCGTGGTTGTCCTGATCTGTGGGAAAGGCAGCCACAAAGACCATGCTCTTGGGTTCCTCAAAGCCAGGGTATGGCTCTACCAGTTTTTCAGATCCAATTGTAGTGTATGTGTCGCCAACCTTGGCCTCTTGTGATCGCTTCATGCCTGGATTGAAGTGGATGTAGCCCACTTGGCCGGCTTTCAGCGCAGTCTGCGGTGTCTGGTCGGGATACATGATGCCCACCTCGCCCACAATGTACTTGATTCCAGTGGCAAAAGAACGAATGGTGTCTCCAGGCCGCACCTGCCCATCAAATATACGCACCAGCAGTATGACACCCTTGTATACATCGTACCACGAGTCGACGAGTAGCATACGAAGAGGCTTGCTAAGGTCGCCCACGGGAGCAGGTATCTTCTCGATGACGGTGGGGAGGAGCGCTGGAACATTCAAGCCCGTCTTCGCAGAGACGAGAACCGCGGCTTCCGGGTCCAGCTCGAATGTCTCTCGCATTTGCTCGAGAACACGGGGCGGGTCTGCGTGAGGGAGGTCAACCTTGTTCAGCACGGGGACGAGCGTCAAGCCCTGCGAGAAGGCGAGGTAGAAGTTGGCAACGGTCTGCGCCTGCACGCCCTGACTGGCATCCACCAGAAGCAGTGCGCCGCCGCAGCTGGCGTAACTCCTCGACACCTCGGCACGGAAGTCGACATGGCCGGGCGTGTCGACCAGATGCAGCAGATAGTCTTGGCCATTGTGGTTGTATATCATGGTGCATGTCTGCGCCTTGACAGTAATGCCGCGCTCTCGCTCGACGTCCAGCTTGTCGAGGATCTGCTTGTTTCCGCCTGGCTGGATGGTGCCTGTAAGCTCCAACAGGCGATCAGACAAAGTCGACTTGCCATGATCGACGTGGGCTACGATGCAGAAATTGCGGTACCGTTCGATGGGGATATCAGCGATGCGTTTCTCCAGCTCCGACTGGGGGCGGAAAGGTTGCGCATAGCTCCTGGCGAGTGATGGCAGGCGTTCAAGGCTGCAAAGGGCCCCAGGGAAGCCATTGGGGCGAGCAGAGCGCGTCCGCCAGCCCTGCAGAAGGCTGCTCGCGGTCCGGACGCATGATCGCATGAGTGGGCATGGGATCGAGGGAGGAGTGGCTGCTGATGGTACTGGATGCGTGCTCAGCGACTTTTTCTGAGTCTCATCTTATCTAATCGGCCATCGGCAGTTCCTGCAGCTGCACCGACACTAGACCCACCACGAACCCTCTCTCCATTCCATTCCCCACGCTGCGTGCACTATACAAGGCCTGCGATCGAGTGGCACAAAAGTTGTTGCATTGTGCTAATATCCTCGTTTCTTACTATCTAGCTATCTCCCAAGTACTCCACCATAGGTCTCGCCCACCACAGTTACCCCATCAACAAACACGGTAAACAAAGCCTTCTATCAACCACACTACTATACAGCGAGCATGTCTCAACCAAAGAGTTCATCAAAATCAAAGTCGTCCAAGGGCGATTCCTCCAAGGTGCACAAACTCGCGCTAAAAGGCTCATCGAAGGTTGTCAATGAGTTTGTAAGTAGCACTCTAGAATCACGACAAATGACGAAGCACATACTTATCTTGACCAGTTCGAGTACTCGATAAATACTATTCTGTAAGCACGCTTGTATTGGAGGTCGATGCATCACTGACAATGAGCAGATTCCAGCGAGGTGTATACCCAGCTGAAGACTTTACCGCGTAAGTGTCTATCTCAACATCAACACGATAACAGCCACTAACCAAGTGAAGAGTCAAGAAGTATGGGCTGACTATGATGGGTGTGTACATCCTCGCTATCGCTGACGTCTGAACTAACATACATAGTCACGGCCGACGATCAGGTCAAGGCATACATCAAGAAGATCATGTCTCAACTGAAGGAGTGGATGTACGGCGGCAAGATCTCAAAACTAGTCGTCGTCGTCACCAGCAAGGAAACTGGCGAGCACGTGGAGCGATGGCAATTCGACGTGAGTCAATAAGACATCGTAAACATTCGCTTCTGACGCAACACAGGTCCAAATCTTCGGGAAGAGTTCGAAAACAAAGACGTCGAAAAAGACAACAGACCAAGAAAACACCGCCCCAGAGTAAGTGTGGAAAGCCTTCGGATAAGGTTGTGGTTGCTGACGATGAGTCCACAGAGCAAACGAGACACCAGAAGAGAAGACCGAAGCAGAAATCCAAGCTGAGATCCAGTCCATTTTCCGCCAAATCACAGCATCCGTTACTTTCCTACCCATGTTAGACGGCAACTGTACGTTCAACGTGCTGGTCTATGCAGATGCCGACTCCGATGTGCCGCTTGAATGGGGTGACAGTGATGCCAAAGAAATCAAGAACGGCGAGAAGGTCCAGCTGAGGAGCTTCAGCACAAGTAATCACCGCGTCGACACGTTAGTGAGCTACAGGTGAGTCGCCACATTATTGCCTTTGCGAATCTCGGAATGCTGATCACACAAGGCTTGCTGATTGATTTGACCTACTTTCAACGATACGACCATTTACTTGCTTTGTCTTCTTTGAATTTCTCGCATCTGGTGTAGACTGGACAAGGCGTATGGAGTCCACTCAAGTAGCAATGGACTACCAATTCAAAACATTCTCCATATGTCTACGCAGTACCCTAGTACAAATGTGTTATCGGTTCGCTTAGCTGCAGAAAGTGAATTGTGTCTAAACGGGGTTCGCTTGTTGATGACGTGCAATGGGTAGTGTAGAAGCGATGTTGGTAGGGACAAGCTCACCGACTATACTTTTGATGGCTGGGAATTCAGAGGCACAATAGCATGCTATTCTTAGTATGAGTTCAAAATTAGACTTTGCAAGGTACCGAGGCTTTCTGCAAAACGTTGAAATTGTCTCAGGTGCGCCGTTAAGGATGTGCCAGCTCATGACTATCTTTCTTTATTATTATTATGGCCGTAGATGCAGATAGCAAAGAAAGGAGAAACCAAGGCTGAGCAGCTTTGTGAAATGACCACAATTCCCAATTTCCTCTTATGCAACATTCTCATGCAAACGCGCTACCTTAGTAAAATGCCCGCGATGTAATTAGAGATGTCCCATACCCATCTTCACACTTGACACGATCTTTTTGATAGATTGCTGCTGCGGCCGCGCGAAGATGCTGATTCTTGGCAGTCGCGTCGCGTGCTCAAGCCACGATTGCACCGCCTCTTGACATGCCTGCACAGCCATTACGCGTACGATTTGGATAGCCGTTTCGCGCACACCTTCCACGTTAAGTGCCTTCTATCATACAGGCTACCTAGCCATCTTGCGCCCTTTCGCTCAGCCACCCGCCCTGCAATCTTCGTAAGGGCGGGGCTATTCTCTATCATGACTGTGATGGACGCAGTAGAGTCCATGTCTACAGTCTTGCTGACCTCATAAGAGTACCGTTTGATGTCTGCTCACCATTTAGTCACTCACCAGCAGCTAGGTTTCCCAACATCTCCAAACCAAACCCTTACTGTCCTTGCGCGACATCTAGTAGTCTTCTTAACTGAGTGTACTACACCCTCCCAACTTGCAGGCACTTAAGGCAGACATACCAATACAGAAATCAACCCCTTCAACGATGGCATCCGAGTCCCTTATGAACGCCGCAGGTCGTACCTCTTCCCACCCTTTCTCCGACCTACGCGCCGCCTCTTACGCCCACCGCCGCTTAAAGAAATACCCAGAACAGATCTCTCGTAAACGAGGCCACCGCGGCGAAGACTATCGACCTACAAAGTACTGGACGAGTCTCTTTCAACGCGAAGAATCGAAGCACCACACCCAGAACCGGCCGTGGGAGGAGCTATGGGGCGCGGAGAGTGACTTTAAGGACGATTTAAAGTTTATGGACGAAGTTGTCGCGTACCAGCGCTTCGGAAAATACGCCGAGATCTTCGAGGGACGAGCCGGAGTTGAGATGGATGGGTGGATGATGAGCGGAGAGGACTTTGGTGCATGGGGCAGGAAGAGGATTGGCGAGATGCGGTCTGTCAAAGAAGATCGAATACGAAAGGCACAGTGCACTCGCACTACTACTACGGTCCCCGCATCTCGCAAAGATGACGAGGAACACGCCAACTCTACAATTGTTTCTACCTCCCCTATACCTAACACCACACTCCCAATAACACCCTTGGATATCCACGCCCACAACCTTCTCAAAGAGATCCTCACACCAAACGAATACTTTCTCCGTCGCCGCCGCTTCATGAAGCCGCCGATTCCACGCATCAGCGGATTTCAATGGTTTGGGGTGTACGAGTGGCAATGGCACCGCAACCAGTCCGGTTGCTGGGAGCTTGGCTATGCGGATTCCTGCGGTGGGTGCTCGTTCCCTTGTACTTGCTGTTGTGTAGGCAACGGCAGCATGTACTGGCCTTGCTCTTGCGCAGAGTTTGCAAAGGACGAGAAAGGTCCAGAGGAGGTGCATACATGTAGTTTAATAGAGTGGGTGAAGGGACCACTGTGGGCTGTTTTGATGCATGATGAGCATGAGAGAAGGATGGTCGAGATAATAGAGGCATCAGAGGGGGAGGAGAGTAAGCACAGCGAGGCATGGGAGCTCATGTCTGATGCTGCTTCGGAGGGGTGGAGTATAGTTAGTGTGGAATCTGGCTTTGAGATACTCGATATTTGATACCCAATGTGACAAGCCTAGTTATACAAGTAAGGCAAGCTCTGTTATTTAGCCCAATGCCATTTTTGTAGACCTCTCTAAACAGCCCATGTGCTTTTCTTCATCAGACCTCCAATGCCTTCTTCTCATGTACATGTGGGCTCCGCCCCTCCGTACCCTTCGACTTATCTACCCTTTCGGCCGCTCTCTTCTTGCGACCTTCAAGCTTCTCCCTATCCTCACGCATGTGTCTGATAAGATCCGATTCCTGACGAATCTTGTGTCCGTAGAGGTAGAAGACGACCGGAATAGGAATCATAGCGAATTCGATGAGCGCGAGCATTGTTGCAGACCACCGTGGGCCAAGGGACGCATACATCTTCGGTCCAGCGAGAGGTAGAGCTCCGCCCATGATGCTCCGCAACACTGTGTTACCAGCGAGTGCAGAGGCAGCGTAAATACCGTAAGAGTGAACGAGATAGTTCGAGGCGTAGATAAAAACACCGCAATTGCCAGCGCCGAAGGGGATACCAGCGATGAGGGGAACGATCCAGTGTACATTCAGGGATGCGCCGGTCCAGGCAAAGATTAGCTCTCCGATAGGCACAAGTAGGGCAGCGATGCAGACGACACTAACCATCGCCTCAGGATAAGGTTTGCCCGTCTCAGGATCTTTCTTATGCGCATTGATCATGCGTCGTATCAGAGGTTCGCTCAGAATGGTCGTCATGCCACCAATCCCAATTCCCATGTATCCCAGTCCTATGAAACCTGGCGACCAGCCACGCAGCTCGCCGAAGACGATGGGGTAGCTTACGAAGCAAAGATAGAGAACGCTGTAGATGAGGGCGATGTAGACATTCCAGAATATGCAGATGGGCTCTTTCACGGACATGTAGAGAGGGCGGTAGAGGTTTTCGCGAAGGAGAGGCCAGAATTCTTTCTTGTCGTCGTAGCGACAGTGCCAGCGTGGATCATTGGTTTCTTTGCGTTTTTTGGTCGCTTTGGCGCGGAGGAGGGCTGGAGCGTATGTCTCCTTTATGACTAATGATGTGTTAGCTAATGCATAATTATGATGCCCTAGGAGGATATACAAAAGATCATAAGCCAAGCTGTTCCTGCGCCGATCATTACAACCCAATTCGTCCACCGCCAGCCCATATATTCATAAACAAAGCCCCCCACAAGAGGTCCTACGACAGGGCCGTTCATTGGCCCAATGCTCCATATTGAAAAGGCTAGGGCCCGATAGTGTTCATTCACAATGTCGGAAACGGTTCCAGGAGCATTGGCTATCATGGCCGAACCAGCGATAGCACCAAAGAAACGCGTAACGAGGATCTGCGGGAGGTTGTTCGATAGGGCACATGGTATAACCAGGACCGTGAAGGCAAAGATGGCAATAAGATATACCGGTCTTCGGCCGTACATCTCAGACAAAGGAGCTAGGAGTAACGACCCGAGAGCAATGCCAGTGAGATACGTCGTAATTCCCAGGACGATGAGCGTTCTCGACTCAATACCAAATGTCCGCATCATACCAGGAATACCACTTGTGTAGCTTGTCGAGTACATGACCACCACCAATGTAGAATAAGACATGAAAAAGATGATCAGGGATTTCTTCACCATGGACCAATCCTGGGGGTTCTCTCCATCATCGTCGAAGTCGATTTCGAACCTAGGATCATGTGTCGCATTCGTAGTAACTGTCGTGATAGCTGCAAGCTCTTTATTGCCCAGCCACGAGTGTCCAGTATTGAGGCTCCACGTACGGTTGATAGATGGACGAGCGTCTGCTACGGGATGAATAGAGTCCGTTGACCCTGAGGAAAGTGATGTTTGGTCGTCATCTTCTGTATCGATGTCTTCGATTCTAGGAGACTTGTCTGCCGTGGACGCGCCTCGCTCTTTACCCGATGACGATGCGACCGCGATCTCTTTGTCGATGTCTTTAAGAACCATGACGCTGATGCTGATGCTGACCGAGGCCCAAACCCCGCCAATGGCGAATCCGACTCTTACCCCGGGAAAACACAGCGCAATAGACGCCTTACTGTCGCCGTAATCGCACAGAAGCGAATTAGATGGGAAGGAGTGCCAAATGCGACAATTGCTGCACCACTTCGACGTGAGGAAAAGCTTTGTTCCAGCGTTGCGCCATGGAGGCGGAATAACTCCAGGGCAAACACCCTTCGCCTTCGCCTATTAGAAGCTTTCCGCGTTCATCATAGGCGTGGAATCCTGCGGGAATAGCGGTGATAGGCATCGAATCAACCGAGGTGGCCATAGGACGGACTGCTGTGGCGTTGACTCAACGTATGCGAGCGCGGTTCCCGAGGAATGACAGCCGGGTACTGAAAGCAAGGTCGACTTGCGAGGCATGACTCGGTGGGAGCTTCGTCAAGAAAGGTGTTTGATTGGGTGCACTAATCAAAATGCATAATTGTTCATTGGACATTAATGAAATGAATTGTTATCGGAGAAACTTGAGCGAATGAGGGAGGTGCTATGGGCGATGGCGGGATGGAAGGTGCAGAATCGGCAGCGATCGGGTAAACGATCCAAACCTCACGCGGCGCGTCTTCAGACCTCTTTCTCATGTCAACCGCTTTTGCGCCTGCCAGATACTCATATGATATTGGTTTTCCGTACTCCTCCGCGAGATGCTTGGCTGTCCTACCAACGATGACCTGCTGGCGGGTGCTTACATTGCCCCCTGTCCCTCCGTTTTGCTTGATCGCGTTCTCCACCTACTCGGCGAATCCAATGGTTCGGAGAGTCAGAGATGATCGAAGCCATTGGGACCAATTCCTGGCTGATGGAGAATGACGTCGTGTGTTTAGCAAATGGGTCACAACGTAGGTGGTTTGTTTTTTGCGTGATCACCGCTGTATAGCTTCTCAGCAATGGCTTCCACATTATCCCCTTGTCGTCTATTTTCCAGATTTTTGTCCTCCTGTTAGTTTCTGTTAAGGAATACCCACATCTCCATACTTCTCTACATTCTCTACATTCTCTCGTTTATCGTTTTTGTCTGCCGAGCTTGAATGCTCTTCCCTGTCCCAGTCTCTCACTCCAATATTTCATCCTGATGCGGTTCGCTATATCAAACGAAATACGGCGTGCAAAGAGGCGTTGAAGAAGCGAGTGATGGGAGGAGTATTTTTAGACTCGCATCGCATGCGGACGTTAATGTAGCCGCTTACTACATGCACCTGTTCGTACCTCGCCCCGCGATATGCGAAATTCATACCCACCACGTTCACGATATGTTACCAGCACTCTCTGCATCGCGCAAATGACCTACTTTGAGAAAGTCACCGACGTGACGGGAGGATGAACAGTTCAAAATGTAGCGTCACTTCACCGCTCATAGTGAACTAGGACCCGCGCTGCATGTACCCGTCGCCTCATCTCGCGATGCTTGGCACCGGATCAACTTGCGACCGAGCGTACCTTCCAATTGGCACGTACCTTCCCAATAAGAGCGCAGCAGCCTTGTAGCCTTGCGCCTCATCGCCTCAACTCACCTCGCACACTCCGCCCAAGCGTGTTCTACAGTCCCTCATTTTTCCTGTAGACTAAATTCCGCCGCTGCTATTTGCAGTAGGCAGCCATGGCGCCTCCCAAAGGCATGCCCTTCCTCGATCAGTTGTACTATCATGTCGCCCTGCCGCGAAACGTCCCCGGTCAGGAGGACAGGAACCTTCGCCGCCTTGAGGAGGCACTTTTGGTACGATTTATCAATACCACTTCGAGTCTTTCCACGCATGCGATGCCGGAACACCAAAGCCACATACGAGCCCTCCAAGACGCACTGGTAACGTGCAAATCGCTGAATGTGGACGGCATGATTACAAGATCGACCCTACTAAGGGAGCTTCGCAATTTCACCTCGCGCAAGATGTTAATTCTCTACGCGTCCGCCCAAAATTGCGCTCTTCTTGTTTACGAACACTCCATGTAAGCCAATCACCATTCATAAAGGTGCCTATGCTGACTACTCAAGCGACTGTGGTGAACGACGCGTCGTCATTGAGGCGTTTGAAACCTCTGCCACATGCGATAAAGTCCTTGCTACCAAGAACGCGCTCCTATGGGACTTCCCTGGCTGTGCTGTATCTATCCCTTACGAGACCTTCTCGGAGGACTCGTTTCAAGAAAGCTTGGCTGCTTTCATGGAGCAGGCTAGCACCGAATACATCGCCAAATTTGCCTCCACAACGTGCAAAGCGGCCGCCTCACTCCCAGAAATTCGAGATACTTCTGACCCTGCCATCGTGTCTGGTCTGTTGATGACGTTATTGGAAGCAAACGGTAATGCTATACAAGTACCAATTTTGCGAAAGCGTGTGCGCGACACGGTATCGTTCGACAAAGCGCGTAAGCCATGGCGGAGGTCCCCCTTCTATCTTGTCATTCGGGTAGCCATGCAGCGCTACTTGTATAGACTTTTCGGAGCGGATATTGGGCGGCTCCACTACAAGTTCACCATGTGCCTTTTTCTCTCCCAATTCCTGGAAGAAGTTCTGAAGCGAATCCCTTTCGAAGCATCTTTCTATCTACGACAGAAGTTAGGACGCCGCCTCGCTAAAATCGATTCAGACGCCGATCAAGCTACTGAAACCACAAGGAAGACTTACGTTCATCTAGTTCGATCTCTAGAACCAGGATTCAACGGTATAATATCAACAACGGGAGGGTATCTGAAGTCAGTGTGGCGAAACCACAAGCAAGCGTGTGAACGCAAAGTTCCACTCTTGCGCCGACACGCTTATCCTACGGAGCTCAACTTACGACTGACTAACAGCGCTAAACTTCTCCGTGGAGTTCTGCTCCATCAGGCCAATGACACAAACATCCAACCGTACGCGGTTTCTGACTTGCTGGAGCAGTATGAGCAATCTCCCGCTTCCGTCAAGCCCTATATGGAAATTACACGCCGTCATATCTCCATATCTCAATACCACGAGGACGTGATTGCACCGAAATTGGCTACTGCAAACGCTGAAGGCTCACGCTTCATCGTGGAGATGAGCAAAGTTATAAAGGAGTACGTGCGAATAATTAAGGATTCAGCGGATGGGTATCCTGATCAGAAGAGTCAAATGCTCCTATATCTCTTCGAGATATGGGTGTTGATGGACAGGGCAGCCGTGAAGCTTTACCCACTTCTGGAGGAGTACCGTTGCGGTTTCGATTACGATATTCTCGATCCTATACAGCTGCTCACACTCCAAGAGCTGAATCGTGTGCAAGACGTTCAAGCCCATCTCACCGCGCGAAACCCGTCTCGTCAAGGGTTCGGATGCAAGACCATTTTCGACGATCCTGGGGATTCCTGTTTTGCTGCGAGATATTACGACTGTTCTGACACATCAAGGGATCTCCTGGAAATGCGCGAAGATATCGAGGAACATGCTTCTTATAGGTTCGACGCCAAAGAAGTCGAATGGGAGAAAACAACGCAACTATACAAGGATCTAACCGAACAACGAAATGAAACAGATTGCCTTTGGGACCCAGTTGTTCTTTGGGACGGCACAACCGAGTCCCAACACCGGTGGCCCTGCAAACGACATGCTCTTCAAGACAAGGCGAACAATTTGAGGATCAAGATCTACGAACATCCATTACCTGGTTGGGAACCGGCTGCGAAAGCAACGCTCTTTGAGCTGAGATGTCCTGAAGATTTTGCAGCGTATCGAGATGCCACCTGGTTCATCCTTTCCACGCTATGTCACCCACCAACCGCTTGCCTCGATCAAGTTTCCCTGATCCGAGAGTACTCGCAACTTCGTCCGTATGCCAACGATACTACGTGTAACGTCGTCTTAGGGTCCGAACAGAAGGCACATGTCAAGACACACTATTCGGGATGGGAGTTCCCCATTGATTTGTCTACTGTACGCCGGGTCTGCGGTCTGAAGCCGAAGTACTACGATACTTCGACTCAAACCTGGACTGGCAACCGAAAAAAAGCTTCACTCTGGCATCATTTCCCATTGATGCTACCAAACGACTCCCCGCTTCAAGTTTTGAATCTTTCTTTCCAGGACTGGCCTACGTCGAATCTTGTTCAAGCGAGCCAGGCTGATTGTCCTACTGACCAGAATGTACATGAATTCATGGCATGGCAAGGACTTCTAGTTGGGACTCATTCCCGGTGGCTGGATCTCTTACGCGAAATGGGGTCCACTAGCCTCAACTTCTCAGCAGAAACGACTTGGACTTTGGTACATCGCCTGGCTCTCCAAGTTGGTCCTACCACTTCAAGCGATGATCCTCGACGGGACGTGCATTCCGCGATTCTTGACTATGCCATCTGTTCGAAACTTCTTCAGCAGGTTCAACAACGACTGGAAGCCATAAATCGGAATTGGCGTGAGCCAATTCAAATGGACATTCTCATTACGATCCTTTCCAAGATCGCTTCGCTTTCGGCAACCAGTACTGTTAGGTCTGAGGCCAAGGGCCTTCTCCAAAAGGCACGCCGTATAACTAATACCTGGCGTGCAGAGCTACAGTCAATTATCACCGAAGACTCCAAAGTTACTCAATTCGCGGTTTGGGCGTCGCTTTTATGCAAACGAACGTTCCATCTGAACCAGGACTTGTTACTTGACCCTGAGGCCCTTCGCCACTTCATCGATGCTTCAATATCTTTGCATTACAACCTCACAGGAGTGTTCAGCTCAATGCCATACAATCTGCGGAACGCGATCATCCTGGATGTATTGTTCGCTTACGAAAACCGCGGCTTCATTAAGAATGCCATCATTGCAGAGTCGGTAGCTCTCGTTGGCGCCGTAGACAATCTTTGGCACATTCCACAAGACCAGAAGGCAGTCAACCCTATTCCACAGCCGATCCCTGATACATCGTGGTTCCTACTTACAGTAGGTTCGGAAACCATGAGGCACTCCTATTCTGTGCACTATAATTATCTATATGGAACCCTTCTCATTGATGGGAAGGAGATGGGTGCCCTCCCACTAGCTTATCGAAGTCATTCAAGCTATGGCAAAATGTTCGGGAATAAGATTCCCATAGTCTTTCCCTCGCCGCTGCATGGTATGTCTTTCGCATTGTTAGAGCCCATGAAAAACGATCATCGCATCCACCTTGGTTTTCGCAACAATGTGACTGGTGGTAAAGACATGGTTATCCGCGCAGTGCAAAAAGGCCAACTTTTGGAGTTCATACCGCCCTGTATCTTCGGAAATCAATCACCTGATCTTCCTGCACCTTTGCTCGAAGGATGTTTTCACTGGCTAAATGTTCACACTGGTCAGCTAGAGATACGTCGACAGGATATCTGGGCATCAAAGCCAGGCAATTGGTCCATCGTTGGTATTCATACGGGCTTACATCAGGCAATTCGATTTTACGGAGAGCCAAGAGAGGCGAGGTTACTCGACCCATCAAGTGCCCTGGCTCGGGAGATCACACGAATTTTCGAGGCTTTTGAGCACCCCGATTACATCACGGTGTTTGCTTCAAGAGATCTTGGAGTAGCGGTAGAGTTGAAGCGTTTGGAACTAAGCTTCTTTGTCAACGACGTGGGGCTTCTGTATTCCAAGCAACTTAGTGCTGTCATTCTACAGAATCAAGATGCCGGAACGTGGTATGGACTCAGGAGTAAGATCGTTATTCAATCCATTGCGAATCGTCGCCAGAAAAGCATACTTATCCCCTTGGGAGACATTCGAAGCTCAAGGGAGGGACATCACGTGTCAGTTGAACTAGAAATGGGCAGCGGTGTCTATCTAAAGTTCGGTATTGACGAAGTACTCGGTCGTATACATTGCCCTCCTGAACCGAGGCTGATATACATGAAAGCTCTGCTTCACGCGTACACGTCGCATGTCATGTATGACCCGTTGACAAAGCGCACTGGCTCCGAGGAAACCATCCATCTCCTTCAAACGGGCTCTTACTTTCCCTGGAGTCCGTTGTCTGATGAAAATGTAAAAACGTTGAAGCAGATAGCGGATCTATCGCCTCTACGAGGTTATTATCCCAAAGATGGACGGTGCATGGAAACGGTCACTTGGCAGCCAGCCCTCCCAGTCTCGATACAGGATGATCGGTATCGTGCACTGATTGAGATGATACTATCAAGATCTTCAGACCTCTCCAGCTTCTTTCTCGGTCGACTACCTCATATTCCAATGGAACTATCTCCCGGTAACCCTCACCTGGAAGTTCGGGCCATGTCGCGCAGCCATGCGCACAAATTCAAGCAAGACATAGTGTACCACGCGCGGGACAATCGAAAGACGACACTGGATCGAATAAACGTCATTGAAATATCCAAATTACTTCTCAGATGGCAGCCGCACTGCTCCGATGGGCCAACCCTCCTATCCCTCCTACACGATGCCCCAGTCGTCGGCGGTTATGACAAGTTTTTCCAAAAATGCCTCCTCTCCGAACATCTTGTGGTAGACGTCCGAGCGGATTGGGGCGCTCTCGTGCAGAGATTTCTCGATTGCACTGCTAAAGATCGTTACAAACTGATGTTCCTTCTTGGCCCAATGGTTTTCTCTATCGATGCAAACCTGGATTTAATACGTATCCTTGTCTCTTTTGCCATGATACCGGAGATAAGAGCGCTCCATCCACCACAGCATCCCGCTTATCACCACTTCCGAGCCGATGGAGTTCCCAAAGCTGATTACCTTGTCTCATTGATGGCGAAGGCGAAGATGCCTTTCTCAGAACTTGGCTTCAAGAAGCGACATCAAATGGTGGTTGCGAAGGGTCATCACAGTGAGTGGGTTGACAAAAGCTGCGAGTTGCTTGCCTATTCGATACAAAAGCAGTGGCCGAGTCCCGAGATCGATCTCCAAGAATTGGTGTATATCGATTCAGCGCATCTCAATGTTGAAAGGGCTCTGGCCGACCTGTCTCCCGAGTGGATCCGCCTCACGCGTAACCATGAACTGGCAATACATCTTGAGAAGGTACAGACAGTTCTGGACCGGGTCACTGCGAACGAGGCCACCGTTCCAGGGTTGGGTCTTCCGGTCCTGCGCGGTGAAGAAGAGATCCTGTCGCATCGCGCAACATTATATCCAACGCGAGTGAGGGACCGTGACAACCCTACCCTTTCGCGACTGTTGCATAATACCCTTGATCTATTTTCTGCACCTGGACTCACCTTTCTCCCTCATATCACCACCAACTCGAACGTCTCCACGCTGGCGATGAGATCTGGGAACGTCCCCGGAGACCGACTTGGACTTCAACGATGCGATGGTTGGAACAAGAAAATACCTAGAGATGGTCCTAACCGGGTACCAAACGTCCAGAGGCCGCGGTTCAAGCATCATATACACGAGATTAGCTTGCTTCGGAACATCGTTGCGAGCTTTGAGGGTACTTCTTCTTTCGTGCAGTCACGATACGCAAAGGAATTGAAGTTGAGTATCAATGCTCTACAAGGCTACTTAAGTAGACGCCCGGAAGATACTCGTGCATCAGACTCTAGAGTAACGAGTCTTGAGATTATGCCTGCGAAACACAAAGCTATGGGGGTGGCAGAATATATTCGAGGTACCCTTCAAGCACAAAGCCCACAAGCGAAGTGGCTCCAAATGGTTGATTTGTGGCCAAGAATGACGACTGTGGACTTGCTCACTGAGCTACGAAGTACTTCAGGCACTGTATTTGGAGAAGGCGCACGGAAAGCCCTTGTCACCTTTGGGCTAGCTATTAGCAAATGGCAGCACCTACTCCGAATTCAAGACGCCCAAAAGAGACGCAAAGAACAGCAGGAGCGAGACGAATTGGCCAATCAAGGCCACACCAACTGGAGCCCTCTCATCTACTCAGACTGGCTACTTCTCGAAATTGATGGCGATATCCTTCTTCGGGAGGAACAAGTTCAGGTAGCCTTAGCAACGATATCACCAGAGTCAGGCGAAAACTCGGTACTCCAACTGTTAATGGGCAAAGGAAAAACCTCATGTATCTTGCGTAAGTGTCTCGTAAAACTTTTCGCGGGTATCTATCAGCATACTGACCTATCATAGCTATGGTGGCCGCTGTCTTGGCAAACCAACTGGATCTTGCTCGCATTGTAGTTCCCAGACCACTCCTCCTACAATCGGCACAGGTTATGCAAGCTAAGCTAGGAGGCTTGGTTAATCGCCAAATTATCCACGTTCCCTTTTCTCGCAAGACACCGACAACTCAAGCTCTCATGCGCCTTTATCGGAAACTACATTCTCAGGCTAAGGACAATAGCGGTATCATACTTGCGCTTCCTGAACACATCCTGTCATTCAAACTGAGTGGGATGCAACAACTTTGCGACAATCACGTCACAGAGGCATCCACGATGATCAGAACCCAGAAATGGCTGGACAAGCATGTTCGAGACGTTCTGGATGAATGCGATGTATCTTTTGCGATTAGAACGCAACTAATATATCCATCTGGTAACCAAATGACTGTTGACGGCCATCCGCTACGCTGGCAAATTACGCAAATGTTATTACACCATGTGAAAGACTTCTTACCAACCGTACAAGCACGCTATCGCCGCAGCATTGAAATCGTGGAGCGGGGTGTCGAAGGCTTTCCATTGATTTACTTCTTACGCAAAGACGCAGAGGATTTTCTCATTGAGCTCTTGTTACGCCTGATTTGCAATGGGCAGGCTCAATCAATTTTGCCCTGTGCCGAGCTTCCGGAAGCTGCTCGACAAGATGTGAAGGCATATATATCACTACCAATGGTGCGAACCGAGGTAACCAGTAGGGTCATCGAGTACCTCCGAGATCAGAAGTTGATGAAGATCGTTACACTTCTGCGAGGGTTATTTGTGCATCGCATTCTGATATCTTGCCTCAAGAAGCGATGGAATGTGCAGTACGGGCTTCATCCTAGGCGAGCTCCGATAGCGGTACCGTATCTAGCGAAAGGCGTGCCCTCGCCTACTGCCGAATGGGGTCATCCTGACGTTGCAATCGTTTTGACCTGCCTATCGTTCTATTACCAAGGACTCACTATTGGTCAATTCAAGCAAGCATTCGAGCAACTTGTGAGATCGGATGAGCCCAGCGTGGAATACGAGAAATGGATCATGAATTCCAGTATACCGAACGGATTGGATGATTTCGCGACTATCAACGTCGACGACAACTGGCAGCTCATGGAAGTCCACCGTTCCATTAGATCCAACGCCGATTTGATCAACTTCTACCTCAATAACTTTGTGTTCCCTAAGTACGCGAAGACGTTCAGCCTCAAACTCCAGGCTTCGGGCTGGAATCTGTTTCCATCTCTGTCAGTCCATGCAAAAGGATGCCGGGTCACAGGGTTTTCTGGCACGAACGACTCTAGGCACCAATTGCCTATGCTGATCAAGCAAGCAGATCTGCCGCATCTCGAGCACACGAATGCGGAAGTACCGTTCTACTTACTAGCACCTCGAAACCAAGGCTACGTTAGAATGACCCACGTGACGGGAGCGCGTTGGACGGAAATCGATCTACTTGATCACCTCACGAATCGAGTCAAACGCCCTCAACAAGAGCTCAGATACACAGAAAAGATCAGAATTCTCATTGATGCAGGGGCGCAGATCCTCGAGCACTCGAATCGCCACTTCGCCAGCGCTTGGCTGGAGCGTGACACCACTGAAGCGGCCGCCGCTGTATACTTCGGTGATGATCATCGCGCCTGGGTAATCTATCCCAATTCAAACAAACGCATGCCTCTCTTAGCTTCACCATTCGCTGATAGTCTGGATCGTTGTCTGGTGTACTTGGATGAGTCGCACTGCCGGGGCACAGATCTTAAGTTGCCTACTGACGCAAGGGCGGCTCTGACCCTAGGTCCACACCTAACTAAAGATGCCTTGGTTCAGGCGGCAATGCGTTTGAGACTACTCGGGCAATCACAATCCGTCATTTTCTATTCGCCTCCCGAAGTTCACCAAGGCATACTAGACCGTTTGCAGAAGGACGAGTTCTTTCTACCAGACTCCGCAGCCGTACTCCAATGGGTTATTGGTCAGACCTGCGACACCATCGAACAGCAAGACCCGTCTTACTTCGCACAGACATCTCATTACCTGAAGCAAGAGCAAGCTCAACTTGAGTACCCCGAATACCTTGAGGATGAACAATCACGTGTCGGGTTCTTGGCCGCGGTACGTATCAAGGAGTCCATGTCGCTCAAGCAATTATATGAGCCAAAGACACAGCGCCATACGGCAAATGCGATTGCATGGAATCAACATCTGCAACCTTTTGCCAACGCGTTGCAGCTTCGGAAGAAGCACTTCCAGGACCGTGGTTCTGCGGTACATGCTTCGGTACTTGAAGAGGTCGAGATCGAGCAGGAGCGTGAAGCAGAGCGCGAGGTGGAGAACGAAGTTGAGGACGTCCGCGAAACACAACGGCCACCGCGCTTTAGTGCCTGCAAGATCTCAACGCTGCATGAGGACGTCAAGCACTTTGCCACCGAAGGCAGGTTAGTTGCCGGCAGTGATGCCTATAACCCAATGTTCTCGGTACTTGGACGCACTGCGCTGGGTACGAAGCATGCTATTTCTGTGAATATGAATTCAAATCTCTGGGTGTCCAAGCAGTTTACCCGAACGGTCGATACTTATGAGTCCAATGACAACTACATCAGGTCCTGCCATTGGGTCCTTTGGAGCTTCATCAGCCAGAAAGCCCTCATTATCAGCCCTGAGGAGGCCAACGAGCTAATTCCGATCTTACGTCCGAGTACTTCCTACAACGCCGGCGTTGATATTGGTGTTCATCTTGTTCTCTATTCTACCCCCGTCACCCGAAGGATGCTCCACTTCAACCGCCTCGACTACTATGCCATTCCCTCTCTCCCCACAGATTTCAAAGCTCCTGTCTGGCTCAGTGTCGAGTTGGGGATCTTTTCCGGTCGCTTGCACTTTGAGTGGGACGAGTATCACGAGCTCCTGAGTTATCTCGGTCTATGTCAAGACCCCTCTCCAGACTTGCAGAAGCAGGCGTTCGCTCCGAAACCTCTTACATTCCGTAAGTACTACTAGTAATATAGCTGGGATTACCCACTGACATAAACTTAGTTCACGAGTGGATCGCACTTCGTCGCAAGGGACAAGACTTTGAGCATACGCCCATGGGTTTTGTCACGACGGGAAAGCCTCTGACTGCGAACCATCCCTTCTTTCGTGCACTCGCACATGATGCCTGTGATCCGGACATCCGACCTCAAGTTGCTCGCATCACTTCAGGACATGGTGATGATGGTGAGATCGAAGAAGATGACGGTGACCACGACGATGATGAGTTCGTCCCAGCTGTCGAGCATATTGATGACTCGGACGTTGAGGATGAGAGGTTGGAGTCGGAGGACGATGGAGAGTATGTTGATGCTGCTGAAGCCCCTGAGGACGCAGACTGAGCAAGCGCTGTTGTAGCGCTAGTTGGAAGCAGCAGGTTAGTGTAGCATAAATCAAGAATGCCCTGTCCGTACATTCGGCTGGCATTATGCATAATCTTCTAACTTGTACAATTGAGATTGGCGAGACCTCTGTGCTATATGGTGTTTTTGTCAAAAAAGTCCATGGCAACCGAATCCACACAATAACCACAGCGAGATCCAACAGCGCCTTGTGGGGTGTTCAACCTTTGGCTTGAACTAAATACGCCTCTCTTTTGCCTGAACCGCGCTCAACAACCTCAAAGCATGGTACGATATGCACAATAGACCTCTGTATAATGCTCCTCTCACTAAACTGGCTCTTTCTTTTTCCGAATCTATACTAATATAATTACCAAGCATGATGAAGCTATCGAGACCCCTACAATACACTATTCTTGACCTTTATCGAACCTCAACCTGGAATGTATGAGCGGTGACCTCAAGATACTGCGATTCATCTACCAAGGCAATATTGTAATCCAACTCTTCATCTGCGAGAAGTCGATGAGATTGGGAGCATTCGTATCGCGCACAGTCACCTCGCAACGGACGGGCTCATCGCGAGCGACTATCAAGGCTGGTTCGCGCTTTTCTTCCTGGAAATAATTGTTGCCTATTAGGGGACTAAAACGTCCGCCTTTCCACCTGAGGCTTGTCTTAGAGTAGAAGCAATGCATGAACATGGTCATCCCAAAGAGTCGACAGATGCAGCATTTTGAGATTCGCAGTTCCTCCGCCAGCCTCAAGTTTAACGGCTTCTGATTGAGAATACTTAAATATCTAGTTGATTCTATGGAATATTCGAATAACGATCGCAGCAGTAGCGGAGTTCACGCTGTAGGCGAAGGCCATCGTCAAGTCTTCCAATTGGCGATTCCCGTATTATAATGTTTGATACTGCAATGAAGAAGAATAGACTAAGCTCAAAGGCAGCAACGTTGTAGCTTACGAGTGAAGCTTAAACGTAAGATCGTGTAAAGTTTAGAGCAGGCTGAATCAGAGGCAGTAACAACACAATCCGCTAACCGATCCAGAAAAGGCTGAGCTGCACAATGACACGAAACGAGGCAGCCACGAATGAGGTGTTGGTCTGCCACACACGGATAAAGCCCTACCGGGCTCATAGCTGTTTTAGTCCACATTCTGCAAGGTATCACAATCCTAAGGGGTTTTTAAGGGTATTTTCTACTGAAGAAACACGCTATGTCGTCATTGAACCATCAAGTCGCAGAAAGATACAGAAGCCCCAAAGGCATAACCATATGAAGAAGGAAAGCTTCGTTATCCATCACCCGTGCCGATCATCCAAATCGCACACATTGTATTAAAGTCGTAACATGAAAAAGAGACCCAGCCAGCTAAGGAAGAAGAGAAGTGTGGCCCGTGAGACCAATTCGTATATCAGCCATCCCTACAATGACGCCCGCTTCGTGAATTATGGGGTGTATGGCGGCGGGGGATCCCGCTCACCCAACTGCGTCGACACCGTCGGTGCATAGTGTGGCCGTCCATCACCATGCCCGTACGTCTGCCAATTGTCATCAACAGTATGCCCTCCTTCTGGACCGGTAGCCATCGCATACGTCAACGACGGCGACGTAGGTGTAGGGCCGAACGCAGGTGTCGACACCGAGAACCCTGCATTCCCATAGACGCTGTGTTGGGGTGCGGGCTGTAAGCCGTTCGTGTGCCTTCGAGGAGGGTAGGCAGGAGTCTGCTCTTCGGGGATGTCTTGAGGGCGCGAGCCGTTCGCGATGGGCATGCGTGAAAGTGTCGCGAAGGAGTCGGTGCGTTGAAGTGACGGTTGTATTATGATCTGCGGTTTCGGCTGCGGCTGCGGCACGGGTCGACGGGGTATATTGAAGCTCTGCGTATGCGTAGGTGGTTGCGGGCGAGGCTGATGCTGGGGTTCTGCCTGATATGCATACTGGGGTTGAGGGATTGCTGCTACAGGAGGAGCAGAGTACGCGTACTTGTGCTGTGGCATCATGGGCTGCTGATGGTGCTGAGGTCGGTGTTGCGCCTGGGTATTCCATCCGTTCGCTTTCGCACCAGGAAATGTTTGATGCCGCCTTTGTTGGGTTTCATGTTCCAGTCTCTGCTGTTCAACTTCATTCTTCTTTCGGTAGTGTCGGTGAAGAAGGTAGCCACCTGCGACTATCTCTAGTCCGCCGAAGATCATGATGTCGCCCTTGAGGTTGATGATGCTGTCCCGGAGAAGGGAGAGAAAACGGTGGCTACGGAACGTAGAATGATGTGTGTGAGTTGTCGAGGATAACGAGGAAGGGGAGAGTGTTTGATGCCATAGTATCGAATATGTGCTCAGCCCTCTAGTCAGACTCGTACGGGAGGAGCTATTGGAGCCGGTTCGCCCGAGCGTGGTGGCGGAGTACTGAGGATGCAGGAGCGATACTGTCCAATCATGGCGACTCGCTTACATAGCCAGTCAGACAATTGCACCTCTAACCTCTAGTACTCGAGGTCTTCAAACCTTGTCGCGCAAAGCGGGCATGTAAAGTGTGGAAATGTCGACGAATGATCAACGGTCCTGCGGGCCGTTCTACCGTTGTTGGCGGGGCTCCATGGGGATGAGGCGGAGAAACGCAGATCGAGATTCAGCGACATGTTACCAATTACAGTATAGCTTGCGAGGCAACTCCAGGATATCAGTCGAGGACAACTTCGTCTTATGTGGTTGCTTCGTCGTGGGAATATCCTCAAATCACTCAGTTCTAAATTATGTCAACGCAAACGATTGTGGAAACAGCACGAGAGCCAGCCACGGCTCCTGAAGAAATCGAGCTGCAACCCGTACCTCGCAGCACTGCAAGACCCGACGGCGAAGGAAAGACTATTAACGATGAGACAAGTCTGACAAAACTCAACTTGCTCAAGGTCATTGCAGCGAGCATTGCCTTCTTCTATGCGGGCAATAATGACGCAAGTTTGGGAGCTCTTACTCCATATATATTAAGGACTTACAATGTAGGCACGGAGTATGTCGCTTTGATGTAAGTCTATCAATTCAAAACATGGATTTTGGAGTTTCTGGGCGCAAATTGGACCGTTGGAGGCCCTACTACACAGATTGAGCACTCTGTAAATTGCTAACGATTGCCAGCTACGGAGCAACGTTCCTTGGGTGGCTCCTAGCAGCCGCAACAAACACCCATCTACACCGCTATCTAGATCTAGGAGGAATTCTCACACTAGGCGCAGCCATTCAAGTCATCGCCCACGCGCTGCGGTTTTGGACTCCTCCATTTGCTCTATATGTCGTCACCTTCTTCCTCCAAGCAGTAGGCATGGCCTATAACGAATCCCACGCAAATGCTTTCGTCGCCTCGATCGAGGGCGCGCATCGACTCCTCGGTTTTATCCACGCCATGTACGCCCTTGGCTGTCTGATCGCACCGTTCGTAGCCACTTCTGTGGCTGCGAGGTTGGGCGACCGCTGGCCACTGTTCTACCTGTATCTAGTGGGCATTGGCGCTTTGAACACGGCGGCGGTCACTTGGACCTTCAGGGATAGCGTCAAGCTTCATCCGAGGTCAACAGCAAACGAAGATGGTCAGATTACCGAATTAGGGAGCCGGAGGAAAGCCAACCGTGATATCATTGAAACGCTGAAATTACCATCGGTATATTTGCTCTCTTTGTTTTACTTCTTCATGCTTGGAACTGGCATAACCGCTGGCGGCTGGGTCGTAGAATATCTGATTCAAGCACGCAATGGTCACCTTCCAGACGTTGGATACGTCCCCGCAGGTCTTTGGGGTGGTGTTTTCCTTGGTCGCGTACTGCTCGCTGAGCCCACTTACCGGTTTGGAGAAAGGCGGATGACGATGGTATATTGTGCCTTGGTACTTGCACTACAATTGGTATTCTGGCTGGTACCGAGTTTGATTAGTAGTGCGGTTTCCATATCAATTCTCGGCTTCTTCTATGGCCCTATGTTTGCGACGGTGAGCACCCTCTCATTTATTGACAATCCCTGAGGGTCCAAGCATTGATGATTGCCTTCTACACTACTCAGCCTTTCAGCAACACCTGGAGGCTTTTCAGACCGTTTAACTCCCTTATAAACCCTTGTGCATCATGCTAATCTCCACAGGGTATGTCAATCGGCTCAAAGCTTTTTGCGAAAGACATCCAACCGACCGCTCTAGGCTTCGTCTTTGTCTTTGCCCAGGCTGGCGGTGCCTTCTTCCCCGCTGTTACAGGGGTTGTTGCGAGCAAGGCCGGCGTCAAAGTCATGCAGCCCATCCTCGTTGGCCTCATTGTGGCACTGGGAGTCTCGTGGGCTTTGGTCCCGAGGGTTAAAAAAAGGGGCGAATAACAATGTTGTTTTGACCGTCGAACTTTGACACTGGGGGAGCGGCTCCTCGTGACTCTTTTAGTGTGAAAGTTTGCACTTGAACTAAGGGTTGGACTTAGATAAAGCGCAGATATATCACGAAGACAGTGACGATAGATCCAACTCCAGGCAGAATCAGTTATGAGTAGCGAACGCGAACAAAAAATCATTGAGCGGAGAAACTGTATAAGCACATTGACAGCGAGAAGAACTTCAAGAAGGGATCTAGGAATCGCAGGGAACAAAACGGCGTGAGCCAATTTCGCATTCGTGATTAGTTCATTTCAAAGTATATCCGCTTCTCTTTGGTCTAGAATCTCCGTTTCTTTGTACTCTTCTTGAATCCATTTCGCGAATTTCCACGATCAATTCCCAAATATTGCGCATTTTGAATAGGCCCGCTTACTTGTCCGCTGAATCCCGGAGCCCCCTCACTTTCCTATGCCATCGTCGCTCTCGGGGTAGTCTCTTACAAACTGAATCGTAGGTCTGATCCACAGTCCTGTCTTTCTTGCCAAGCGTTGGCAAGAAACTTCGCTGGACTATTAATCGTCGCCCCTGCTCTTCTCCAGGGCATCCAAGACTTTGCAGCTCTGTGCTCGGCTTTGCCAGTCAGTTTAATATGCACTCTGTCGAGTCTTTTCTTAATTAGTTACCATTGGCTTCGAAAAGTGGAAAGCTCAACCGGCGTAGGGACAGCATGAATGAACACCTCGGATTCGATGCTTCTGACTTGGTTCAGCTGTTTGAAAAGCTATGCTCTTACTGATTTAACTATCCTGCGCGCTTCTCCGCTTGACATGCTCCACAGCCAGCAGCGGGCAGGGAATCGCCTACAAGTACTTCTGCATCAGGTCTTTAACGCGATCAGTGTTCAGCGCTTCGATTTTATTTCCATTACCCTCCATAGTCTCAGCCATGAACACGGCGTTATAAATTGCTTCCTCCACCGAGTCTGCAGCGGCCTCGAAAAGCGCATTGATAGTCTGGTCTTCCACCATCTGAATATCTAGTGTTTTTGCTACCCAGGGATCAACCGCCTCGCCATTCTCAGTGACGCCTAGAACATTCATCGTGTTTCCTGTCGAGAAAGCGAGGAAGATGTCGCCCGAGGGGTTAGTGCCCCACCCCCCGACGCGCGAGAGACCGACTGTTGCGCGTTTTGCTAGGCGTTGGAGCTGTGTCGGGTGGAGGGGCGCGTCGGTGGCCAGAATTACGATTATAGATCCGTCCTTCTTGTCTTTGGCTTCAGCTACCTTGAACAGCATTTTTGACTGTGCAAGCCGACTTGGGTCCGTGGGATTCTCGCGGAAGAGACGTTCTTGTTCTTCGTATATGATGCGACCAATTGGGGCACCGGCGATTTTGAAGTCCCACATCTTACCATAGTTTGCTTGGACAAGGGCGCCCACGGTGTAGGTTTTGCTGTCTTTAGCCGGGATGGTGCGGGAGCTGGAGCCTGTGCCCCCTTTGAACCAGTGACAGATCATGCCTGTTCCACCGCCCGTATTGCCCTCGGAGACACGCTCACTGCTGGCGGCGTCGATTCCGTCAACAACATGCTGGGGCGTAACGGCGAACTTTGTGACGTCGTGTAAGAAGCCGTCAAACGTTTCCGCCACCACAGGTGTAAGGAACCAATCCGCTTTTCCATTTTCATCTGTGTGCTCTCGAAGCCCATATTCATATATTCCATTGTATGCTGACCCAACCCCCAAGCTTCCCGTGATGATGATGGGCGAGCGCAGAAGTCCCGTCTCTTCAATCCAGTGACTGCCAGTCATTTCTCCAGAGCCATTGAAACGGAAGATGCCCGCGAAGCTTGCATTTTCGAACCAGTCTTTCCCAGGGAGAATGGTAGTTACGCCGGTGTTGATAGCACTCGGAGGTGCGTTAGGATATTTGTCAGACTCGTGAATAGATTGCGTCGAGACGAGTACTCCAGGGACATCGGTCAAGCTGTTCTTTGATCCAGGGGCATAGCGACCTAAGTATACGGTGGGTAGGACATCACGGATGCGCTGGCGAGGGGTGGATGTTGACGTATAGGGTGTAGACATGTTGAGCGGCAGTTTAGGCTGGTAGTGGCAGATTGTCGAGAATAAGGATGGGCAGATGGGAGTTGCAATCAATGAATTGAAGATGATTTTAGATGTTTATACTTCGCCGAATACAACCTAGGCGGGAGCGGATATGATATTTGGATAAGCTATGCCCCGCTGCGCTCATCTCCACATCACCAAATCTCCACCTACTCGACGGCTTCTTAGGTGTTCGGGACTCCTTTGGGAAGGTCAAAGTGATGGATAGTAGCCGGAGTCATAGATGCACTTCAAACTGAGTCAGACTGTACCGTAGTAGCATAGATGTGTGGACGTAGACGTAGACGTGAGTCAGAGTAGACTGGAGGGCCCAGGTGAGGTTAGCGTGCCTTCGGACTCGCTTCTCCGCAGATGTGAACTGGGCTTTATGCCGATCGAATTCCGATGCTTTTGATTCATGTTGTATCGGCTTATTGTGTTGAGGTGGCTGCTCTGTCAAGGTCTAGCATGATCCCCGCAGCATTCTCATCCTCCTTGACGTCATTGCCTCCAAGTGCCAAGATCCATCGTCTCTGTTCCTGAATCGCAAGCGTCGCTTCAACAATTCCAGCTTCCCCATGTCGGGCTAATCCCGACAATGTGCCGTCTTGAACGGGTTGGCGAAAATGAACAGTTCCCAGCGATCCCCGCTTGCGGGGGAAGATAAGAGTGCCATCGGACCCGGAATCTTTCGAGGTCACAACAGCCAATTCAACAAGCAGTCGCATCACAATGCTTCCCCTGTTACTCGCGGTGGCTCTCCTGTCCTTCATTGGAAATGTCTCGGCCAGCTATGCATTCTACGTGGGAAAGGCTCTTACGCAAGATGGAAGCGTCCTGATCGGCGGAACTGGCGAGGAAGTGTCTTCGCACTGGCTCGAAATATTTCCTGCGAAGGACCACCCCGCGAATGCGACTATAACCGTCGGAGTCACTAAGGATGCATCAATGCCTGGGCAGAGGATGAACATCTCTCAAGCGCCACACACGTTCCGCTACCTATCGATGGAGTATTCCGACTTCGAGGGTTTTCCGGCACCCATAACCAACGGCGGCGTCAATGAGAAAGGCGTCGCTGTGCGAGATGTCTGGGTGCAGAATAGGGACGAACTGGTCGCTATGACACCGAATCCGCAGACGGGCCTGCAGTACTCTGACCTTGCTCGCGTTGTGCTCGAACGAGCGAGCACTGCACGAGAAGGCGTTGAACTCATCGGGAAGTTGATTGCTGAGCATGGGTATGCAGACTACGGAGGAAACTCACATCTCATTGCCGACGCAAATGAAGGATGGGTCGTGTTGGAGATGTCAGGGGGCAAGAAGCTTTGGGCAGCAGAGCGACTCGGCGACGATGAGGTGCGTGTTCTCTACCCGGGATACATCGAGGACTTTCCAGTGGACTTTGCGAATAATACCAACTACGCTGGATCTTCGGATATCGTCTCTTTTGCCATTGAGCAAGGCTGGTGGAATCCAAACGGCACCGAACCTTTCAACATCTTTAAAGCGTACTGTGTTCAGGGCGAGCGCTATAGTGCCAGAGATGGAGGCTTCAAGTACATGTCTCAAGGTGCTCTAGAGAATACAACCCGGGCTATGGCTCCGGTAACCGAGAAGGACCTCATGGAGCGTGTTCGCGATTACCGGATTTCAGATGACGAAGCAGGCTACGGTCAAGTAGTCTCTCTACATGCCGACATGGATCCAGATCTTATCCGCATCTGGGTCGCTCCAACAGGCTCAGTTACTGCCCCTTTCAATCCTTGGTGGCTAGGTGTGAAAAGCGTCCCACCAGAGTACGGCCAACATCGATACCTAACCAAAGATGCCGCATCGACGTTTCTAGATCCCGACTTTCAATATCAGGAAGCGACACATTTCGCCGGACGTATTTTCAAGCAAACCTTGTACTACACTTGTTCTGACCCGGAAGCTTTTCTTCCGATCGTGCAGAAGATGCTACACGGATTCGAAAACGCCTCGTTCGGCGACCTGGAGTGGGTAGAGCGTAGTGCTCAAACACTGGTAGAGAACGGACAGCGAGAAGACGCACTGGATTTGCTAACCTTTTATTCTCTTTCAAGAGCGGAGAAGGCACTAGCTCTTGGGCGAACAATGGTGGATGCGCTTGACGCTTATGTGAAGTTGACAGGCCAGTTTCGCATGCCAGCAGGCTCGCACATCAATGATCCGGGGCTTGGGGCCGAGACCGTTAATTGCTTGGTCGGCTTCGATCCGGACCAACCCGCCGAGCAACAAAAAATTTCAAGGAGGAGATTTCGGAATCAGCGTTAAAACGATGGTGAATGATCGCTGTGGCTTCATCATCCGAAAGGTGCTTTCCGCGCGTGACGCTCTTGCCTAGCTTACCTTGAGCAATGCTCGTTGGTTGGAGGACGATGAGCAGAATCTAATTAGAGTTTTCAATCTCGATCGTCAAGCTTCGCGATCTCGTATTCAAGCTCCGTATTCATGTCCAAGCTTCGTAGTTAACCTGCTGCCTAACGTATTCACGCTGGCCGCGCTAGTTTAGCCGCCTCATCCGCGACACACAATGCAAGCAGATCAACATGCACAGAGTGGTAGTCCAGTTAAAGACCGTCGAAAGATGGATGTGGCAGATTTTCAGGCAGCGATTTCCTTGTCTGCGAGCTGTTTCGGTGGGTCAAACACCCCGTTCCGTAGCCACCATGTCAATAACGGACAAAGCCGCTCCGACCCCCGATTTTAGGCAGACGCGTAGCGATGTTGATATTTGAACTCAATTTCGTTGTCGTCTGTCGCTCTTCGATGAACTGATCCACTCTGAAAAAGGGTGCAAATTTCCCCTTCGCTTGCCCCTGTTTTACACGTCTAGCATTCGTTGTTATACACCAACTTCTTTCCCCACTTTCACGTTCTATTCGCTCTCTCGCCTTTGTTAAAGTTTCCTGTGCGACGACTACAGTATTCACTTCTTGTATCTCTAAAAAGCTGGAATCGCGAAGCCCTCGACGGTAAGAATTGACAAAGGGAGCACGTAGTGTCGCATGCGAAACTGCACGTGCCATCCACTTTAGGCAAGTCATTCGCTTTCGGCAAGATCCCTGCCGACCGAAAAGCTTGAGGCAATACGCTAACTACCATCGGGTTAGCGAATATCGACGAGGCCCCTGTACATCCAGACCAGCTCCTTCGCTCGGTGGCGCGGGCTCCAATCTCGAGGCGTCGGGGGGTATTCTGTCTCTCGTCACGACGACACGGCATGCAGCGTTGCTGACCATGGAGAACAAGCCCTCAGCAACCTCGTCCGGCGTGGCGATCGACGAGAAACATGGGCTGCCGTCCGAGGAGGAGGTCAAGCCACCTCTGGCTGGCCTCACCGAGCAAGAGAAGGAGATCATCGAAAGACAGCTGACGGCGCCGACTCTCACAGTTGGGTACTTTTCATTGTTTCGATATGCGAGCCGGAAAGACAAGGTAAACGACGTTAAACCTCTGGAGACGGGCGAAGCTAAGTGTTGAAAAGATGGTCATGGTTTTGGCCACTATAGCATCAATTGCGGCGGGTGCTGTGATGCCCCTTATGACTGTAAGTGTCTCAGTTTCTTTCACATGTCGTATATCGCAATCAATCAGTGCTGGAGACAGCTTGGAGTGCGTCATGTCATCAATGTCTTGCGACTTCCTGTCAAGAGCCGCAGTCGTTCAGAGACTGCCTCTCTAACTAGCTCGAAACACACATAGATCTTGCGCTAACCGGATATAGCTTGTATACGGTAACTTCGCTGGGTCCTTCACCAGCTTTTCAGTCAGTGCAGTCGCTGCAGAGCATTTCAAACAGCAGATTAACAAATTTACGCTGTATTTTGTGTACCTGGGTATATATCCCGTCCGATACAGCCGCCTCATTGACTGACGCTGGCCTAGGTATTGGATCCTTTGTAACTTCGTTCATCAGCATCGTAGGCTTCTCGTATACCGGCGAGCGGATTACACGCCAGGTGCGAGAGCTTTATCTCAAGGCCATCTTCAGACAAAACATCGCCTTCTTCGACTTCCTAGGATCTGGGGAAATCACCACTCGAATCAGCTCGGATATGAACCTAGTCCAAGATGGGATTGGCCAGAAAATCGGTCTCTTCATTACTGGAGTGTCGATGTTCGTTTCGGCCCTTATCATTGGGTTCATTCGGTCATGGAAGCTTTCTTTGATCATCCTTTCCGGCGTGTTTGCGCTCGTGCTCATGATGGGCGTGTGTGGTGCGTTCATGAAGAAAGCACAGACGCTGTCAATCGACGAGTACGCAACAGCAGCTTCCTTAGCCGAGGAAGTCCTCTCTTCAGCTCGCAATGTTGCCGCATTCGGAACCCAGAAGCGCCTCGAACAAAAGTACAAAACTTTCGTCGACCGTGCATCAAAGCTTGACTATACAGCGAAGTTTTGGCTCTCGATGATGATTGCTGGCATGATGGGCGTCCTGAACTTACAGCTCGCGCTAGCTTTCTGGCAAGGAAATCGGTTCCTGCACAAAGGGGAAATCGGCGTTGCGAATATTTTGACTGTTGTCATGGCTCTCACCATGGCAGGAATGTCGATCGGTCAAAACATGCCGCACATACAAGCCTTCGGCGGAGCAACTGCCGCAGCGACAAAGGTCTTCAACACCATCGAGCGCAAATCACCAATCGATCCAGAAACCAACGATGGCGAGATACCCGAGAGCTTCGTTGGCAACATCGAGTTCAAGAACATCAGGCACATCTACCCGTCTCGGCCCGATACGACAGTATTGAAGAACTTTAACCTAGAGGTTCCTTCAGGCAAGATGATTGCGCTCGTAGGAGCATCTGGGAGTGGCAAGTCCACCATCGTTGGTCTCTTGGAGCGCTTCTATCTTCCTATGGAAGGTGGGATATTCTTGGATGGCAAGGATATTACCACATTGAACCTTCGATGGCTGAGGCAGCACATGGCCATCGTCAGCCAAGAGCCGATCTTATTTAGCATCACCATTTACGAGAGCATTGCGCATGGCTTGGTCAACACTGAACACGCACACGCTTCAGACGAGAAGAAAACGGAGCTCATAGAAAAGGCAGCGAAAATTGCCAATGCCCACGACTTCATCAACCAGTTGCCCAATAAGTACCAAACCAACGTCGGCGAGCGAGGCAATCTTCTCTCTGGTGGGCAAAAACAGCGTATTGCTATTGCCCGCGCTATCGTCTCAGACCCAAAGATTCTTCTCTTAGATGAAGCCACAGCAGCTTTAGACACTAAATCCGAAAGTGCTGTACAGGAAGCCCTTGACCGCGCATCGCAGGGAAGAACAACGATCGTTATCGCTCATCGTCTCTCTACTATCAAGAAGGCCGACAACATCGTCGTCATGGCAATGGGTGAGATTGTAGAGCAAGGCACGCATGATGAGTTGATCAACTCCAAGGGCGTTTACGCGAGTCTCGTCCAGGCGCAAGAGCTCACTTCAAAAATCAAGCCTGTCGATAACAGAATGTCTGTAACGAGCGACCTTGAGAAGGAAAGTGTTGAATTGGATGCTGAGAAACTTGCGTTAGTTCGAACCGCAACCTCTGCTCCATCTGTTCTTACGATGAAGAAGAAGAATGAAAATGACGACTACAGCACCTGGGAGCTAATCAAGTTCAGTTGGGAAATGAACACCAGCGAGCACTCGACAATGGCCATCGGACTGGTCTTCAGCTTCCTAGCGGGGACGAATCCAGCCATCCAGGCGATCTTCTTGGGCAACTCAATCAACTCGTTGCTTTCTCCGGCTACATCGCTTGGTGGATATGGAGCTAACTTCTGGGCCGGGATGCTCGTCATGCTCGGCGCCCTCATATGGTCTTTTTACTTTGCTCAGGGCTTGACGCTGTCCAGAGGATCCGCCCGGCTGGTTGGCAACGTCCGAACACGGGCGTTTGGAGCCATGCTTCGCCAGGATATGGAGTTCTTCGACGGCGAAACTGTCACATCAGGTGCTCTCGCCAACTTCCTATCTTCCGAAGCAAACCGTCTTGCCGGTCTCAGCGGCTCGACTCTCGGTACGATTATCAGCTCCGCTTCTGCGATAATCGTCTCTATCATCGTGGGCTGCTCTTTTGGCTGGAAGCTTGCTCTTGTCTGCTCTTCAACCATTCCTCTGGTAGTTATCTGCGGATACTTCCGTTTCTACGCGCTCATCCGTATGGAGAAGCGCACCAAGGAAACCTCCGATGCTGCATCTTTTGCGTGTGAGGCAGCCTCGTCAATCCGGACCGTAGCCTCACTCTCGCTTGAAAACCATCTACTTAACGAATACCATTCGAAGCTTGGCAAACAAGCCAAAGGTAATCTCAAGTTCACCAATGTGTCGGCTGTTCTGTTTGCCACCTCACAAGGTCTATCGATGTTCATATTCGCGTTGGTATTCTGGTACGGTGGTAATTTGCTGTTGAAACAGGAGTACAACGTCCTGCAGTTCTTCATCATCTACTCTGCCATCATCAACGGTGCCCAGTCCGCTGGCGCAATCTTTTCTTTCGCACCAGATATGGGCGAAGCGCGCGATGCTGCTAAGCTCCTCAAGTCTTTCTTGAACCGTGTTCCAAAAATAGACCATTGGTCACCAGAGGGTAGAAAAATCGATAACCTTAGTGGCAAGATCGAGCTGCAAGGTATCCGCTTCACATATCCTGGACGACCGGACCACCCCGTCCTACGAGGAATCAGTCTATCCGTTGAGCCTGGGCAGTTCATAGCTCTTGTTGGCGCCAGCGGTAGTGGCAAGTCAACCGTTATGCAGCTTTTCGAGCGCTTCTACGATCCCACAGCGGGCGCCGTGCTGGTCGACGATGTCGACCTCAAAGACTACAATCTGCAAAGTTACCGTTCACAACTAGCGATCGTCAGTCAGGAGACAACTTTGTATACTGGTACGATAAGGGAGAACATTCTCGCGGATAAGGAAGACTTGGGCGACGAAGCGGTGGTGCAGGCGTGCCGTGACGCCAACATCTTCGAATTCATAACCTCACTACCAGATGGTCTCAATACCCTCGTTGGTGCAAAGGGCTCCCTTCTATCAGGTGGCCAGCGGCAACGTATAGCCATCGCCCGAGCGCTTCTGCGCGATCCCAAAGTCCTGCTTCTCGACGAGGCCACCTCGGCACTCGACTCCACATCTGAGCGCGTCGTGCAAGCCGCCTTAGACTCTGCCTCTAAAGGCCGCACCACCATTGCTATTGCGCATCGCCTTAGCACGATTCAACACGCTGATTGTATCTATGTATTCGATCAAGGCAAGATTGTAGAGAAGGGAACCCATGAGGATCTGGTAGCGAAGAAGGGTGTCTACTGGGAACTCGCTAAACTACAGGCGATGGGCGCGCCACAATAACCATTTTTGAATGTTTCTTTTTAATAGACTTGTAATAGGCGTTGTGTAAATTAGTTTCTTATAGTAAACAGGGAACTCATATCTGGACGCACACCGGAACTTTCCCAATATAGAGGTTCGATTCTACGGATAAAAAGTCTCTGGGAAGGCATCTGGCCCTCTCTTCTCTTATCAGTCAGGCCTGACCATGTCATGTGAGAGTCTTTCCAATTGAAGCAAGTCTGAAGCTTTCCAGGACTTCAGATTGTATGAACAGTACTTGCAACAGAAGCACGCTGGATCACTTCAAGGCTCCCAAGTTCAGACACTGGGAAAGAAGGGTCGGTGTTGGTAGTCCGTCGGCCAGTCACAGCGACATGATTGTCAGTGTACGCCATGGCCGCATGTACTTTCCCCATTAGGCCAGCAACCCCACAACTGTGCATCACGTTCCCACACGCCTATCTTTCCACAAGACTAGCCACTACCAGGGATATATGATAAGCTAGCAATAGAGTTGGAAGTTTAGATGGAGCACATAAGAAGAGGGACTGCGGGGCCCCGTGGAGAGAATTCAAATTCATATCCACGCCCATAACAAGCATGGCTGAACAATCGACATATCCACAAACAGGAGAGAACAAAGTTAACCGCTACAAACACCAAGCTACTTACGACGTCGACACTATCCACGGCATAGTAAACACCACGCCCGTCCTCCACGTCTCCTTCGTCCCAGACCCCAGCATCCCAGCACCAATCGTGCTCCCCATGATCGGCCAGATAGGCCTCTACCCCAACGACTCAACATGGAACTGCTATCTACACGGCTACGTCTCCTCGCGCCTGATGAACCTCGCCTCGGCCGCCATCTCACGCGGCGAACCCGGCCTGCCCCTCTGCGTTGCCGCAACAAAAGTCGACGGCTTCGTCCTCTCGCTCACGCCCAATAGCCACAACTACAACTACCGCAGCGCCGTGATGCATGGCTTCGCGTCGATTGTCGAAGACGTCGACGAGAAGATCTGGGCCATGCGGCTGATTACGAATTCTGTCGTGCCGGAGCGCTATGAGAATACGCGGGTTCCGCCTGACGGGGCGGAAATGCAGAGTACGCGGATTTTGAAGATGCGTATTACTGGGGCGAGCGGGAAGGTGAGAGAGGGGGTGCCGGAGGATGAGAGGAAGGATCTAAAGAGGGATGATGTATGTGAAATTCAACCCCTTTTTTGTTCATGGTGGATGGACGTTAAAATACTAACTTATGCTTTTTTTCGTGCAATAGGTGCTAGATTCTGTGTGGACTGGCGTTATTCCGGTGTATGAGAAGCTAGGCGAGCCTGTACCCGGGCCCTACAATAGAGTGAAGAAGGTGCCAGATCATGTGGTTAGGTTCGTGAAGGAAGAAAACGCAATAAGGGAAACGTATGCTAGCGACGCGGCGAGGAAACCGGCGCCGCTTAAACGAGTGAAGAGGACTGAGGAGTAGAGTAGACGCTGGGTGGATTCAATTCTTCTTGACATTCTGTGTTTGGTCAGTGAGTGTTGAGTTTTCACGGATCAGCAGGAGAGAAGATAAAGCGGATTGCTACTCATAATGTCTACGTGGAAAATGCGAGAGAATAGTTGTGATGGATTAATCTCAATGCAGACACTAATGTCAATGCAGACACTAATGTCAATGCAGACACATGAACCTTGATATATATATCAGGTGAGACAGCTGGATAATTCTAATAATGTCTCTTATCCTTTGCTTTTCCCACCAGACACATCGAGAAGAAAACCAAAAACTGCCCTTGAATATAAACCTGCAGGTGCAGTGACCGTATCATATATGAACTGTTTTTATTGGTTTCTTAATGTTGTATCTGATGAAGATGAGAATCCTCCGCCGTTGCCTCCTACTCCAACTACGGATTTCGTTCTCTTATCTCACCCCACATCGTCCAGTTCCACACATGCTCCTTGATATCACCCGCTGCACCATCCTTTCAAGGCTTAGTCAAAGTTGAAAGCGTTCTTGAACGCCTTCTTCTCTTTCTCCTTCCTCGCCTGCACCCTCTTCTTCACACCTTCCAGCTCCCTCGTAATCGCCGCGTCACCCGGTGCATACTTGGCGGCCTCATTGAGATCCGCTAGGGCATCCTCCTCATTCCTCTTCCCAATCTTTGCCTGGCCGCGCCTGAAGTACGCTTTCGCCTTGTCCTTGTTCGTAATGCCCTCGATCTCAAGAGCTTTTGTCGCACTCTCGGCAGCTTCGGCGTGCTGGTTGGTCTTGTTCTGCAGAAGGGCACTGTTAGAGTACACGGAGATCTTGAGGGCGCTGAGTTGTGGCCAGAGATCCTTGGGGTCGTTGTCTAGCGGCGCGGGGTACTCGTGTAGGTAGCGAATAGCCTTTTGGTACTTCTGGAGGCCAAGGTTCAGATCACCCTTCTTGAAAGCTGCGTTACCCATGTCCTTGAGCTCAGTTGCGATCTTTAGGATCTGAGCGCCTTCCCACTCTTCTTCGGCAGACTTCTGGTCTTCGGGGTAGTCCTCGTATGGGTCGCCGGTGGCGTCTGTGACCTTCTGTACAGCTTTGTCGTAATCCTCGCCTGTGAGCTCGCCACAGTCGACGATAGTAGCATCGTGCAATGGCTTGTCACCACTCTGAGTCTTGAGGTTCTCAATCTCTCTGATAATGCTCTTGCCATTGATGACCTCGCCGAAGACAACGTGCTTCTTGTCCAAGTGTGGCGTAGGTACGGTCGTGACGAAGAATTGGGAGCCGTTGGTACCTGGTCTTGCCGTTAGCTCTACACAAATACACTAATGTGATATTTCCCATAACAACCAAAAAACTCCAGTATTCATCCCCTTCGCGTCCTCGGATTTCTTTCCAAACAACTCACCTGGCCCAGCATTGGCCATACTTAACAGAAATGGCTTGCTATGGATCTTCTCGAAGTTCTCATCCTCAAACTTCTCGCCATATATGCTCTCTCCACCAGTCCCGTTGCCCTGTGTAAAGTCACCGCCCTGTATCATGAAGCCCTTGATGACGCGGTGGAACGAGGAGCCCTTGTAGTGGAGCGGCTTGCCGGCTGAGCCCGTGCCTTTCTCGCCGGTACATAGGGCGCGGAAGTTTTCGGCAGTTTTGGGAACAATGTCGCTGTACTGGGTCGTGGGTTAGCAATGGGGTTCTGATGTTCTCATGTGGGGAGCACTCGACGTGGGCGGGTGTGTTTGGGTAGGTGTGGGCGTACCAATTCGAAGACGACGCGTCCGACGTTTTTACCGCCAACGGAGATGTCGAAGAAGACATGAGGTCGCTCTAAAGCTTGTTAACATGCTGCTGATGCCTTTCAACATAGCTCGCAAAGCTCAGGGCAAGCTTTGGGAGCATGGGTCTGCTTACTAGAGTCGGCCATGGTCGCGTAATCGAAGGTGCTGTCAGTATTGGAAAGGAAACGAGGTATAGTTTAGAAAGGCGAAAGTGCAAGAGAGGTCTCGTAGAGGGTCACAAGCTGAAGGCTATAGCTTTAATGTGGGGTGAGGCTAAAGAAAAGATCCAGGCACCTTAAGCTGCCAGAACTTTCTACAAGGCTACACGGGCACAGCTTTCTGCCGCGCCAAGCCTACTCTGCAGATGGTTGCGAGGGACCAGTCGTTTTAAGAACAAGGTAAGAAACCGGTCAGTTACGTCTACAAGCCTCGCA
Organism: Cucurbitaria berberidis CBS 394.84; assembly: GCF_010015615.1. Classification (NCBI taxonomy): domain Eukaryota; kingdom Fungi; phylum Ascomycota; class Dothideomycetes; order Pleosporales; family Cucurbitariaceae; genus Cucurbitaria; species Cucurbitaria berberidis. The sequence continues at coordinate 5,442,247 of NW_024468936.1, read as the reverse complement.
AGCTTTTACTTCAAGAAGACCAACTACATCAAGCGTAAACATTACAGGCACCCATGTCTTGTGTGTGAGGTGAGGGGCAACGCGGGGCTGCGCCGTGCCCAAATTCCGCAGTGTCCCACATTTATTCGTAACAAACACCACAAATAGCAAATTTCTCGAGCTTTGAAGGGTCATCCAGATGCAATTGCCATGTATCAAAAAATGCAGGTGATGATCTACTAACGACCAAAAGCAATAGGTAATTTGCAAACGCCATGCTAGACCAGGTATCCACGCTTGCCACCACAATAACCACTTTTCTGAAAACTCCGTTCATAACCCAAACCTCTTGTCATGTCTCATAAAGGAATCTGCCGCCCATTTTACCGTTTGCTAGCCATGGAGAATGGTAGAGCTGTAGACACAAGCTCATTTTGATCGTAGTGATATGTGAAGCCGCCTTGTAGTGTTCTCCGTAGCGCATTCAGCCTCTGTAACTTCCACCACTTGTCGATTCGCACTTCAAGATTACGGTTGATCCTGACCTTCATTCTGCCCGCTCCGTATGCTTTCCCGGATTCTTGATCGATTGCCGTTGAGTAGCTAGGTCCACGTGTCGGCTTTTCCACCGAGTTGCGTATATCTGCAAATGACGAGTGGAGTGTCTTGCGATCTTTCTTCGAAATCCGGCGTGTTGAGACGTTGGCGAGCTCTTCGAGGGTATGCAAAAGTTTGTCTTGTCTTCGGTAGACCTGATATCGATTGACCATCTTTGGCCCGTCCTTTGTATGCTCTGGATCGTCGGGATCCTGATCGTCCGCAACCTGTTCATCCTCTTCTTGGATGGTGAAGGATTTCTCGTACAGCAGAGCTATGTTCTCGCCCGCAGCTATCTGCACACTAGCATCGGCACTTTCCAGTTGTTCCACAAAGGCTTCGATGGCCGCCTCGGTCTCATTCTCCAAATCCTCAATTTCCGTCGCGAGGAGACCCCACTCTTCAAGTGCGGCAACGACCACATTGCCTTCATCTTGCGCATTGACGGAAGCGCCATCTGTCTCGATGATGGCGAGGAATAGAGTCATGATGTCTAGGATGTCGTCCTCGCCCGCTCCGCCGAAGAAGGCAGCCACACCGAGAGCGTGAATCGCATTGACCTGTATCTCGACAGACTCGGATGATTCTATCGATCGCCTGAGCTGGTCGGCAACATCGTCGTATATGATGTCGGAGTCGAGGGTCACTACGGTGACGGTGAGGGCTACGAGAGATTAGCTTAGGCGCAACTGTTTTAGCATGGGCAGCGTACCTTTGAGGGCTGCTACGGCCTCACGCTCAGTCGTCTCCTGTCTGATGCTCCTAAGCATCGACGGCACCAGCTCGTGCACATGTCCCTCGACTACATCCTTTGCATATCGCGCCATGAGTATACGCGCGTAGGCGATTAGACTATCGGCGCGCCCTTCGGTGCTGCTGCGCTTGAGGTTGGTGATCTGCTCAATGCGGACATTGAGCTCCGCCTTCCACGCGTCTTCGGGAACGTCGACATCTTCGCCGTTGAGAATCTCGTCGATGGAGTTTGTGCTGGTGGTGAGCGATACGTCAGCGCGCAACTCGGGTCAGACGATGATGACGTCATGGGCAAGATGACAGTGGTGGTGAGAAAGGTCAGAACTCACCTCCAGGCTGTGCCGTCGCTAAGATCGCCCTCGTCATCGTCTGAGACCTGCCGACTGGGGTTGCGACTAGCAGCGCGCGACTGCGCGGGCGAGTTGGCTGCGGACGAGGCAGTAGATACGACGCGTGAGCGGGCTTTGCGCGACACTGTCTTGTGGCTCTCAAGGGCCTGTCTGCGGAGGTCGCGCATCGTGAAGGGTAGGCTTGGGATATGCAGGTGCTAGAATAGGGGTTCCTTTATACTAGGCCGGCTGCGCTTCTGCAGGGCTGGGGCTGTTATGAGCTGGCGGGCCTACACGGTCTGGTGAATTGCGGGGAACCGGGGTTTTTAAAAAAGATGCAGTTATTGCAAAGGTAACGCGTCGGTATACTCAGTCGAAAAGGTAGCTATGTGAAGTTTGAAAGACATGAGTCAGAGCCACAGGCAACAGCGTTAGGGTTTGTGGTGGAGGAAATAGCGGAGGACGTATTGTGTGCAACGAAGGAATCGTCGGCGTCGGTCAGGTAGAGATGCCTAGGTGGTGTGAACCAACAAACGAGTCTTCCCCCTCCCGGCTTTGTGGCTGTGGCTGCCCAATATGCGCTAACCGAGACCAACAGACGTCATTGAAACTTCAAATATATTTGTGAACTGGATGCGCACATGATGGCGAAAATCGGCTAGCTTGTATGTGAGGGTTGAACAGTATATTGAACTTCTTCCCCTTCACTCGTGGACCGGGGCTTGGCAAGGATTGACACGGAAAAATATAAGCTGGATGACGATGGCTGTGGTTGGCCGCTTCTCTACTCGAATCAGCGTTGCTGCTCTACTTAGGGAGGTACTCTGAACTACCTAGATAGAGGTAGGATTGCTTCTCCACTCCAACCAACTAATTGTAGGGTCGCGTCTCTACACCAGTCCACGATCGCAAGGCAAGTCCAACATTACCTGCAGCGTGCTAAACTTCGGATCCGAAGCGCTGACTCCACAATATAACTTTCAACGTTCCAACACAAAATTAGTCCGCGTTGGGACAAGTGCATGGGGGCTACTTTCAGCTCCCTAGCTCTCCACTTATTAGTCGTACCATCCATCTAGTTCTCTTGGACACTATCGGCAACAGCCGGGGAAATGCATTACAGAATCCAACAAAGCCATGATGATATGACCCCCATGATAAGATTGTACGATGTGGGGAATCAGACTACGTTTCACCGCCAAGCCAAAAACAAGTGATCTATATATACCCTAACCCACTCGCCCAGCCTTATAGGATTCTCAGCCTTGTCTTGGCGTAACCATGAGTTGCAAATTCAGGGCCGGGTTTACACCTCTAGTGATCCAAGACAGGATTGCGGCACCAGCACGCCTGAACATGCTCATGGTAGCGTGGGGAACACGCCCGATGCTTTGTGGATCTATTTGAAGCGTAAACATCAGCTCATTGGATCGGACGGTCGAGGTCTTGGAAAAGAATCGGGCCGGGGGATATAGCGCAACCAGGTAGGGGTTTACATTACGCTTGTACGTACACACTGAAGTGCACGTGTGTCGTTTTCCCTCCCATCCCGACCCGTAAATATAGAATAACGGTCGAGGCTCGCCGGCACGCCTTATATCGGCCGACTATTGCTGGAATGCGCGCACTTGAGCCCCCATCTTGTCTTTGAGATCGAACAAGAAGTGAGCCTCCACCGGCCGGAATACAAGCCTGGAGACAATCTCCAAAATAGACGCAGTCGTGGATGGTGTTCTTCCCCTAATGCGGCAACTGATTCGAGATAAGCGCGGCAACTTGGCATCATCTGCGAGTCATGTCTGTGCATCAATTACACTAAGACCGGGAATATTGTGGAGAAGTGTATGCAGGTTTGTTGCTCTAATGTACCTGTGTGTTCTAGTTGAATAATAATGCGGTAAGGAAAAAGTGAATGATAGCCACTACCAGGGCATACTCCACGCGCCTCAATCTACCCTAACGCTATGCAGAATATCAAACGAAAGAAATGCTATGCCAATGCAGAAACGACAGAAAGAGAAAATAAACCTAGTCAGACAAGGTCCCAGGGTCAAGATCTCCGCTATGCACATGTCGTTGGGCTGGAGCCGTTGGATGATCTCCGAACGAGAGTAATGCATCTGCGAGCTATATGCCCGAAAGGTCTAGGTCACCGGCTCCACCTTCACTTCCAGGTCATCTTCCCTCCGGCCTCTCATGCTCTTGTTGCTCTTGCTGCTCTCGTTGCATCATATGTGTACGTAACTCCTGTGACCTATTGCTTATCCGGCTGATTCCACCAATCCTCGCTCCTCTTCTCAGTGGCTTGATCACTCTGCCCTTGTGATCAGACCTGCTTGCTCCACTGCTACTCCCACTATGACCCCTGCATCCACATCAACCCTCCTCATTTTCTTGCCCATGTCTTACTCACTGATTCTGGAATCCTTCGGGAAACCCGAATGGGAATGCAGATCTCTCACCGGGACGCCTCTTCGGAATGTCGATGTGATGAAAATTGCGCAAGTGTTCGATGAGGTGGTCTCGTCGTGTGAAACCCTTGTTGCCTACACGGTTGCAATGGGGTACAGTACAGGGGTACTCTGGAGTGCCCACGCCATGGACGGTCGACTGATGGCGCTGGAGGTCGGCGAGGCGGGTGAAGTTTGCGGCGGAGGTGCACGAGGGAATGTCGCATGTCCATGTTCTATAGGATGGTTAGTCTGTGTATTGGCGTGGCTTTTGAAGACGCTGTGTAAACAACTTGTACGTGGGAAGCTTGTGTTGGTAGAATCACCTTGTGCTACTATTACTCCTGTTGTATGCGTTAGTTCCTTGCTGATTTATAGAGTGGGTTATAAGAAGAAGGTTACTCACCTTGTAGGTCCTTGAGAGGTGGGCAATTCAAGGTTATCCGCCTGTCCTTGCCAATGCGCAGTGTCATATGGAAGTTCCGCTACTGCCGGCTGATAGCTGGTATGAGCAACAGTGACGGGCTGAGTATAGTAGTCTGCGATAACATGGTACGGCTGCGGTGGGTAACATTGGTATTGTGCGAAGTATTGATTAATCTGTGTTTGCGTGTACTGAGGTACCGTTGATGGGTAGGCCGGAGCGTATGAGTAGTTGTCTGGGTCAGAAGACGAGTACTGTGCTAGCGTGTAAGTAGATTGACATGAAGAGGAGACCATCGTCGAGATCTTACACTGTGACCAGACATGTCGCGCGAAAAGGCTTCGTGTTTTGGGCGTATGGCTTTCTTCGCGCGGGTAGTGCCTGATGCTAGAAACGGGCGGTAGGCGGGTGTTGCAGGTGGAACTGTGCGAAGCTTGTGGGACTTTATGGTTCTTCGAGTTGTAGCTAGTCTTCTGCGCGGGAGCTGAAGGTGTTCAAGAGTGCTACTAAGTCAGTATTGGACGCGCTATTTCTGTTTAGAGTCTCTCTCTCAAGGCGTGCTGTCTATCCTTATAATAATATAAGAGACCTCGACTGCAGTTGGCCGCTCACTGCGACCCCATTCTTAGCATGATGGAAGCTGTGAACTTACAAAGAACAGGCATTGGTATGCCCGAAGGAGCCATAGGATTCGTTTTGTGCCAGCATGATGTTCAGCAAATGGGCGATATGGCACACGGATTCAATTTTCCTGGGGCTGGGCGCGTGTCTCTAGCGTAATACTGGAGGGCGGTGTTCGTCTATTACGCCAGAGGTCAAGAAAGAAGCTTGATGACTAAGAGTTGAGTTGGCGAGTAATGGCGTTGCTACAGCCTTATCGGCGATTTGGTCCTCTACAGTTGGATTATCGGTTTAAAGCTGACGTTTGACATCCGGGCGAAAGTGGGAGAATGAGAGCAAAGTGGCGTGCGGCAGAGTTTGGGCCACCGTCCAATTTGGCATAGAGATGTTGTGAGAACGAGGCGGTGACCATGGGTTGCCGGAAAGAGAGGGACCTGTGAATGGGACGTTGTTAGATCTGTCGATCCGTGCACCATTCCTCCCGTCTTTATACGACTAGCCGGATAGAACCTTATTTAGATGCATTTCATTCGTTAGAGCAGTTCGTAAGGCAGTAAAGCCGTAATACTACACCGTCCGTCTCTGCGTCCCTGACAGTAGTGGCGCTTTCAAGACTAAGTGGGCCGCTGTTGTACCGATGACTAGGACGCGGGACGACCGCGGACCACCCTGTAACTTGGTCTGTCTGGCTCGTAGTTGCCTACACTTTCCCCGGAGTCTCTCCGCTACCTAGTTGCGCAACGTGCGATGCAAATTAAGAGTTGAGTAGCGGAGGTTTGCTGCATACGAAACGCATCTTGTACCCTACGATCGGATAGGGAGAACCTTTTAGTGCCCATGTTTTTTCCACGAGGGGTGCCCAGAGGCCTGAGTGTACGGTCAAAACCCCAGCAACAAAGAGCAGAGACCCTTGTGGTTAGCCTGATAGTGGGATTACCTGTCATCAAACGCCCGATGTGCGCATTTGTATTCTATCTGCATTTCTGCCCGCGGAAATAATAGTCTTGGCCATGTGTTCCCCACAAGCGAGGTGTAGCTGTCGCGGGATGATTGATGCTGTAACCGCCTGCTGGAGACGACGCTTGACTGAGGTCGGTCGGGTCGATCGGGGCGTCAAGGACGAGTCGGTTGGGCGCAACGACGCTACCTAGGTACAGTAGACGTTACGGAACCTTGGAACGAAGTCTCTCGCTAGTACTAGCTCGGGCACACGACTGGGGGCGGAAGGAGCTAATCCGTCGCCCGATCAATGGAGCGAAAGCACGGCCTTCAGCCACCTTATGTAAGAATACGCCCGGCGCGTGGACAGGTGCAATTTGACTGTTCAACTGATGAGATGGCGGGACTATGCACTAGATTGATGAGCCTCAATATGTCATCCTTGCACGCTTGTCTCACCGTAACCTGCTATGCGCATGCTATATGGAGTCGTTCCCAGTGCGTATTAGTCAGGGAGTAAACTCGTTCCAGAGGGGGGGGGGGGGCGCTTTGGTTTCGAAGAGCACAAAATCTGCCCATGAAGGGACCATTCCAGGACTACCTAATACTTGATACAGAATGTAACTATCACAGCCGAGAAGGGCCTTCAGCAAGAGAGGACGTTATGACGCTCATAGTTCGTCTTCCAGGAACTTGTAAGCGAACCGAAAATCCGCTTTCCGTCGATTCATCCTAGAAATTGTCAGATCAACTGTATGACGTGCGGGAATAGAGTAGCAGGCCTCCCCTACGCGGAGAGGCCGGCAACGAAATCGAGTGCTTACCATGTGCTTTCGTAGTCAAAGAACCTGTACGTTCCCTGCTCGTAGTCTTCGGTGATCGCTTTTGGCTCCTCGTGGCGTTGGAACCATGTTTGATACTGTTTGTGAAATCTCCAACTCTGCGACTTCAGTGCTTTCGCCGCAAGATATTGCTGATATGTACCTTGGCGGTAATAGAACGCATAAAAGAGGGCATCAGTCTCGATCCGGGAGTACAGGCGAGGATCGTCGAAAATAGGCAACGGTTCCTGCGGGTAGTGTGAAGGCGTGAACGGGTAGGGGTTTTGTGGGCGGTAATGACGCGGTGCCTCGGTGTCCGCAGAATCCGGTGCAGTAGCCATGGATGTTGCAAGCATACGTTCATCCGGAGGTTTTGATACCGACGCATTTATGTCATTCTTGGTCGCCTCGAATGAATCTAGCAGGTCCTGTAAACTCGAAGGTAGGTGGTAGACCGACTCCTCGTCTTCGTCCTCAGCATGTGATTCACCATTTGTCAAAGGCGGCGTAGCAGCTTGTGATTCCTCTTCCTCTACACGCTCGGGAGCCGGCGTTCTTCTGCTAGCCTTTGTGGCATCGTCAGACGAAGCAGCACGCGAAAGAGTCTCATTTTCCAAAGCAGGTGTAGCCGGTATACTTGCTGATGGGGCAGGCGATTTCGAGGTCGGTGCTTGCTGTATAGACTCGCCTGGTGGCTGCGCACGTGACGCCGGCTGCGGGTGTGAAGTCGCCGGTGACGCGGTTGCACTTGTCCGTACACCAGTTGGAGCCAGTCCAGACTGTGTTGTGGCAGCTCCCGGTGGTGGCGGTAGCGGTGCAATGCCTACTCCGTTCTTATCGCTTGCTGCTGCTGCCGCCGCCGCCGAGGCATACTTCAATGGTTCCCCTGGCGTTCGCGTTGGTAATGGAGCAGGTTTCATGGAGCTTGCTGTAGCATTTGAGACACCAGGTAACGGCGTATGTAATGTCGCTAATGCTGGTAAAGGCGATTTCATTTGCGTGGATGGCCGTCTTGTACTGGACTGTACTGCTTCTGTAGACTTTGCTTTTGGCGCCGATGGTCTCCCTTCTGTCTCCGGCGTGTCGTCTGCTATTGACTGTGCATCCTGCGATGATACGCCTTCTAATTCGTTGCCCAAGCCAAAGATAGCCTCCTCTTCTTGTAGATTGAATTCGTCGTATATTGTGTCGTCGTCCATGAAGTCAGCGTCTTGATTGCTGTCGACATAATATCTGATGCTTTCCTCGATCTCCTTGACCTGGTCCGTCTCCACGTTGCCATTTTCTAGCGCTCGTTGTAGTAGGTCTAGTTTCCCTTGATGCCACTTGTGTCGCTCAGTTGCCTCTTCGAGCTCTGCTACCCGCTCAGCTTTTGCATTGTCTGCCTTCTTTCCCTTCTTCATGTTAACCTGCATTGCCTCGACTTCGGCCTCAATTGTCTCTATTTGTCGCTCTAGCTCTTCGTTCATTTGCACCAGGAAATCAACCATCTCCATCTTTTCCTTGTCTTTTGGGTCGATTTTTGAGGCTAATTGCAGGCCTTCTTTGGAGTATGCCTTCGTTTTCATCTCCTTCTCGACCGCCTTGAACCGTTCCATTTGCTGCCAAGCATCAGTACACTATCACTTGAGGGGACGACGATTACCCTACGGTCTCGATGAGCTTCCTATGGTCCAGTAAAGGCTTCTTGTCCTTGATCTCGCCCATGGCCGCCCATGTCTTGATCTGGTCTCGCGACCGTTGCAGCTTTTTAATTTCCTTCTTCAGCTGGTCTTCCAGCTTCTCTTTCTGTGAAGGGTTGCCCGTCTGCATGATCTTCTCATATATACTCTCGAAGGTCGCGACGCCCTCGGCGACCTTCTTGAAGCATTTGTCGATCTCCTGCTGGAGCTTGCGAGCTGCCATTGTGTGGGAGTAGCCTCGTCGTGAGGGCTTGCGTGTGGTTGGTGTGGGCTAGTGTGCTAGTCGAGTCGTTCGGGGTGAGGGAGACGGCTCGACGGTCGGCTCGCGCGAGTGCGTATGCTCGGTCGCAAATGGGCGGGGGACTGTTTGTCGTCGGGTTGACGAACACGGAGGTCGAATGCGTATCGCAAAGCCTAGCGCGATCACGGCCAAGGCTGCGCATCATTGGTGCGCTAGCGCCGGATCAGGAGTAGCCGTTCTTTTTCACGCCTGCCCCACGCACGCGTCAACGTTTCGTAAGCGCGTTTCTTCTTCAAACTCGAGATTCGTCTCGTTGATGCTCAGACAACCACAGCACAAAGCAAAGATGGCTACCCTTGTCGCTCTTCCCTAGCCGTGTCCTGCAGCTCTCCACGATAAAAGCATATTGTTGGCTACTCACTTGCCTCCTTCCCTCATCTCCGCATCAACCCGTCCAGCCACCCCGCCACAATGAGGAGTACGTACCATCCCGCTATACGAGCATTAGTACCCAAACATCAGTATTGACAACACATAGCGGTACTGCAGCGGGTCAAGTCCGCCTCGGTCACTGTCGACGGACAGCTCATATCGTCCATTGGCAAGGGCCTACTGGTGCTGGCCGCAATCTCCAAAGATGACACTGAAAAAGATGTCACGTCGATGGCCAGCAAGATACTGAAGGCAAAGCTATGGGATGACGATACCAAAGAACCGCCAGGTCGCGTGAGTGCTTATCTCTTCACCCGTTTATGAGCGACCCATTGACACTCGAAAGTGGAAGTGCGGCGTGCAAGATGTTGAAGGCGAAATTCTTTGCGGTATGTCCTCATCAGAGCCTAGAATGAAATGAACACTGAACAACGCAGTCTCTCAGTTCACATTACTCGCATCAATGAAGAAGGGAAACCGGCCAGACTTCCATCTCTCAGCAAGCGGCGTCAAGGCTAAGACGCTCTATCAAGCTTTCTTCAAGGAAGTGGGAGAGTTGTATGAAACCGACAAGGTCAAGGACGGGCTATTTGCAGCCAATATGGATGTTGCTCTGATCAACGACGGGCCGGTAGGTTTGGACTATACCTGCCTGGACAGTGAGGTATAGCGTCAGCATTGCTTTCTCTGGTGCGCTTACTTCACCCAAGCCTACTTACTAACGACTATATCCAGGTCACCATCCAGCTTGATACCAACCCACCGAAAATGGAGGATCCGACCTCACTTGGCCCCGGCTTTACTAGCCCAAATGGGAGCAGTTCACAAACGATTGACGTGAACGACCTCGTCAACAACATGACTCGGATTACAAAAGAATTCCAAATCCCGGCAGAGCTTCTTGAATAGAGTAGTGGCCCCGTTCGTTGCAATGTTTCCGGAGTGTCCCTTTCTTCGTCAATACGCCGACCTAGAATTGGTTCATTCTACTTTTGGGTCGTCTCCATTTGACTCAAATACACATCTCCACGTCAGATATCGGATCTAGGATTCAAGAAGGCTTCTAAAGCTCTGCTAAGCATATATGGAGGTCAACACCAGCGCAATCTACATTTTCGACCCAATCTTTGGGGATGGTAGAGCCTTTAGTTGAATCGGCCAGTGATCGATTTTGGGACCCTCCATCAGTCCAAATTCCACCGCTAGGAACACAGTCATCGATTAAAATGGCATTGGCAATCCATCATCTGTCTAGACCAGGCTCACCGATCACGCCTAAATGCATATCCAACAGCTGCCATGCTTATGTCATACAACCAAGCAGCAAATACATAAGATGCTTGGTTACGCATAACCCATCGTAAATCGTCATCTGGATCGTTCTCAGTCGGAGCCTGCGCCGACGCGTTGCTTACATAAAATGTGGCACAGTCGAAAGAGTTTTAGGCCAAGGCGCAGCGAATTTCTTACCGGGTGAACTTTCGAGGGTACAATAATTACATGACACAAATAAAATTAGAACTCATGTCTCCCTATCGAACCTCAATTCAGCCCAGATCGGACTGAATACCTCTTCCGGTTAGCTTATTCTCAAGGAAAAAAACTCGATATCGGCGAACGTTGGAACTGGAGCTGCGGGACGTTTGTATTTTGGTCAACGCAAAGGGGCTAATCCCTTAGCGAAATACCTGAAGAGACCCTAGATTGACAGGACCTATATTTGGTAGATGAGTCATGATCGTAATGGGTGAAATGAACAACCGGCCAAAATGATTCACCACACGGCCAATGACCTTCGAAACAATGTAGCTCAACTTTTCTGTTACATTGTCTGTTAAAATACACCTGCCACCGAAATGCAGCGAGCTACTTGCCAAAAACGGACCCCGATTCTCTTCTAAGATGAGGTTCCAAGACACATCAGTGCTTTCACTATTCAACCCGGTTGCATATCATCAATGGGCGCCTCGCAAGGGCTAACCCCAACAACAGTCAATCATTCCAGGCTATTCCTTCCGTGCATACCAAAACAAATTCTGCGCCCACGCGTGGATTGCATTTTCACCAGCAACTTCCGGATCAGCATCGACAGCCTCGCTACCAAGCCACTCTGCAGCGTACAACTCCAACATTTTGCCCACGCGCGGCGTCCATTGATCGAGGCCCATCGTCTTCCCCTGCTTGTGCCACGGATGCTCCCAAATCTCATAGCATAGGAGAGCCGCCGGTCCGCTAGGGAAGCATATGTCTGCTGCAATCTCATAGATAGGCACGAAAACGGGAATACCGATTGCGATGATTAGCGTAGATGGGGTGATAGAGAGGTATTGGTGTGGGTCTGAGACGATGGTTATAGGTGGGGAAAGGCGGGAGAGGATGCTCAACGCATTGAAGTTGTACGAGGGGTCGTGAGCGACGATTGGAATGGGGGTCTGCGACGAGGGCGATGGTGCTGAAGAGGCATAGTAGCGCTGGGAGAGGTACTTTGAGATCGCGCACGCAAGGAGGTGCTGTGTGCAGCGGCGATCGCTTACTGTTTCTGCATAGTTGCCCATGTCATCGTATCGGAAAGGAGTACCCAGAGCCATACATACGATGTTTTCAATCCTGACTTGCAGGTTGTCTAGACGCTGTCGTACGCCGGCCCAGAACGGACTCGCTAGTAGAGCTGCTTCGTAGCCTTCGATCAGCTTTAGCTCGGGTGGATCTGGCATGCTAGCCACGTGCTTTCGAAGCGGATGATCTGGATCATTAGGCTTGAACGTCGGAGTCGCACTAAATATAGTTTTCTCGTTGTTACTACCAATATAGTACGGACGGTGCGGTGCGACCGTGTTACCTCCCTCAGCCAGAGTGAATGTATTCACCCAGTACATATAACTGACTGGCAGAGAAATCTGGCCTACTCTTGCCCCGGCACCAAGTACGAGCGATGCATCGGATAACTGGTTTGCAGTCCGGCTGACTCCTTCACGAGCTTGCTCGACATCGTTAGCCGCTTGTTCGATCAACGCGCGAGTAAAAATGGGTCTACCCATTGTTTCTTCGAAGCCCTTGGCATCCACGAAGGCAGACTCGTCGAGTTCAATGATCTCAAGCTCCTTCTGGTCCTTGATTTGTTGCGAGAATTTGCTGCGCGGTTGTGACATGGTGTTCTGATATCGGATTGAGGTTTGTGACTTATGGCTAAGATAGTTTCGTAGGAAAGATCTGACTGTTGATCCTTTGGCAGGATCATCGTTGCAGTAGTGAATAGAGATTTGAGATCCGAGATCGTGCAGTCACTATGCGCGGTGAAAGCGAGTTTGAGCACCAAGTGCAGCTACATTATGAAATATGAAAGTAAGGTTGCATTGCGATGCGTTAGAACCATATTTCATGTCTGCGTACCTACGATACCTAGATTTTATTTCATTTGAACTGATCCTCCGTAACACCCTTACCCATAGCCGCTGTCGAGCTAACACCGCCAGAGACCATCTTCAGCATGTTATCTACATAATTAGCTCCACTCCACTTTTGATGTGTAAGCACATCGACTTTGTTCTCCGCTTCCGGCTCTTGGATAATTTCGCCATAAGCACGCATGCCCTGCTTGGCATACGCCTTGGAGAAGGTGTCGGCCATAAGAGCGCTTTGGTGCAGTCCGGCGAGGGTGATGAATTGCCAGCAGTAACCGAGCTTAGCGAGACGTTGGATGTAAGTCTCTTGTTCCTCCCGAGGCATGGCGGCTTTCCAGTTGAATGAGGGTGAGAGGTTATAGGCCAGTCTGTCAAATGTTAGCTGCGGAGTGAAAGCGTAGGGAGTAATGTCTTACTTTTGCTCAGGCCACACAGCGTGAACCCCATCAGCAAACTCCTTGGCCTGGGCATAGTCTGGAAGTTTCGACTCCATCCATATCATGTCGCAGTACGGCGCATACGCGATGGCACGGTTGACTGCGCATTGGCAGCCACCTTGATACCTGTAGTATCCTTCACGGGTTCTTGCAGCTTCCCAGTTGAAGTAGACATCCACACCGGTCAAGCCTGACGCAATAGCACGTGCCTCTGCGTTACTCTTGCCCTTGCTCTTCTCCAGAAATTCGTTAATGAGATTTTGCTTGTTGACATGTACGCCAGCATTGATGGTGTCGATCACAGCCTCGTGGTAAAGTTTCAAGTTGGCCTCCTTTGTCCAGGCATCTTCAATTGCCTGAAGTTCGTTGCCATTTTTGCCAGCTTGCTCCGCGGTGTACATGAGCTCGCTAAGCGGTTGAAGCGCAGGGTTAGTGCAACCCAGAATGTAGTGGTGATCGCGCGGATCAACACTAGATGTGATGAGGGTTGCAGCTTCAGAGTCAGTACGGGCAACAGCTAGGAGATCTGTGCCCATGATATCTGCCTGGGCTCGAATAGCGACCAAACGATTGATGTGCTCGCTGATTGGAACCAACACCTTTCCGGCCATATGTCCGCATTTCTTCGTCCCCGGTGCCTGGTCTTCGATATGAATACCGGCAGCGCCCTTCTCGATGAACAGCTTTGTGAGCTTCATGATAGCCGTGAGACCTCCATGTCCAGTGTCTGCATCGGCGATAATCGGTCGTAGGAAATCGGTGTTGGCAAGCTTCGCGCGCTCAGCTTTCGGTGTGGTTACGCGTTCTTCACGCTGCTTTCGGTCGTGGAAGAGCTGTGCCATGAAAAGGTGTCCGACTTTGTTTGGTACGGTAGTCTCGTGAAAGTCAGCCTCGTATTCCCTAGGGTGAAGAATGTTGCCTTACGTAGGGGTAATCTGCTAGATCTGGGCCAGGCTCGTCGGTTGAAGAAGCTGTTGACGAACATTGCCAGCCAGAGACGTATACTGTATCCAAGTACTTCGCCATCTGTGTGACCATAACGGGGTCAAGGCAGCCGTACGTATAGCTCACATCGTTATTCTGAGCCGTTGTCAGAGTCTTTCAAGATTCGAAGAAGGCTTCATACCTTGAAACGTCCCTCTACAATGTTCCATAGCTTCTTTGATTGGCTGTTGCTGGGGTATGTAATATTCAGATTGCCCCTCTTGGCAACAATCTGCTCGGCAGTGAACGTTCTCCTCGTGTATCTCCATCTTGAATCGGTCCACCACTGCTTGACCTCCTCAACTTCCTTCTGGAATTGTGCTTCCTCGGCATCAATATTCGACATTGTGAAGAATGTTCAGAGATAAAAAGATGACGTGTAAAATCGAAAGTAAGCAACAAGAGCGTAAGATGTCTTCTCGATGCGTCGTGTATGTACAAAGAGCAGAAGCAAAGAGGGGAGATTTCTTTGATGAATGATAAGCGACGATGTCAACGAAGCAGCCTCGGAACTTAGTAACCAGTTTCACGAGCTTGACCAGGGAAACTTAGTCTTAAGTATAGCTTCATATTCAAGGTTAGCTAGCTTGCAACCCCCAGCTTTCACGTTCCAGTCATAAAACTCGGGATGAGCCGGCTGAGCGCACCATTGGACCGACAGCAGCACCCGAGGAAGCTGGCAGGAAGCTGTAGCGGCCTATTCGCGGAATGCTCAGCTAGACCGTTGTTCCAGCTACCCTCGGCCCAAAGGGAACTGACGTTTTGCAAACGTGACTGCAGATCCGATGGGTGAGGGGACCAGCGGAACTGTGACAGAAATGACGTTGGCCAATTGCTTAGTTTCTCCTTTTGACTCTGCCTGCATTATCCTCAACGAACATCTCACACTGTGATCTACTGCTTGAGTTGGAGGCAGTGTTACCATGGCACGCGACCGCGTGCAGCTTCACATGTCGACGTTGACGCGTGCTTGTGTTCCCTATGCATGTGAAGATGCATGCCGGTGAGCCCCAGATTTCCGACTTAGCGTCCGCGACTTAACCTCGGCCCAAGTCAAACCGGACAAGGCTAGAGCGACCGCTGATCGGCACCTGCACCTGTCTGGAACAGGTGAGCCTTTTGTAATAGCCACCATATTTGATTTTCGAGCACGTGAGAATTGTCGTATAAATGTTTCGGGGTTATCAATGACCTCAGCGGCGAACTCGGCAGATCCAACAAGCAACCAGACGGTATTTACGAACAAGAGGTGCCGTGCACCACCGAGACTGGCTTGCAGTACGGGATAATACATCTACAGTGTATCATATTTTGATTAGGGGTCTACTTGTAGCCTTTCGATAATCCGTACGCATGGCATGCAAACAACACGACAGCGCTCCATGAGGCTGGCCAACCAAAGTAGGCCAACCAACTCTCCCGGTTCATCGCTTTCTCCAGGACCTCCAATTGTCCCGTACTTTCATTTCCTCCACCCCAGATTCTGAGCTGCAGAACAGCGAGGTAGCACAGCAACACTCTTAAGAACAAGTCCACCAATGTGGCAACTTCTGGGAATCCTAGGCAGAAGCGCTGCGCCAGAAAGAGCTTTGTGACTACTCTTCTATACTCGCCCGCGTACAAGCGACCCTTGGAAGACCGCACAAAGTTATCCAGTTCAGAGTACGGTCGAGAGCGGATGTCGTCAACGTTGAATGCCGAGTTTCTTGGGGTCACTGAGTATACAGGGTCGGCGGGAGGACATCTTAGCTTCCTCATGACTGCCCATCTAAGCTCATCGAGGTAACTCCTGTTCACCACGGGCAAGCCTTTGCCCTGTCTTTGTAAAGTCGTCTTTTCTAAAAGGAGCGCTGCTAGCAATTGTGGTCGGCACACCCACAGAGTCCGGTTACGCTCGTCGGTGAAGACACACTCGCGATCGAAGGCTTCGGAAGTGAAAGAGTAATGAACAAGGCGCGAGTAGAAAGCAGGTGTCAATACACGAATCTCGATATTCGTCATGGCTCGATCGTGGCCGCCTTCAAGTCTCGTCATGACCGTCTCTGTTGGGATGTCGGGAATCGCGCCTTTCATCGTGATGCAGAATGGGTCTTCAATTCCGTGCACAAGATGGATTAGGTAATCTTTGAAGACCCCATGTAACGTGCTACAAAGATTAGTTGCGTACAAACCTGGTGAACGCACATTATAAACTTACATTTCTGACGCGGTAGGAAAGCGACCGACACTCGAAGTCAATACCTCAGGACGGAGCCACACATGCAACTTCCTACTGAAGAAGAGCTTCGTAGCTTCCCTCAAGATACGTGGGAAAGTTACGAAGCCAACCCACCACCAGCTTGAGACAAGTCGAACAGTTCCAAGAAAGCCCAGTTGACTTGGATCCAAAGCTTGGCCGGTAGAGTATAAGCGGGCAACAAGCTTTGCGTGGTCCTTGGAAGATTTTAAAGTAACTGTGTTATCAATGATCGGGGCATCGTAGGAAACGTAAGGAAACGGGTCCAGCGCTTTCAGAGCATATGACCCCTTCCTAGAGTTAAATGGAGAGACGTGGAAGTCTTTCGTCCAAACATCGGTGAAGCGCGCCTTCACCACGTCCGGTAGCTCCGATTCAGATTGTTCCGACACAGGGAAACTCTGGGATCCAGATGTTCGGGGCGGGCTAGGTGGACTAGATCCATCCAATAAATACATTCGTCGTTCGCCGAACGTGTTGTTCACCTCGAGGACCATCTTCGTAAGCTGGCTTTCGCGATCGTAGATGTACCAGAAGGAGACCGGATTGAAGGAATAGCCGAGAAAGCGTGGTGCAGTGATGAGGTAGGCATACGACCAGTCTGAATCCTTGACCTGCTACGCTCTATCAGACCATGTGCATCATATCGGAACAGGATTAGCAATGGATTGTACGTACCTGCTCTCTCAAGTACAACTTCAACTTTCCATAAAAACCGAGCGCTCCATTGCCTCGCTCCAAGTAGTCATTAGCTCTAACTCGTAACCACCAGCTACCCAGTTCTTGGTCTCTCCCATCAGAAACATCAGTTCCGTCCGCTGTAGTCGAAGTTGGAACGATAGGGAAGCCACATTGGAGGTACGAATATTTGAAGGCGTGTCTCTTTGGGAACATGCGGGCATGCGTTGTTTGGCATGGAAAAATCCTTGGCTTCGGAAAATCCAACACCCACTTGCGAGCATTCGGAGACAGCTCTTCTGGTGTATTCTTGGTGTTGCCAATTGCGCGCCACGGAAGGGTAGCCAAGGCAAGCACGACCGTGACGCTAGAAGCGAGAAACAGCGTCGACGGGCTCGCAGCCACACCTAACTCATTCCATCTCTTGATTGTAAACTCAAATATATCTTCTCTCGCCAGCCATGAAGCGACAGTTCCGAATATGAAGCAATCTGTCACGACCTGGCGATCTGCATGGTACAGCCGAACGCCACACCCAGTGGTCCAGATCGCAAGCAATGGCCATATTCGCCACCCATTACCAACAAAACAGGGAATCAACGGGATAACGCCAGAGATAATGAATGAGAAAAGGCCGTTACGGCCTTGCACCGCAGTCCACATGGAGGTAGTCTTAAGAACGCGTGACGATTGAGAATCAGAGGGCAATGCTGCTACATAGGTGTTAGATCTAGCTGGAGGTGTTTCGGCGCTAAGCCGTATTCGTGACATCTACATGCATCAGGATTCCCGAAACGATCTAGCCGGCAGATCTTGCATCTGACAATCGCTCCACTATGACTTCTATACTTTCGGGGAGAACACATCTGAGAGATAGTTATAAGATCTCTTTCAGTATCGAATTCGAAAAATCCTATAAATTGTTGCAATACACTTCTTAACAAATCTGCCGCAGGCGAAAGCACTATTAAGGTAGAAGATTTTCAAAGCGCCTACGCCCTAGTTAAGCTATTACTAGTTTTGTAAAAGTACTTTAAATATAAAAATATTTATAATTATATTAATTTTTTTAAAATAAGTTAAAATAGTTGCTAATTATAGTTTTAAATTTTATTATTATTCTTTTATAGTACTAAATATTAATTTTTTATTTTTTATAACTACTAATAAGTTTAATATAAAATTTAGTTGTATAAAAAGTTACTTGCTTTTTAAGCTTATATAAAGTTTTTCTACTTTATAGTTTTTAGCTTTTGTTTATTATACTTTTAATATATAATAGCAAAACAAATTCTTTTTTTTTTATTTACTTTAATATTAATTTTTTAAATTTATTTTAGCTAAAACTTTAAAAGCTTTTTTTTAATAATTTTATTATAAAAAAAGCTTAGTAGCTTAAAAAAATAAAAAAAAATATAGCTTTAGTACAGCTTGCTTTTTTCTATTAAAATTATACAATAAGTAAAAAGCTTTTATTTTTTTATATTTATTTATTAATAATAGAAGCTATACTAAGTATTAAGCTTATTAAAGTAGCTAAAATAGCTGCTTTTTACTAGCTACTTTAAAAACTAATTACTAAAACTAAAATTATAAAAAATTATAATTATATAAACTTTTTTAAAGATTTTAAGAAAACGCTAAAAGTATAATTATATAAGCTATATAAGCTATAAGCGCTAAAGCAATAGTAGAAGTTTAAGTAAAAAATTAAATTACTTTAAAAAAATAAAAAAAATTTAAAATTAGTATTTAGTTAGATGCAAGAGCAGAGATTAGGTAACTAAAGCTAGCGTTATTTTTATTAAGATAGGCTGGTTAGGAAACCATAGTTGAAAGTAGACTACCCTAGGCGGAAGAAATTGAACGCGTACGTTGAGGAGACTTTGAGAACTTTGAGAAACTATTAAGGTAGAAAACGCCGAGGGGCGTTTTAATAAATGTACAGCAAGCTCATATGCGTCAACACACCATTGATAGGCTCTTGTGGTACTCAGACAGTAACTTCCTGCCCAGATGCTAAACGATACCTCTATTAAGCATTCGTCTCCTGTCCCTTGTACTCTTTACTCTTCTCAATCTTTGTCCAGGGCGCAAACGCTGTCAATCATTAGCCTACTTTCTCTCTCATACGTTGAACCGAAACTTACGATTACCGCTCTTCTCTAGAACACCCTTCAACGCAGGGAAGTGCCTTCCTAGCACATCTTTCATTCCATTGTTCTGCACCCACCGCATCCCCACTTTACTATACGTCTCTTCATTCCAATCACCTGCGATGAATCTGTCGCTCTTCAAACGTCGACTAGCCATAAGGATGAACACGCGGAACGCTGTGTCGCTGAAACCAAAGCCTTTGGGCAGGGGTTCGCACAAGCAACCTACCAGTAGGTCAACCTTCTCCAAGTCACCTTCGTATAACTTCTCGAGCTTGCTGGCGAGTCCTGGATTATTTCCGGTTAAAGCGAGGAAGGAAGTAACAGCAGGCATGTGGAAGAGCCGGCGGAACTGGTTGTAGCGAGGCACACCGCGCTCACGGTCGCGCAGTATATCAATCGTCCCCAGATCGATGTGTCGACCATCGGGCGTGTGCAAGTCACGAAGGAAGTCAGGGGTATTGTTCAGTGTTACGGCACCAGGGTAGTTGATGCCGAAGCTGTAAAGGACATCGTCAAATCCCATGCCCTCTTGCGTCAATGGCTTCCTCGCATCCTTGAAGGCGATATCTTGGATTGGGTAAGTTGACTTATGAGAGCCGGTCTTCGCGTCAAAGAAGGCAACGGTATCTGGGATGAGCGGATGCATGCGATATACGCTGACAAACTCCTCGGTGAGTGCGTATGGTGCGGCATGGTGTTCTGCGCCCGAGCCCGGGATGCCGGAGATGGCTTCTGAAGTCCTGGATACGCGGCCAAGCAGCTTATACAATCTCTCGCCCAAGACACCCCACCAGTTGGCCTCCATGGAGATTTTAAGCGCCGGATGTGCTAGGATGGCGGGCGTCCATTCCACGGTATGTATCTTCGCCATCAGCGCGCAGGTGACCAGTCTCGCGGTATCGAACACCTTTTCTGACGCCCAGTCGGGGTAGTCCTTCACCAATTCGTCGCATATAGCGTTGTGCTCTAGAACGAAAAGCGTATGCAGCATCTCAAGCCCCAGCCACCAGTTAGTGGAGAACCCAGTTTGAGGTATTCCGTTCGCGTCGCGAGGTAAGAAGGTGACCAACTTCTGCTCGTCGACTTCTAGCTTTCCATTCTTTGCCTGTCCACGTAACTCTCTGGTGCGCGCTTCGGAGCTTCCGTAGATCTGGCTGCCATCCCACCAGTGGGTATTCTGATTCTTGTATGCTGGGGCAGCTTTATCGGTCTCATCGAGCGGCTCATCAGCCTGCGTCTTCTCCACTTCCATTTTCCCATCTGGCGCATTCCACTGATCGCCATCAGGTAGTGGAATACCATACTTCTCTGTCGTAGAGTTCTCGTGCGCGAACCAATCATGAACTTGAAATTGAATCCACGCTGCCGCAAGCAAGTTCAGAATTGTAGCTGGTTTGAACGTATCCCTCTTCAACAACTCTTGACTAATTAGTCTAGGATTGGGGGTCATGACATCTTCATCGCTTGGCTTAGTGGTGTACTCTCGCGGTACATTGCGGCCGAAACGCATTCCTGCACAACCCATCTTCGGTGCTGAGAGGTCGTTATATAATCCATCTGAATGCCGCGTATGTAAGTACTGATCATCAGTCATATGAGGACACCCTGGTGTGCCTTGAGCCTCTGGTGTAGGGTAGACATCGTGCAGATTTTGGTTTCGCAGTTCATACCGGAAGGCGCTAAGATTCAAGACGCTGATGTATGTCGGAAGTCTGTGCCATGGTACAAATTTGTTGATGCCTTTGTAGATGAAGATGAGGGCACGTTGGGGTAAGCCTGGTATATATGCATATGACTCGGCTCCTGACTTGGCAGAGGGAGACATGTCGGCCAGTTTCCTATATCGCGAATGGCGATGTGGTAAAAGGTTGCTTGTGTACTATCGAGTAGGGTATAGGGACCACTGTACGGAGAAAAGAAGGGGGGGGGGAGAAAATGATAGCTTGGAGATCTTCGCCTACAACAACCTTTTGCTCAACAAATATCAGCAATGAAAAGATGATGGTGTTGATGAGCCAAGACTTGGTGAGTGCAGGTTGCGGCCAGTAGGGTAGATCATCCAGTTACATGGAAGAACAAGACTATATCTGTCTTTCAATATGATCATACATCAATCTCACTCTGTTCATTTGCACCATTCAGCTCGCTGACGTTCCTACAGCTCTCGACCCCTCATGCATCGCCCCTCAGCTCACCACCATTTACCAAAAGGGATGTGTGTCCCTATCATTGCACGCTATCAAGAGCCTTTACACAGCCTTCGTTACACAGTATTCGGTGCCGTGAGGCGGCTTATCTCATCCCAGACTCAGTAGCCTATAAGTGCGAGGTGTTGGTGGCTCCTTGGCTAAGCGAGGCCCATGCGCATAGAACTGTCAGATAGGCGGGGTCACGCTGAGTGGCTGATATTTAAGGGCAGGTGGAAGGACCGCAGCTCGAGTTCCTCGGAGGGAGGCTGTGCGGCATAATAGTTGCCTAGAATCCGGGTCTGCTTCCGAGTGTATCGTCTAGTGTAGGGTCTCATGACTGAATCATTGCAACCAGAGAGCAGGACCGGACTGTTCCAAGATGGCTTTTCTTGCACCCGTAGGGTGACTTTCTGCAGTCCTTGGGACTATTCAGCGCGATCTGAATACGGAAGTATGAGAAACCATGGTCGGATAAAAGAATTTCGGTGAATTATCCAATGCTTTGGAAATTTGGAAAGCGCTCTTCATATCCAGCCGCTTCTAAGCATATTGCTGGGCCCCGTCGATGACGAGGGTGTCGAAAATGCAGAAGAGGGTGGCGTGGAGTGCGAATGTACCGGCGATTGGTTTGAGAATGCGCGCACTCGACTGCGGATATCCTCCTCTTCTAGGGAACGCTTTACAATGACAACCTGTGTCTGGAACTCTTCTTGTACTTGTGTTTTTGATGGGTAATACACTCGATCCGGGGGTTCCAGAAGACTAATGCTGTCACGAGGTAAACTCCGAATCATCTCTGCAACAGATGGTTCTGATATCGAATTGGAACCGTCGCCGTAGTAATAGTATGCCCCTCGTGGACTTTGAAATCGAGCTAGTTTGTCGAAGACGCGTGTGACCAGCGGCTGGAGCGACGGTGCGGAAGCGCATATGATCGCGGTATTGATCTCAACCTGCGACCAGAAAATGAGGTATCCGCCGTAATATCTTGCCAATTTTCCACTGTTCGCCCAAAGGATCAGACCCCACAACCGTACACCCGACGCTATCGGCACCAGTAGGCCGATTGAGAAGACCGCCATGAGAGAGATTCGCTTCATCGTATTCATACGTAGCGAAACAAGAAGCGGCATCGGCAGAACTAATATCACCAGATCCGATCCGATGCTAAAGCCTGCTTGCCAGTAAAACACGATCCGTAAGTCAAAGCAATGACCAGCTCCTCGGTCCTTGAGTATTGCAGGAGAAAAGGCGTACGATGGCTTCTTAGGACACTGAAAAGCCAGTATGAATATCATCAAAGTGCTCACAGCGGCGACAAAGGTAATCGAAATGTGTACGAGGATACGAAACATCCGGTGGGTGGCGAAGCTGAGGTAGAAGACCAGGATTGAAAGCTTGATCATCCCCATAACCGCCGAGTAACCGATATGGTAGACGTACCAACTGACAGCTGAGCCGAAAAGTAGGTTCTTCTCATAAGGTTAACGAAAGCTTGGGGCACTCAAATCGAGACGTTGACTCACCTTTGGCATGCCCTTTGGCCCACTTTGAGCTCCGGAACCAAACATGAGCTGGTAATGATTACAGGCACATAGTCCCCACGTACAGAGCTGCACGAGTAAGTGGAAATTTCACAGCAGTTTGTAATTCAGTTGTGAATTATGTAGTAAATTCAGCATCCAAACATACCAGTGCCACAAGCATGATGTAGTCATAAAGCTTGAGTCGTCCAACAATCCACACCCGGCAATAGCATCTAGAGCCATTAGCAGTGGATACATGAAGGAATAGGCAGAGACTGACCTGACCGCGACTACCATTGTAGATACACCTGTGAGTACAAATGCCGTAATCTCGATAGTTGGGCGTAAATCGTACGGGGTGACTAAAAGTTGAATTACCAAGTCAGTAATGTGCCCCATGCAGTCCGTACGCCGACGTTACATACACATCTTGACGGCACCCATGTTGAAGGAATATCTTTAGTAGAACAGTATTGAGGTAGTAAACTCGATATACAAGTGCAAGGTCGACGTATATCAGCATCTGGGGAACGGCTGATCTGCCATTCTCGCGTGGCATTACCAGGATGTAAGTCATTCCACCCCCACGTTTGCCTGCTGACGTCCATGAGAAAAGAGGAGTTCGAGGCACAGACCTCAACAATAATGATAGAGTCGTCGCATGGCCAGGTGCTGTTTCTATCAGAATTTGATCGCCCTGCCGCCAGTACTGATCGCATGCGCTACTACTGTTTATGAAGATTGCCTCCAGGTTATCCGGTCGAAGCGCAACCCATCGATGGGACACATTACTGCTAGATGGTAGTGATGTGGGCACGATACTGCATTCCTTGGAAAGCTCAACATCCAGGCCATACTGCTCCTCCATGTCAGCACATGTATGTAATAATATTATGGCCTTGATAACCTGGATGCCAATACACTTCGATGGATCCGGAGCGAGGTCTTCAAGCTTACTGAAATGAAGTTTGTACGCCTGGAGGTCCAAGAGTGCCAGCCCACACTAATCCAAGTTCATCAGTGAACAGCAGGATGGCTTGTCCATCCGTGCTTAAAACTCGGTGGGGCCCGTCTACCTCGTGTTGATGTGAGATGTGTTTTACCGGCACTAGCTCGTTGTTGGTGTGAACAGTCTATCGTTTCTGACTGGGCGAGCATGAAGCTCCCCTGAGACCTAGGAGAGGGCTTGAAGAAGACAGAAAGGCGGTGGTTCAAACGACAACCCTAGTCTCTGAATGATTCGCCGCAGCCGGCGAAGGCACGCAGGTCAGATGTCGAAGGTTGAAACAGAGCCTATCGCGTTCCACCGGCAAAATATCGAGTCTTGCTGTGTTTTGTCTCGCGAAGAGGTCACGTTCGAGCTATTACGCCTCCAAGCACTCACTACCCCATTCCTTGTTTCCTCTCCATCAACCTACTAGTATGCTATGCACATAGGAGCACTGTGCGGGGGTAAGTCCAGGAGGCTGACTCGGATTGCCACGGCTCAATTCTACGTGGTAGATGCAAAAAGCTGCGATGCGTTGCCCTGGTCTGAGCTCATCTTCATCATCTGAAGATATCTGCATAAGAAGAGGACCTCGATACCTTTAGCGCGTGTGATAATGGGGTGTTCGTACGGTGTCGGGGTCAATTGTAATGTCTGCTGCATTCGCGAGGCAGCAATGGCAAAACGCATTGACTGTTTGGCCGCGCGTCTAAAAACGTTATTCATGCCTTATTACCCTAGATGGCTTGAAACGTTTGTGGGATCTCAGTCTGCGCTCGTCAAGTACAGAGACAGGTAATAGAGATGCGTCATTGGTGGATAGAAATAGCAAGATTGGCTAGAAGACTCTTGACAGGTTGTGCCTGAGAGCTAAAACGCTTCATCAACCAGTGGGGAGATACGTCACCGGTGGCAGGGGTACACGTGATACGATTAACCGCCAAGGGCAGGCCGATGAAGCCCAATATCTTGCTTTCTCAGTCCCAGCTTGACTAGAGATCTGTCGAAAACAGTCTGTGAGTACTGTTGCGCAGATATACCGTTCATTGCGAGCTTTGGTCCCTGTGTCCGCAAACGAAGCTTCAAGTCAGCTCTTGGTTCCTTTCCAGGGTCCATCCCACCACCTACGCAACTTGGTTGAAACGCGACGCCTCGAACCCACAACCACCGCGACGACTCCTTACTACACGACGATATAAACTAGGAACGAGTTGTGCTTATAGCGCTAGTTGTATCTGTCTACTTCGACCGCCCATCATCGCATAGTGGAACCATGAGCGCCATGGATAGCACAACAATCTCTCCGCAAGTCAACCCGCCCGCAGCCGCCGCGCCCCTTATCCGCAATAGCGAGCCGGCCGCAGACGAAGGTATACTGGCCAAGGGAAAGAAGATTCTTGGCCTCGGCAAGAAGCAGGGAGGTGCTAAAGACCAACATGTTGAAAAGGCAGAAGCGACTGGACGCACCATGTCTCCAACCTCTGCGCCAACGCTGTTACCCTCGCCGCCCCTCACCATGTCACCGACGGACCGAAGAGCGTCACCTCGGGGCAGCCCTCGAATGTTACCAGTGGGCGCATCTCCCAATCGCCGCATCAATCGCTCCTCTTCGCCCGGCCTCCATTCACCGTCTTCGTCCTCGATCTTTGAGCGCAACGTACAAGAGCCCGAGCCATCGGCAGATGTTCCAGCACATATCAAAACTGAAGACTACATACCACCTGCGTTGGACGCCTCTTCGTTGGCGATTACAGACAACCACCTGAACCCCGATGAGGTGGAGATTGTAATGCACTCGGCACATCAGCCTGCCTCTGCAGCTGTCGCTGGAAGCATGGCTGATTCGTCGGTGTACTCGCCGTCTCTCCGGCATGAAGACACTTCGGCTTCCGGGCATGCTGACATGACCGAATCAGCGTCAGGCTACGGCTCACTGGACATGTCTGATCCGCGCCGTTTGAGCTTCATTTCATTCGCAGACGTGGTGCAGGCAGAACACGTCGAGCAGGACAGACAGGAGATGTTGGGCTCCAACGACGCGTTGCAATTCACAAGTCTCTCGGCAAAGGCCAATCGATCGCCCTCTCCCGTGACATCTCCTGCATCCTCGCACGGATTGAGCGCATCCCCACCCCTGAGTGGAGCTGCGTCTCCAAAGGTGGCAGATCACGGAAGCACGCGATCTCCTGGTAGCCCTACTTCTCCTACAGCTGTTGGCACGCACAGCCCTCCGTTAGGCGGAGAGCCGCCTCTTCAGATCGAGACCATGCGACAGGCGCTGCGGAAAACGCATTCTGGCGACTTGAGTGGCTTCCGATCTCAACCCTTGAGCGCTGTCAGTCTGGAAGACAACGCAGCTGACAAGCCTCCATTCAAGTAAAGGCACGTTTGATGTGGAGTCGGACAGGGACTTGTCGATTGTTGTATGCGGTGAGCGTGAATACATGGATATATGGTCCTTTGTTGGTTTCGTCTGTTTATTGGTCGACTTGATATCCATTTGGGAAACTTTTTCGAGGGGGGTTGGCTTGGAGTTTGTTTCGATTTATGGGGCGGCTGACGACGTTTCTCTCTAGCTGGTGGAGATGCAGCCTGAGGCCAAGATTGGGCGAAATGAATGGCAAGCGATTTGGTCACTTGCTGATGGCTTTTTACTACAGCACTGTATTCACCGTCCCTATTTCCGTCTAGGCTAGCCATTGGCCAGAGTCATTTGCGTATGTTCATTATTATTGCAAGAAGGAATTCAACAGTCGTATTGGATGCTGCATGGATCTATGCCAACGTGATGATGGTCCTTTTCCTTCCGTCAGCAATGCTAGCTTCGTACAAGCACCTGCAGCTCATCCACCGTCCCGCCCCTTGCAGCGAGTAGCGATCGTACATGGGCGTGGCAAAGGCCCAACAGGCCAGGCTGCCCATCGCTTGCAAGCTGCCGTCTTTCTTTCTCCCCTCCGTCTCGCTAGGACGCCCTGGTCTTCGGCCCAACTTTCCTCCATCAGCGAGAGGGTGTGGGAGAAGCTCAGCTGGCAGGGTGGCAGGCTCACTGCACCTGCAGGATAGATGAACAGTCAGGCACAAGCATCGTACAGTGGCCCAAGCGGCTCTCAGCAGCGTGAATCTTCTTCGTATGCATGCTCACACTCATGCTCTCTCCCTTATCTCTCCCAGGCCGCAAAGCAAAAGTCTAGCTAAAGACAGCAAACGACGAAAGCTCCGCCGCGGTTTAATTTACGCGATTGATAACCACCCCGCCCAGCCAGTGTTAGTTAGGCCCGCAACGCTTCTCGCTAGGGTCCCGTAGGGCCACCTCCAAACCTCAGGTACTACTGTCCGTCTAGCCCGCGCAACCAAGGCATGCGATGCGCCACAACGCACTGGACCACTGTCTCACAGCGCCATCCGTCGTCTTCTCAGACTCTCCCGTAGCGGCGGGTACCTGCTGGCACAACTAGAACATCCGCTGCTCGTCAATGACCGCACAAAGCAAACACGGGCGGATACGGCAAACTACGGTCGCCGCCCCTACTCGTAGAGTATGGACCAGACGAGACGCAATAGGAGGGAGATGAGCGCGTCCGAGGCCACGGCGTATGGGCCCGACCGGCGACGAGACGATCGCAACCTGCCCGCGACCATCAGGACCGTCACCCCCGAGCCAGAGTCAATACCTGAGGACAGCATTGCCAGCCCAAACTTGTCACCGCCGAATAGCCCCCGCTCGCACAACAGTCAGCCAGTACGCAGCGGAAACCCTCGTGCCTTTGTGGCCCGCGCTTCGAGCGAGACAGACTACAGGAATGCGCGCGAGCAAACAAGACCGCGTACCAGGACTTTGGAGGAGAGGAGTACAAGGGATAGGTCGCCGTCGTCCCTGTTTGTGACGGGTCGTCATCGCATTGGCTCCGTCGCCAGCTCGACGTCCACGTTTCAGAGCCTCGAGGAGTCCGTCGTGACGTCCATAGGCCATATCTCTACCATATCGCCTCAGTCGCAGCAGCCTCCGCCACGGACATCGAGCGCCAGCAGCCGCAGCCGCCTCATCAAACAGCCCCCACGCACCGCCTCGCCCGCTACCTCGGCCTCCAATGCCCAGCCAGAGTCTTGGGTCTCGCCTGTGCCGGCCTCAGACCTCAGGAAGCTGAAGGCGCTCATGCGCGCTACCTGTGGGAAGATGCAGGGCTTGTTGGCATTCCGGCGGGGCGAGTCGAATCCGTGGGCGCTATCCTACTGCTACATCAACGAGGAATTGGGCAGTCTGGTATACGAGCCGAAGAACGACACCTCCTATACCCGGACGCTGATACCAGACCTGCGAGGTTGCCATGTCAAGAGCGCATATGACGGTGAAGCATACACGGCGTACATCCATGTCGTGGTACACAACTCAAAGCTCGAGGTGCATCTGCGACCGCCCACACAAGAAGAGTTCGACTCCTGGTTTGCTGCGCTGCTGTGTTGGTCCCCCATACGACCCAAGGGCATCCAGAACAGAATGGCAAAACCGCAGGCTCCGGTGATGATGGAGCGGCGGTTGGCCGACAGCAGGCGGCACTCGGAAGTGTCGCTACTTAAAGAAACACCGAAAAAAGAAGCACCCATCATCAAAGTCGGGAAGATGATATACTGGGACACTGGCGTGACGTACAGCAGCAACACAGGGACGCCCAAGGCTACAGGTTCCGGTTCCCGACCTCATGCATACCGAATTCAGAGTCATGGTTCTCGCCGGTGGAGAAGAGTCTCTTGCACGCTTCGCGAGAACGGAGAGCTCAAGCTCTATGCTGACACTGATGTCACCCTAGTTTCCACTGTCCAGCTTTCCCAGCTTTCGCGATGCGCCGTTCAGCGACTAGACCCTTCTGTTTTGGATAACGAGTTCTGTATTGCCATATATCCCCAGTATACCGCCTCGTCTTCGGCTTTGTCAATGTTACGGCCCATCTTTCTATCCCTAGATTCACGAGTTTTGTATGAAGTCTGGATCGTCCTGCTGCGCGCCTTTACTGTTCCACAACTTTATGGGCCAAAGTCTAGTGATGCTTTGAACGAGGAGGGCACGTTGTCACCGTCGTTTGGGACGCAAGACATGTTTCGCATGGAGAAGTCCCTTTTTATCAGAGTCATCGAGGCAAGACTGCTTCCACCTGTCAGCCCGAAAGTCTCTGAAAATACGACGCCCATCAGGCCATCGTCATCCGCCACAACAAACCCAGGGGGATACCTTGTAGAAGTATTACTGGATGGAGAGACACGTGCCCGGACTACGGTGAAAAACGAGGGCACCAATCCGTTCTGGAGAGAAGAATTCGAATTCTTGGACCTTCCCGCACTTCACACAGCTTCGATATTCCTGAAAAGGCGACCGCCAAGTTACTCTAGAAACGATAAGAACGCGTCTGAGACTGCTTTGAGCTCCGATCCATATGGAGCAGAGGGTGGCTATGCCGGCATATCATTTGATCAAATGGTAGGGAAGACCGACATTTATCTCGACGACCTAGGTCCGAATCAAGAGATGGAGAAGTGGTGGCCACTTGTCAATATGTATGGTAATAATATTGGCGAGGCTCTCATTCGAGTCAGCAGCGAGGAGTGCGCGATACTCATGGCTCGTGATTATTATCCGTTGTCAGAGCTCCTCCATCGCTTCTCAAACAGCCTAACATTACAGATCGCGCAGATGATCCCGAACGAACTGAAGAAGCTGTCAGAGTACTTTCTGAATATCTTCCAAGTGTCGGGGGCGGCCGGAGAGTGGATCTGTGCCTTGGTCGAGGAGGAAATCGACGGGACGTTGAAGGAGTCACCAGCAAGCCGACTTCGATTCAGCAAGAGACTAGGATCGAGCGAGTCGAATGAGTCTACAATTGGCACCTTCGGCTCAGCAAGCGATCGAGAGCTCTTCGTTCGAGACATGGGCAATAATGCAAAACTAGAGGCCAACCTCCTTTTCCGCGGTAATACTCTATTGACAAAATCATTGGATCTTCACATGAAGCGACTAGGCAAGGAGTATCTGGAAGAGACACTGAGCGATAAGCTAAGGGAGATCAACGAAAAGGATCCCGAATGCGAAGTGGACCCGAACAAAGTTACTTCCCAACATGAACTGGACCGGAATTGGCGGCGATTGATTAACTGCACTGAAGAGGTCTGGCGGGCTGTTTATAATTCGGTATCGCGATGTCCCCAAGAGCTTAGGTTGATCTTCAGGCACATCCGGGCATGCGCTGACGATCGATATGGCGACTTTCTCAGGACGGTGCAGTATAGCAGTGTCTCTGGGTTCTTGTTCTTGCGATTTTTTGTTCCGGCAATCCTCAACCCAAAACTCTTTGGCTTGCTCAATGGTACGTGACAGACAGCTCCTGGAATCTGTAAATCGTTCAATTACTGACAGTAAGATGTAGACCATCCCAAGACAAAAGCTCGAAGAACCTTTACCCTCATCGCCAAGTCCTTGCAAGGTTTAGCCAACATGACTTCGTTCGGCACGAAAGAGGCCTGGATGGAACCGATGAATGCCTTCCTCACGTCACATCGCCTGGAGTTCAAGAAGTACCTTGATGACATTTGTTCAATCTCGACTACATCGTCACCCGCACCTCCGATCCCACCATCGTACAGCACGCCAATTGCTATCCTTCACCGACTTCCTCCTACATTTAAAGAAGGCTTTCCTTCGCTTCCGTACCTAATTGACCACTCACGCAACTTTGCCATGTTGGTCAACCTATGGCTAGAAAACACCCAGAAAAGTGCACAGGACATACAAGCGGGCGACGGCGATCTTTTGCGGTTCCATAACATTTGCGTGTCGCTCAACGAGCGCACAAAGGACTGCTTGAACCGAGCGGAGCCCGCAGAGCGCCCCTCCTCATCCTTGAGCGTCAAATGGGAGGAGCTGGTGGAGCAGTTGCAGGGAACAAGCTTCATTGAATCGGGACGAGGAGCAGCAACCAGGAACTATCGAGGTCCGATCAAAGAGGAAGAGTCACCAACATCCCCTGGGAATGGGGAAGATTACTCGTCGTCTTCAACAAGCACTCCCATCACCATGAAGCCACCACCCAAGACAAGGCACCAGCATACTTCCAGCATCTCAGCGTCTGCCAGTTCTCTCAAGAGTAATAGCTCTACCACTATTACATATACGAACCCTTTCGCCTCCAAGGCTTTGTCGGGTCGCTATGCACCATCCGGAAATGACTCCGTGTCCGCCTCACAGTCCGCTTCTGCTTCTGCCAGTGCTTCTGCCTCCGCAACTGAGGATACACCACCGGGATCCAGCGATGGTTTACATATGGCTCCTGTTCCTGCGTATCCGCCGACGTTGACCCAAACATGCGTTTCCACAGGCTCTTTCAACTACAGCAATCCAAATGTCCACATCAACATGTCCAACGTCGCCCATTTATCTACCACTTCCCTTGAGCGACCACCCCGAAGTGCAGGAGGGCAGAGTATGGAAGGCTCTGAGAACGGCAGTACACAGGAAGAATACACAACGGCCCTTCCGGCATTCTCTTCCAAAGAAGGAAAGGATAAAGATCGCAGAGAACGATTTAGGGGCGTGCTGCCTTTCCAGCGGAAACGTAAAGATAAGGAGAAAGACAAGAGCAAGGATAAGGATAAGGATAAGGATAAGGATAGGGACAAAGAGAAGGGCAAGGACAAGGATAGGGACAAAGATAAGGACAGGGACAAAAGCGCGGATCGAGAAGGACGTGGTACAAGTGCTTTGGGTGTATATGGCGACAATGGGAGAGGCAAGAGCTTCAGGGATAAGGAGAGGGAGAAAGGTTCTTTCAGGGACAAGGAAAGGGATAGAGGGGCTATCAGGGACCGGGAGAGGGATAAGGACGAAAGAGGGAAGGAGGAGAAAAGAGATGAAGAGTTCTGACTACATGGTTGGTTTACTGGGGAGTCACCAAAAGCTATGAGCAAGCGAGAGATTAAAAGACGGAAGAGCGCTGGTGAGTTGTTGGCTATGGGGTCGCCGTCTTGAAGTTGAGGCAAAATTTCGCTTCGCTTTGCTGCACAAAAAGGAGGCTATCTGATTTTTCTGCATGTGCCCCCTATGGGGGGCACATGAAAGTCGCGCGAGACATACAAAAGCCTCGTTCATGAGCGATGCCGCTTCTCACCACTCCCGAGCACGTACATAATTATGGGACGACGGTTTTTATATCGAGGCGGTAGCTTGCGCTTCAACGAGGACGATGTGGGACGATCTATTGTACGATTTGGATTTTGCTGTTGCGTTAGAGCGATGATAGGTTGGCATTGCATGGAGATACGACATAGGTTAACGTAGCATACATTATGATTGTTCATTCTGTTCAGTACATCATTTTTAATGTGTGTTGTAGTTTGCTTGTATGCATGACTATAGCGACTGGGCCGGCCAATTATCAGTCTAGAGCGGATAGGGTAGCTCTGCGCGTGCCCGATACCCACCTGGAGCCACGGTTCCTCTTCTCACTCTGTCACATACCACCACCCCCTGTACTGATATCTCCAGTTCTCTCCCAGTCCCACGGAACCTCAAACCAACCCCTCTGGTTTGTGAAATTGGCATAAACTCATCTAATCTTACCTGCAGCATCCACACGCCCCTGCACCGCCCCCACCGTCGCAGATCCTCTTGATGTCAGACACCGCTAAGCGGGCGCCGACCGCCCAGCGCGGCTGAGCGAACGCGAGCTTGAACGTGAACGTGGCTTGTGTTATGATTGAGACGGGGCTCGGCGGTCAGCTGAAAAGGAAGTACATAATGGACTGCTGGATGCGGTCGCGCGGTGTCAATTCCACCCGTTCGCGTCTGCGACACTTGCATGCTTCATTTTGCGACACGAGATCTTTGAGTTCATTGAGGGCAATCCTATCAGCTAAAACAGTGTCTTAACCGAGAGACTGGTCCTTCTGTATCTGTACCTTTGCCCTTTACTTGAGTACTCGGACAAAAGTTGGGCGGCGTGAGCCTAAGGGGCTGTGTAGCGACCTTATAGCTACTGCTGCAGTAAGCCCTTGCAAGGAACAAATAAGTCATCACTATTCCGCGACTTTCTGGAGACGAATTCAGCGTCGATTCCTCCATCTTCCCAGTCAAGATTTTTTTTCCCCGGGTGTATTATACACTGGAGCAAGACATCATGCCATCTACACGCTTCACCACGGCGTCACCACCACCTTCGGCCCCCACAAGCCCACAACACGACTTGGACGCGCCAGTCCTCGCAACACCAGAATATGAATTCCACCCAAGATACGAAGAGCCACTGTACACGGAGATAAACATCCCTCTTCCACACATCCCCCAAGCAAAACCCTCCAGGCCTTCAGAGGCATCGTCCTCGTCCTCGTCTGTAGCCTTAGGATTGTCGTCTCCACCAGCAAAGTCCCGAGGCCGATCACGAACCCTATCTTCTCTCTCGCCCTTCCGACGAAGAAGCTCATCGGTCTCATCGCTAGGAGGTGCGAGTGGGAGTAAAGAGACGGAGGAGTGGCCGCGGATACGCAAGGACATTGTCAAGAGCAGAGAAGTACATGCGATGATGGACCTCAAGCATCAGAACAAGCGGGGCAGGAGCGGGACGATTGATGCGCTGGCTGTTGTGCCGGCTGTGCTGGTGTTGAGCGCCGAGTTGTTTACGCCTGGGGATGGGGAGGGTGAGGGGGGGAAGCGGGGAGGTGGGCGGAAAGATAGTGGTGTGGGGCGCTGGGAGGATGGGATTAGATGAGGGCTGGGGAGTAATAGGGGAATTATAAGATGGAAAGTTTAAGATGCTGGTATATGGTCGCGAACACACTCGATGGCTACGAAGAAGGGCGCAGAGGTTATATTCTAAGCGCTGCTCGAAAGACGGTGTAGAGGGACATTGCTGCGTAGGGTAGCAGAGTGAGTCAGCTTCGCGGTGTATTTGTGATGGACCTCGTAGGAAGGATGTCGGCATATACGAGATGAGTTGGAAGTGTAATGTAGGAGAATGATAAACATGCTTAACTAATGAGGTGGTCGAATTCGTAGTTTGATTCTCCCGACTAGAAGGTCATATTTGCAAGAATGTACAAACTGTTCTAGTTCTCCTCCACGCTGATCTGTTTCATGTGCTACGAGATCGTTCTGTGAGTCTCATGCTGTGTCACGGTGTTGTTCAGCTGCGAGTTTGATCCTACCCTTTGTGTCCTCTCTTGTGGGAGAATGATATGAACGCTATGACCAAGGTAGATTGAACTCATCTCTAATAGTAAGCATTGTGACGGATAGGAGGAATGGTAGCCGCTTGAGGCGTTGTAGTCATGTCTTCGCAGGCTGAGGACAAGGCAACCGACGGGCGGCGATGAGGCTCGCGGGCAAAGGGCGCACAACGCCGCATACGAACACAACCGCATATTGTGTGTAACCTGTCAAACATTCCAACGCCGGTGAGCTATTTTCAACAAAAGGCTGCAACGGCTAGACCAATCTCAGGGTGCTTTAGATGCTTGCACGTGTGTGCCGATCTCGGCAAGCTTCCTTTGACCCATGCGGCCATTCAGAATGGCGCCATTATTACTGACGGACGGCTGCGTGTCAATGTCAAGCAAACAGCTCGTTCGCAGCAGAGGGCAAAGGCGTGGCTGCAGGAATATCGCGCAATATGGCATTCCATAGGACTCTCTCAGGCTGACTGCATGCAACCATCTCGTGCTTGGAAGCTTAAAAACAAAATTGCGCTTGGGGCGTCGGCAGAGAAAGAAAGTCTTCCGAGAATAGCGAACTGAACCCTGGGGGGGGGGGGGCAGTAGAAAACTTCGCCGTCGACGACACAGACGTTTATCCACCATGCTACCCAATTCCTGACACTCTGCTACCCCAGCGCCCCACCGGCGACTAGGCCTAATTCTTCTTTTTCCCTACCTCGCGTTTTACCACGCAAAGCCCCAGAGCTTCTGCCCAGACGCTGCTTGCCTACTCGCTCGCTGCAGCTTGATTGAACAAGGGAACCCCCACCACCGACGCCATGGTCCGCAATATCGTCGTCCTCGGTGGGAACTCTCATCCGCAGCTCACAGAGTATGGCGCGACTGGTGAATAGCCAAAATATATCTTCCGCTCACTCGGACACAGAACAATCTGCAACCACCTCGGCATACCGCCTGCAAAGGTGCTCCTTGACAAGTTCAAGGGCGGAGAGACGAGGGTCGAGATTGAAGAGAGCGTTCGAGGAAAGGATGTATTCATCATCCAGTCTGGCGGCGGTAAAGGTACGAATGCCCCATATCCCTCACTTTTTCTACACATACTACCTTCCTCGAAGAACTGCGCTAACTTTGCCTGTCGCGTGCAGTCAACGACCATTTGATGGAGTACGCCCATCCTCGTGGTCTAGTTGAGTCAAGTGCCTGACCCTCTCCCAGACTTCTCATTGCCATTTCGGCCTGCCGAACCGCCTCCGCAAAGCGCATCACCGCCGTCCTACCGCTCTTCCCTTACTCGCGACAATCAGACATCCCCTACAACAAGACTGGCGCTCCTCTCGCAAAAGTCCCTGGCCGCTCAAGGACCGGCACATACACGTTCGACTCGCGCCCGCAGACGCCGCACCCCGGACAGGCGGAGAGCGCGGGTCTGCCAAACGGCACTGCGGCTCTCCATCACCAGCTGAGTCGCATGAAACTCGACGAACGCAGTGGCGGACCCTCGAATCCTACTAGCCCCGTCAAACAGAACGGTATTAAGCGCACTGAGACGATCGACTCGAACAAGTCAGACAAGTCAGATAATGGTTCGCATGGCTCCAATGGCATAAATGGCCTCGTGAGACAGACAACTACAAAGCCTCCTGCGTTTGAGCCCCAGGTCGGTTACCGGCAATGGGTCGCTCAGGCTGGTACTCTGATTGCGGATCTCCTCACCTGCGCTGGCGCGGACCACGTCATCACAATGGATTTGCATGGTGCGTGGATTCCTACAAGACAAGGCAAAGCCAGTTGTGCTAATGTGACAGCCAGACCCTCAATACCAGGGCTTCTTCGATATCCCCGTCGATAACCTCTACGGTCGCCATCTCCTCCGTAAATACATACAATTCAACATCCCCAATTACCAGCAAGCCGTCGTTGTATCCCCAGACGCTGGCGGCGCAAAACGCGCTACCGCCATCGCTGACGCGCTCGGCATGCCCTTTGCCCTCATCCACAAAGAGCGCCGACCAACACAAATCAAAGACCGGCAAAATGCGACCATGATGCTGGTCGGCGATGTTGCGGACCGGACAACGATCCTGGTCGACGATCTGGCGGATACGTCAAACACAATCACACGTGCGGCCAAGTTGCTGAAGAAGGAGGGCGCTACCGAGGTGTTTGCGCTCATCACGCATGGAATCCTAAGTGGCGACGCCATCGATCGCATAAATGCTAGTGCGCTAGACAAGGTGGTTGTGACGAATACGGTAGATCAGACGGATCACAAGGCGAGATGCCCCAAGTTGGAGGTCCTCGAGGTTGGCAATGTATTTGCTGAAGTAGGTTCTCCCACCATGACCCGGGATTTTGACAGCGACTGACGAGTTTCAAACAGGCCATCCGACGTGTCCACCACGGCGAGAGCATCAGTGTGCTTTTCGACTACAGCTAGTACTGTCTTCCCAAGTACCTGTGGTCCAGTGTCTGATTATTTTTTCTGGATACAACCGAGTTTTTTCGGTTCTTGCATCACTTAGTACCATTTACTTGTGGAAAAAGCGAGCGAAAAAAAAAAGACTTAGAAAACATCTTTAGAGGGGTTGGGGCTGTGCCATGTAGACTTTAGGAGATTTCAGTGTCTCCTTGTGCGTAAACAGTTAATCTGGGCTTGCTGTTTACTAGTCGTGTTCATATAAACCCGCTGGGGACTGGTACTATCATGGACATGAAAATGTATTCTTCGTTGCATGCTGCATAATGCATGGGATCGGCGTTGGGATACGGCGTAACAAACCAAAAACATATTTTCGGCATTTGTGTCGTATAGTTTCATTGCTAGTAAGCTTATAGCACGGCTTCATGGGCCGTTGTTGGTCATCATTCCTGTTCAAGACGTATGATGCATGTGTATATGGTTGATTACTATGTTGATGAAAAAAAGGAAAAGGCCATGTGTGTGCAGTACATGTGGTATCTTAGAAAACGGAGGGTCCGTCACTGGGTATCTATCTCCATCGTTTCAAATCAAGCCCTGGAATACGCCTAGTAGGAAAAAAGTAAAACAACATCAGTGCGAATCTCGACTTATCTTTGTCCTCGTCCTTCTATCTCGTGCACTCCTTCCCCCTCCCGCTGTGCCGGTGCCTCCAATACTCGACGCACTTACTGGCCGACCGTTGCCACCCACTGCCGAACTACTGTGGCTCGGTGACGGACTTATTGGTCTCCTATCTAGGCTCGCTATACTCGGTTCGCGCGAGCGATTGGACGACGCGACGAGGTATGCGCGCGGGGGAGGGGAGATGGGCCGGTTGTTCATGTAGAAACCGCCCGTGCCGTCTTGTGTGATCTTCGGTGGTGAAGAAGAATTGAAGTTGTCTAGGACAAGACCTTGTTCGCAATCCATGTCGGTAAGGTCGTCGGTGGCAAGTGGTGAGAATGAAGCGGGTGCGAAATCGTGGGGGCGGATCGCTTCTTGGAGTAGCCCCGTTTCATACCGTGAGCTCGGCGGACTGTTCACAGAGGAACTTGCGTGGCCTTTGGCCGTGCTTGAGTTGCCTGTTAGAGACATGGAGGTGGTGCCTTTGCTTCCGTTGCTGTCGGTAGGTGATGGACGCTTGCCTACGATGACTCCCCTGGTACTGCTGCTCTGTTGCATCAGATGGGCTGTTTTTCGTCCGCCCGCCGTACGAGCAGAATGGTAGGTCCATGGCGGCGGATGGGTTTCGTCGAAGTCGCCCAACTCGAATGTCTTCCGGAGTAGCGTCCAGGTAAACGGTAGATTGGCGACTAATATTGCCGTCGATGACTCGCGGACATACCAATATATCCACGTCGAGCGGTATGGGTTCTTGAATGAGTAGTAGCTGTTCAGTATACTCGCCGCCACGACGAATATGCCCAAGGAGAAGATGCCGCACAGGATCAGCTTCCTCTTTAACGGTAGCAAGGAGCGAATGAGCATCTGGAGGGCAATGACAAGCATTATCAAGTCTGAGGAAATGTTGAAGACGGCCTTGAAGATGCGGTGATGCACCAGAGCATTACATTGCTTGGATCTGGTTGGGACGGCAAAGTACTCAGAGAACGGGCGACACCAGGCGGCGAAGTATAGGATCTCCATGATGACGAAGCTGAGTGCCACGTAGGCGGAGAGGAGCTTGATTGCCACGTTCTCGTTGCGAAGTGCCGTACGCGTGAGCCGGTAGTACATGATAAGTAGACATGCTTTGCACGACCAGATGACGGCGATCTGCGTCTGTTCCACGACTATTACATATTTGCTCCCGAGCCTACGTCGAGAGAGTTCATCCGCGGTAAGGGTGCTGAAATCGAAACTCGGTGGAACAAGGTTGGACTGCATTTTGAGCCACTTGTTGGACAGAACGATTAGGACGGTGTAGCATACGGTGACGAAGAATCCCATGATCCAGTCGTCGATTTGATAGCCTTTTAGCGAGCGAAATAACATTTTCCGAGAGGTACTGTATGGTCGATACTGTCAGTCGTTGCTCATAGCACTGCCAACCTCTCCGCGAGGACAGTCGAACCGGGGTGTAGAAGAGGTACTCACAGCCTCGCAGCGATCATCATGACAGCAACAGTATACCATACCCACGACTCTTGATTAAATGGCATAGCCATGGTCGAGACGTAGAGCGGGCAAAGCCGCAGTCGGTGCCAAAATGTCGCTATCCGTTAGGCCGTTTGAGGGTTTGAAGATGCGGCTGTCGAGGGCTCATGTTGTAAAATGACTCTGTGAGGGAAGCGCATCCAAATGGGCTGGATGCTGCGTGGTTCGGGGTAGGGTCAGCAGAAACGAGCGTGAGCACAGAGAAACACCGAAAGACGGTTCAGCAGAGAGAGAGAGAGAGAGAGAGGAAAAGAAAACAGAGAGGCGCGGACGACGACATGGACGAGCGACGTGGAGCCTAAGATTGCGCAGCAGATCGTCCTCCACCGCTCAGCTCGTCCAAGGCTTATCTCCATCATGCTGACGCCCGCACCAAGCCACTTCGTCGCTTTGAAAGCGCCGCGTGGGGAGGGCAGTTGTTAATCCGCATGTCAAGTTATCGGACCAATGATAAATCGCGCTCTCGGGAGACAGCCTTGCAAATGACCCGACAGCCTTTTGCGGGGTTTGCGCGCGGCTGTCGTTCCCACAATTGAGCACACTTTGGTGGAGCTGTCCTCTGATGTGCACAAGGATGGCGTGGGGTGTATCGGGATCATGCCTCCCATGATCCGATACGTTGGTACTGCAAGGCGCGAAGATAGGAGGTGATGCTTTGTTTGTTGGCCTTCCAAGACGTGAATACGAGGCTTCATGTGCAGCGTGGCCGGCGGTGAGTCGGTACGCCTCGTTGGGCATGACCGCAATTAGGCTTTGAGGGCTACAAATGGGGGTGTGACTAGGCGGAGCAATGGAAGCGACTGATAAAACCCCTGTTTTCTAACCTGTATTGCACAAGTGTCAAAAGGGCGATCAATGTTCAATCGATTCTCACTCATTGGAATGCCTAACCAAAATAATAATAATCGCATGCTTCAATTCAAAGCACATGTTCACCGCCTTCTTGTTATTATACTTTCTCGATTTCCACCCCCATATTCATCCCTACATCGCCCCACCACCAGCCTGCACCATAGCCCACCCATTCGCAAAATCTGCATTGTCATGCTGCTTGCCAAACGCTACTTTCCGTACCTGCTCCAAAATCTCCTCGTTTGAGCTCTTCCCTGGCACAAACACAAGTCCTGCATCCGCAGCCGCCTTCTCAGTCCCAATGTAGTTCCCTTGAGCGTCCTTCGCGTAGTGTTTCAAGTAATAATCGCGCGTCATCTTCCTCACAAAAACAGACTGTGTCACTTTGCC
The DNA here is from genome assembly GCF_010015615.1 of Cucurbitaria berberidis CBS 394.84. Classification (NCBI taxonomy): domain Eukaryota; kingdom Fungi; phylum Ascomycota; class Dothideomycetes; order Pleosporales; family Cucurbitariaceae; genus Cucurbitaria; species Cucurbitaria berberidis. Next base: position 5,402,330 of record NW_024468936.1, on the reverse strand, counting down.
AGGTTTGCCCCCAGGTAGGAAAATGTCTCGCTTGCGCTTTTGCTCGGTAGACATGACCATTGGAACACTGATGCTTTCTGCTGGGTCACCGATGCTAAGAGATTGCATGTTCGCTGCGACAGCCTCGTATGCGGGAGGCGGTGCGGATTGCCTATTGCAAATACAATGTTAATCATGTCAATAGATTATATGCAGGTGAGAGTCGTACCCTACGGCCTCGTAAGCTGGCGCATGCTCCTCTTCCTTCTCCGTTGACCGTGAGCCTTGTCCAGTCATGCTCGCTCTATTGGTAGATTCTGGAGTATTCGGGCCGCAACTGTTCCGCTCTTGAACTGGTAAATTCGGCTCTGGGCAACTCCACGCCGAGAGTGTTGGATTCTCAGAACACAAATTCGGGAGATGTCTCGAGTTCTTAAATATATGCTCGCTTGGGATGTTTCGAAGAAGTTCTCGTATGTCCTTGGAGCACAGAGGACAAAGAGGCGGAGCAAAACGCGGCTAAGCCATGCCCGGGAAGGATACAAGATGTCGCATGTGACCCATGATCGGGCGAGAGAAAGCCGCATATCGCAAACCTAGGCTTGAGGATGAAGCAGGCAGAATTTGCTGAAGTGCGTATTGGCAATTAGCTGATCTTAGGCTTTTGCAAGAGAAATCACTGAAACCCAAGCTATGGACCTTCTCTTCATGTTTGAACCCATCTTCTCACTATACTATCCCCCTCAACTCTCTGATCTCCACGCATACTCATTTGACGCAACGTATACATACGCTAATGAGGTGGAAGGTGGCTGCGCCTCAAGGCAATCGTGAGGAATAGGCGAATAAGTCCACCAGTGCCTTAAACTGCAGCGACCATGAGTATCAGCCTCGCAAGGCTGAACGCAACCATGGAATGCCCACGAATACGAACCACATCCACTCGCCGAAGGTTAAGTCCGATAACAAATGAGTCTTTCGGTAATGAAGAAATGTGATTTAGTTCATCAAAGATATAGAGTTCTTATCTTTGAGTTATGACACGATACATCTGTATGTAGAACATAAGTATAACAATCACCGACCAACTCTTGCGACCAGCGAATGACGTGCTTATGTTAAATTGTTTCAAAAGCCAAAGTAGTTACGGTTTGTATAGGACTAGAATAAAGTTTGAGTTTGGATAATCAATGAGCTGGCCCACACAAAAGCTTAGAGTGGGGCGAACTTTCTAGATCACGAGAATAGCTGCCTGCATCTTCTACAATAAATCCACGCCCTCGCAAACCACTCCGCGACAACGAAAAACCTCAAAACCAGCGCCGGAACTGCACCACACACACTCTAGTCACACAGTATTTGAACTTCTGTTAACTGGAATCGACTCTCGAATACCACGTCAAGTCACAAACACACTCCAACCTCGCGATCGTCCCCGCCGAACAACCACCACAGCCATGGGCTCAGTAGTTCTTCCCCACCTGCGCACAGGCTGGCACGTCGATCAAGCCATCCTCTCAGAAGAAGACCGACTCGTCCTCATCCGGTTCGGCCGCGACAGCGACCCCGACTGCATGGCGCAAGACGAAGTGCTCTACAAAATCGCCGACCGCGTCAAGAACTTCTGCGCAATCTACCTCTGCGATCTCGACGAAGTGCCGGATTTCAAAGCCATGTACGAACTGTACGATCCGTGTACGGTCATGTTCTTCTTCAGGAACAAGCACATGATGTGTGATTTTGGGACGGGTAACAATAATAAATTGAATTGGGTGCTAGAGGATAAGGGCGAGATGGTGGATATTGTCGAGACTGTCTATCGGGGCGCGAAGAAGGGACGGGGTCTTGTGGTTAGCCCGAAGGACTACAGCACGCGCTACAGATATTGAGTCGGCTGAGCGATGGCCGACGAGAAACGGCACAACGATACGACAATAGCAGATGTACTGCAACAGCATCGAGCGAGCAGCGGAGTCCTTGAGACAAAAGTACTTCTCAGGCACGGATACCCACGACTAGAGGAAGTCTGTCATGGCAGTTGGCGCATGGCGAAATTGAAGGTATGGCTATACCGCGATGGCGGTTATTCTATGGAAATGCCTGCTTATGAGGTTTCCAGAGGCGTTCGAGGATCTTATAGATTGTGAAGGAGTGGCTTCACGGTTCACGGACAGTTTAAAATGGCACAAAGCCTTTTCTGGTAGTTTGCACTTCATGGCAATATATCATGATTCATATCTCACATGTCCACGCTTTCTTTCTCTCTATCCTGCAGCCTCTCCCTCCCCACCCCTTCTCTTTCCCACAAACAACGCCTTGCCCCCCTCCAAACCACTTCCAATGTCCCTCGTCTCGGGAGCAAGCTCGGAAACACAACCACCACGTCTTCCTCTCCCTCCACCACAATCGCCAGGTAGAACCGGATTTCGAACCCTTTGAATGCCTCATTTATGAAGATATCTTGAATACTTGTGGTAGGAATGAAGCGTGTAGTTGGTCCGAGAAGATATGTAGAGGACGAGGTAGAGGTTTGGATGCCGAGGCCACGTAGGAGGGTCAGAGATTCCTCTACACCGAGGTCAGCAAGAGATGAGAAGGACCGTAGTGATGATTCATTATCATACCGGTGTAGCCTCGACGAAAAACCAGGAACAGTACGACAAACGCGCTGGGAGCTAGGTATCTCCATTGACAGCTATGCGCGAGCGCAAATAGTCGCACTTCTCTATCGGAACCTAAGATCCATAATAAGGGAGCTGTTGGCTGTTCGAGAGTGGTACGCCATTTCGTCCAGAGCGACAGCACTGTAACCAGGCCTAATAGAACTCTGACTAAAACACTGATAATATACCCTAGAATCGCGGGAATCGTTTGGGTGATCGGACGCGTCGAAACTGTGTATTGGATAGTAGAATGGGTGGGCTGTAGTGTATAGAGTGTCTGCGCAGGCGGAGAGGTAAGCCGCTGTAGGAGAGCTAACATTGTCACCGAAGGATCATTGTCAAACTCGAAAGTGTGACGGGAATGCGGGGAGGAAATTGGAGACTAAACATGACGCGCTTCAGCCTTATGGAATGGCCCAAGCTCCTTTAGATTTTAGGCGCAGCTTGACATCACTGAGGTCCCGGCCTGCAACCAACGAACCACTTTTTGACGACTCACTTCAATACCTACGGCGATAGTGTATTTTGAGCAAACATGCCGTCCCCATCACCACCCCGCGCCGAGGAGCGCGTAACGGAAACTGAAACAGAACGAAAGCCACAACCGGATCGCACACGCTCAAGATCCCGCTCCCCCCGCCGCAGTTCACCGCCACGCAAACCCAAGAACTTCTCGGGCCTAAAGTGGAAGAATGACAAGAGGGATGACCGAGACAGGGGCGATAGGCTAAGAGACGATCGAATCCGCGGATACGAGAGGCGAGACCGCGATGACAGGCGGGGCGGTGATCGCTTTGGTGGAAGAGACGACCATAGAGGAGATAGACGGAGGGACGACAGAGATGACAGGAGAAGGGACGACAAGTACCCCGATAGACGTGGCGACGACAGGCGGAGAGACGATCGTCGCGATCGCAAACCTCGCGAGTCTCGCGACTCCAAGGAGAAGAAAGCACCTGCGCCCCCAGCTGCTGTAAGCGGCGAAGCCATGATAATCGTTACTGTCAACGATCGCCTGGGAACGAAGACACAAGTACCGTGTTTGCCGAGCGACCCTGTAAAGATACTGAAGGCCATGGTAGCTGCGAAGTAAGTAAAGAGTGACTTTTAAAGACAGGCGTTTAGCTATGACGCGAGGTGAAGCAAGGCAACTTATACTGACTTTGTTGCAGGATCGGAAGACCAGTGCACGAAATCATGCTCAAACGACAGGGCGAGCGTCCTTTCCACGATCAGCTGACGCTGGCGGATTACTCGATCAGCAACGGGGTGCAGATCGATTTGGAACTGAATACTGGTGACTGAGTAGACTGGAGTTCCTGGAGCGCTGAGATGGAATGGTCGAATTGCCAAACTTGTATGGCAGGACATGGTTCGATTAGGATGGCTCTTACGCAAGTTTGAGGACGGAGCAGGTGTTCATTTCAGGCAGAGGGCAAAGGCAGGCAAGATTGGTGAAGGAAATTATGATACCCCATAGTCAGCGGATATTCCGTGGTAAAATTGAGAAAATTTGGCTTCATTTCCATCGGAGACTTGGTCTACAATGTACTTTGGGGTATCTTGAGCACGGCATATCCGAATCGACCACCATTTACTCATCGGCTTCGTCATCTCTCGTCTGACTCTTATTCGGGTCGACGCCTTTCCTCTTCAAGAACCGTGCGTTGACCACCTCAACGGACTCTTGCCTTTCGCGATTCATAAGTTGAGCATAGTTGCCCTTCGCCCGGCCAATATCGCCGCCGTCGAAATTCCTTGGGCCGCCCTTAGCAATGCCTATGTTCTGCTCACCACCTAGCTCGGCGTCAAGCGTCGAGCGTCCCTGCTCAGCGATCTTATCAAGCAACAACGCAGACAGTGTTTCGTCAATCTTGTTCCGTCGCCAGACTTCCCAGACATCGTCGATGACCCCTCCACGTCCCCACTTGCCCCTCCCTACAGCACTCTCCCCACCCTTCTTCCCTAGGCCTTTACTCTTCGGTTCCACGGCCCCTTCATCGCCAATATATACCCACTCTAGCCGATCCTCATAACCCCGCTCCCTCTCTTCTGAAGACTGCACCTCGCTTTCGTGCGGGAACACGCAGTCCCATAGCACGAGTGGTGCATCGGACGCCATCTCATATTTCGGTCTTTGGGGATTGGATTCAATATCAAGGAGCGCGGGGATGACAGAAGGCGACTCAAGGCCTTGGCCGATCAGGAAGAGGATGGCGACGATGGAGCGAACTTGGTGCCAGAGGAATGCAGAGCCATTGAGGGTGAAGGCGTACATCTTCGGCTCTCCTTGTGACGGGCAAGTAAAGGAGGGCGAACTTAGAGCGGCGTGTGAAATGTAGGAGGGTACAGATAAGTGCGAGACTTCCTCGATGTCTGCATGGAATATGCGGCGGTTAAAGTTGGTTATTTGTTTACTCGCGTCAATTTTGCAAAAGTTGCGGAAGTCATGTAATCCCACTAGCTCTTTGCAGCCCTCTTTCATCGCCTCGATGTCGAGCCAGCCTTCGCGCATAGTATGCTTGCTTTCAGTGTTGGTGTTGTAGAGGCCTGGCGAGCCGGGGACGGGAGCGAAACCGGGGTTTGTAAAGAAATACTTGTAGCGCCGCTCTTTGCAGGAGAAGCGTGCACTAAAGTTTGGTGGTGGGTTCGGACACCAGGCGTAGACGCGAATCTCGGGTGGAAGGACGCGATTCAGGAGTTGGATATAGGGCAGTTCGTCGGTGAGGTCATTGAAAGGTTGTAAAGGGGGTTGTGGCTTGTTGTCCGTTGTGTATAGGGATGATTCATCTTCCTGGTCTATTCCCTCCCTTTCTTCTGCGGATCCAGTAGGCTGCGGTCTTGGGAGAGGTTTGTAACTACGAACACGCACCCCAATAACTTGGCCGAACGCGCTTACCCCCCGATCAGTCCTCCCACACTTCGAGTATTCACAGCCTTCCCAATTGACATCGGCTCCTTCCTTATCCCAGGCTGTAAAGGTTCTTCTGTCTATCCTGTTGTATTCCGTCGTATCCCCCTGAGTCGGTATAGGATTGATCAATCTTGTTTTGACCAGTGCTTTCCATAGCTCTTCTTCGATGGTAGGTAACGGTGTTGAGTTGTTCTTATGGTGCTCGAACCCGTTGTACTTCTGTCCCAGGTATGCGAACTTCAAAGCTATAAGCCGTGTGCTGTACTTTGAGGCATCGAATGCCTTTGGAGGCGCTTTCGGCGGTTTGCGATATGCTAATGACTTGGAACCATTAGTTGGCGAGGGTATTGAAAAGCTGGCAAACGTGGCAGAGGTTGGGTCAGCAACATTGGTGGTGGCCTTCTCATTTCCTCCAATCTGCTGCTCCAACTCTTGTATCCGCGCAATCAACTGTTGCTGTGACCAGGCCTCGTACCCATTCGCCATTGTCTTTCTCCCGTATGTTTGTCGCAATTGCACGCGCCGAGGGACTCTGGAGAGTTTGTGGAAGTTGCGCCGCGTACAGAAGAGTCGGTGTAGTGAGGTTTGAAACTCTGGAAAAACGTGGGGCAGCGGGGTGAATAGCTGTTGCATCTTTGGTGGGATACTTGATGACTGTCATACATTTTCTGCGGCCTGACGTTCAGGGTCCGACGGACGGCTAGCCGCTTGAAGGAAAGTCGATATCTCCACCAGCATCTGATCTTACCAGCATCTTTCCCAATCTCCACAAGTGATTCCCAGGCTTCTGCGCTCATAGTTCATGGACTTCGAGATGTTGAACGGTAGCACGTGTTCCGCAGTCCTTGACCGCTGAGTAATGCCGCTGCTTCGCCCCCTTTTGGCAGGGATGCCGACGCCACAGCCATTCAGCTCCTGCTCTTCGAACCAACTTTCCATCTCTCTCCACATTTGAGTCTCGGGGACGTGCTGATCATGCGTTCAATCTATTGGAGTGACGCAGATATATTCGCTTTTAGTAACTTTTAGTGACTCCAACCATGGATAGATGCGTGCGATAGGCTGTGCGCAAGGTACCTATCTGGGACGATACGAGTGTTCTAGGCACCAGAGGCATACTTGAAGGCAAACAGATCTCGCTACTTGCTCCAATTTTCATACTCTCAATCATTGTGGAAACTTCGGTTCAGTACACCTTTTCACGCTTACACTCTTGCTAGCAGTATCGCCCACTCAGGCGAGAGATTTACTTGCTCTTGTTTCAGTATACGTCTTCTCCTCGTTGTTAACCTTTCGTACATTATGTCTCTCTTCAACTTCAACGCATCAGGCTCTCATCAGCCAGCTTGGCGCGACCATATCTGTGGCCTGTACTACAGTATTCCGTGCCAGGGCTACTTGCAAAAGAGATATCTTCCACAAGTAGAGCTCCAGGCACATGCTACCATCTTAGCAGCGACTTCACGAACGGCTCTCACCCAAACCTTTGTCAACCCCTCGACAGAGAAGGGTATCAAGGAGGTTCGATACACGTTTCCATTGTATGATGGCGTAAGTGTCGTTGGCTTCACATGCCACGTCGGAGATCGCACCATCGTTGGCGAAGTAAAAGAGAAGGAAAAGGCGAAGGCGGTCTTCCGGGAAGCTGTCGCAAGGGGCGAGACAGCAGGTTTGCTTGAACAGTTGCCGGATGCTGCGGATGTCTTCACCACGTCAGTTGGCAATATACCGCCAGGTGCGAGAGTTATCATCAAGATCACATACCTCGGCGAGCTTAAGCACGACATGGAAGTAGATGGTATCCGATTCACAATTCCAAACATTATTTGTCCACGATATGGAGAATACCACGGAAACCTCCAGACCAGTCCAGCTGCGGATGCTGTAGACAGCAGCATTTCGATTACCGTCGACGCAGAGATGGCAGAGGGATCGTTCATCCAAAAGATCCAATCACCAACTCATCCCATCTCGATGACCATGGGCACGACCTCCTTGGCACCGAACGCAGAACCAACGATGCTGAAGGCTTCGGCAACGCTAACACTGGGGACCGCCCAGCTAGACACAGACTTCGTTCTCCAGGTTGTTGCAAAAGACACGGGCGTCCCGAAAGCTGTACTAGAGAACCATCCTACAATTGCCAGACACCGAGCTTTGATGGCGACACTGGTTCCGAAATTTGCCTTGCCTGCGGAGAAGCCAGAAGTTGTCTTCGTTTGTGACCGGAGCGGAAGCATGGCAGGCAGCAGAATGAAGCTCGTCATTCAAGCACTCAAGGTTTTCCTCAAGTCACTTCCTGTTGGGGTCAAGTTCAATGTCTGCTCATTTGGCTCTAGCCACTCTTTCCTTTGGCCAAAGAGTGTTACGTATAGCCAGGAAACACTCGATGCAGCCACCCGGCATGCGGATACGTTCTCTGCCAACTATGGCGGAACCGAGATGTTGTACCCATTAAAAGCGACCATTGACCAGCGGTACAAGGATATGTCACTCGAGGTCGTGATGCTGACTGATGGCGAGATCTGGAATCAACAAGCTCTGTTCACATATCTCAATCAGTCCATCACCGACAGCAAAGCACCCATCCGGATCTTTACTCTTGGCATTGGCAATGGCGTTTCTCACTCGCTGATCGAGGGCGTGGCGAGAGCAGGCAATGGTTTTTCGCAAACTGTTGGTGAGGGCGAGCAGATGGATAGCAAAGTCGTGCGCATGTTGAAGGGAGCATTATCTCCGCACATCAACGACTACACACTCGAAGTGAAGTACTCAAATAGCGCGTCGTCGGACGAAGAGGATGACTTCGAGATTATCGAGCGGGTGACTGACAGTCTGAAAATCAAGCTTGATCTAGGGGAGAAAAAGGTGGAAAATATAACTGTTGGTTACCTACCCAAGGCAACGCGCATCGTCTTTACTAACTACAACCAGAAAAAGCCAATCTCGCTCTTCGACCCATCTGTAGATTTAGACAAGCAAGAGCCGTCAGCATACGACGAAACCGGCGAGGGGCGATATGCGCATCTGCCAGAGATCCCTGCTCCTAGAGTCCTCCAGGCACCACAAAATATCCCCTCACTTTTCGCCTTCAACCGAACAACAGTCTACCTCCTACTCGGTCCCGACGCCCCGAAAGCCACGCCAAAGTCAGTTGTTCTTCGTGGGACCAGCGCCCATGGTCCTCTCGAGCTTGAGATACCAATCCAGATCCTCGATGTACCTGGCGAAACGATCCACCAGCTCGCGGCCAAGAAAGCGATTTCCGAGCTGGAGCAAGGCCGTGGTTGGCTTCCCGAAGCCAAAGATGAGGCTGGAAGTCTGATCAAGACCCAACTAGAAGGCCGCTTTGATGACATGATTGAGCGCGAAGCAGTGCGATTGGGCGTGCAGTTCCAAGTCGGTGGCAAATGGTGTTCCTTCGTCGCCGTGGAGAGCAAAAAGAGGAAGGCAGAAGATGAGAAGAGAATGGAAAAATGGGATTGGCTAGAAGACGAAGCCCCAGAGCCACCCGCGGGCTTTGGGGGTGGAGTCGGCAGTGGTCACCACGGCCACAACATTCAGATTCTACCGCAGTTAGCGCAGCAGCAGCAACTACTACAACAACAACAACAACAACAACAACAGCAGCAAGCATTTAGCAGCAGTCTCTTCGGCTCATATGTGCTCGGAAGCACGAACCAGATCAAACGCCCTGCAGCATTCGCTCAAGCGCAGAGTGTAAATTCCACTCAATCTTCTGGAGGCAAGTATGCTCTCCAAGATTATCAGGCGCAGTGTATGATTCTCCAGCAACAGAACGACAGGCTTTTCATACTGAGGCAAGGAGTTGATAATAATCAACAACTCCCTCAAGCAGCATCTACCACCTCGCCTGGTATGTCGCCTGGTATGTTGTTCGGTTCTGCTCCTCAAGGCACGTCGTCCCACGCTTTCGGCGCCGCAGCGCCAGCTCCAGCTCCTGCCCCAGCTGTGCCTAGCATGCCAGCTGCGAGCGCAGCCTTTGGCATTACAAACGAGGAAGAAGATGAAGACCAAGGTTTCGGCCTCTTCGACTCGGGTACGAACGACGACTCAGTGCTCGAGAACTTCGATTTCGACACCTTCCTTGCGGCGGATGAAGAATTAGGACCTGGTAGGGATTCTCAGCGTGATATTGGCACTGTTCAAGACTTTGGATCTCCATCATTTGCATGCTATTCACCGACTTCTGACACTACATCTACGCCAACTGCGGAGACCAACCCGCCTAGTGGGGCATTTTCTGTTCCATCTGCACCCGCACCTGCACCCAAAACGTTGGAGGAATTGTTGCATTACCTCATCGATCTGCAAACTTTCGAAGGGTCCTGGGAATGGAGTGACACAGTCGTTGCATCGATTCAATCAGCGTCAGTCAACTTGGACAAATCACTCGTTGAACGTAGAATCTCCACTGGAGTCCATCAGAAGCATCTCGCTACCGCCATTGTAGTCGTCATCTTCGAAGTCAAATTGCTAGAGTTCAAGGGGAGTTGGGAGTTAGTCGTCGATAAGGCGAGGGCATGGTTGGAGGCGGAGGTGGGGGATGCGGAGAAGGTTGTCGAGAGTGTCCGTATGGTGGTTTTGTAGGGGTAGGGCTGGATGAAGTCGAGGTGGGTCAGTAGATAGATTGATAAGCGACTCTTCGCATTCAGTATCAAATGGAGTATACTTGAGCTGTTACGTCTTCAACTACTTGACACATAACAACTAGAATTAAGCTGGAGGCCCTTCAGCATGGTATACATTCACAGGCAAAGGGAGCGATAAAATCTCAGTAATCGTGATTATGTTACCGTGATTATGTTACGGAATGGTAAAGAACAGGGGTTGTTACCCAGTCCCGTTCTACTATACAAAGACTGTCGTCGGGGGGTATACAGCTAGCAAGGCGCCGTCGTCAATCGTAAATGCTTGCCAACCGTGAACGCCAAAAAGAAACAAAATTAAACGATCCAGTCTCCTATACAATGCTTTTTGAACCAGAAAATGCAAATCCACCCTACTCGGGGCTAAGGCCCTCCTCATCCGACTCATAGGTGAGGATAGCAGCCGGCCATGGATTAGTAGCTAGCTGCTGCTTCCACTCGTCGGACGCTATGAAAGCGTTGGCAGCGGCTAGGTCTTCATCGTCGATGTCGAGTGGTTCAGCGCCAGGTATGTCGTCGAAGATGGATGCCATAGACGACGTAGACGCCGCTAAGGGGGCAGGTGTGGCCGCTAGAATCGACTCGTTGCCTGCGTCTGAAAAGAGGCTTGGTGAGGGATAGGTGGCCTCTCGGAGACGACTAGGCTTAGCGGGTGTATGCTTCATTAACCTCTGGCGTTGGCGCTCGATCTCATCTACTGGCTGCTGGACCGTAGGGACGGAAGATGTATCGCTTGTGGGTCCTCCTGGCAGCGGAGCGTGCGCGGGGACAGGAGCAGGGGGCGGTGGCTGCGTCCAAAGCGGGGCTGCATCTCCATCGGAAGTCTCGCTGATCATAGTGGAGTCTTCATCGTCGGAATCGTCGGGAACGCTGAAGGAGCCCATGTCCGGATTATGGGTGTGAACAGTTTGTTTAGTCGCCTGTTGTAGAGATTCGCGATCATTGGCCCGTATCTGTGCCGCGGTGTCATGCCCCTGAAGTTCACTGAAGACATTTCCGCCTCGTTGATGAGAGACCGGAGTGTCGAACATGGGAGAGGGGTTGATTGAACGACGGGGGTGGAAGTCTTGAAGAGAGGCAGTCTGCCCATGGCTGTCATGCAGCTTTGGCGATGAATGCGCGCTGTCGCTGGCGGCATACTGCTCGTTGATGGACAGGATGTCATCATCGTCCATAGTGACTTCATGGATGGTCTTGTGTTTCTTAGCCCTGTGCTCTTCTTCCTCCGCCATCATGTCAAGGTAGACAGCCCAGCCTGGAACGACGTCCTCATCATCCAGATCGGCGAGCGGATCACCGAAGCCAGTTTCCCAGGGCTTGGAAGAGGGGAAGTGATTGAGGTCCTTGCAGAGAATGGGTGTCTCAAGGTATTTGCGCTTTTCGCGGAAAGAGCGATGATTCTTGAGCTGCGGGATGACTTCTCTTGCCCACTCTTCTGCTTTAGGCCTGTCCTTGTCTTCGACCCCCCTTAAGAGTGCTCTGAGCACCGGGTTCGTCTTTTTCTTCTTTGTTGGTGTATGGACGCGTTCGCCGACAGGTGTAGGTGGGACCGAAAGTGCTTCGGTGAGTGTATTGGGAGGTGGGAGCGGCTTTGGAGGCGTGACTGAAGGTGCTTGCGGAATTGGAACTGAAAACCCGAGCTTCGACTTGATTGCAGAGAAAGATCTACTGAAGAAGCTGGACGGCGATGCCACGGGTTGTGCCGGTGTAGTAGATTGGTTGGCATGCGTCTTTGAAGCGGACTGCTGCGGTGAAGCCTCCATGGTAACGTCCTTGAAGTGGGTTTCACCATCCCCGTGCATAGACGGCTCCACGTACGTAGATTCTTTCGCCGCGTTCTCAATCTTGTGCAGGAGAGCTATAGCGGATTCACTGCTATTTACAAAGACGGGCTGTGCCGGTGATGCCTCCTCGACGTGCATCAGTTCGTGGTCGAAGTCTGGAGGTTGGTGGTTAGCTGAGACCTGACCGGTCCGGAGCTGAGAGAGTGGAGAGAATTGTGGAGACAGATCCTGTGAGAGGTTTTGAGAGACATTGTATGATCGCGGGGAGGAATACTCCAATCGCGGAGAGAGATGTTGACGAGGAGGTGTAGAGAAATGCTGAGCGGTAGGCTGAGCAAGCAGCTGAGTGCGCAGGACGACATTCTCGTCAACAAGAGAGGCATTGGTCGTCTCAAGCTCAGTAATACGCGCTTCAAGCTGGAAAATCCTGTTGCGCAATACACCATAATCGACTTCAGAAGGACCCTTTGGTGTGCTCTGTAGGGGAGAAGAAAGTTTTGGCTCACTCTGCGAGAAGAAGAGGCCGTGCTCATCGTTATTCTCGTCTTGCGCAGGCTCCGATCGTGCGGGCTCTGGCTCTGGGGTTGCACTGGCGGGCTGCTGGCGGGCGCGCTTGCGCTTCTTGTCCGCCTGGGGTTTCAATTCAGTCTCACCGAGCGCGCGAAGTGGTGAACCAGCTCCGGCTGCTTTGGATGCCCTTGTGGTGCGCTTCGAGAAGGTCGAGGTGGCAGTCGTAGTCGTAGTTGTGGTCTTGGAAGAGGAAGCCGCGCGTGTCGTAGCGGTGACCTTGCGGACGGGCTGCGCCTGCGTATCGGATTCGGACTCGATTTGGGCTGAGGCAGCTTTGCCTCTACGGGCCTTCTTCTTGGGAGGCTCGGGAGGAGGAGAAGCAGCTGTATGCGACCCTCGCTCTAACGCAGGCTGCGCAGGCTCAGCGGAGGCTGCGATGCGACGCGTCGAGCGGCGAGTCGACATTGTCCTGCGTTGAGATGAGCAGCAGCGATGCGCGGCTGGGTGAGTGACTTACAACAAGAGCTATGGCACTTGCCGATTCAAGCAGTAATCTGTTGCGAGATGCGACGGCTTCTATAGCTCTTGCAATGGGTGTGGTGGTTGGTGCCAGTGTCGTTGAGACAAAGGGCGGGAAGTTGCGCTGGAGTTAAGAAAGTTGTGGATGAAGGTCCGGTTAGTCAGTCGTGCAAGGGTTGTTTACGAGGCTGATGGATGTTGTGGCACCCCAGTCGAAGCAGGAAGGAGCACACGGGCCATGTCTTGGCATGACGACCAAGCTACAGCTCTTGCCGGCGTGAAGGCGACCGTCGTAGTCCGCATCACGCATCATGGAAGGCCTATACTACAACGTCAAATATGGGTATGCCGTTTGTCTGCAAGGAAATCCTGGCCGTTGCTAATTCCCGTCGGCAGCTACATCGAGGGCATCGTGCGTGGGTACCGCAATGCGCTGCTCACCAGCCAGAACTACAACAACTTGACCCAGTGCGACACGATTGACGGCATGTCTGCTCACCGCGTCAGCATCTTCAGGCTCTAACGTACATCTAGATGTCAAGCTACAACTCTCGCCAGCGTACGGCGACTTTCTCTCGTCCCTGCCACCGAACCCCTCAACGTCTGCCCTTGCCGCCAAAACCACCGACAAGCTTGTGGCCGAGTTTCGCTATCTCCAGGCCAATGCTACCGGATCGCTTTCCAAGTTTATGGAATACCTCACATACGGATACATGATCGACAACGTGGCGCTGCTGATTACGGGTACGCTACACGAGAGGGACACCCGCGAGTTGCTGGAAAGATGTCACCCGCTTGGCTGGTTCGAGACAATGCCAGTCCTGTGCGTGGCAACCAACATTGAGGAGCTGTACAACTCTGTTCTGATTGAGACACCGCTTGCGCCGTACTTCAAGGGCTCGCTGAGCCACCAGGATCTGGACGAACTGAACATTGAGATCATCCGTAATACGCTCTACAAGAACTACCTCGAGGACTTTCACCAGTGGGTCAACTCTGCTCCAGATATCGCCGGTACGCCAACAGCAGATGTCATGACTGAGGTGCTGGAGTTTGAGGCGGACCGCAGGAGCATCAACATCTCGCTGAACTCTTTTGGAACCGAGCTTTCCAAGGCGGACAGAAAGAAGCTCTACCCGAGCTTCGGCAAACTGTACCCAGAGGGAACCCTGATGCTCTCGAGGGCAGACGATGTAGAAGGCGTGCGTATTGCTGTAGAGAGCGTGGCCGACTACAAGACCTTCTTTGATCAAACTGGGTTGAGTCAAGGTGGCGGTGGTGGCGTCGGAAACATGGCAGGCGGTGCGGGTGGAGAGACGAGGAGTCTGGAAGATTTATTCTATCAGAAAGAGATGGAGATCTCAAAGATTGCTTTTACGAGGCAGTTCACCCACGCCATCGTCTACGCATGGGTCAAGCTGCGCGAGCAGGTATGCGACGTGCCAACAATCACGTGTTTTCCCTTACTAACTACGCATCAGGAAATTCGAAACATCACTTGGATAGCCGAGTGCATCGCGCAGAACCAAAAGGAGCGCATCGGGAACTACATCAGTGTGTTCTGAGCTTTATAACCTGTGTAGTAATAGTATGTTTGGTCACATCATGAGCGACTTGGGTGGCGTTAGGGATGGGTTCGTATATCCAACTTCATTAGAGTGTACATCTTCGCCGTTTTGTCGTCCATGCCTTCACCTGCTCAACTGTTGCGTCATATGTGTATGTTATGGTCTGCCCTCTGACCCTGCCCGCACGTCCAGACGTGTCGTGGACGCGTGCCTTCCCCTTCACTTCCTGCGGCCTGCCAAGAACAACACTCACTTACCTTTGTCGTCGGTTCCACCCACTTCACAATCACCTCGCTGCAAGCCTCACCCCAAATTCTTCGCCATTCGAACTTTGCGCGATTCGATCTTCTACATACTAACAGGTAAGCCGATGGGACAGAGCATGTCCCGAACGGACAGCAATGGCGTCACCTCGCACCATCGCGAGGAGGGCGAGGTGAGTCCAGCATATGCCTCAGGGATGGGACATAACGGAATCTGGACTGAACCGCCAACTGCCGGCGCAAGACCAGACAACGGTCACCACATTGGTCAGTCTGTTCACGATAGCTCTGGCAGTGATTGCCGTGAACTACCAGCGCCCAGTGTCTATCCTGGAAGGGCATCTTGGAGACTGTATCGGCAGGATAGCCCCGCGACCGTAGCACCCACGCCTGCCCAAGGTGCCTTTGACTTCAACAATACGACCCAGCCCTTACCATGGGCTGAGAGGCAGCGTGATGACGATCTCCATG
Organism: Cucurbitaria berberidis CBS 394.84; assembly: GCF_010015615.1. Lineage (NCBI taxonomy): Eukaryota > Fungi > Ascomycota > Dothideomycetes > Pleosporales > Cucurbitariaceae > Cucurbitaria > Cucurbitaria berberidis. The sequence goes on along the minus strand of NW_024468936.1, from coordinate 5,386,989 downwards.
TAATGTTCCCGTTGGTTTGGTAATACAGCCGCTGAGAGCCTTTAGGTCCGCTCATTTTCCCACTGCAACGACGCTGAACTCGACGCATACCTCGCTGAACGCTCGATCTCCCAAGACTTTCTTCGGGAGATTGATCTATTTCTTCGAGGTCACCCAGAGATCGCGTCATGCGCTCAAGGTCGTAGCACCCTCCGTCAACTGAGTACGCTTCCGCCGCTTGAAGCATACAAATACTTCCTGAGAGGCTATACCCGACCAGCTAGGTAGGTTGAGATCCAAGTGCTACATGGTCGACAACTGGATATGGGGGCCAGATATGTTGTGTGGGCAACCCGCAATATATCAGTCTCTGCTGAGCGTCTTCTTGCATGCCTGATCGGCCTGCCCATGGCTACTTGGGCAGGGCTATTAATTGTGTGGCTGTCTACTGCTTTGTATTCTTGGATGCAAACTCGCATGTATTGTCAGGGAGAGAAGCTGACCGTTCACAGGTACATTGACGGTATCATCAGGACTGAGTATTTCCAGCTACCCATGGACCATCGATATTGCCCCTTGCAAAAGAAGTATGACCAAGAGCTAGTCGACTTCTTTGATGGTTTCGAGTACCGTCACGACATCATTGACCAGATTGATCAGGTGGTAAGCATGAATATTCAAAAGCTCGCTATGGGCCGGCCTGTTCCCATCGCCTTGCGAAAGCTCGTCTGTTACGCTGTCTGGGGCAACCCAGTCGATGCGTACAAATGGTTCGAATATTCATACCAGCAGGAGTACATGCCGCATCGATATCTCCCGGAACACGTTGTACTTGGACATGTTCCCAAGCCTAGAGATTACGCGGAGCCTCGACCTTCGTGCGTTGGTGGCTGGAAGAGGCACGGAGTGGTTCGGTACCGTATGGCTCGTGCTAAAGATCAGGGTGTTGGTAGGTGTCGCGAAGTTCCTGCTTGAACCATAGTAATGAAGGGAAGAGCAATCGTCCAAGAAATGCACAGCTGACACTTCTAAGATGTTTTAGACGTTCTCGTGACTGAGTACAAGACGGCGCTTATTCGCACAGGCCATCGTCGCCTTGATGTCGACAAATTATGTGCAAAGGCGAAGGACCGCCTCGAGATCGAGCGTCAGCATCCGACAGGTAGGGTCTATACTTGAGGTACCCTTGTTGAATTATAGTCGTTTACTTTCAATAGGAGTCGATATCGTTGACATGATCATGGACGATACTTTAGGTCGCCAAGGTACACATACGAATCGCCGAGCCGCACCTCGAAGCACGCAGCCTCGAGCAAACGCGAGCTACTCTGATACAAAATACTTCAAATTTAGAGGCTCGAGGCATCGAGTAATCATCCGAATGACCCCTGGATATCTGCAGGTTCAAGGCAATGAGCTAAGTCAGGCGAAGACGAATTTACAACGCCTATACGTACAAGAGCGAAATGCTCTTACTAGGGGTTCAGCTGGCATCAGTCTACCTATGATCCGGGCCAGTCGCGGCACAGCCGAGCGGCGATACGTTAACTGCCTTGTTCGATATCTTCGCGACGCTAACCGCATGAGTGCCATCCAAGCTAATCAACTTCAACGCAACTTCACTCGGGACAAGATGGTGGGGATGGGCGTGTCCAACCAAGATTACCTACTTGGAATGTACCCACGCGAGCTCAATTAGGGCAAGACTAGAAGGGTATATGACAGACGAATTGTTACGGGTGAGATTGATGCGTCTGTGGTTACGCTTGAGCGCGCGAAGCGTTGTACAAAGGCGCTCTGCTAACGCGAATGTTGAAAGATGGATGGAATATCATCGATCTTATATCGAGCGATGCTGACCCTATATTGGCTGATTTTCCTCATTGAGGGGTTGAAGCATGTATACTACGATCCAAATCAATCTGTTACCCTGGGTTTCTTTTCTTTTTGTTTCAACTCCATGCAATTGACCACTTACAATTTGAGAATAACGTAGTGATTGCGTATCACTATGCTAGTTTGAAGATTCTCGTCCGTTGAGAATATAACATATCGCTATAACTATTAGGCTAGGGCTTGCAAGAAGGGTCCACGAATCGAAGGCTGTATGACAATCGTTTGAGTTAGCTCATCGGACAATGGGCCATGAATTGGAACAAACAATAAATAAAGGATATCGATAAAAGTCCTGTCGTTGTAGCGAGTAATAAGAAGTCTGTAGTTTGAGAATGGAAAATAATGATTTATCTAGTCCTGTTTGATTTCGTAAGAATGCAATTAATATGTACGTTGCCCATGCACTAATCTCGTGTGATATGACAAAGGGAAGTTCTCTTTGTAATGAACGTTACACTGAGCTAAGATACGGGCAAGCCTTTAGATAGCTACCCTCTGTGTGAGATTGAGTTGTATCAAATTTGATCTAGAGCTCGTTGAGCACCAAACTCATACCCAGGGGGCTTGACGGGCTCTTCTTACAGCCACGCCAGGCCGGTCGCGCCAGCAGTACTCTAAGAAGTAATGAGACGCACCGGGTTTGAAGCTCTTAGAAGCTCAATAAACATCCCCATCACGGCCGATTACACAGCTTACTCCAGTGAAACACACTCGATGCCTCAAAAAAGAAAACAAGATTCACGTCACATACCCGTGCTCCACCCAGCTCCTACCCCCCGCCGCCGCAGCATGCCGCCGCTCAGCCCGGAACTTGGCCATAAAGCCCAACCTGTCCAGCCTGTGAAGTAGCTTCTCTACAAACCCCACGACACGATCACGTTTCTTGCGCTCCTCTATCGGTGGACCCGCACCCACACCGTTACCGTTACCGTCAGCGTCAACGTCGACGACTTCCAGCTTGGCCGCCGTGGAATACGCCTCCGCATCCACAGCATAGTACTCCGAGAACCTCTCCTCGCGCCTCGCTGCGTCGCGATGCACGTGTACGATGCGCCCGTTGTAATCGTACGTAGCGTCTAGGCAGGGCGCGTAGCCGGCTACGTATCCTGCGGCCTTGAGCGTGTTTGTGGATTTTGAGAAGTGAGGGGGGGAGTAGTAGGTGATTTGTAGGCTGTCACTGCTGCTGCTGCTGGCATGGATGGTCTGCGCTGGGGCGGTCTGCTTGCGGAAGGTGCGTTGGTTGGATAGGAGTGAGTCGTGGCGAGACAGCGTCTGAGTGGCACGCTTTGGCTTCGGCTTGGACTTTGCTGGTGGTCGGGGTGCATGTGACTCTGCTGCATGTGGCTCTCGCTCTGGCTCTGGCTGCTCTGCATCTAGCTTCTTCGAGTTCCGATACGTAATCTTAGGCGACGCGCTTCCATCCCAGTCGACGAACATTGTGCCCGAGGACGTTGGGCGCTCGCGTTCAGATTGATCCATTTGCCATGCGAGATGTTCATCAATCATGCCGTAGAGATCGCGGGTGAGGCCCTGTCGGCGATCGCCTGGTTGGGAAGTTCGACGGGACATGTTTGCGCGTATGCTCTGAGTGGTGGTCAATGCTGCGTATGTCTGAAGAGGAATAGATGGAAAAGGAAAAGAAAGATGTTAGGGGAGCCAGGGTAAGAACAGGGGAATGCGTAGAGTGAGTAAACAGAGTTTTGTGAAGACATTGTACGTGGAAAGCGTCTGAAGATTGTGAGTGAACGTGAAGTGTTGTAGGATCCGTCAGGTGAGAGATGGTAGACATTGTACGACGACCAACTTTATGGAGTGCTGGGTGTTACGATGATGTGGTCAATGTTCAAGAAACATAGGGCAAGCAATTTGCAGCCTGAGGCCACTTCACCTCCTAAAATCCTATAGCAATTCGATGACCCATCGCAGGGTTTGGAATTCTCTCGCCATGTACTACCAGTCAAGGTGTTCAGATCAATCTAATGCATCTCAATTAGCGAATTAAGTACATACACCTACGACTGCCACCCTCCACGTCTCGGCCGAATATAGCATGGAAACAAGCAAACCAGGTATATCACACCCAAGCACAAATTCTTGCCATCTACTTCATCCTTCCTAGCGAAAAGACGCACCATAGAGGGTATACATCGGTGGAAATGAGGCACAAAAGGGGCAGGACATTATCAAACACGAAAAGAAGTGGTATAGACCAAGCAGGCAACTCCATAAACATGAGCAGAGAAACAACGTCCGGATCCCGGGTATTAGGCACAAAGGCCATGAAGCGACGAGGGCCTGCATGTACAGCACGGCAAAGGTACATCGTCTAATGCTTGCTGGAGAGCTTGTCCTTGAGCTTGCCGAAGATGGAGCGACGCTTCTTCTTCTTCTCATCGGCAGCAGAGGCGATGCTCTGGCTTCCTGGAGTGCCCTTGGGGGACACGTCCGAGTCCTTCCTAGCGTCTTTCTTGGGAGTCTCAGGGGCGACAGGGGCAGCGCTCTTGGCCTCGGTGGTGGTGGTCTCAGTTCCCGTGGTAACAGTCGGCTTGGTTTGCTCCGTTGTGGTTGGCTCTTTGCCCGCGAATGTGACATTGGTGTTGGAGTCAATTGGCTTCGAGGACGATATTTGAGCAGGCTTGGATGCAGGGGCGTTGAGAGCATCTGGCTCGCTGGAGGACTTCAAAGGCTTGGAGTCTACAAGCGCCTCGTCTGACAAGCCTGCAGCAGATGTGCTAGTCGCTATCGTAGCAGGAGCTGGCTCGCCGGTCGCGTCGGTTGTCTTGACCTCCTTGAGCAATTCAGCCTCGACCGCCTTCTTCTCACTTACAGCCTCAGCGTTAGCGGCCGCCTCGGGGCTAACGTGAGCTTCCTTTTGGCTCTCAGCGACAACTTCGGGTACATCGCGAGCAAGGGTCTCGGTGTTTGCAACGGGGGCAACAGGGGCACCAGGAGCAGTCTCTGTGGTCGCGGCAGTAAACACAGGTGCCGGCTCGCCTGCCTCAGTTGCCTTGGGGATCTCCCTGAGCAATTCAGACTCTACTGCCTTCTTGTCTGCGACAGCGAAGGTGTTAGCGCCTGCCTCGGGGCCGACGTGGGCCTCTTTCTGGCTTTCGGAAACAATTGCTGGGATGGCGATAGCAGGGGCAGAAACACCGGTTTCATTCGATTTCGGGACCTCACTGAGCAACTCCTGCTCAAGCTGGCTCTTCTCGTGAACGGCGTGTTCATTGCTCGAAGCTTCAGGCGCAACATGGGCCTCCTTTTGACTCTCGAGTACACGAACGGGAACGTCGCCAGCGGGGGCCGAACTGTTCAAGCCAACCGTCTCCGCAGCCTTGTCCTTGACGTCAGTGACAGTGGAGTTAGCGTCCAAGCCAGTGGCCTCAGCAGCCTTGTCCTTGGCAGAGTAGATGGCTGCAGCAAACAGACCAGCACCAGCCGTTGCGCCGGCAGCCGCAGTAGTGGCGGCGGTGCCGAGGCTGGAGCTGATGTTAGAGGCATACGAGTTGTCCGCCGCAGCAGGCGCCTCGGGAACCTTCTCCTTCAGCTCTTGCTCAACTTCCTTCTTCTCTAGGACAGCTTCCGAGTTTGCAGCCGCCTCTGGAGCAAAACCGGCCTCCTTCTGACTCTCGGTCACTGTCTCAGGCACGCCACGAGGTTCCTTGGGGACTTGGCCGGCAAGGGCAGCGGTGGTGCTGGTAGGAGCTGCGGACTGGATGGCAACACCGGTATCTTGCTCGACCTTGGCATCCACGCCCATGGGCAGACTCGACTCCGGAATCAGATTGCCCAGGGCAGGAGGCAAGCCAAACATGCCGCCCTTGGCCTCCCGCTCAGCTTGAGGGGTAAAGGCAAGCGGGGGAAGTGCATCAGACTTGTCGTACGAAGCGGGGTCAGTTGTGGCGGTGTTGTTGACGGTATTCGAAGTAAAGGTGCTCGAGTCTGGCACCTTCTCGCCGGGGGCAAGGTGGATTGGGTTTCCAGCACCCGCAGTGGCTGGAATGGGCGCAACGCCAAATGTTGTCGCCTCCTCCTCCGGCTCCTTGTCGTGCTTGACTGTAGAGTGGACGGTGTTGTCGGTGAAGGTGCTGGCGTCAGGGACGGGCTCACCAGGCGCGAGCTTGATGGGGTTGCCGAGGCCTGCGGTGGCAGGAAGCGGGTTGACGTTGAAAGCTTGTGGTTCGCTGCCAGGTGTCTCGGCAGCAGGCGTCTGGGGAAAGGCGCCAGGAATCAGGGAGTCTTCCGACCGTGTCTTTTCCTCCTTGGGCACAGCTCCGGCAAGCGCAGCGGTCGAGGACTCGGGGGCAGCCGAGGACAGGGCGCTAACGGGCTCGTCGACGATGTCTTCTGGCAGGAGGACGTTGTTGATTATGCCGTGGCCATCGTCTTCCTTGCGCGCGCTCTCATTGATGCACCAGTTGCCATTGACGACGAACTGCAAGGCCAACTGTCAGCAGGGTTTGCGCAGAAGCAGCGGAGACGTACCTTGTATTGTGTGTGGGTCTTGGGCAGCTCGACCGTCTTCTTGAAGATGCTGCCGTCCTTGTCGAGCTGGACAGTCTTTCGCCAGTCATCGAAGGTGCCTGTGACGAAGACGTCGTGGGCCGAGTGTTCCCTGCGCCTGTGTGAGGTGTTGCGCAAGAGAGGTCATGGAGAGGGCCAAGAACATACCAGGTAAACGTGTATTTGCCCATATCAGCGGAAGAATATGCTTGCAGCCAGGGATTGTGGATGTGAGGTTTATGACTGAGGGTGGGTTGTTCGCAAAGAGTGGGTAGTCGGTGGAGGTGGTTGGGAAGGATCAGGAGCTACGACGGCGGGTGGAGCTAGAGCAAGCGGCAGTGCGGCGCCTCGGATAATCTTGGTGGTGAGGGCTTTGCAGCTGTCTGAAAAGTCAATCGAGGAGGGCGTGCGACAGGCGGTGTAGCAGTACAAGTGCAGAGATTCCGGACAAGTGAAGTAGCAGTAGGGAAATGCATGCAGAATTGGCGAGGCTGGCCGTCTTCCTTGCGCCTCTGCAGGTGGAGAAACCATGGACGAGCGACTGGCCTAGCGTCTGTGCTGGGAGTCGATGCACTCTTGAGTGAGCAAGCTGGAGCATGTGCAATGACGAAACTTTACATTTGTACCTGGTTCGTTCAATTGCAGCTCCCCTGTTGCATTTCTTCAGCCAAGGTGCATCGTCAGGACATGATGCCCTCTCAATTCACTGACGGCCTGCTCTGGCAAGACAGTCGATGGCAGCCCCTCCAGCTCGCAGGACCCCCTGCGTCGCGTGCTCGTGCACATGCGTCATGGCCAGTGAAAGAGTCTGTCTAGTCTGGTCTGACGGGTGGCAAGTTACACAGGTGGTAGAGGGGGCAATTCATCTGGATTGACATGTGCGCAACAGAAGCTTGTTCTGCTGTGGTCATGAATAGACGGCTCAAGTCTGGTTGATCCGAGTTTTGGCGCCTCTCCTGCATGCTGCGTCTCAACACATGGGCCATATGGTACTGTAGCTCACCGCCCATTCCAAGGTTGCACGATCCTTCAGAGGGCCGACGGACAGGTTGTGAAATTCATTCACAGACGGTCGGAGTCGAGGCGGCGCAGCGTGTGATTAGTATTAGGACGAGATGCAGACGACAGTACCCCATCTATACAAGCCAGTCGACATGGCAAGTGCCCACCGTCATAATTTCAACCTCAAGACAGACATCATCGACGGCTATCGGCAGTGCATCATGTCTTCGAGTACATGGTAACTTCTCTGAGCGTTTGCCCTTGGCGCTGCAAGCCTCGACCCATACGCAGTCCGTGAAGCGGGAGCTACCTGATAGAGGTGTATGGAGCTGTCTCTAGCATCGCATCGCATAGCATCACAGGCAAAACAATGCACTCTAGCCCACCTGATATACGTGCTTCTTGCTGGCTGATGAGACGCGTGGCGCCCAATTGCGTGAGAGCGACAGTAGGCTGCCGTCGCCCGCTCCCCAAGACTGTCTGAAGTGCATGGCCCACAGCAGCGCGCCAGAAGCAAGACGTGCATTTCTAGACGCCTTCTGGAAGACATGATACCTACCTAGTAGTAGTAGGTAATAAGCCTGGTGCCTTGCCTTGGTTTGCCTTGCCCGCCCGCATCCATCCCCCTCTTCCTGTCCCAACGCGTCATCACACTACCCAACTGCACCTTCTCACCACTACACCACACCACACTACACTACACTACACTACACTACCCTTACTCGGCGTACAATTGCACTTCTCCACCCTCCTGCGCGCACACGCTGCGTTTCAGAACCCTCTCCTCTCCTCTCCCCCCTCCCCCCCTCGCAGTACTCCCGCCATTGCTATCCCTGCACCACCACTCGCGAAAGCCAACGTCAAAGAGCTGCGCGCTTGACCCCTCACCACCCACCTCCCCAATGTCCCTCCCTCCCGATTACGCCAATGAGATCTCCTCCCTCGACCGTGAAATCCTAAAGCACAAGCCAAACGACATCCTCCAATTCTGCGCCAATTTCTTCAATCGCCGCCTCGAGTCACAGCGGACCGAGGCTCTGCTGTCGCAGCACCATTCCACCCCCCAAGGCCGTGCTGAGAACACCTTTCCCGGCAACAACCCCTTCAGCTCCTCCCCCAGCGCCGGCGGCTTCACAAAGAGCCCCATGCAGCGCCTCGAGGAAGAAGAGGAAAACGACGTCATGACCTCGCCCACTGCGTCATCCTTCGCCGCCGTCGACTTTGGCAAGTCTCGCAACACAAACAACAACGATGCCGGCGAGAGCGCCTTTGGCAATTTCCAGGGCTTTGGCGGCTCGTCCAAGAACAACATAACCCAGATGCCGCCTATTACAGGTGAGGGCCAGAACTTCCCCAGCAACTACAACACCAACAGGCGCACCTCCGTCTCCGCCGAGTCACTTAACCCCGCCACGTCTGCCAGCGAAAGCTTCAGCCCGCCATTCCACCAGAAGACACCCGATCAGCTGTCGCGCCTCAAGGTCGCCGTGTCGGGCAACTTTCTATTCTCACACCTGGACGACGACCAGTCGTCACAGGTGCTTGGTGCGCTGCACGAGAAGCCAATACCTACAAAGGGCATAAAGGTCATCCAGCAGGGCGATGTCGGAGACTACTTCTACGTCGTCGAGAAAGGCTCCTTTGACATCTACGTAAACAAGTCGGGCAAGCTCGAGGCCGGCCCCGATGGCCATGGTGACAAGGTGGGCACGGTGGGCCCTGGTGGTTCTTTCGGCGAGCTGGCGCTCATGTACAACGCGCCTCGTGCCGCCACGGTTACCTCGACCGACTCATCTACACTGTGGGCCCTGGACCGCATCACCTTCCGTCGCATTCTCATGGACAGTGCCTTCCAGCGACGGCGCATGTACGAAGGCTTCTTGGAAGAGGTGCCTCTTCTGTCTTCCCTAACGCCTTATGAGCGTTCCAAGATCGCAGACGCGCTTGAAACAAAGAAATACCCTCCCGGCACCACCATCATCCAGGAGGGCGATGTCGGTGAGTCGTTTTTCCTGCTCGAGTCGGGAGAAGCGCAGGTCTTCAAGCGCGGAATAGACAATGCAGTCAATCAGTATAAAAAGGGCGATTACTTTGGCGAACTCGCGCTACTCAACGACGCGCCTCGTGCAGCTTCTGTCATTAGCAGGACTGAAGTCAAGGTGGCAACACTTGGCAAGAATGGTTTCCAGCGACTGCTGGGGCCCGTGGAAGGCATCATGAGACGGAACGACCCGAGCAAGGCTGGATTCGCAGGAGAACATGTAGATCCACTCTCAAAGGCCGCGTAAGCATCCATCACCATGGGCCGATATAGAACGGGGGAAAATAGGTGTGCTTATGCTGGAGTTGGATGAAGGGTTGTGCAAGGAGCAAGGACCTCCTTTGATTACGATTATAAGTGCGGCTCGGGACGATTTTGATCTCACTTTCCTGGCGTTTTCTTTTTTCGCATGTATTCCTACTCCTCTTCCTACTGTCACTAAACATCGCTCACCAAGTTGGAGGGAGAGATGGTTTGATTCTGGGGCGAGGAACGAGCTTTGTGGGCTGCTTCATACCTATACTCTACTTTGCGTATGACATTCAAGATTAGATCTACAATGCGCGTGAATGGCTTCTTAATGCTGCTGGTGAAGTTGGTCGCGCATGACATAATGCTCTCAGGTCCGTGCACGGCGCGAAGGGGCGGCCCTCCTTCCTACACAACATGCGTCACTGTTTACACACATCTTCATAAAACTTCGCAATGCAAGGGTTGTTGATCTCAGCATTTTTCGCATCTTCACGATGAAATGGGATCAAGTAGCCTGTTAATTTACCTTACACAATTCACTAGTTAACGTCTTCACTAATGACTGTCCAGGCTCCAGGGTGTCTGGTCGCTAATCATCTAGACTATACCATCGGCAATCATCCTTTCTGCACAAAGTATTCTAGTGATACCTCTTCCGAAGCTGGTGATCCTCCATGGCTACCCTCGAGGCAGACTTCAGCTTCAAAGGCTTTCATGACTGGAACACAACTGGAGATAACGGCCATTGAGAACCTAGACGGCCATTCGTGCGACCCGCCCTACGGTCCTTCAGATCAATCAAAGTACTCGTAAACGACTCCAGATCTCAGCCTTGGCAAGCCATTCGCAATACTTACAAGGCTCCGCCACATCTCTACCGGCGACCCCTTGTGGCTTATACCGTCTAGTCGCCATACTGCTTTCTTTTACAAAATCCCAATTGGACGGATTACGGTAGACGCGCCTAAGAGTAGCGCAGTGTGCGGCATCAGTTGTGATCAGGACGTTCAATGACGTCTGTTGCGGAGATCGGTCCATCTTGAGTTGGCCATCTCAGCTGACCGCAGGGCATTGCTGTGTTTGAAGCCGTCTCAAGAAACTCGAAACAGCCAATAGTTGGGAACTCTTGTTGAACCCTACCCGCATGCCCTGCGGCTTATGTGCAGCGACAGAAGGTGGCGGACGCTAGGACCAAACCGGGCAAATGGGCTTATGGAAGTAGGAACACTTTGGCTTGGCTCAACACCCAGATGCTTGCTTTCTCAGCTTGTACACTGTCTAGGGAGACCCCGCGAAAAAAAATTACGGGACCCCCAAAAGATCGCCAATGGGCCCAGCATATCAACCACACATCACCATTTGGTGCCCTCACTACGGTAAGTCTACATGTGAGATCGATGGCATCATCACTGTAATAGAGACGACAGCCATTTGCACCAGCCTCTCGGCGCGCCCATTTCTCGTCGATCAATATGACTTTGCCCACGCGGGCGTTGTCGCCGCACCAACGGTGAATGCATGCACCAGCCACACAAGGCAGTAAGGCAACCGCTACTAAGCTTCCCCGATACGAATATCATGATCTAGCCCAGTGGCATATCGGCGCGTCTATCAGCTTTGACAGCGTTCGACAAGATAGGCGACAGTTGTCCGGCGCGGAGCTCCGTTCATTACAATCATTTACTGCGCCGGGGCAGAATCTACTAGTACCGGTGTGTCCGACCAAGATTCACACCTAGATACAACTACGGTCTTTTGTGCTTCTTGCTGCGCTTTTTATCCTTACCACTGACCTACTTCGGTTTGGACAAGGTCATAGAACGTGGTCGTCAGTTCTAATCGTGCATACTTTTCGCCGATTACCACACGAGCAGTCCAGCCACGGTTGACATCGATCACTTCTCCCCCGTTGTGGCTTGTGGTTTGTAGGTCCGATGGGGACTAACACCATGTCCAGGTTACCCCATACAGTACCTGAGTCTTACGTTAGCGTGTCACGACTCACTCTTCATATATCCACCGCGAACACTCTTTTTCAGCCCACGAAAGCTGCAAGCAGCACCAGGCGCATCTTTTCCTTTCTGTTGACCTGTTTCTGGATCCATCTCAACCTTCGACTATTCTTGCCGGTCAAAATGGCGTCGCCGAGCGACCCGAAGCCCTCCAAAAAACGGATTGGAAGGAAACGTTTACCACCTCTCGCACAAGGGCCTGCCATTCAGTTTGTCGTTGCGACTCATCCCGATGAATTCAGGGCAGGGGAGACTATGAGGAATGTACGGTCACACGTTATGTACAAACATCGAGAGCAGCGTGGATCATCACCCTCAGATAGAACAAAGAGTAGAGAGGGGAGCAGTGCACCGACGACAATGCAGACTCCGAGCCTGATGACGACCAGTTCGGACGGCGTGTTAGAGGACAACAACTTCCTCGCACCCACGCCAATACGACACCATAGTACCATATGGGATAGGGATTTCTACAGGTACAGCATACAGTCGCCTTCAGCAGACCCTACACGGTCACTTGCCGCCCGTATCATATCTGCAATAACGGCGGAACCGGCTCGAAGCGCACCTCCAGTGTTCGAAGAGGCCTGCGAGTATCCTTTCCCCGCGAACACGATGCTGAGGCACGAATCGTTGGAAAAGCTACGGCAGGAGTATATCAATAGCACAGAGTTTTTCTGTCATGGTCAGTGGCTAGCTCTAACCGGTTGAGGAGCTGCTAATTTGCTAGACACATCATGGATGCAACGTATCTGCAATAACCGCCTGTCCTTCCTCAGCCATGTCAGCGTAACATGTGTCTATCAAGATCTTGCAGAGGGCCTCCTACAAGACAGCGCCCTTACTGTATACGCCAAGGTAAATTTCCAAAGCTGAAAATTGTTGAGAATATTACTAAAACAGTCTTAGACCAAAGTTCTTCGAGCCATCACAGACCGCCTAGATTTAGATGATACCACTATCGTGAGTATATTGCACCTCCTTGTTAGTGAGATTGGCGGTTTCGACGAAGACGTTTTCGATGTCCACATGCAGGGAGTTATGCGCATTATTCATCAGCGTGGTGGCGTAAGCCAAGTAGCGTCGCCACAATTCATGATTCTGTAAGTCTACGCGCGTGGCTTTGGCTTTTGACTCCGACTCCGATTGTGATCGCATAATCACGCCGCAAGAAGGGAGATATATTCTAATATCAGTTAGGGTAATGCTTACTTTCGCCATCCTACGCGGTCAAGCTGAGCCTTTAGTCTTGGAAGATTACATGCCGCGACAATCTTCTCCTACGCTGTCGAGCAATGTTTGCCCAGTTTCGCCACTTTACGCACCACATGGAGATATATCTCGTATATACGGCGCCTGCTCTATTGGCACACTCGAAATCGTACGTGACATGCAAGCGTGCACGGCTTTATTTTTAGCACACTGGAGTCATGCAGGCGACACACCACCAGCATCCGATCCGCATCTGGCCACTTGCGATGCTCAACTACAGCAGATTTACGCCAATCTCTTACGCCGCCCTTCATCCGAGAACGAACCTACGCCCGACTGGATGTACGAGAGTTGCCGCCTCGCTGCCCTCATCTATTGTCGATCGATTGTCCATGGCGTAACGCTTGCAGAATCAGCAAATATCATGCATGCACGGAGCCGCGACCCCAACCCGGAATCAACGACGCAAATTTCTGCCCTACATGAAGCGCTGGCACGGACAGACACGAGAGGCTGCTGGGGCAACGACATGCGCGGCGTCTTTCTGTGGGTATGCTTAGTTGGTGGCGCGGCTTCATGGTCAGCAGCCCGGTTTGCTTCTGGTGTCGAAGGTGAAGAGACCTCGCCCGCTTCAGCATGGGCGAGGAAGTGCTTCGCGCTATATGCGATTCGGGCGTCGGTTTTGGTGTCATTTGAACAGGCTGATGACACAATACAGGCGTTACGGACCATGCTACAGATTCGCTATTGCATATTGATCAACATCGGATCGCAGACAGTGAGTCAGTGAGTCAGTGAGTCAGTGAGTCAGTGAGGTGGGCTCACTTTTGCCACTTATTTTATTCTCTTCGAAGCTTCTTTTACTGTACTTCATTTCCCACTCTGATTTAGGGTTTCTTTGCTCTTCCCCCACTGGAGGCTGTTTCTGTCATTTCTCTATGGTCATATCCTTATAAGGAAATTTTCTCTTTATTTTTCGATTTCGTACGGATCGTCAGCGGCGTTTCCTTTTACTGGACTAGCATATAGATGCATAAGAGGGGGTTCTGGGTATGCATATCACGTTCGTTTACTTTTCATGATGTTGTACTGTAACAAGCCTTCATTTCAAGTCTGTCGTAGTATCGAATTACGCTTCATGCGGGTCATGAAGTATCACACAGCTAGTCGTCTTACATCTATCTCGCGTTGTTTAAACCCATAGAGCTTTTAGTATCTTGCCATTCTTAGCATTATATCTGTGTACTATTATCCACTTTCACGCACAATAGCCATATTCCAATAAATTATACATACATCGAGCACCAAGCTATTCAACAGTACCCACACCCACCCATAACTAATCGAGCCCCACACGCCCTGACAATGCCTGCTTACTCATGCCCACTAATCACCTCTCTAAACACTGGCCCCCATGCTTACACACGTGGTGAACAAAATGCCCGAGCAAGTCAAAGCCGTGCCGTAGTAAGCCGGTAATAAACCACGCCAATTACATGGTGCTTCCTACAAATCTTGTGCATCGCAGCACTGTCACGTCACCATGAAAATCTGACTCTTAGTATCGCAGTCAGGATGAAATATGAAGAAAAAAGTCCCCAAACTCTGTGCCTGGATGAAGTCCCTAGCGCGCGATTTGTAACACTGTATGCTCCCACCCTGCCCTGCTTTGAAATGTTCTATCGAGATGCTATCTTACCAAGCAGACCATGCAGGGCAAGGCACACACGCACGTGTGGTATCGTGAGCGGTGGGCGGGTACAACGTTCTAGCTCTCTTTGGGCCGCCTGCCGCTATAGGGCTGACTGGGAACAGGATCCTTCGGCTTAACCGAACTGCATGCACCCATGGCGGGGCTTGGCTGGGTGGCTTTGCTTTTGTTCACAGCCCGACTCGCTACCGCTTAAAATGAATGTTGGTTGATATGGAACTCATCGTTATAGAGGGGGTGGTGAAGTATTGAGAGTTTTCTGGACGGGACTGTGTAGTGTGGATCTTGTTTAGCATGTATCTGCAGCCCCTGAATGCTGATTTAGTGAGGAAAGGGAAGAAGGAGAAGAGAAAGAGGAGGCAGTGGCGTAGAGTAACTGTAGATTCTAATATTCGCATTTGGTTGTAACCTACCGTCTAACTGCGTGCGTATAGAAAAAACATCCACAAGCCCCGCGCGCCCCCAAAAGATATAATCGATTGAACTATACCGCGAGATCCAAGGAGAAGCGGCTAGTCAGCTGCTCAGCCCTACAGCCCTACAACATCTCTAGCCATCCCAAGACCCCGGGTAAAAGAAAGGCGCTGCCACCCACCGTGCTACAAGTAGCGGTATCTCCGCCCCATGCTAGTGTCACCTTCAAGTGTCTGCTTACTCTGCAGCCCACTCGCATCCTAGCCCTGGAAGCTGTAGGTCAGGTACATGGGGGCTGTGAGGGAGAGATGACAGAGAGTAAGGCTGATTGGTAGGGAGGGTGGAATGCGTGATGATTGGACGGCTATTAGTGCTGGAAGGGGGGAAACGGGAGGTACATTGCAAAATACAGTAATATGCATTGCAATGTAGAGTGGTTTCATAGCTCTAGCTAGGGAAATAAGACTTTTACTTGAAAAATAATCAATCATCCGACCATCGCTGTGCCTATACAGCTAGCAAAGATCAGGTAACGCCAAGGCTATGCATATGCTACTCCCAACCTCCAACTCCCTCCTAGTGTGGCCATTACCTTCCCACAGCCTACTTACGCGCAAAGACTCCATGCTCTGTGCTTAAAGTGCATCCCAACCCTCCTCGAACATTAGCTTCTTTTCTGCCTTATCGTCACGTCCTAGGTAGAGTGGCCTGACGACCTGTAACGCGCCCGTGCCTAGCTTCATCGACTGGCCCATGATGATGCATTCCGATACACCGTCAATGGTATCTGTTTTGCCTATAAGAGAAATAAAAGGTCAGTGTTTGTCTCAAAGCAGTTCGCACGCGGAAATCTTACCTCTCGCAGCCGCCTCAAATAAATGATCAGGCGTCTTCTCAAAACTAGCCAACTGCAAGACGGAATCGCGCGTCTTTTGTAGACCGAAGCGGGTGATGCCGTAGACATCTCCCTTGAACGTCATCACGTCCGCAAGAAGCTGCATGTGTCGCGGATCAATGTCCATGTTTCCCATGACATCCCCGATTTCGCGGACGATAGTAGCCCTTGCGGCTTCGATACCAAGGACAGTACGAACCTCCATGACATGATTGGATTTAGTCTTGTAGGGTTCAATACCGGGAGTGGTCATGCAGTCTTTGAAGCCGTAGCCTTCGACTAGCAACTGGCATTCGTACTCTCCCTTCGCATTCGGACTGCTTTCCTTCTTGATGATAGCGCGGGTGCAGTCGGCGTACCCCTTGATTACCACATCCGGAATAAGCGCTTTGACTTGCTGCACACGCTCGAAGAACTCCTTATGATTCCTCGTCGTCTTGACAGGGCGTTTCTTGGCGGAGTTCGGATCGGGAACTTCGACACGGATCATTGACGATGTGATGCGGACATTGGCGCCTGCTTTGCCCCATTTGAGGGGCTTGTGCTTGTTGATTGCATGGATGATTTCGTGCGGCTGCACGTCGACGAAGAGGTTGTTAACCGTGTCCCAGTCGACGCGCATAGAGATGTAGGCGCCATGGGGGTGCCAGACATCTTCCACGTATGAGATGATGTCGCGGAGGTATGTCTTCTCGATGCGTGCTTTGACCATTCGGGCCGAGGCTTCGGAGACCTTGTTAGAGAGCTCGCAAGTGATGACGGGCGTCGATATAGTCGAGGACGCGTTGATAATTTCCTTGATACGAGGTACACCCTGTGTGATGGACATGCCAGCAACACCAGCAAAATGGAAAGTCTTGAGCGTCATCTGCGTTCCGGGCTCACCGATGGACTGGGCCCCAATGGCACCCACGGCGTGTCCCGGCTGCACTCGTGACCGGTGGTATTTGGTTAAACAGAGGTCGATGAATGTATCCAGTGCGCTCTGAGAGAGTTTAGCGATTCCGTCAGCAAGGCTGTACTTTTCTGCATCTTCTGGCAACTGGTCCTTGTTATTGGGTTTTGAGACACCCAGGTAGATGAGTGTTGTCTCGAGCTTCTGGGCTTTCTTGAAGATGTAGTCTTGCACCGTGTCAAGGAAGTCTCGCATTGACTCCTTCTGGTCGATCCCGTCGTCACTGTTGTCGCGATAAGCAAGCTTCGTGACTCCGTCAAGTTTGTATCGCGGGTACTTGTTGCGCTCGGTGTTTAATTTGGCCTCGGTGTGTTTGCGGACTTCTTCCGGACTGAGACTTGACTCGGTATTATCCCAAGTTGAAGTCACGGCGTGCGAGAATGTGCGGTCAAAGTGCACAGGTTTTGCTTTGCCCTCCATGTCCACCGGGTCTAAGTTGTCATCGCCGTACTGAAACTGGACAACGGTTCCTGACGAGTTCCGCACAGTGTCGTCGTATTGTGCGGAAAGATCCTCCAAAGACTTCATCAATCGTCTACTCATATAACCAGTTTCAGCAGTCTTGACAGCTGTGTCGACTAGACCTTCACGACCACTCATGGCGTGAAAAATGAACTCTGTGGGGGTGAGACCGGAGAAGAAGCTGTTACTGACGAATCCCTTTGAAGCTGGCTGACGCGCAGCTTTCGGGAAATGAGGCAGCGTCCGATGATGGAAGCCATCTGCAACACGTGCGCCACCAATCATCTGCTGTCCAACGGATGCAACCATCTGCGACACGTTGATATTCGAACCCTTTGAACCGCACTTAGCCATTAGCAAGGGTGAGTTCCATCTGCTGAGCTCTTCGAAACAGATATCACCGGCCGCCTGACGAACACCAGACAGAATACCACCGATTCTGTTCTCCATGGTCTGCTCTTCGTCGCAACCCGAGTCTCGCTGCAGCTTTCCTTCCTTGTAGTCCTTGATCAGTTTGTCGCACTTTGCGTACGCTTCCTCTACCAAGTCCTGCTTTTTCTTGTTGAGCTTGTCACCAGGAGTGACATCACTGATACCGAGGGAGAATCCATTATTAGTGAGCCAGCGTGCGGAAAGCCGCGATAGCCTGTTCATGCCTTGGACCGCATGATCGGGGCCGAAATCTCGCATCATGACGTAGAAAATGGAGTCCTTTTTACCATCACCAACCGTCGATTTGTCCATGACGCCGCACATGACCTCAGAGTTTCGAATGACTAGGTAGGCATCATTCTCGTTCAGATCAGGGGCTTGACCGGGAGTGTTCTTGAACTGCTTCCCGGCAGCTTCGAGGTTGACAAGCACTCTGGACTTCTTGTTCGGTCTCATCAGAAGATTGAAGACCTGCTTCCCCGTCCAGAGCGCTTCCGGCTTCCACACAACTGGTGGTGGTATGTCGATGGGCAGCGTCTCGCCTGTGTCGGGATCGTATGCTCCGTCACCGTTGAACATGTAGTTTACGATCTGGCAGAAACTGCGCCGGTCAAAGAAGTTGTTCTTGTTGCTAAGAAGATATGCGGCAGTAATGAAATCTTGGATGGCAGCGATGATGGGGGTTCCGTTCTTCGGGGTGGCTAGGTTGTACTTTACGCCCATGAGTTCGGTGGCCTCGGTACGTGCTTCTTCGGTCTGTGGAACGTGCAAATTCATCTCGTCGCCATCAAAATCGGCATTGTAAGGGTTGCACACACACTCGTTCAATCGAAATGTTCTCCAGGGGCGAATCTTGGCTCGATGGCTGAGGATACTGAGCTTGTGTAGGGATGGCTGTCGATTGAACAGGACGATATCGCCATCTTCGATGTGGCGTTCGACAATATCACCAACCTTTAGCATCTTTGCGGGCTTTTCCAGTCGTTCGCCGCGCCTATCATGGCGCGAAAGAGCGATAAGCGATATCTTTCCCCGATCCTTGTTTGGGCCATCGTCGGTTAGGATATAGTTTGCCCCAGGGTACTTGTTAGCACCATTTCGGATGAGCTTCCTCAGCTTCTCGATGTTGTATCTCGTTGCTTTTTCTGGGTATGTAAGGGTCTTGGCTATTCGCTCTGGCACGGCTACTTCGTCAATGCTCAAGTTTGGATCTGGACCGATGACAGTTCGCCCGGAGAAATCGACACGCTTGCCAGACAGATTCTGACGGAAACGACCGCCCTTGCCTTTCAGCCTCTGAGAAAAACCGCGCATAGTCTTTTGGAGACCCTGCTGCTTAAGACCGGGCGCGTCGCTGTTGATGTACATGGCAATCTGCAGCTGCAAAAAGTCCCATTGCTCCATCAGAATCTGAAGGGGAAAGCCACGGGCCAGGCCAGCGCGAATAATGCTGCTAATTTGGCAAATGTCTCCGATCTTGTTCGTCACGTCGTCCTCGGTCGCTCCGCCTTCTTGCATGACTGACGGTCGCAGCGCCACAGGCGGTACCGGCATATACTCCCAAATCAGCATCTCCGGCCGCGCATCCTCTGGTATCATGGCTAGCAACTCGCAGTCTTCTGGGGATATCTTCTTGAAAAGGTTCAGCGCCCTTAGAGGGTGCATGTCGTCAACTGCCTTCTTCAAGTGCTTGTCCAAGTCTGGATTGGCAGCTTTTGCAGTCTCGAACGACTGGTCGAACTCGACCTTGCCCGCTGGCGGCTTCTTGGTCTTGGCAGTAGAGCGGTTGAAGGCATCGTATCGATTGTGGATGATCTTGAGTGGATGGCCGGGCACTTTCCGCACTGTGCCCTGGAGGGCGTTGCAGTAAGGGCACAGTTTCTTCTTGCGACAATCTTCAACAATCTTCTTGGAGACGGCACTCCGTCGCAGCGTGTCCATGTCTGGGCGGCGCATACTCCGCAGATACCTGCGTCGCTCCACCTCGTCCAGCAGCACGCGCGAGCAGTCCTTGCATATGCAGTTCAGCACCTCAATAATGTGCTTCAAGTATCCCACATGGAATGCAGGCAGGGCCAGCTTGATGTGTCCAAAGTGACCATTGCACTTGTCCAGGCCTTCGCCGCAGGTTCCACATGCTCCCTTCTTGCTCGATATGCCCATGTGGATGTCCATGGGCCCGTTTGCGGTGAGGCTGCGCGTGTTGTCGGCGGCGGGGGCGAGGTCGTAGACATTGCGGTCGGAGACTTCGAGGACGGCCTGGTTGACGATGTCTTGGTTGGAGCTGCAGAGGGTTACTATCTATGCTTTGAGCTTCAGCACCACAGAGTTGGCCTACTATATGCCGAACTGGATATGCTTGATGCGCGCGGGGATGCGGTCCACGACCTGCTGCTTGGCCGAGGTGCGCGGTGCCTCCATTTTGGCAGCGTCTTCTGGAATTATCCTTGGTTTGAGTTGAATGCGTGCTACCGGCGGTCGTATTCACGGTATGTTCTCATGGTCGTTGCGGCGAGAGTCATGAGCGAGGGCGTAGTGCAGTCAGTTGGTGGTGACTTTCCTCAGTCGCGCCTCTGAAGATTTTGGGTGGGGGACATTCCCGCCGCTACGCCGGGTAATGCGGCGCTAATGCAGGCTGATAAGCTGATAGTACCCTGAGGGAAGGCGCGCAACCACCCCCGCTACCAACAGGCAGCTGCGACCACGCCCACGAGCATCACCTCTCCTTCACTGCCCTCCCTGCCCCGTCCATAGTGGGACGAGCTATTTGTTGCTGCTCGTACCTAACCTCCCTTATATTCATCACTACCCCCTTCTTGCAGCTACCTCCTCTCCTCTCTCTCGTCTCCTCTCCTCATCCATAGTACCACTAGCTCCGCCCCACTTGCTGCTTGCTGGCGACCCCTACTGTCTCAACCTCGCTACAACTCTTGAACGACGACTACCACCACGTCTGCCTTGCTCACGTCTGGGGGTTGCAGCGACTCCAGCTCGACGCCATGACCGACAGTGAGGCGTCTCCTCGATCCGACATGTCGCAGTCAAGTACTGATTCCCTAGTCTTCCACATCGTCCTCCAGGACGTCAACCAGTACGACACGTACGAGTCACGCGAGTTTGACCTGCCCTTGAACGCAACCTTCCCTATCGGCCGCGCATCCAAGAATGCTACCAAGAGGGAGCTGATGCCCGCTCCTCACAACGCCTTCATCGACAGCCCCGTCATCTCCCGCGAGCACGCCCTTCTCTCCGCCCACGCCAGCAGCGGAACCCCGCACGTCTACATCACCGACCAAGGCTCCATGCACGGCACCATGGTGAACGGCTACGCACTGGTCCCGAATACCCCAAAGCAGCTCGTACCTGGTGATGTACTGCAGTTCGGAATCGATGTCAACCGTAACGAGGGTACGTCTCTCCGTAGGGTTCCCCCATCTTTGACCAAAATCGTTTGAAGCTGACTTCTACCTCCCTGCAGAGTACTTCGTCGCCCGCAAATACACGTTCGAGTCTCGCCTGTCACGCCCCTTTTCTATGGGATTCACGGTCCCGGACGCCGAAAGCGAAGACGAGGAGCTTGACCTTCATGGGCGCCGAGGCAGTCAGCTCCACCCGCTCATGATAGACGATTCCGACGCCGCCTCGGAACAGTCTGACGACGACCAAGCGGACACCACCATGATGCTAGAGGTCGTCACCCACCACGAAGAACCTGCCGCGGCTACCGAAGCGTTCTGCGTCTACGAGGAACACCCGGAATCGGCCATGCGTGCAAATGTCATCGAAGAGACCTACTCCGACGACGAGGATGGCCTTGTAGTATACGAAAGCCAGAGCGAAGACGAGGAACCTCGCGAAGGTGACTTCGATAGCGAAGCGGCCAGCGTTGGCAGCTCGGAGCCTGAGTATAATTCATCCGAGCGCGAAGTGCAGGACTCGGAAGACGAAGAGCCCGTCGATGATGCCAGTTCCTACAAGGAATTATCAATGACACTCCCGCCAACTGTTCAGCCTCGAGATCTGTTCAATATGCAGACGACAAGCAATCAAGCTCCGGGACTGCCATCGTTCGTGGTATTCAACCAGCAATACGACAGCAACCCCTTCGCCGCCAGCGCAACTCCACCCTTGCCACCACGCCCCTCGGCCGCAAAGTCACCGCCTTGGGCCAGTACGCCATTCCCGGGCTTTGGAGAACATAGCGAAAACCCACCGTGGTATTCGGACGACACGGCAGCTCACCAAAGCTATCTTGGGACCAACTTCGGTGATCGACCTTCCATTTTCGGCCCTCCGCCTCCACCTCCAACACAGGAGCCAGTGGGAACCCACCATTTCGGGGGCACTTTGAGCGCTCTTCAATCAGCAGACCGCATGCAGACCCCTCCACCAATGCCCACTTCGGATATCACCACCGTTTCGCCCCTGCAGCCAAATCGTCGGACCAAGGTCTCCATCGAGGAGATTGTCGAGGAACAGCCGCCGACGCCTACCTCTGTCAACAGCATGAAGCGCAAAGCGGATGTTCTCGAAGAAGACGAGGTCCCCGTAATCCAAGAACAGGACGTTGCTGTGTCGACGCCCGTTGACACTACGGCTACTCAGGCCGCTGTTCAGGCAGCCGACCAGACCGCCGCCATCATCGCACAGCGGCCTAAGAAGCAACCACGATCAGTCCTTGGCAAGGTCCTCAACACTGCAGCTTATCCCCTTCTCGGCGCAGCTGGTGCCGTGGTCTCCTTTACGCTTCTTTCTACTCTTCCAGACGCCTTCTTTGGAGTGTAGACTGGAATGTTGGAAATGTGCAAACTTCCGTTATATTTGTTGAGGTTCATGGCGTCTAACGATAGGGCAAGGCACGTCGGAGTGACACGACCATCATATTTCCTTTTTCAGAGTTCATTTATGAGGATTATGGGTTTAAGGGCGTTTGGGAGGAAGGTATGACAGCAGGAGAGCATGCACGCCGTCAAGGCTTTTACGTTCGGACTGGATGGCGTTATGGGGTTCACGGTTCATGTCACGCCGCTCAATGTCTTGCTTGCATGCCCATGTGTTTAGCTTTTCTAATGATATATATGCCCTCTTACCTACTTCTCGTGACGATATTCCTCAACTGTCTACGTTATCACGCGAATCCACGAGAAGAGAATCCATGTGATTTCTGTGCAGTTGATTCAACGTGTATTCACGGGACTAGAGGGAATTCGACTTGGTGGCAGCGAGGCAAGCTATAGCGCTGAAACAAATGCGTGCTCGTGTATACCACCCGCATATTTGGCATTCTTTCTTCTAGGGCGTGCAAACCCAACTCAGACTATCATAGGCATGCAGGATAAAGCTAGGTTCTGTGAAGGGTTTATTGCTGTTACCGTATAGTACGTTCATTGTACCTATCATAGACAGTGGAGGCCCTCAACAAAACCAGAGAGAAATCCAATACACCTATAGAACCCATGTAGACGCTGGACTGAGCTCTAAGCCGCTCATTTGAAGATGTAGAATACACGGAAGACATCCGCGCTGTTTCTACAAGATCATGATGTCTAGATCTAACATCTTGAGGCGCCGTTCGAACTTCTCTATGTAGCTCATGTTGCTATCGTCTTCGTCTTCGTCTTCGTCGTCCATCTCATGATCTCCATCGCAGGGCGGCTTCCAATCACCATCGCCGTGCATCTTCTGATCTCCATCATAGCGCATCTCATGATCTCCATCCCCCTCATCATCCTCCGCACCAGGCAGAACCGCGAAAAGTTCTGCCATGTCGAAGGCCTCGCCAAAGTCAAGCATGAATTGGATTCCACACGCCATGCCCGGCATAGGAGCGATCAGCCCTTGCAGAAGAGGGTTGTTCACGGTACAACGGGAGATGCGATCAACGTTGACGTAGATGGAAGTACGCGAATTGCGGTGCGCGGGATCGATGGCAGTGGTGTCCTGTGGAGGAGCCGGGGTATCGTCGTTATCCTCATTCTCCTTCTCATCTCCATCTGCAGCTGTAGCCTTACCTTTGCCTTTGCCACGCGGTCCATGCTTCTTCTTCTTCTTAGGCTGAGTCTGGGGCGGGGCGAGAAAGTCGAGGTAAGTTCGCGACGTAGCATCGACACTGTCCCAATGCTTGGAACGCAGTATGCCAATATGCTTGGCTGCAAGCTTGAGGAGGCGCTGATTGTGTGCATGCGTGCGCACTGTGATATGACCTGGTTGCGCTTTGAGCAGTGCTATGAACTGCATCTGGTGTTGAACTGGGCGCTGAGGATCAAGAACGCTAGTGTGTTCCTTGTACTCCAGACATGCCTTCAGGTAGGCTTCCTGTACTTCATTCTTCTGTCCGCCAGCGCGGTCACAAAGGATCTCGTAAAGGCGCGCGCGTGTCTGTTCGAAGAACTTGGCGAAGTTGCGGTTCGGATCAACATTTGATGTGAAGTAAGCGAGGAGGACCTCGTTGCTCCATTGCGACAGCGGCAGATTGTCGCGGACGTGGTTCATGATCTCACCTCGATAGTGAAGGTGACCGGCGAGAGTAGCAGCAAATGGGGCATTTTGCAGCGGGGTATTCCTAAGAGCGAGTGTTAGAAAGTATGACAGGTTACGTAGCTAATGAAAATAACCTACGGCGGGAGGGGGAAAATGCGCAAGCTCAGACCAGTCCGAGGGTCGGTGCCGCGGGCGATGAGGTCGACCGGAAGAACCTTATCGTGTCGCAGACCCTTGGGCACGCCCTTGGTCTTGCACTCGAGGATACACTCTAAGGCCTCCCGGTCACTATCATGGAGGAGGTCTGCGGGCGAGTAGGAGAAGGTGTAAGCCATATCAGAGTATAGTTGGCTGGTAGAAGTGAGGTTGAGTAAACGGATGTCGGTGGATTGTGATTTAGAGAAAGTCAGGTGGGAGCGGACAGTTTATATGCCCGGGGGCCTTGCAAATCACGGGGCAGGCAGCACTACGTCAAGGTGAAGGTAAGTAGAATTAGAAGTGACGTAACACAAATATAAGTAAGCTTAATTGCGGGTGTCCTAATGGTTCTCAGGTAAGAGAGTAGTGAGAGAAAAAGAGAGGGAAAAAATGTCAAAAAAAGATGGGGGGGATTGGGGTCGTCCCCTCTGTTTCTATTAGCTGATCTCAAATGTTGTGGTGTGATTGGTACACCTTCGCGAGTTCAAATTGGGCATTTAAACTCAAGCGAAAGCTTGTTGGCGGGCTCGAACTTGCGCTCGAACCCGCCCCTGTTCGCGGTAAGTATGGCTGCTTGAGTTTGGGTCGACTTACCTTTATTACCCTGCTTTGTTAGTGATTGTCTACATCAATAAATTAATTTATATAGTCAAAAATATCTGAGGTCGCAATATCCTGAGAAGTGAGAGACTTGTGTGGGCGCTGTCGCTTACCGAAGTCGCAGCTGCCTTCACCTGCAGCGCGGTCGCGGGGATCGATTGAGTGAAAGGTTCCAATACGATATGCCCTATGTACGCCTCTTGCAGTGATAACAGGAAGCCTCGATAAGTGCTGCGGTGAAAAGCGCTGGGCGAATCGTGGCTGCAGCAACTATACTCCGTTATGAGGGCATGCCATAGCGACAGCACCGGAACACAATAACGTAGCATTCGTGTCCAGAGAGCGGCATAAAGGAGGGCAATGGTAATACCTAAGTCCAGCGGGTTTCCAGGCATCGGCAAGGGTGAGATTCAGCCATAGTTGACGGGTACTCGGATCTTACCGTGATACAGGAACGACAACGACGGAAATTGAATGAGTGAGAGATTTGCGGGGGGGGGGGGGGGTGGGGGGGGGGGGGGGGGACTTGAAGAGGTGTGACTAAGTAAGAGAGGAGATGGCTGCTGCGCGCAATGTCATACGGAGGGCAGCTGTGACTATCACATTGAAATGAACAATAGAAACATGATTAATGGGCAACAAATGAGATATGCAAGACTCTGATTCAGAGTGCATATTGAATAGGGAGAAATTGTCTACCATTTGCAGTACAGGCATGAGGAGCTATGGCGGTCCACGATGCGAAACTCAAACCTTACGGGAAAGCATCGCTTTATGTGCAAAAAGCCTTTAGATGGCTTGAAATATTGAAAGAACCCACTGGACGAAGATTGAAGATAAAATAGAAGTCTGGCGTGATGGAATGTGAGGGGAGAAGACTCTGCATCACTCCGGGAGTGATGATAGAGTTCTTGCGCTACACCATTTCGGGCAAGGTGTAGCCGACACTCCTACTTCGCAGTCCAAACTTGCGATCTTGGAACGAAAATCATAGTTACAGAGTTAATAAGGATTGCGAAGTCAGTTACATTGTGTAAATTCCTTATAATAATAACTGCTTCCAGCATGCGAACCCGGAATGCTATTGGGTGTAAGAGGGATTGGCTCCTGGATTGACAATGTTTGGCTGCTAACGCATTCAAAATGAATCGCGCATCGTACACGCAGTTTGCGAGTCCCACAGAGATCTCCCATGAACATCGCTACATAGTAAACATATTGACATCTTCCATAACTAGGTCCCACATCCAGTCGTCGATTTGTACCTGCGGACCATCCAGCAGTGTTGCGTCATCGTAATGATTAAAATTGACCGGGTCGCCACCATGCACTGTTTGTACTTGGGTTTGCTGATCGGGCTGTTGTTCATTGAGTGGTGTTGCAGTCGCCGCAGCAAAAGCGTCCAAGCCAGAGACTGCATACGGCGGGACTCTCGGCTTTTGTTTCTCGATCTTCTTCTTAATCCCAGCTAACAAACCTTGCTGTAACGTCGCCATCAACCTCAAAAGGCTCTTGCCCTCCGGCCCGCTATCACATGTGTATCGTGCAGCAGCCAAAATCGCCTTGTTGACGAACTCTTGGAAAAGCTTAATGACTTCTGCCTCTCTCGCTGCAAGCATTGAATCGCAAGAAGCGGTGCCTGGTAACGCATTTATCATGCAGACATCCTGCGATACGCTTTCACCCTCGGTGCGAGGAAGTATATCGCCTACCTCGCGTATTAAATTGTCCATGCCCAACGCACCGCTTCCTCCGCTGTCGTGGAGGAAGATCAATTTCACGAAAACTAGGGTAGAGTAGAACCAGCCTCCCCAGATCGGAAAGGTGTAGTGGTGGAGCATATTTGAGGGCGCGTTAAGTAGGTTCTGGAGGAAGGTTTGGGATGCGGTGAATGTGCGTTGTAACATGCGGACTCGGGTGGGCGTGATCGTTGTTGGCTTAACAGAGTGTAATGGGTTCCATAGTGTGCTGTGCAGAGAGCACTCATGTATCCAAACCCCGAGAACATCACAGGTTAGACGTATGGTAGCTAATATCCTACGTCAGTAGACAAACATGCCCACATGCATGATGGACTCACTGTTTTGCCGTACAACCTCAGGCAATGACTCCTCTAGTCGTTGAAGTTCGCTACGAAAGTTGCCGGTCGACAGATCTAGTGTCGAGTCGCCATTTATCTCCGAGAACTCAATCTCATCATAGGAAAAATAGTCGCTGATCCGGCACTTCAACTCGCTTAAACGAACAAGGGGCGCTATCAGGACGTCTGGAGGATGTTCCGGACGGTCGGCAAAGGACTGACAGTGACGAGCGAGAGCACGCGTGTAAGGCATTGTTGTACGTTTGCGCCACGTGTGTGCAAATCTAAGCGACATCAGAAAAACGAGTGATACACATATGCACAGCCTATACTTACTCTGCCGCGAGGTAGTACGTGCCAAGTATAGCACGCTTCTCTGCCGGAGCCCTCTCTAGCGTAGAATCCGTATCAAGCAGCTTTCGCGTGTTCTTTGACAACCCGAGATCTTGCATCATCGCAACGCACAGCTGCATCATAAGCGCAAGCTGTTGCTTGCCTGGTTCGTAAAAGTATTGGTAATAAGCAGTATGAACGAGAAGACCTTGCAGGATCTCCAGACCCTTGTGAGCGCGACCAATGATACGAATAGCTACCTGGTCTCTGAACTCTTCGGCTAGTATACGTTGATTGGTGGGTGTGCTGTATGCCGTAGCGGCCATGATCGAAAGGAAAAGGAACGGCTGCTGGAGACGGAGAGTACTGGCATTGATGGAAGCATCAACAACAACGAAGGGGAAGTGCTGCGTAAAGGAATCTCGAAAGTCGTTCAGCAATTCGTCAGCTTGGTCTTCGTTGAGAATCCCGGCTTTTATCGGGTCGTAAGCTGTAAAAACATCTGCATCTGGTGAAGTCGGTTTAGGTGTTTCTCTAGAGGGCCGATTAGGGTCGACTTGGTTTGCTGCAATGTTTGGGACATTGTTGGAATTTATCAAGGCGACTGGCGTAGTATTGTCGCTCATTGACGATCTGGTGGGCGTTTGGCCGTTTGATGCGAGCATGTCCATGAGGCTCTCAACTCGCTGCTCTAGCTGTTTCATGCGCCTAGTGTTGATGTCAGTCTATGGCTAGGTGTCAATGCTTGAACATGACCATTGAAGTACGCGATTCACACATTGATGACTGATTGGAATATCTTAGCAATGAAGACTGTATTTCGCGAGGCAAAGCGCCCGTATTTTGCTGGGGCTCTACAATCGCAAGAAGTATCAGACTACACCCACTCTTACCCACGTAGATGTCAATGATAGATGAGTAACATCGGCAGGGTACACTACGCGACAGTTCAGGTGCGATGGCAAGTCCCTAAAGGGAAAACTGCAAACTCACGAGCGCGTTCGTGGACCCCGTTTCCTCTGCGACTCTTCGTAGACACACTCCTTGTCTAGCCGCTCGCACCGCTGACACAGGTCTTCCCTTCTTTCATATGGCGAACACTTCGCTTTTGCTGTGGTGCATGCTTTGCAGGCTTTCCGCTTGTTAGCCTCGTGAGGCGTCATGTTAGGGAAGGAGCACGGAATTCAAACAGTTGAGCGGCTATGGTGCATCATTTGCAAACAAGTCCGTCAGATATGTGTTAAGAGAGTGCTTCGGCCACATGAGGTGGGCAAGGGCAATCAAGTGCTGTTCTGACTGAACCCCGTCGGGGCGGAACTCAAAAGGGCGCCGAGTTCCGTTCCTGCCTGGCTGCCTCTCTACCCTCTGTACATACAACTCTGCACCGAAACGATACGCTCTCGATGCGAATTTTTCCAAGTTTACTCCTCCAGCGTCCTAGTAGGCCATATTGAGAGTTTCGCAGGAGAATCGATGCGGTGGTCCAGTGCGCGGTAGTGCGACCGGAACATTTCGTGTCAGTAAGACGACGGTATTGCGATAGGCGATTAGTTGACGTGTGCTAGGCATTTCTCATCGGGTAGAGTTGACGGCACCGTCGCCATTTGCAATCGACGTCGTAAGTTTGTGTGTAGCTGCCCCGGGTAATCTCGTTCTCCCTCGTCTCAGAACGATATCGCATCAGGATGCGGAGATCCGTGAGTTGTGGAGTTAATGACAGCGAATCTGGAGCATTTCGCCGACTTTTTGTTTCTGGCGACTTCTCTATGCCCCGGAGTTAGGACTTAGCTTGTCTGCATATGTCATAATACTGGCAGCTGGAATGCGCCAGATTGGCACCAGAAAAAAAATCTGCGATTGCTATCCAGAAGGACCGACTATCTCGGCCATGTTGGGCAAAACTCGGATTCAACGCCATTGCGTCATGCGCCTCGAATCTCTGACGACGCTGTGCAAGGCTTGTTCTGTCTCCGTTGACATTCGCAAGGTACACTAGCTGTGAGATTACTTTTCATGGCAATTTTTCAAATACTAGCACCATCTTGCCGAGGCCTTCGATGTCCGTTTCGGTCGATCTGATTGGGCGAGACTTGCCGATTTTCGTCGACATTTGCCCCCAAACGCTCGAAGCATTATCTCCAGCCTACATTTCTAATCATCTATGTTATACAGAATTTCATTTGACATGCAAAGCCTGCAGAATAATTACACTGCTGCAAACTTCGCATCGATCGAGTTACATGAGAGTTTCAGAATTTAGATTACTCAACTCATAGTAGGTCCTAAGATAATGCGCTTCACCGATTGACTGACTAGTGCCGGTCAATGCGTCGGAAGTGTAAAGAAACGGCGATACCAGAAGGCTAGATCCGGCAGCCAGCGCATTATCAAGCTGCACGTCATAGGGGAAAAGTTTTAGAGCCTGGATAGCTCGACTTGAATTTCGCGTGGAGCACAACTTGGAGACTATCTTTGGCCGAAGTATATATAACCGTGTCGTCCTTATCTTCTACTGCTCTAATTCAATCTCAACCACACTCCGACTTGCAATCAACCTACCTAAACAAAGTTCACATCACACAACACCAAAATGCCTAGCTTCACAGTCTACAAAGGCACCCAGGAGGGCAAAATCTTCAAGGCCGAAACCCAGAGGCCTGATCTCACCAACGACCAAGTCCTCGTCAAAGTCACCGCCTCCGGAATTTGCGGTACCGATGAGCATTACAAGTGCGCCGGAATTGCGCTCGGCCATGAGGGTGCTGGTGTCGTAGACCAGGTCGGCCCCAACGTGAGGCACTTGAAGAAAAACGATAGGGTCGGCTGGGGTTACGAACATAACAGCTGCGGCTCATGCGACCAATGTCTGAGTGGACGGGAGACATACTGCCCGGAGCGCGAGATGTATGGTGAGGCCAACCTCGACCAGGGCAGCTTCGCTTCGCACGGTGTATGGAAAGAGTCCTTCCTTTTCAGACTCCCGGATGCATTGACAGACGCTGAGGCTGCGCCGCTCATGTGCGGAGGAGCAACTGTTTTCAACGCCCTGCACACATACGGCGTCAAGAGCACCGACCGTGTTGGTGTCCTAGGCGTTGGTGGCCTCGGCCATCTCGCTATTCAGTATGCCGCTAAGATGGGCTGTGAGGTCGTCGTCTTCTCAGGAAGCGACAACAAGAAAGAGGAGGCGCATAAGCTCGGAGCGAGTGAGTTCGTCTCAATGAAGGGAAAGAAGGAGCTCAACATTGGCCGCAAGCTTGATGCTCTACTTGTCTGCTCAAGTGTCAACCCTGGTACGTTACATCTTCGCAAAACTCTCAATAAGTTTATGACTAACAAATACATCAGACTGGTCCCTCCTACTCCCCATCATGGCGCCCAACTCAACGATTTTCCCTTTGACTGTAGCATTCGACAACTTCGCGATCCCGCATCTGCCCTTCATCCAGTCTGGAATCACGATCCAGGGTTCCATCGTTGCAGCGCGTGCTGTCCACCGCAAGATGCTGGAGTTCTCAGCATTCCACGGTATCAAGCCCATCATCATGGAGTTCCCAATGAGCGAGCAGGGAATCGAGGAGGCCATGTCAACGCTGAAGGACGGAAAGATGAGGTACAGGGGTGTGTTGAAGCCGCAGTAGACGGTTGTTCATGTTTTGAGATGGAATTTCTAAAGCGAGCGTAATATTTCATATGACATCAACATGATGTATGACTTCAAAATGATACGATTGCTGCTGTTGATGTTCCATTCTAGTGAAACTTGACGTCGATGTTCATGATAGCAAACACGGCCAACTACATCCAGCCTAATCGTCCAAGCCCCGCTAATCCAAAATGTCAAGCTCCAAGTAGACGACATCATATCCGATATAGTCAATCACCAATCTCCATCGATCAACATGTCCAAGTGCAGTCATCACTCATTTCTCGGTGGAAATAACCGCATAAGCATAAGGAGCATATCCCTCGGATGCATCTTGTTCACCGCACCAATCGCATACCGGATATCCGTCACCACAGTCGTCTCCTGGAACTCCGTATGCTTCTGCCGACTCTGCTCGTCAAGAGGCACACAGAGTGCTTCCAGTAGTTCATTGCTCGCCTCACCTTCCTCCTTCACCACCAAAACAGTGTCGACATCCACATCACCCCCCATCTGCACCTCAGGCGACAGCGACGGCGTAACCTTGCCTAGATACGCAGGCAAGACGAGACCCTGATCTTTTCGTCCGGGGAACAAACTGCCCACGAACCTAGCAATGCGCGCCTGGTACTCTGCTCGCTCCATGCTACCCATCGCGCGATCCAGTTCAAGCTCCCACTCCCTGGTCAGGCGCTTCATCTCGTTTTTGAGAAGCTTTTTCTGCCCAGAGCTATGCACCTCAAAAACATCCCAGATGCCGCTTTTCCACACCTTGATGAAGGCTTCGCGTGCGGTGAATGTGGTGGTGTTGGGTGTGTGATGGTGGTGTTCTAGCACAGCAGCGAGGTAGAGCGTCATGAAACGGCGGGCGGCAGGTGGGATGTAGGTATCCTTTGAGCGCGTATTCGCTGGCGAAGATGGGTACGTGGGCGAGGCTGGTGGAGTGGTGTCCAAGGGGAGTGAGAGGAGCGCGGTGTATAGAGCTATGTTCCAGCGTGCCGTGTCGTGATAGCGCTGGAATTGATGCACTGCGTCTAGACGGTAGTACCAGATCGCTCGTGTTATATCTAGCGACTGCTTGTCTTCGGCTTTGATCGGTTTTCCGCTATGCTGGTCGATTAAAGCGCGGTTGCGTAGGAGGAAAGCGAGTTGAATGTCTGGTGGTATGTTGTGCAGGAGCAAAGCGCGAGGTGTCTGAGAGATAATGTCGGAAAGTTGTAGGTCGGGAACGTGGTGAGATGGTATTCCAGAGAGTTTGCGCTTGAGTAGCACTTCAAGATGAGCGTACCCATGGTCTTCAAGACGATGCTGAACGTTGTCGGTGAGTTTCTGCGCCATAGTTGAGTATTCCAAGTGTAATAGTTGCGAGATGAATATGGAGAGACGACTTCAAGCTGGGGGAAGCGAGAAGAGCAGAGACTGTTTGTACTTGCAAGCTGCGAGTGATTAGGGTGAAAGACGGGAGCCCGCATACCTTCACTCCGGCACACACCACCTGCCTATGAGAGCAAACAATGGCTATATCTAAGCTTCTCTTCTACGGTAAAGAGACCAAATGTCTTCATAGTGTTGTGTGAAGCCATAAATCTGTATATCAGATGGTTCAAGAACGTATTGAGGGAGCGCGAAAGCAATATGCAACCTGTAAAGCTATCAGTAGTCCGTATGTGTAACCAAATGAGGAGGGTTGCATGAGAAGCAATATACTTCGTGAAACCTGCAAAGGTTACGGTTCGCATAGCTGCATGAATCTCCACGTCATTTCCTCTAAAGTCCATGGGTCTGCATTGTTAGATATTCTCGCTCCCTTCTGGCCCAGCCGTTTCTAGATATGAATGGTCGACGGAAGTCGTTCTTGGTAATAACCAGGGTACTTGACCTGAATGCATGGAGATGGTAAACTGTATTTAGAGAAGCTCGTGGTGCAAATGAAGTCTCGACGCGATCGAATTGTATACTCTAAAATGACGTTATACACGTAAGAAGAACGCCACACTAAGTAATATGTGCATCATTAGAGCCGCGCAGAGCTGCAGGCTTAATGCAGCTAATAGTTAGTATATAATCTAAAATTGAAACTGTCCAGATTATTAAGATAGCACCCATACTCCATTCACAGAATCAGCGATAGCCCAATTAAAAAAGATATAATCAGCACTTACACCCTGTTGAGCTATCTTTGGTCTGTAGAGTTATAATTTGAGGGAAGAGATGTTTGTGATTACGTGGAATCTTCCAAGGTAGGCCTGCTGACTAACTCAGCTAGGGCGCAGGCGCTTTTGAAATCCTCTCTTGATTATGAAGACAAGTATTTACTCCTTCCGATAAATGTCTCCTGTTCGTTCAATCTCGTATTCAGCATCCTTTCCCCTCCCTTCACCCTCCAATTTCCTCACCAGCGGTAAAACTTCCTTGCCAAACCGCTCGATATCTTCTTCATAGTGCAAAAACGCCGTCAACACCAAGTTAACCCCTAAACTCTTCAAGAGCAGTATGCGTTCTGCAATCTGCTCCTTGGTGCCAATCAACTTCGTCTTGAACCCATCGTTGTACTGTACCAGATCCTCAAACTTGCTGTCCGCCCACATGCCCTTCTTGTTGCCCGTGCTGGCTCCAGCTTGTTGTACTGCATCGCGGAATGCCGAGACAGCTTCGACATCGGCCTTGCCCTGGATCTCTTGTAGAACACGGATCGCTTCCTCCTCGCTGTCCCTCAGTATAACGAAGCTATTCACCGCAAAGCGGACATGGTCTTCCCGCCCCACCTTTCGGGCGCGCGCTTTCACATCTGCGATCTGATTACGGAACCCATCGAGATCGTTCCCATTCATAAAGTACCAATCGCTGACTTGGGCTCCGTTGTCGCGCGCATCATCGCTATTGCCGCCCTGGAAGATCTCTGGATGCGGGTTTTGCAGCGGCTTTGGCTGCAGGTTGTAGTTTCGGAATTGATAAAAGTCTCCGCCAAAGGTGAATCCTTCTTCGCCAGCGGTCCATATACCCTTCAGTGCGCGGATGAACTCGTTTGAGCGCCTGTACCGCTCTGAATGCTCAAGCCACCACTGGCCGATGCTGGTGAACTCGCCCTTGAACCAGCCAGATACTATATTTACCGCAATGCGACCGTTAGTGTAATGGTCGATACTTGCAATTTGCTTAGCGACAACGGTGGGATTCCATGGACCTGGCAGAATCGCAGCGATGACTTTGAGGCGTTCGGTGTTGTGCAGCAGGGCTTGCGAGAAGGAGACGCTCTCATGCTGATTGGCGGCTCCGTATGAAGCTGTGAAGCGAATCTGTGTCAGTGCGTACTCGAAGCCGTTCTCTTCGGCGGTCTTTGCGTAGCGCACGTTGGATGCAAGGTCCCAGCTGGTCTTCTGGGGGATCTTGGAGATGACGAGGCCGCCGGACACATTTGGGACCCAGTATCTATTCTGAGTATCAGTGGAATGAATTTCATGAGGTTGATGGATATACGCACGCAAATAAGACCCGATCAGGATCTTGGTTGATCTCAAGGGGTTCTGTGGGAGTGAATTGGCCGGTGGTAGATTCGTTCGGTACGGCTTCGAGACGCTGTTTCTTGCGAGCACTTTCGTCTACCAAACTGTCTGGCTGGACTTTCCCATTTGCCTCTGAAATTTCGCCATTTGTCTTGGTAGGTAGTCGCTTGCGTGTGTTTGGCTTAGCCATGACTTCTTTCCTCGAACACTTTTGTAGTGAATTATATTTAGTTTAATTGATGTTGATGGAGTTCCTGTAGAATGACAGATTCTCAGAGGGAACGGTTCCTGCATTATTCTGGGCGATCGCATCATACTATCCGACCTCGGGTGGGCAGGATGCGCGGTGTGCATGGCGTGCTCTGTGTACATCATGGTGTATGCGGGGTCGATATGTACCGAACCCCACTGTTGTGGTGATCTGCACGGGCTACATAAAGGGCCGACTAGTGTGCAAGGCATAGAGAATACAGTATCATGGGAGGCGGGCACGTTCGGTCAAATGTAGCCTCAAAACACTCGATAGCGCATTGAAGCGCCGGACAAACCACGTACGGAGCGCCCGCGGAAGGAGCACGCAATGTGCTCTTGATTGTGCGCAACGAGACCAGGGCAGAGATGTTCGCTATACAGAAGGGTACTATAGATGAAAGGCGAGAATGTCACTGAAGTTGCTCAATCTACAACGCTCTACCACTAGCAATATGTCTGCCTCACCATCAACGGCGTCCAATGGCAAGAATAACATTGCCCACGCCGATATCGAGAAGCAACCCACGCATGAAGGTTTCGTGACTGCTGCTCCAATCGCTCGCACGTCGCTGGGTGCAGGAGTAAGTTCTCCGGTTCATTGACCTTGAGAGACATGCTAAGTCCTGCAGTCAGCACTTCCCATCGGTGTCTTCGCAACGACCTTGACAACACTCTCCCTCAGCTTGATGGAATGGAGAGGCGTGACAACGAATAATGTGTTTGTAGCGAACTTCTTCTTCGCCGCGGCATTTGGCTTAGTCGTAACTGCTCAGTGGGAACTTTCCGTGGGAAACGGGTTTTCGTATACGGTCTTCAGTGCTTTTGGTGAGTTTGTATCATCTTTGCGGAAGTTTAAATCTGATCAACGAAGGATTGTTCTACGCCGGGTACGGTGCAATTCTGACGCCAGCATTTGGAGTGGTGGCGTCTTATGGGGATGATGTTGAGCAGTTGAACAACGCTTTGGGATTTTTCATGATGCGTGAGTATCGAAACCAACTATTGGACTTGAAATGTCGCTAATGGGACTGCAGTTTGGACTGTCTTCGCCTTGACGTTTCTAATAGCATCGCTGCCAACGAATCTGGTGTACATCGGAATCTTCTTCACAGTCGAATTCGGCTTTATGCTAGTCGCCGCATCTTATTTTGCAGCAGCTGATGGACATGCCGCTGCTTCCGTTTCCCTGAAAAAGGGCGGAGGCGGGTTTTGCTTTGTTTCAGGAATCATTGGATGGTAAGTCAGATTAGATGTTCATGGTACTATGGATTAACATAAGCAGGTATTTGACATTCGCCCTTTTATTGAAAGACTCCATCGTGGAATTTCCGCTAGGCGACACGTCTAGGTACTTCGCGAAGAGTAGAAAGACGCAATAGCGGTGATAACTCTGCCTGCGAGACTAGATATACCAGGGGTGTAAGTAGGTGGGGTCGCAGATCATCGAAAGTGGATTGCGATCAATGCAGGGCCGATTTGAAGATGGTGTGATTGAGGTTGATGATGGCGAGTGTAGAAGTTGTTAGAGGAACTGTAGTGGTTAGGTCGCAAATTCATATGTATCCTACCGAATTGAGTCGAACTAGCAGTAGCCCCTCTTCATGAACCTCTAATCGGACCTCGACGGCTGGAGAGCTGCGAATCTTATCGGCGCTATTGCATTGAGCGAAGAGGTCCCTGCAAGCTATGCTCCCGTCCGGCATTGCGCTCATAGTCGAATGTCGACGGGCGGGCGCGAGCAGCCACTTGTAGCTGGGCGCGCTTACCTGACATGTGCGACTACTCTGACACCTGTGTGTGTCCTCAACAACCCCAGTCACTAACCCCACCAGAACATATACCTCAACTGGCCATTGGCCATGCATCATTTAGTTTACTATCTGGCCGCACTGTGGTTCTCGGCGCATCATGCTGGGTGCGCATCTGTCCCGCGCTCGACGCGTGTTAGGACGACAGCAGCACAAGATTGGCTTGCTCAATGAATAGCACGGCATCGAGACTAGAGCAGCCTCGCAAGATGGGTAAAGGATGGGCACATATCACGCAATCTGTAGTACGACCACATGCAATGCCCTCGGTCTGAGCTATATAGCTGGCAAAATGCACACTGACGTAGGCCTTCTTCTACTCAAACAACACAACTTCGATCAGAGTATCTATTCCAAGTCATTTCGCAGGGCTACGGACAATGGCTGGCACCAATGGCACCACGAGTAATGAGCATGGCAATGCAAAAGACGTTTCCTACCGTGACCCGGCAGTCTACGCAGAATACGAGAAGAAATGGACGGCACTTCCGCAGGATGAGGCGGGCTGGCTCCGTCGGGCTCAGGAAGTAGCCGATGTCCTGGCAGTCGATGCAGTCGTCAGGGACGCAGAGAACAAGTCACCGCGGGCAGAGGTTGCTCTGCTGAAGTATGCTGGCCTACTCAAGGTCCTTGGCCCAAAGAAGTACGGTGGTGGTGGTGAGCCCTGGAGCGTGGGGTACAAGCTCATCCGCAAGGTCGCCGAAGCAGACGGGTAAGAGCAGCTTCTTCTTTAATATACTCTATTGTGCTGAACATGTGTTTCAGATCGATTGGCATGCTCCTCGGCTACCATCTCCTGTGGTCCACTACAGCTGATGTTGTTGGATCGGCTGAGCAAGCAGACCGCTTCCAGAAGCTGATTATCGAGAACAACTACTTTATTGGCGGCGCTGTCAATCCCAGAGATAGCGATCTCTCCATTTCATCCGATGGCGACAAGATCGTGTTCAATGGCTTCAAGCACTTCAACACAGGGGGCGTTATTTCCGATCTCACTGTTTTGGAAGGCGTGTATGAAGGAACCGACCATCACATCTTCGCGTTTGCGGCAACAGACCAGCCCGGCATTCAATTCTCACACAACTGGAATAATATTGGGCTCCGGTTGACCGAGTCTGGCAGCGTGAAGATCTCCAACGTGGCCGTGCCGTGGACCGATGCATTGGGCTGGAACGTCGCGGAGAAGAAGCCAGATGCAGCAGCTCTCCAGATTCCCTTTGCATCGCTGCTCCTGCCAAGCATTCAGCTCGTTTTCAGCAACTTTTATCTCGGAATTGCTCTTGGTGCGCAAGACTACGCGTCCAAGTATACGCTGAAGGGTACGCGAGCATGGCCGTATGGTGGAGATGTAAGTTTTGCAGGTAGTGGTGCACGAAACTTGTACTGACCATGTGATAGAACAAGGACAAGGCCACGGAGGAATTCTACATCCTCGAGCGCTATGGCAACTTTCACGCTCATCTACGCGCCGCTGTAGCCCTAGCGGATCGCGCAGGCGAGCAGGCCAACGACATCTACAAGAAATACTCGGGCGATCTAGCCACTCGGGCGAAGCTGACAGCTCGCGAGCGTGGAGAGTTTGCCGAGTGGGTGGCCAGCACCAAAGTGGTGACTACTGACACTGGTCTGCGTGTGACGGCGGGAGTGTTTGAGGTAACGGGAGCCAAAGCCACGAGCCAGGGGGTTGGGCTCGATCGCTTCTGGAGAGATGTGCGTACACACACGCTGCACGATCCTGTGTCGTATAAGAATCGGGAGCTGGGGAGATTTCAGTTACTGGATGAGATACCTGAGCCCACGTGGTATACGTAGATGAGTATACCGAACACGCTTCAGCATCATCAGTGGGGACATGATCATTTCCCATCGTATCTCCTTTGCAATAGACGGTGTTGTGTATCGGATTTCAAGTAAATACATATACCTGGAATGAGAGGCGTTCCCAACTAGAAGACTGATGTTCTCCTGGGAACGATTGGTGACGCGTCGTGCAAACAGTCGTTCGAAGCCAGGTGGGGCGGGCCCAGTTTTGTAGTGGTAGCGAAAATGAGGATCACCAGGAAAAGTCAAACCTCGCAACATAGTGTGGGGTGGAGGCTGTGTATTGCGAGATGCGGATGGGACGGGTACCTGTGAGATGAGCGGGCTGCCTGACGTGGTGTTTCAGATGGGCGTAAGGGGCGGGCGGTGGGTGAGATGACGAGTAGGTCGAAATTTGGGAGGAATGTAAATCGTCTTATTAGACTAGCTCTGTGCGATATTCTTATTCATCATTAATATTCATGGTCAGTATTCATCGTAAAGCTTCAGCATGCTCGTAATCGCTCAGTAGTCTTTTCTCATTGGACCAAAAAGATTCGCGATCCCTTGAATTCAGCCAGTTTATCTCATCCTGATTAAAACCATATATTCACATACATGTCTTGGCTATCAATGGGGTGCTCTTCTTCAAAGTCAATCAATATGTGAGATGTTTGAAGGAGGCCAAGGCCAAGGGCCAAGATACTGGCCTGATGGGCAACTGGATTAGAAGGCTTGGCGGGGTTGCACTGTTTGTATCCCCTGGGCGCGCCTTCCGCAACTCCCGTGTGCACGGATGGGGAGACGTTGAAACTGAAGGCGCCTCAAGGGACTGTGAAGAGGCAATGCAAAATCTATAATGGGCCGTGTTTGAGTGTGGAATGGAAACACGGGCAGGCCAGCATCTCCTGCCGCGACAGCCCGGAGTTCGCATACGGTGGATTGTTGGATACGAGCAGGCGATGGTGGAAAGGAATCAAAGACGCGAGACGACCCATCATCAGTCATCAGACAGGCTGTCAGCCTTCCAGTCTGCCTCTTCGTGTGCCATTTGCCCAGCTCGGATCGCGCAGGCGATTGGCTGGAGGCAGCCTGGAGCCGAGTTTGCGAAATTGTTCCTGCGTGTGGTCATGGATTGCGCTTCGTGTGTGAGTGTGGCGGAGCATCTGGTGGTGGTGCTGACGGTCGCCCCCTGCTCCCTGCGCCTTCCCCATCCGGCGCCTGCAAGTGTTGAGCCCGGCCGTGGTGAAGGGGGAGAATGCGCCTGTTTTTAGCACCAGGCGAGCACAAAGAGCCGCCTTCAACAGCGGCACCCGTTGACCGGCCGCATGCAGCGTAGTCGAGCCAAACTTCGTCGTCGCCCACACCTTGGCTCGCTGGAAGGGCAGAGTCTTTTAAGCCCGGGCGCTGAGCAGGAGCCGCGTGTATCGTATTGTCTCCAAAGAGGCCCACTTGCCACTCTCGCTGTCTCGCTCCCCTGACGCCCCGCTGGGATCCTCTTACCTACCACCACCTGCTCGCTCTCCTCAGGCACTCTCAAAACCACCCAGGTTGTCCTGCCACGGCCATTTAATTATCCTCTTTTTTTCGTTTGGGTTGCGTCGAGTGGCAGATCCGCCGATCGCGCACCTGTCCAATCGTTTCCTCTTCAACCCCTTCTTTTAGCCTCCCCTCCCCCCAAGCCGAGAAGACCCACTCCCCTACCGGCAGCACCTGCACCCGCCTCGCAGCCTGCCTGCCCTGCCAGGTTTCCCAGTTGCTTGCGCAACCACCCGTCTCAACTTCAACCTCCTCCTACCACCACCACATACACTTGTCACTACCGACTGCCGCTCGTTCCTCCCCGCCGCGCCTTTCGCACCTTCACTACATACCTACTACGCCCGCTACCACGACTTTTTGGAACACTCGCTGAAGGAACAACTATCGCCGCTGGACTGGTCGAACCCCCTTCGCCGTACTCGCTGCGAGTACAACTCGACTCGGCCTCGCACTTAATACCCAATACCACTACGCTATACACGTACACACCATGCTACCCTCACTTTCCAAATCGCTGCTCTGGCTGGCAGCGGCCGCGGTGCCGCTCGTCTCCGCTGAGCGCATCATCGAGTCCAAGTCGCTGAACCCCTGCATGTCCAACTCCAGCTTCTCGGCCACGCTCTTCAATGTCGCATTCACACCAGGCAACCGCAGCTTGGACTTCAAGATCGAGGGCATCTCCAACATTGCCGGCAAGATCGAGGCCGAGATGGAGCTGCTGGTCTACGGCTACTCAGCCATGAATGAGAAGATTGACCCTTGCAACTCGAAAGAGCTCGAGGGCATGTGCCCTATGAATGCTGGGCCACTGACCATCAAGTCCAACTTTCTCGACATCAGCCAGGACGTTATTGATAAACTTCCCGGTAAGCCGCGCGTCGCCTCATGGTGGCCCTTTCGCTAACATGCAACAGGAATCGCCTACACCATCCCCGACTTGGACGCTATTATCCGAATCAAGATCAAAGACAAGACGACGCACGAGCAGCTCGCCTGTGTCGAGGCGGAGCTGTCCAACGGACACTCGGTTCACCAGAAAGCGGTTGCATGGACGACGGGTATCATTGCTGGCCTAGGTCTGATTGCATCTGCCATTACTTCTGGCCTGGGTCATTCCAACACGGCAGCGCACGTCGCCGCCAACGCCATGTCGCTCTTCGGCTACTTCCAGGCCCAGGCCTTCCTCGGCTTGTGCGCCGTGCCCCTCCCTCCTATTGTCGCGGCCTGGACCCAGAACTTCCAATGGACCATGGGCATAATCCGCGTCGGTTTCCTCCAGAAGATGGCGACATGGTATCAGCGTGCGACTGGTGGAACCCCCACAAAACACCTTTCGCAGCTGTCGTTTGTCTCGGTCGAGGTCCAGAAGAGGAAGATGCTGAAGCGTGCCCTGGATTTCACTACTGGCTCCGTTGGACGCCTCATGGCCCGCAGTAACGCTGCTGCCACCGAGGCTCAAGCAGGCGGCGGACGTCTTGTTCTCCACGGCATCGAGCGTGTCGGCTTCAAGGCCCGCATGGAGACAACCAACATCTTCTTCACTGGCTACGTCTTCTTCGTCATCTTTGTCCTCTTCACTGTCATTGGCGTGGTTGCGTTCAAGTTCATCTGCGAAGGTCTGGCCAAGGCTGGCAGAATGAAGAGCGACAAGTTCCTCGACTTCCGCAACGGTTGGCAAACCGTCTTGAAGGGTATCCTCTTCCGTGTCGTCCTCATCGGCTTCCCTCAGATGACGGTATTGAGTTTCTGGGAGCTCACACGACGTGACTCGGCTGGCCTCGTTGTCCTGGCTATTCTCAGTATGCTCACCATGATTGGCATTCTTGCTTGGGCCTCCTCCAAGGTCGTCCGTATTGCCCAGCGCTCCATTGCCATGCACAAGAACCCCGCCTACATCCTTTACTCGGATCCTGTCGCTCTCAACAAGTGGGGCTTCCTGTACGTACAGTTCAAGGCTGCCGCGTACTGGTTCATCATTCCATGGCTTGGATACCTCCTTATCAAGGCCATGTTCGTTGGTCTTGCCCAAGGCAGCGGAAAGGCTCAGGCTATCTCGATTCTCATCATCGAGCTCGGCCTTCTTGTTGGTGTTTCGGTTCTTCGCCCTTGGATGGACAAGAAGACGAATGGTTTCAACATCGCCATTGCCGCTATCAACTTCCTCAGCGCGTTTTTCCTATTCATGTTTACGGAAATCTTCAAGCAGCCCGTAAGTTCTACGTCTCACTCGATTCAGTATCGTGCTAACAGATCTAGCCTATTGTCACTGGTGTTATGGGAGTCATCTTCTTTGTCGTCAACGCCGCCTTTGCCCTGGTCCTTCTGTTAATGCTCCTCGTCTCGTCTGGATTCGCCCTCTTTACCAAGAACCCCGACACGCGTTACCAACCAATGAGGGACGACCGCGGCTCCTTCATCAAGTCGCAGACTCAGCTCACCACAGAGCTCGACGCATTAGGTGCGACTGCACGTGGCGAGGGCAAGGGCAGTCACCAGTCTCGATCGCGCCTCGACGACGACGACGACTTTTCGTCGGCCGAAGAGCAGCGCCAGATAGCTGCCAAGGAGGGCGGCTTCAGCGAGCACTACCAGCCCGTACCGCCGCGGAGTCAGGGAGGGGACAGGAGCGTTTCGCCATCGCCGCCCTCATTCTACGACCGCCGCAGCCCAGCGCCCTCGTATGGGGCGCCAGACAGCACAAGGAACGATGTACAATATCGCCAGGCGAATAGCACGAGCCCATGGCAGCGAGGCGCGGGTTATGAGCAGCATTGACGCCAGGAAGAGCACGAGGAGCAAGTGGGCCAGATCATTGATTCATATCGCTCCTCGATGCTCCAGCAGCAACAGCAGCAGCAGCAGAAGAATAAGGGGTGAGACATTTATATGTGTGTGCATATATTCGGTATCCATATACTGTAATTTCACAAGCATCTTTTGGTGGCATGGAAGGCACATTGACAGCGATTCATCATGAAAGGCGGCGTTACACTTTCAAGTGCATCACTAATATAGTGTACAGACTTGGGGCTCCGGGCGACATTATATATATATTTGTATATGTAATCTCCTCTATTAGCATTATCTC
This sequence comes from Cucurbitaria berberidis CBS 394.84, assembly GCF_010015615.1. Lineage (NCBI taxonomy): Eukaryota > Fungi > Ascomycota > Dothideomycetes > Pleosporales > Cucurbitariaceae > Cucurbitaria > Cucurbitaria berberidis. The sequence goes on along the minus strand of NW_024468936.1, from coordinate 5,343,893 downwards.
GTTGTCTTTTTTTTTCTTTTTTTTCTTTCTGTCTTGTAGGATCTTGGTCGACCTGATACGGCGTACCAGTCATTGCTTTTGCAACCACTATTTCCTTGAGTACAGCGCCGTGAGCGCTCGTGGTGGAGCAGGGAGAAGTGCATAGAAGCAATCAATTCGGTGTGCAGAATAGCATGTCCACGGCAGATGTGCATGGTGAAGAATCATGCTTATATCGACCATTTTTAGTAACACAGCAGTTTCCAGAAGTCAGTAGAGATCAACTGTGCATCCTTGCCTTCTTCCACGGCTTTTTAAGCCTAGTGCCAAGGCGGCTTGAGAAAGATGCATGTTGGAGGTGATAGCTCACGTGTAGAGCTCATCGCACGCTGAGGCTTGCAGCTAGATAGTCTTTGACAAGCTCCCGCTGGCTGCTGGATAACAACGACTACGACGTCAGCACATTGCGCCTGTGGCTTGGAAGATAGCATTGGTTGTTCGGCACCAAACGGCCGAGTGACTTCCCTCACGGCCCGATAGACGGCAAGGGAGCGACCACCAAAGTCTTCCGCGCGCACGAAAACAATACCTACACATCTCATCAGCCATCAGCCGAAAGAACGGACGGGTAGTTTGCATCAAAGCTTCTGTCAATACCGGATAATGCAGGGGCGAGCATCACAGGTTCACGTAAGTAACCAAGTCTCGGCCTAGTGACACTCCACCCTCTCCGCAATCAGCTGCCCATATCCACACACCACGCTACCCACGACGTCACGCAGCAGCCACCGATTTCCCCAGACACCAGGGGCAGTACTCGTCAACGCATAATCATCTTGTCTAGGTGTAGCTAGAGCTCGACTTGATGCGCGGCATGCATGTTGCACACAGCACAAAACGTAAACCTTTTTTGCGCATCAGCGACGTCCCGCAATCCAATCAAACGACGCACGTTCACGCGAGGCTCGATGGTGATTGGGGATCCGAGGCCAAGGGTCCGCGCTCGGCCATTAATCCAGCGCGGCGTTGATAACCCGGTCTAGGAAAGACCAGTGAATGGATCTTGTTTGCCCATGCGAATCATCTTATTAATCCAACACGCGGGCTAAGATTGGGCTTCTTGTGGTGGACATCGGCAGGGCAAGGTAGGTCCCACCTGTCGCCGGACTATCCGGTCCGGTTCGTGCGATTCTCTTATGAAGACGGGTGGTCCGATGCTGCCCCTTCGAAGCTGCTCGGCTTTTTTCTTGCAAACAACCACCTTTTTCCTGCGCTCACTCCACGCGCGCCCTACGTTCTTGTACTCGATCATGGTGCCCGCTACGTGAGAAATCGCTACCGCGGTTGTCTACTCCTTATCTCCCCTTGTACAATATCTGTAGCACTATCTTCTTATCTGTATTTTTCTTTGTTGAGCCGGTTCCGGATCCTCACGGTTGGAGAGATCCCGATATAGACGTATCCTCAAACATTGTACCTTCACACGTCGCAGGCTGTGCATTGTTTTTTCAAACATATATTCCTGTCTTGCGTTGTTCCGCGACTTCATTCTTATACCCATTTTTTGCGTTGCGTTGCAAGATTCGAGGTGTACACTGCCTCGCCACCGTATACCCGCCCGCCGTTACCAGTTAGACTCGACCAGTCTCAAGGAAAACCAGTCCGTTGGATAAGTTGCAAAGCAAAATGGCGGCGCATCCCCTATTTGTAGCTCCCTATACATCCAGGGAAACAGACGGGTTGCTCGATTCACCAGCCACCACCGCTGAGAAGAGGATCCAACCACAGCTTCAACTTTCCACCAGCACGGAGTCAAGTGAAGGGTATACTCCCGCTGTCATTCATACGAGGCATTCTAAACCTCAGCCGTCGTGGACCATTTCGACACCACCGGACTCGCCAACGAGGCTTCGGTCTTCAAACATGGGTGCACAAGATTCACTGGGCTTGCACGACAGTGGCGCCATGACGCCTCCCATCACACCTACCAGCGCTTCACGCACAAGGTCTGATTCAGTATCAGATTACCTAAGCACGCTATCGAGTCTACGCCGTGGTGACTCGACATCATCCTCACGGTCAAGCCCTCGAGTTTCATTCGATATGCCCAGGAAGCCTCGCAGCACCGAAACGATCAACTTCCCGTATCAGTTCACCGAGTACGAGTTCATGAAAGATGCAGAGGGAAAGAGAAGGACTATTGGCAAGGGTCTGTGGAGCAATGTGTACTTGGCGAAGTTGAGTTTGCCAAAGCCTACGAACCAGTGTACATTAACCGCGCATGGCGGTGCTGCTATGACGCCTCCTCTCACGCCAATAAATTCGCAAGACTCCAGCTTGGCGATAGATCAGTTACCGGCTTTCCCCCTTTTTTACGCGATCAAGGTCCCAGCCTCGACTGGTGCCAAACAGGTCCTTGCCGCAGAAGCAAAAGTCTTGTCGCACCTATCTTCTTTCCCAGACGCAGCGCGCCACATCGTCTCATTCTATGGCCTTGATACCCGGACTGGCGCACTGGTGCTAAAAGCCATGGACGGCACACTAGAGACCTGGATCGAACAGCACCTAAACACGCTGGACGAAACCTCGCGCGCCCAAAAGCTCGCCACCGTCTTCCCCGCAATCGCAAGGTCTCTCCTCACAAGCTTAATCTGGATGCAAGACAAGCACTGTATCCACGCCGACATCAAGCCGTCCAACATCCTCGTTTCACGCCCCTCCTCCACCATCCCTACTACCGTCTTCTCAGACTTTTCCTCTACTATCCTGACATCCCCGACGTCTGATACTACCGTCGAACCTTCCCCTGTCGGCGCAGGTACCTGGGATTACCTCGACCCCTCCCTCCTCAGCACCCGCTGCCCCGCCTCCCCATCTGCCACCACGGATCTCTGGTCTCTCGCCATCACGCTTCTTTTCCTCGTCATCGGCACATCGCCTTTTGACGCGTTCAAAAGCAATAAGTTCCAGCAGCGCGAGATGATCAAGGCTGGTGCGCCGCTGCAGTGTCTCGCGTATGGAGATGAAGGGATCAGGAATGTGGGGCGGTTGAAGGCGCTGAGTGGAGAGTTGGGGTTCGATGTGCAGAACTGGTTCGCTAGGGCTTTTGTCAAGGATAGGGAGAAGAGGGTTGAGGGTGTGGAGTGGAGGGGGGAGATTGAGGTGCTTGTTGCGGCGAGGATGTGAGAGCACTCACCCCCATCTACGCAACGCACATTTTTCGCCTGTGGACAGATCTGTTCTATGCTTGTGTTGTATTTGTAAACGGTTCTGTTGAACTGGGGAGTTTTTGATTTGGAGGACGTTCGCTTGATACCCCCTATTTGCGCATTTCGAGATTTGTATGTCTAGGTCATTGTGGTGTGGATTTTCACCTATGTTCAATCAAACTCTTTAGGTCACTATGAGATTACTGCAAGTCATTCTCCCAATTTTCTTTCAACTAAATGATTCACTATACCTACTACTCTTCTCGTGTTGAAAGCCGGGTTTGATCATGTGATCATGAGCCTCCTGGATGTATGTATCCGCTGTATCCTTGGTAGTGTTGCTCTCCAAATACCCATTTTACTTTTGTACCCTCTTTAACAAGAAATTCCGCATCCCTGGATTTTTGTACCTGTACCTTGTACTTGCCCGCATGCATATCTTGTACTCTGCCGCTACCATGCGGCTCGCCACCCCGCTACCGCCTCCTAATCTTACGCTAGATAGGTCGTATTGAACAGCCGGCCACCTGTATCCGTCACACCCGTGCCCTTGAACTTGTTGTTGGACGTGCGCAGTGCAACGACGTACAAGTTGCGATCCTTCTCCAACGCCAGCATTAACCGACCGTCGACATGATCCACTAACTGCGCCTGAATGACTTCAGCGACCACGATGACCATCACCGTTGGAAGATCCTTCCTCAACGACGTCACGAAGTCGAGAATTGAAGCACCGGTGTTGATTACCGCGTCGACCAGGATGATGGTTCGCTTTCCCTTGAAATTCCCTATATCGATATCTTCATATGCGTTGGCATGAGCGAAGCTGGCTAGCTTCATCGCCTTGCTCACGCCGAACGCCATGGGTTCCCCTCCCCGCATCAGTGGAACGATTAACGTGTTTCTCTCGTGACGGAATCGAAATCCGTCCGTAGGCCTCTTCTGAACGTGTGGAATGGCCGTCTCCTCGAGGCCAACGATTTCGCTGACGTACTCCATAGCCAGGTAGTCTCCAATGCGCGCATGGATCTCACGAAGATCGTGACCAGAATTTCCGGCGTTGCGGCTTAACGTCATCATCAGCTTCGCTGCGTTCTTTTCGGTTGCGTGCATGAAACGGTCCAACGGTTCTCTTCGACGGAAGATGAAGTCCATTTCGGCGGTTCCCAGGTTGACCTTCGGCAGCCGGTCGAGATCTAGCCTGTGCCCGGCGTCTTTGGGAAGAATGATCTGAAGAGCGCCTAGGCCTTGCTCGATCGCTGTTGTGAGTGCCTGGTCCATCGAAGTGCTCCTGGTTGCCTTGTCGCCAACAACAACGTACGCTCCGTCTGCTCGCTGGAACATTTCGATGTCAAGAGGGCTATCGCCAAAGGCTAGGACGCTGAGCCTCTTCTCGTGCAATTTGTCGACAATGTGAGCTTTCGTCGAGCCGGTGATGACATAACCGTCCTTGATGCGTCCACTGCCAATAACCGTGACGTGCGATAGGCCGTTCTTTTCGAGGACCTTCTCCCAGACAGTGCGAAGACCACAGGTTACGACAACGGCGCCAACGTGGGGTGTTTCCGCCACGCGGGCAAGGAGGGTAATCAACTCTGGGTACATCTCAACCTTGTCAACGACCTTGTCGCATATAGCGTCGAACTCGTCAGCCAGCTCTTCATAGAGGAGCGTCGCTTGGCGGAAAGAGGCGTACGAGTAGCCCTGGTTATCGAAGATACGCTTCAAGGGATGATTGGGGAGCCTTTTGCAAGGACCAACTTCGTCCCAGAAGAGTGACCCAGTGTCCTGGGGAGCGAGCGTTCTGTCAGCGTCAAGCATCAGCATCGTATCCATCTGATTCTGACCTGCAGTGACTATGGCGACGGCATCTTCCACGGCTTGAATGTTCAACTCCTCGCCGTGCTGTTGGAAATCTTTCAGTAGAGCCACGAGCCGCTCCAGAATACTTGCCTCAGTCGAAGTCTTGTTCGATAGCGTAGTGAACAAGATACCCTTCGCTAGGCATACCTCGCGCAAACCAGCCATCTCCTCATCCTGCCACTTGCGCAGGTGTTCAATAGAATGCTTGGTTCGTTTCTTGTCACGGTCCGACTTTTGTCGTTCAGCGATCATCTCTGGCTCAACGTGCAAGTACACAACATGCGTGTACGTCTCCCAGTCCTTGGCGGTTCCGACAATTTGACCAGCGGGCTCGGCTTCGTTGGGCCAAAACGTGTAATGGCCGGCGATCACAGCTACCTCGTCTCGAGCACGGCATTGTTCAGTGACCTTTGTGAGCGCGAACTCACGGATCTCGGCCTGTTCGTTCAGATCCAGGGTGTTGAAGGCCGCGAGACCGCCTGTAGTGATGCCATCGATGAGTGCTGAGCCATCGTGGAAGGCAAAGTGCTCGTTTTGAAGATTGGTAGCACTCTTGAGTCTGTTTAGAAGGTATGTTTTTCCAGATGCAGATACACCGTAGAGACCGATGATGATTGGTTTACACGTGGTAGAAGTCGACATGGTGTTCAATGAAAGCAACTCGCTTGTATTGAATAGAATAACTCGCAGAGTGGAGTAGCTATGTTGTCCAAAGAGAGGTGCTATTCAACAGGTTAGTTGTCACTGTTGAGGGTGAAACGTGTGCTTACATGACGGAGTTGTAAACCTGGAGAAGAGTACTCTAAACAAGGTCCGTCTCTCTCACCTCTATTCTTGACTACTGTAATGAAGATTTGTACAAGGATGAGGAACAATTTCAATGTTTTTTCTTGCGTGTGCAAGTTGGTCGCGATGGTAAAGTCGAGAATATATTTTTATGACTTGAAGTGCATATGACGCTTTCAATTTCATCGTATCATCTCACCTTCACCTTGATCTTAATATCTCACCTTTACCTTTAGTCCATCACCTGCGCCACTCTACCTTTATCAGACGGCCGAGCTTCACCTCTCCTCTTACAACCACCACCATCGCCTGTCCAATCGTTTGGTAACATCCGATACTTGATAGGAAACACCATTTTCTACGATCCCACCTGCAACATGACAGGACCTGCCAACTCGTCAGCGACAGCGCCGGCCAGCCAGGCGCGCAAAGGAACCCATACCTTTGATCCAAATGGAGACCTCGAGATTATCGTCTACAGTCCCAAGCAACACGATGGTAGCCGCATTGCTACCAAGATGAAGGTGTTGAAAGAAGCACTCATCAACACCAGTGGCCCAGATGCGTACTTCCGCAAGAGCCTCCAGTTCAACAGCGAGAACGGACATGCCGAGATAAAACTCATGGACGACCACGCGAACTCGCTGATAGTTTGGTTCACGTATATGCACTATGTGCACGAGAGAGGGCCTGGAGGTAAAGCGAGAGGTGACGCGGATGATGAATGGGATGCGGCCGGTCAAGACACCTTCTTCAAATCTATGAAATTTGCCGATCGCGTAGATATCGACTGCATCTGGCACATCATCAACATGGGCGACAAGTACCTATTCGATGGAGAAATCTTGCAAGGCTTCTTCAAGCGATGGTATGCTGCGAACAACAATCTGGATCAGAAGGGCGTCGACTTTGCGCGGCAACTTGCCCTTCCTTGCTACGTATTCGACCACGCGCAGGGCTTCGCCGACGTGACAAAGTGGCTTGCCTACAACGCCGAGGGACACATTACCGAGAAACGTCCCCCGGGCTTCAAATGGAAGCATCTGCATTTGGCACCACCGGAGTTCGTCGGTAAGTACAGTGAGTCATTGCTCTGACATTGACTTTAACACAAACTTCATAGGTCCCATGAACGCCTCCCGCGGCCGCCTTCGCAACGTCCTGCACAAAGAGCTCTGGAAGAGCGCTGAGACCCTTATGCATCGCGGCAAGAGATCCTCAACATGCACGCACTGGGAGAAGTCCTTTGCAAACTACTTCTACGCATTGTATACAGCCGATGTTTACCCCATCGAACTGAAATGCGCAAGGGCCTCCATCAACACGATGCTTAGTCGTCTTGACGAGTTCTACTGCCCTAAGGGAGGGTGCTGCAGTATCTGCACGGTGGACTGGGAGCCCGCGGTAGAGCATGCGCAGACAATGACGAGCAAGTACTTTGACGGCCTCTGCATTGATTGCATGGGTAATTCGAGGCTGCCCAGGGGAGTAGACCCGGATGTCAAGTACTGGATGAAGAACGGTAGTAGCTCAGGCCGATGGGACCAGCACTGTCGCATCAAGCACGGTGAGCCTACTTGGTACCACTCCTGGTGTGGAAGGGATGAGCATCGGCAGAGGTTGATCAAGGCCAAGAATGATGATTCTGATTAAGGAGTGGGGGAACGGCGTGATGAACCGAAGGAAAACGAACTTTTGGAGCTCTTTTATGGCAGAGACTAGGCGGACAAGGCTGAGAGGTGTGTTATGATAGGCAGGCAAATCAGGTAATCGAAACCTGCCTGAGATCAGAAAGGCGGAGAGGACCGTGATTGAAATCCAATCACTTGGTACGAGGAGAAACTCAAAAAGAAAACGACTGGAAAACTTTTTGAACAAAACACGGAATCTTCATACCTCTCATATAAAGTTCTCTAGTCTGATTTATACTGTACTGTGACTGTGATATATGCTTGTTGAGTTGCATGGCGTCTAGTGTTTTAATTCCCCCTTCGTTCAACCGACCCGTCTTAAGTTGAATCGACTGTAATAATAACGCTATGCTTCCGTGTTGAATAAACCCGCTCTGACAAGAGTACCATTGTCCCATAACGCCATGACCCATCCTTGTAATAGTTGTTGAACACATTACTTCTTCACCGTACAAGTCTCTCCCTCGTTATCTATCCAAGACTGTTCTCATCTAGAACATGCCATCAATCTCCCCGGTCTCGACATCAACATCAATGTTAAGATAACCGGGTGCCGTTGGTAGGCCGGGGATTGTCTGGATGTCCGCTGCCAAAGCGTACAAGTAGCCCGCACCAGCAGCCATGCGCACATCTCGGATGGGAATAGTAAAGCCGGTTGGCGCACCCTTCAAGCTCGGGTCATGAGACAAGGAGTATTGTGTCTTGGCCACACAAATAGGCAGGTTGCCAAGCCCTTGCTTAACGTAGGTATCGACTTTCTTTTGTGCGAGTTCAGAGAACTCAACAGCGCTGGCGCCATACATCTTCTTCGCGATGATTTCCATGCGCTCCTGCACTGTACCGCTGTCGACGTCGTACAGCAGCTTGAAATCAGGCTTTGGCTTCGCGGAAGCGGCGATTATGCCCTTCGCAAGATCGACCGCGCCCTTGCCACCCTCAGCAAAATGGTTCGCTGAGATGGCGTCCTCAGCACCAGCAGCGATAGCTTCTTCGCGGATAACATCGATCTCGGCTTGAGTATCAGTTGCGAAACGGTTGATAGCAACAACGACAGGGACGCCGTATTGCTTAGCGTTCTCGATATGCTTCTTAAGGTTTACGCAACCGGCGCGGAGAGTTTCGATGTTCTCGGTGCGGTAGACTTCTGGCAACTGTGCGCCAGGGCTGATGTCTGGACCGCCGCCGTGGTTCTTGAGCGCTCTGACGGTGGCGACGATGACGACAGTGTCGGGCACGAGACCAGAGGAGCGGCACTTGATGTTGAAGAAGCGCTCGCCGCCCATAGTAAAATCGAAGCCAGCCTCAGTTACTACAAAACCAGTCTGCGCATCGTGGTCCTCATCAGGTTCGGTACCTGCCAGCTTGAGAGCAAGCCTGTCCGCCAGTACTGAAGAAGCGCCGATACTGATGTTTGCAAAGGGACCCGCATGTACGAATACAGGTGTGCCTTCAAGTGTCTGCATCAGATTTGGCTTGATGGCATCGACGAGTAAAGCAGTCAATGCACCGCCAGCGCCAATGTCGTCGCAAGTAACGGGGTCGCCAGCGCGAGAGCTGGCAACCACCATGCGACCGAGTCGCTCTCTCAAATCTGAGAGATCTTTGCTGAGGGCCAAAATAGCCATGCACTCACTGGCGACTGAGATGTCGAAGCCAGTCTCACGGGTCTGGCCCTTCTCCGTCGGGGCTTGGCCAATTGTGATTTTTCGTAGATGCCTGTCATTGACATCAAGTACGCGGCGCCATGTGATGGTCTCGGGGTCGATATCCAACCTGGCAAACTTCCGAATTTCCTCCTCTGTCAGATCATCAGGATTTGTCTTGTCAATACCGAGCTTCTTGAGACGACGGAACATGATGGGCACAAATTCCCTCTTGCCCTTCTTGGCCGGTACCAGTCGCTTGTACAGAGGACCGTCCTTTTGTGTGTTCTCGTGGAAGATGCGAGTCTCAATGGCAGCGGCGAGCAAGTTGTTTGCGGCAGTAATGGCATGGATATCGCCCGTGAGATGGAGATTGAACTGGTCCATGGGAATGACCTGGCTGTATCCTCCACCGGCGGCGCCACCCTTGATACCAAAGGTGGGACCCATGCTGGGTTGTCGGACGTTGGCAAAGCATATTCTGCCGAGATGTGCACCCAGAGCCTGAGCTACGCCGATCGTGGTCGTTGACTTGCCCTCTCCTAGCGGCGTGGGCGTAATACCAGCGATGAGAATGTATCGTCCATCGCGGCGGTGCTCGAGTCGCTTCAAAAGAGATAGGTCGACCTTTGCCTTTGTCGAACCATATGGCTCTAGCTCGTGTGACAGAATGCCCACTTCTTTCGCTACGGCCGTGATCTGCTTCGGGTGCTGCTTCCTGGAGATGGCGATGTCTGAAGGGATGGGGTCTTCAATCTTGATGGGCAGTGCCGCGATCTTCCTCTTCTTCTGTCTATCGAACGTCGCGTCTGCCGAGTCGACAAGGTTCTGTAGCAACATGGCAATTGTCATGGGTCCAACACCGCCCGGCACTGGGGTGATGTGCGACGCGACCTCGACTGCTGACTCAAAGTCGACGTCTCCCACCAGCCTCTGTCCGCTCTTCTTTGTGTCGTCGGGAATGAAGTTGGTGCCAACGTCGATGACGACGGCGCCGGGCTTGAGCCAGTCTCCCTTGACGAAGTGTGCTTTGCCAATGGCGGCGACCACGATGTCGGCCTGCCTGACGACGTCTGGTAGGTTCGCTGTCCTCGAATGACATACGGTCACGGTCGCGTCCGCGTTCTTCAGCAGGTAGCTCACGGGGCTACCGACAATATCGCTGCGTCCCAACACAACGGCGTTCTTGCCGCTGATGTCAACGCCCGCCTCTTGCAGCAGCACCATGACTCCCTTGGGCGTGCATGGCGTGAACAGAGGCTTACCTCCCCGCTTCGCTAGCTCGCCAATGCTCTGGATGCCAAAGCCATCGACGTCCTTTTCGTCTGCGACGGCCGACGTTATCGTGTGCTCAGAGATGTGCTTGGGCAGGGGCAATTGAACGAGGATGCCGTGGATCGAAGGGTCATTGTTGTACTCGTGTACCAGGTACAGGAGGTCGGCTTCGCTGGTGTCATCGGGGAGGTGGACGAGCTCGCAGTCGATGTTGGCCTCTTCGGCGGCCTTGAGCTTCATGCGCACATAGGTGGTCGAGTCTGACCTGTCGCCGACTGGCTTCTGTTAGCATTACATGTCTCATATTGTCTCTCAATGGCATCGCGACTCACCCTGCACAATCTTCAGGCTCGGCTTATATCGTGGGTTGACCGCCTGTCTCTCCTTGATCTTCTGGCCCAGCCGCCCGCGAATCGTCTTCGCAATGGCGGTGCCATCGATCTTCTGTGCCGTCATACTGGCCGTGGTGCTCGAAAAGTGTCTTTCTCGATTCACCGTCTTCAGCGCGGTATAGAGATGGCGGGGTGACGGGGCGCGACAATATTTTCTAGGCGGGGTAGCTGTAGCCTGCGGAAAGCAACGGGATGCAAAAGCACGAGTGCGTCCGCACATCGGAAGCAAACTCATCGCTCTCCAGCAGCCGAGCCAGCGAATCTTTTCCAAGTCTAGTGGAAAAGGTGCGATGTGTCGACGCAGGCAATTCTATCTTTGCGCTGACTCAGTCTGTCGTGTGCGCCTGCCCTTTGAGCTGCGGGACGCCATGAATCCTCGCCGACGCCAAAGTTTTTTTCGCGCGCAGTTTATTACGTACGACTCAAGGGTACTAGGGCTAAACACGGGCATTTGATACAACATTCCTTAGGGGGAGATTATCCACACGAGACATGGCCTGTTAGGGAATTCATTCCCATTTTGTACTGATTCCACCAGTGTATTACCATCATGTCGGTTCCTGCCTGTCTCCGCGGTGATCGACTAACACCAACCCCTGGTATACGCCATAGGGCGATTCAGGCGACAAACCTCTCTTCAAGTCTGAAGACCTTGGTCTACACCTTGCACATGTCCATTAGGATGCCATAAAACACAAACATCTGCTCTGCCATTGGTTTCAGACGATCTGCGTAGTCTGCATGGCAGAACCGAGCGAATCTATCCGGATGCCACATGTTTCGTCCCTCCTTGAGCCACTCATAGGAATAGCTACCAGCGCCCTCCAAGAGAACCATCAAATCGTGGAGACATATACCCAGCGACGAGACGTCTTCCTTCAGCAGTTGGCACTCAGGCTTGGTGCATGCGTCCATGTAGTTGACCATAGATGGGAAGTTGCATAGCTGACCGGGCACCAGCAGCTTCTGTAGATCCTCTTGGAACTGCACGTACGCAGTCTTTGCGTTTGTGTGCAGCTTGCGGTCGCCAAAGTCCAACCATGAGCGGTGCACCCAGCCGATGATGCCATTGCTACCCTCGACAACGTGCCAGTCCCGCCCCATGTCTCGTAAGACCTTGAGCTTCTCTCCTTTCTTGAGATCTAACTCCCATGATTCCTTTGCGTGCGGTCGACCTGACTTCCTGCTCACCGCCCACTGATAGTGAGCGGGTTCATCTGGCTTTTGAGGCACATGTTGCATGCTCGTGGCTGGTGGATACTCATCGCTGGATACCAGGTTGGTGCGTAGGCCTTCTTGGCCGAAGTGGATAACAAAGGGCGCCTCCTTTCCGGGCTGTTGCTTCTTAAAAAACGCGAAAGTCTCTCCGCAGGGTGCATGAGTATCAATGGCAACATACTACGTCAAGTCAGTCGTGTCCAATTTGGATAGCTCTGTCACGTACTGCGAGCTCGTTCTGTATCTTAGAACTTAGCTGCTCGGGTCCTCTCTCTTTCCAAAGTTCATTCCATGCAGCGAGCATGAATTTTGTTGTGTAGAACCCCGTGTGACGACTAGGAGTCTTAGCGTAAAAGGTTCCATTACGATGCCATTGTACATTGTCTAGCGTGCCGCTCTTAAGAGAGCCCTTTGTGACGCCGTGAGACTCCCGGAAAGCGGAGCTCAGTTGGCACAGCTTATCTTGCAAGGCGTGAGGAATATCAGAGCAGGCCCAAACTGTATGCGTCCACACCACAAAAGACTCCTTGTCTCCAAGCTGGACGCGAAGGGAAGCGAGAAGGTGCTCCGACTCACTGAGCAGCAGAATGAACTGGCGCAGCGCTATTGGCGTGTTGTGACCGATCTGGAACGCATTGGCGCCATCTGTTGTCTCGAAGGCAAAGAACCAGGACTCGGCGTCACTTCCATATGAAGCCCAGACTATCTTCTTGATGTGGCCCGCAGATACTTCAGAGAGTACCTTTGCCGGTAGGTGAGTGCTACAGCAACGCTTTTAGCTCATGATGTCCCCGGTCGAGCTCGCCTTACTTACGCAGAATAGCCGTTCGGAGTGCCACAAAACTGCTTGCCATCTGGACCAAATGCTATAATGTACTCATCAGCAGCAAGGTTCTCGAGTCGAGTGAGCGCGGTAGCGATGACCACTACATCTGGTGATTCATCAAAGGCCATGATAGCTGACCTGTGCGCCGCCACTGCCAGATGAACAGGAATACACACACTGTCTGTTATCGTGCGTCTGGAGTCCGTGGCATCCGGTTGTGAGATCTTGCAAGGTTGCAAAGCACTGAGGGCAAGCACGCGTTTGCGCCAAGCCTGTAATGAAAACCATAACTGCGATCAACTGCTGTTGCATACGTGAAATTCCACGGTGGACTCGACAGCTGTTCATCTCTTTGGCTTCTATGACCATGAATCATAAGTCCGATGCGCGAAGCCATGAACCGTTTTCTGTCCAACACTGCCTCGTTCATGAGAATGATTCACTCACTTGACATGAGGCATTGTAAGAAGTCAAGCAAAAGGAGAGCAGGATGCTTCCATCCGAGAAAGACGTGTAGCAAATGCCACGCACGCACACAGCTTAGCAACCACAAGCGGAAAGTGAGCTAGTGATAAGACCTACAAGCGAGGCTTGATAATACGAGGGAGGCTTGAGGCTGGCCTTGCAATCAAGTTCATCTGTGATTCAATCGAAGGCCTCACTCCTCATCCTCCTGTATGCATCAACCCGCCGTATGTCGGTGCGCGCCGGATAGAACGAAGACCAGGGGTGACGGAGTTGACTCATAGTCGGTGAGATGCTCTCATCTTGAGATTAGACTAGCCCAAAGGTAATCATTGGAAGATCATCCGTCTTGATTGGCGGTTGATGTCTGAATCAAATGTCTGAGCCATGTTGCAGTCAGACCTCGGGAGATGCAGGTGGTCGTTCTGCAGATTGGGCGATTTATGCGGGGCAGTGTTCTGCGCTAGAGCTGCATCCAGTTAGACAACAACCCACACTAGGTTCAACACCAAGCCGTTCGATATATGAGATCAGTCACCGAAATTTAAGAGCGCCGCCTGCCCCGCCACATATACCCCGACCACCTTCACCTCCACATACATCGTCAACATGAGGCCGATTTTACTCTCGGGACACGAGCGTGCGCTCACGCAGGTCAAATACAACGCCGACGGCGACATCATCTTTTCGGTGTCCAAGGATCATGTTGTGTGCGCGTGGTGTTAGTAGCGGCCTTTGCGCAAGAGAAGAAGGAATCCGGCTGACAGGAAGCAGACTCACACAATGGCGAGCGATTAGGAACCTACCATGGCCACCAGGGCGCTCTCTGGACCGTTGACGTCAACCCCTCATCCGAACTTCTCGCAACCGGTGGCGCAGACAACACAATGCGCTTATGGGAGGTCAAGACCGGCAAGCTTCTGCACACATGGGAGTTCGCCACATCTATCAAGCGCGTCGAGTTCTCCCCAGACGGTAGGCAACTACTTGGTGTGACGGAGAAGCGATCCGGCCAGCTCTCGACCATCTGCGTCTACGAGATCAACCCGGACCCAGAGGCACAGCAGTCTGACGAGCAGCTGTTGAGGATAGTGTGCGACGAGAGCAAGGCAACCGTTGCAGGCTTCAGCTACCTGGCCAAGTACATCATCTCTGGACACGAGGATGGATCAATCACACAGTGGGATGCGAAGACTGGAGAACTTTTGACTAGCAACTACGACGTGCATGAACCGGATATGCAGAGTGAGCAGGACACCTAATAAGACCGCAAGGCATTGCTAACATGGCGCAGTCACCGATCTCCAGTGGGCACCAGACCGAACATACTTCATCACGGCCTCCAAAGACAAGACTGCAAAGGTAAGTTGGGAAATTCAACTACGAATATATCATGGCCACTAACTTTGCACAGCTCGTTGACGTTGAAGAGCTCACAGTCCTCAAGTCTTACGCTACCGACACACCCCTCAACAGTGCCGCCATCACCCCCGTAAAAGACTACGTTATCCTTGGCGGTGGACAAGCTGCCATGGACGTCACCACCACCTCTGCGCGCCAGGGTAAATTCGAAGCGCGCTTCTACCACAAGATCTTCGCAGAGGAAATCGGCCGTGTACGTGGTCATTTCGGGCCGCTGAACTACGTTGCTGTGCACCCGCAAGGTACCAGCTACTGCAGTGGTGGAGAGGACGGATACGTAAGAGTGCATCATTTCGACAAGCCCTACTTTGACTTCTTGTACGAGGTAGAGCGGGAGGCGGCGCAGGCGAACTTGTAATGCATAGGGTTGATGGTTGTCTAGAATGATCGGGCATGCATGCAATGGCGTTCCGGCAGGCTGGTCTGGCTCTCCAAAAGTTTTTGAAGGAGCAAAGATCAGATAGAGAGACTACGAGCTATGTTCCTCCATATATTGAGAGAATTGAAAACGTCAAACTTCCACCACATGCATCTTCTTACGTCGTGATTGGCTCACGCTTTGTGATTGGTTGACATCAGTTCTTCTTAGCGACATCTAGGATCACGACCTCATCAATACCACGGCCAACTGCAACGATGATAGACTAAAGCCCTTCCCGCTATGCTGTTCGCCTCCAACACGTACAAATCCAGATTCTGCGGCATTGGCATTTCTGTGTGAGCCTCTGTTATCCTTCGAGGGTGATTCGCTAGGTAGCAACAAGGAAGCACCAAAGCTAAGACACTAACAACTCGCAGTCCCATATTCCTCGTATTCTGTACCTTGATCCTACTGCACTTCATCATGGCCAGCAGCACTCAGATACCCGCGCCGGCCGAACCGCCGCACAAGTCTCACTTCAAATACACCGTCCAAAAAGGCTACTTCCTCCAGTCCGAAGACTCCACGGACGATAAAGAGTTCGACTTTGTGAGTCACGTTTCCTACTTCCTTAGGACCTGATCTACAAGTAGCCTGATGTTTCGTTTCTCCTTCTAATGTCTACCAGAGGAAGAGCAACTTTGGCCTGATAAACCGAGGCTACGATACCGATCACTCAGCCGAGGAGGCAGAAGAGCAATGGAAACGCTTCGAACGGTATGTTCGGACGCAGAATGAAAGCGCAAAAGACGGCGAGTTCTTCAAAGTGCTGTTCCTGGGCCGCCATGGGCAAGGGTGGCATAATGTCGCCGAGACGAAGTATGGAACGGAAGCTTGGGATGTACGCATTTCTCCTGTGCTTCAGCGCTTACCTTAACACTCATGAATTGATCCGAAAATGAGGCGATTCATGAGTATCAGGTACAGAGTTACTAATTCAGTCTCACAGTGCTACTGGTCCGCCCTCGATGGCGCAGACGGCATCATCTGGGCCGACGCAAATCTGACTTCCACAGGCCAGGAGCAAGCCAAAGACGTGCGCACACTCTGGAAACAACAATTACCCCACGGCATCCCGCCACCAGAGACGTACTACGTCAGCCCGCTTACCCGGACCATTGAGACAGCAGACCTAAGCTTCCAAGAACTCGATCTGCCCCCCGGGAAAGAATACAAGCCGTTCATCAAGGAGTTGCTGAGAGAAGCACTCGGCGTGCACACGTGCGATCGACGCAGTGCCAAAAGCGTCATCGAAAAGAACTTCCCACACGTCACGTTTGAACCAGGCTTCTCCGAGGACGACGAGTTGTGGGAAGCAGACTACCGCGAGCCGCGCACTGCACGCCGGTATCGCCTTGCCCTCCTTCTAGACGACGTTTTTGCCAACGACGAAAACGTCTTTCTTTCGCTGACCGCACACTCGGGTGCTATAGCGAGTATTCTGGAGGTCTTCGGCCATCGAGCGTTTGCGTTGGAGACGGGCGGCGTTATACCCGTACTTGTTAAAGCTGAGAAGGTACGTGGAGAACGAGAGAAGCCACCGAAAGAGCCAAGTGCAGCACCGCCTCTGTGTGATAAGCCCCCACAGTAACGGCTCGCTTTTTATTTATACTTAGGCAATAGGGCACACGATGCAAGGAAGTGGGAGTAATTTGTGCAAGCGGTCATGAATCATGAATTTTCTCTACCTTCTTTCTAAGAATACTCGAGGAAGGCATAACAGAAGTAAAGATTCCAGCCCAAAGGCCATAAACCCATCTCCGTCAAATTCGTCGAATCTCCCCGTGCTTGGTCATTCTTCCATGATTTCCATCAAACGCCCGATAATCCACGCCCGCTAATCCAGAATATGAGATCCATCACAGCGGAAGCTTCGTCCGCGACGCAATGTGCGGAGGGTACTATCCTGCTTGAGCGACTTTCCTCGCGCTCACTTCTTCCTGTTCGGGAACTTGGGTTGTCCAAGAGACTCGCCTCTGAGCACCACGTTCAACACGCGCTCCATTGTCCCCAATAGCTTCTGATCTGGGGTGGCGGTACCGCGCTCAAAGTCCGCAATGATGGTCGGCGTGCTGTTGCACTTTGTGGCGAGATCCTTCTGCGTCATGGTGGTGCCCTTGTCATTCTTGGCTTCGCTGCGCGCCTTGGAAATGGCCTGGCCGACGGCGACACCGACGGTTTTCGGCTTCACGATGTCGTCGGAGCGATCGACCTTTGTGAGGCGCTGGCCTTCTTGGGAGGCTGAAGCTAAGGCCTGGTGGGGGCGTTAGTGGGGTCGTCATTAGGAAAGGGTGTCGCTAGATCGAGAGTGGGAGACTGAGGCTATAGAGTGATGTTGAGAATACTTACAGCGTTGGAAGAAGCGTACTTCTTCTCGGTGGAGATAAGAGCGCCACTTCGCTGGGCAGCGTTCAGCGCAGACTTGCCCTTGACAACAGCCTCGCGGGGTCCAGCAGCACCGCCGCGGGTGCGGCTACCGATCTTGGTGACGGAGTTCCAGTCTTCAGACATCTTGAAGGTGCGGTCTTAGATTGTTGTCGTGAGGAGTTGAGGTTGATGTCGTTGGGTGAGACAGAAGCTGAGGGTGTATCGTGTGCGATGGCGGGGTGTAAGCGTTCTTCTGTACTCTGCGTTTGCTTATCAAGTTGTCAGTCGGCAAGCGTGGAATCGTATGTGAAGAGAATACAAACAGTTGATCGAGCAGTTGACTTAAGAAAAGGTCCAAAGGGCGTCGCCAGGCGGCGATGAGTCGAGCGGAGTCTGAGGTCACCGCACGCGCTAGTCTCGCTTAGGCCAGCGTCTCTCGAAGCTTCCATGTCCGAATCCTCCGCTCGCAGCCCTTCCGCCCTTCCTCACCAAACGGCCACTCTTCGCCATTTCAGATACGAGACAACTATTGCGTGTCTGGCCCATCAATACTGGTGCGGCGTGTGAGCACTAAGAGATTGTAGCATACGGATTGTTATTTCCAGAGCCATAGCAGCTGGCTAAGTACGCAAATTGCGCGTCGATGAATCGATGGCGAAATGATCGGGCTCTGCCTCATCTGAACCTTCACGGCTTTCAGATCCTGCTTACCTCTTTCTCTCCAACCCTAGCTACTCGATCACCACAGTCTATCACGACGCGAAGCTCCACTAGTTCCAGCGAAAAACGACAGCCGAAAAGGCCGAAGTCCGAACTTCTCAGCAGATGCCTAAAGCTATCCACAATACCCCCTCAAGCTGCAGAGGTACAGTTTGAAGACGACCATAGTTCAACAAAGGATGCTCTTGGAAAGAGATCGTGTCATCTACGACTGCAGAGCGTTTTGAGCATCTCAAGGCCTGCCATGATCTTCGTCAGCCTAGCTCTTCGTTGCTCTACATGTCCTTCCGTTGAAGTAGGAAGAAGCTCCTTTCTTTACCCTCTTCAGTATACGTCGTCGCTCCTTCCCAATGAGAGACTCGTTTGTCATAAGAGGCAGATTAATCCCCGCTCCAAGCCCTTTACTTGTACTATTGACCTAATGCTTGGGTGTCTGCTCCTATCTTTGTGGACAGGCGCTGGTGCTTGGTGCGGAACATGTCTAGTCTTTGAATAGAAAAATGAATGCAGCTTTCAGCTTTGAACCCTTTCTCAAAGCTTCTTGTCTAGTAACCTTCAGCTAATGCTTCCATTTAGGAGCCGAGTGCAACGAAGAGACATGGAGTGTTACAGGGTTCTCGATGTTATTGACTGCTCATAGGGCTACCTAAAGTCATAGAAACGACTATTCGTCGCATTCAAACCGAAACTTCCATATAACACCACACCGGCCATAATGCAATATTCTACCTTGATTTACCCCGCGGCTTCCGTAAGCATACTTTGAATCACAGCTTCATGCCTGTTGGATCTCGGACGCAAATCCGATCACGCAACTCCGAGCTCTTTTCCACAGCGCCAATTAATAAAGGAAGCCGCAAAGCCATAGGGGGCGAACGCGATAATCTAGCATCTAATGCAAGCGCACATCATCAAGTCGTAACTCAGCTGAAACCAGTTTACTTCATGCCGAGATCCGACATGGCCTTGTCGTAGTTGTCCCAGTCTGTCAGAGCGCCAAGAGCACGACGCTCGTGAGCGCTGAGAAGCGTGAGACCGTAGATGTAACTCGCGTTGACCCAGCCAAATCTATCGTGCGTTAGTAGTTTCTCTCTTGGCAAGGCTGTATGAGGAGCTTACCCTTCACGAGGAACGCCCTTGAAGTCGCTACCCTGATTACCATACTCCGCTGCGACCTTATGCGGATCAATCTTTCGCGTAACATCGTACTTCTCAACAACGACACCATTGTAGTCGACAAAGGCCTTGGTCACCATGAACAGCCAGCGATAAGCCAGTCGCTGAGCCTCTGCATCGTATCCGTACCGCTGCATACCGACCCAGGCGAGGATCTGCTGCGGTGCCCATCCAAACGGATAATCCCATTGGCGATTGGGACGATCGATACCAACTTCGCCGCGAGACTTCTCGGTACCGGAGACGATGCCGCCAAAAGCCTCTAGCTTAGGCAGGGCCTTCTCCACAAGAATGCTAGCTTGTCGTGGAGTAGCGAGACCGGACCACATGGGCCAGAAGGTCGTGGCACTCTCGTAGCCGGTGCGCTCCTGCTTGACGGTGTTATAGTCAAAATACATACCGGCTTCTTCGTCCCAGAGGTACTTGTCGACTTGAGCGCGGCGTCTTCTAGCGCGGCGCTCCCAGACAGCTGAAGTTTCAACCTGGCCGGGTTTCATGTCGCCAGCGCAAAACTCTGCTGGGACCTCGAGCCGATCGCCGAAATGGTTCCGCACACAACGGCCAATATCGACTTCGTATTTATAGAGCAAAGCGTTGATATCAACCACAGCGAGATCGGCAGCGACCTTCTCGAGACGGTAAGAGGTGTCGTGGCCGGATTCGCGCACAGCGCGATCGTGCTGGAAGTAATCGTCGAGCTCAGGCTCGCTCACTCGCCGGTGGTTGTACGCGTCTACGAACTCCTGGAAAGTCATTCCGTACTTCTCCGCATACGGCATCAGAATGTGCTCGAAGTGAGTGGCTTCTGTCTCAGGGGGAACACCAAAACCACCGGGTCGGTAGCGTGTCAGTCCAGTCACGGGGTCCAAGCGAGGCGCAGACATCCAGACCGAGTGGTACTCTTTGATGGCTGCCAGAATGGCTTCCCGCAAGAACTCCAAGGCTCCTTGCTCGTGCTTGATTCGTTCGTAGACACGCAATGCCATATCTGTGAGGAAGGGGGGCTGGGACCGACAGAGATAGTAGGTGCGGTTTGCGTTGAGAATCTTGTTGTAGTGCTTGATGCAGAAACAAAAATGGATGACCATGGACTTGACGAGGTCGACACGGTCATTGATAAGTAGCCCAAGCGACTCCATGTAGCTGTCCCAGCCGTAGAGCTCATTGAAGCGACCGCCAGGGACAACAAAAGGCAGGCCCCGCAAGTCCTTTTTCTTGGTGACGGGATCAATCCACTCCTCCATAGCGATTGCGAGCAGCCCAGGTGCTTTATTTAGGTCCCTCACATACTCAGGATCGTCGCAATTTTCGGCCAGCCAGACAACGTCGAGGCGCATCTCCGGGTTCTCTTTGGCAATGCGGCTGTAGTATTCATGCTGCTCAGGAGCACCCCGAGGAATATATACGCGGGGACGTGGGTCGTCTGTCCAGTCTTTGGGGTCGACACCAACCTTTGCGATGTTGGAGCCGTCGATACGGCGCGTCAGGCCGTCCCAGAACGAGTATTGGATCAATCGAGAAAGGCGGTTTACGGGGTTCTCGTTTAGACGCGCTTCGTCGAGGACAATGGTCCTGCGGCCGTAGTCTTGGGCGAGGGTGAGCTCCTGCAGCAAGTTCGAGAGCATGTAGGTGCCTCGCACGTCAAATTTGTTGTGGGCATTGGACGCGAGGGTACCAAGAGAAAGCACCTGTTCCACAGTTAGCCATGAACTGGCTTGTTCTTTGTCGCATCTATCGAAGCGTACCTTGGGCCCCTTGTCGTCTATGGTAATCTGGTGGTTCTGGTCCGAGTCCTCACGAGAGAGAAGCATTTTGAGTGTAGGCTCTACCTGGACGAGAAAGCGGCGCGGTTGCATGGAGGCCTCATCTGCTGGCTGTCAGCATGGGGGTGCGGTTGTGCGTCTTGAACAAAGTACGCACCGTGACTGATGCGGCGCCCGTGGGAAAAGCCTTCTGAGATTGGGGCATTGCGACCGGAGCGATCTACGTGCTACTTGTTTGTTAGGCCTGGCATGCGAATTGGGCGAGGAACAAGACTTACCGCCGAGTAGGTCCTCGCTCTGATGTGCTGCCGCGACGAATGGCTTTCGCCGTAGTAGACTTGTGGTGAAGCGTACGGGTCGAGTACGGTAGAGGTACGACGAGGTTTCAGAGGTTGCGAGCTCATGCTACGGGGGGTGGTAGGCGGGGGCAGCCGTCAAACGATGTTGTATGAGACGGGATGGGCGGTGAAGATATTTGTTGCTATGGCGTAGGTACTGGTACTGGCACCGGAGTTAGCAAGCCATGGCAGAAGTACCCGCTATTGGTGGTGGGGGCGGGCGTGGGCGGACCTTTGAAGATGTTTTTCGTTGCAGGAACGGAGGACAAGAGAGCACACGACGAAGATGCTATACAAACTAGTGCGTGTGGCGTAGTGAAGTGCGGTGGAGGACTGGAGGCAAAGAAAAAAGTG
Source organism: Cucurbitaria berberidis CBS 394.84 (assembly GCF_010015615.1). Taxonomy (NCBI): domain Eukaryota; kingdom Fungi; phylum Ascomycota; class Dothideomycetes; order Pleosporales; family Cucurbitariaceae; genus Cucurbitaria; species Cucurbitaria berberidis. Next base: position 5,321,985 of record NW_024468936.1, on the reverse strand, counting down.
CTTCACGATGAGACGAGAGGGACTTTACTCTGGACGCATGCGTGCCGGCAGGTCCGCCGGTGGCTTCCTACACCCGTCAATAATACAGCAGCAGGCATCGATTGTGAGTCAGGCACCTCATATTGTGCAGGTATGACCATCAGGCGGTGAGCCGCTGCATTGTTGAACATGCCGGGTGGCTTCAGCGACGATGCTTCATGGGAGGTCTCGTGTAACATTCCTCGCTCGACTCTTTCGCACCTGCCCTCGCTCGCGCATCCCATCGCGACTGCCACGCCGAAGCTTGCCACACTTTCGCCTGGACCCACTACAGACGTCACGCCTCACCCACCTCCTATAACAATGCAACTGGGCCTCTTTGACGGCTTTGTTGAGCTTCAATGGCTCTTTGTGCCATGCCTTCATTTTTCTCCAACCCTGTAGCTTCGGGTCTTTCTCAATGCCAGCCCTTGAGCTGTGACTGGCTCGTCTCATAGGTCAGGCGCAGCTAATCGTCAGCCTGCAGCTGTCCCCCACGGCGGCTGCCAGCCCCACGAACCACCATCGTGACGCCCTCCCTCTCCCAGCTCCAGAGTCTCATCCCCGCACGAGCTGTGAGACCTTCGTTTTGCTGCATCTCACTTGAACTTGGACCGAACCCCTCGTCCGCCCGACGGAATGTACTTGGGCCGCCCGCGATGAGATGCAAGGTTGGCCCATTCGGCTCTCCATTCGACCCGATCACTCTGCATGGCCGAACCGTGAGTGCGCAAATCACATAGAAACATACAGTTCACAGTGTAGTAATCATATGCTTTGAGATTGGACAAGCCCGACGCGAAGCCTTGTCCTATGACTTTTACACTGGTTCTAGCTAATGTTCATAGGTCATGTCTCCTGTAAAACTAGTCATTCTAATAGTGCAACAGTATGGACCGTTACTCTAAATCCTAAGCAACAAGAGTTAACTTTATACTTGCAGACTTGGCACTGGAGCAAATTTTTTTAGACATGCGCTGATATTAAAATCTTGCAGACTACGAAACTACCATAGTCCCCCGTATGTGCAGAGCATATCACCTATGGTCCTCCAAGCTACGTCCTCTTCGCCCTCTATCGCCAAATGGACGAGCAGCCCCTCCATTATAATTGAGGGACGAGGTTCGCTGCTGTCCTGCGACGCGAGAAAGGCAGCCACCGCACGAATCTCGGTCGGATCGACCATGCGTAGTAAATCTAGGTAAATAGAAGTAATGCTCCTCAATGTTGATTTTGCTAAACGAGAGTCCTTGAAGGCATATATATACAAAATTGAGAACACTGGGATATTCTGTTTGCTTTGAAATCACTCGTAATAGTTCCATGTGTAGATTCTCTAAACCGAAGCTTGACTCTAAACTGCGCAGAAAAGTTGACAGTTTTCTCAAAGCAGAAAGACGCCTAGATTCTCCAAACCGAAGGTCAACTCTGAACTGCCAAGACAGAAAAGTTGCCAGTTTTCTCAAAGCGGGAAGACATGTAGATCCTCCCAACCACTTTCCAAGGTTAACACCAAGACAGGATAGTTGCCGATTTTCTTGAAGTGGAAACTTAAGCGAGAATTACAAATTATGCTCCAGCTACCTTCTCCGCCGTAGCGCATTTGTCATCTCTGGTTCCCGGAAGCTAGGGTCGACCGTCATGATACTAGTAAAATCTGATCAAGCTAACACTTACAGTCACATGTACGGCACCTTCCACACTAGCCATTTTCGAACCTAACAAGAACGGATTCTTGAGTCTCTTGGTGCGATTGGATCTTTCAGACAGCTCACCGTCTTCCGTTTCTGTGCTACAATCGGCATTGGCACTCTCGTTGTTCACATCGTTCAAAATAACAAACTAAAGAGCTCTCAAGATGCTTGAAATGTCAAATAACGACTCTCTGTGGTATTGAAAGTGACATGCAGTCTATCTGTTCATACTTTCTTGAACTAGGTGGCCTGAATCTTCAAAGACCTTGCTAATCTGGATCTTGCATTCTAGGCCATTTAGTGGAAGCCAAATACTCAAATCGACAACGCAGGAGTTGACAGCCAAAATTCTTACGGGAATTCTCCAGGCTTATAGCTTGGGTAGATTATGACATGGTAATGAGCCGGTTTAGCCTTAGACACTAGCATATAAACGTAGAGCTTGTGGAAGAAATCAGACGTTCCACACCTATAGAATCGGAAACTTTCCCGTCACGAAAGGTGAGGCTGAAGAATATAAAAGTCCACATCTGCATCGATTATTTAGCTGACATGAAACAGGTCAAAGGTGTCTCGTACTACTCACACAAGATTCTTCGACACCTCTATATCACGTTCGGGATAATCCAAAATCCAATGAACTCGCTACACCACAGTGACGAATACGAAAGTTTCTTGCGTTGCCTCGAAAGTAGGACAATCAATATTGTTCCGTCAGTACTAGGAGGTATATCTGATCCTGTATCTAGCTTGACTACAGTAGCTACGACGGAACTCTTCAAACTAGCTGGTCTACTTTACCTCAAAAGAGCATCGCGAAACTTTTCAGGAATCTCCCCTCATATCGACAAGCTGGTTCAGAGGGCATATCTATTTTTCGACGACCTAGGGACTTGCAATCTGACCTTTCCACTGCTGATTGTCGGGTGCGAGGCTAGGACAGATGCGCAAAGAATGAGAATTCTGGAGTATATTGAAAGAGCGACGACATCCTCGAGTTTGAAGAGCTTGCATGCGCTGCGGAATATTTTCCAGCAGATGTGGGTCCAGAATGACCTTCTCTGGATTATGAGCTCGACTACTTGAATAAACTAGACGCCGTGATAAGTTCTTACCAAATTATACCGAGTTTCGCTTTGGATGGAAATTTCATGGATACTGTAATATGATGGCAATAAGAGATTTGTTCCATAAGATATTGCTTCGCGTAATGAGTGCAGAGCACACTTAGATAGACCCCATCTTCTTGCGCTATATCTCGTTAGTGCATTCATGCACTACATATCAAAACTAAGATTATACACTACAAGGCTGTCATCCCTAACAAAGGAAAATGTCTTTGAGAGACGTCCATGACAAAAGAAAGGCATACCGCAATTTTTGCTCGAAGCACCCAAACGCCTTCGCTAAACCAACAATAATCCGAAATATCAATATGCTCTGCAGATTTACACAATTCTCTGGACGACATTTCGCCTCTTCTTTCCGATACTCCTCCAGCTCCATTTTCGTTCGTTCTTCAGTGATTGAATGTCTGCATGGCTCAAGGTATCAGAGTCCGGTCGCGGGCAGCCAGCGTTGCTGTGTGAGTGGCTCGACGTAGTCTTCGCACTTTGCGATTCGTTCGATGCCATCTCCGATGCCAGTTTTTGCAGATCGAGACATTCGGCATTTTCGTAAAATGGTCTCGTGGTGTGACCACTTCGTCTCGACGTCCAAGGAAGTGGATCTTGCATTGCTAAGAATCCAGAGGCGAAGCATCCCCCATACGCTTTCAGCGCCTCCAATGACGCCGCTCTCCTGAAGGCGATGTCACTTCTGCTCGTGTCCATGTCACCGTCGTCGGATCCGTCGTAGTCGTCATCGAACTGGTTGTAAGGCTCGGGCACCGAGGCCCACCTTTGCGCTTCTCTCAAATCGCAGGCGCTGTCACTCTGATTACTTGTTAGTATTGGAGCTGGACAGCGGCAGTACCGTTCACATACCTTGACACGAGTACAACTATGTAGACGCAAGTTCTCTTCAGTGAGGCGAGTTTGTTCGCATTGTACCCGGGTCCTCGATTTCATGCCAAGATTGAGGCCCATTGTTGACTCCTAGGCTTACTCGACTGAGAGGTGATTTTGTTCGACGATGTTTGAATGTGAGAGGTCGAAGGTGTTGATTGCCTCTCCACTGCTGTCGAGTCAAGCTGATTTAGTGAGGTTGCAGGTAAGTGAACTAGGAATTTAGCAAGCGGGGTGAACCTTATATACAGATCGCTGAGCAGGCAGGCACTTCAGCTTGTGGAGACCTCGCGCACTCAAGAGAGAGACGCTTTGGCGCCGCCTACGCCGTGTCTCCCGGGGAAGTTCGCAATCACACCCACAAACGTGGCCCATGTCTACGATCCTTCTATTAGTTCCATATCTTTGCGTTCTGGCGTTTTAGCTGCAGCGCTAGTTTATTTTAGCTCCCGTCAACGCAGGGGCCCCATGAGAGATCCTGGGCGCTGAGGCGTGAGGCTGCCCGGGTGTATACACCCTCGCTCAGACTGAAGTCCTGGCATCCAGTGGATGACGGGTATATCAAAGGAGAGATTAGCGCAGTGGGACTCATGACGGCCAGACCGCACACCACCCATGCCTTCTTTTCGAAACGTGGTCGCGTTCGCCGACGTACCCATGCAAAATACTGTATCTCCACCCTGACGCCTCCACCGGATCGACCTATCCTGCAGCGGGGCCTCCCTTCCCTGAGTTCACCATATGGAGCCCATGGCTGCCGATATTATTGCTCAGACGACGATTCTTCCGTATCCAGAGTCCTAGGGCAGCGACGAATTGAGATCATGTAGAGTGAACACACTGCTCGATATCACTCAAGCCGACTCCTGGCATCAACCCTTCATTCGTAATTAAAGCTGTCTATCATCATCACCGCAATGTGTACATGGAGCCATGCTCCCCAGGCCTCCCTTAACACGTCACAGCCTGTTCCCCTGCCAAGCACCTGTCCGTGTGCCTGGCTGAAAACTTAGAGCATTTCTCGATTCGGATGCGATGAGCGATTCTTCCGGGCCGTGCGGGACCCACCAATCCACAGTAGCACATGGCTTGCAATCATTGTCACACGTCAACCAGTGCTGGAACTTCTCTCCTGTTCAGTACTGCTACATCCTTGTTGTTGGGCTCCTTTCGCTACTCCAAGCAGTCGATATCATGCGGGTTAGTGAACATTCAGCGTTAATGTTCCTGACAGACGCCACTTTTTTCGGAGTTCACGAGGCCTCTCAGCTCAGCCATGCACGCACCCCTGTACATGAGATTGCTTTTTCAATCTCTGGCATTTGCGATCGTTCAACTGAGAGTCTTAGCGCAATGGCCGTCGACACCGAGCGTGCGGTTCCGACTGCGGGTGATCGAATCATGTGTCCAAAGAGCTGGGTTGATAGTGCTTGGGGCAGTGGTTGGCACTAATAAAAAAACCTGCTGCGCGGACTAGCAATACGTTATACGGATGTGTAGCCAGTCACATGATGTTCTGCGTTTACGACACAGAGCATTGGATGGACTGCAATGCTAATGAGCATGCAACGCCTCCTCCCTTACTTCTGAAAAGGCTCTCAGCTGTAAGACACGGGCACTTTCTGATTAAAGACCCCAAATCCCTTCCTGATTTGGAATACGGCTCCTATCGACAGCAGATGCTGTCACACGTACACTACGATAAGCGCTCTCTTCTCGATCCCCGCTTTGAACCGCTCTTGTGCATGGCGCAACCCGCAATCCAATACACGCGCACCGCGATTGTGCAGTCCAAATACGAGGCTACGTCTCGTGTTCGGCACACACCCTGTATCGCGTCGCTAAACCCTACCGCAGGATTTGAGCGAAGGATTTCGTCGAGCAGAACATCCATTGAACCCTGTTAGTCGCCGTCTCCCAGTGACAAATTTAACCTTGCACATGTCATCTGATGATTTCATCTCACTTGTGAACGTGCCAAGGGAGTGGACATTCCGGGCTAGGGGCATCGTGCAGCGCGATCTCCGCAGCCCCACTTTACCCAGTTGCCTGGTCGCTGGGCTATAACACCCGTCTGTGCGAGGGCGGGAGATCTGTTTGCGTGACGTGGTACAGATTTGGAAAAGGAAACAAGTGGAACCTTTCAGATTGGTGGAAATGAAGTGGTACGTTGTACGAGATGTGCTTCTTCTGCGGTCAGCCTGCAAGTGTGGGTACTGGGCTATTACTGTCTCCTATGCATGAGCTCTGCTGGATGCTTGCTTGCCTCATAAGAGTTTCTATTATCGGCGACGAGAATAGAGGGTAATCACTGACTCTGAGGTAGTTTAATATGGTCTCGGGCTAACAGTGCTCTAGCAGAAGAGCTCTCGGCGCCTACCACTAATGACGGATACTCAACGTTCGACTATTGTACCATGACACATAGACAGAAGCATCGAACCGTGTATTTCTTTGTTTAAAAGTAGAGTCAACACTAGAGCAGATCATCATTCTCAACACACAGAAGTCAGTCGCGTGGGAAGCATGCTTATGGTATTCCGTAGTCGGTACAGAGTAAGTCGCCTGATACCAACTCTAGGCACAACATAATCGAGATCATGCGATCAAGGCTCATTATACTAGATTCTCGTAGGGTCTCAACAAAGTCGCTGCTGACAGTCGTAATCACTACGTTACAACGTCGTAGGGTGCATACAGACAGCTGTCATTATCGTCCATATGTTGACAGCAGAAACAATAATTGCATCCACACCACCACTCAACATATCTGGCCTCTGGGCAATAGCCGAGCACGAGAACGTGGGTATCAAATTGGGGTCATAGCGCTATGTTTCACGACAGCTTGCATGCCTTTAGTGGTCCTGCATTTCTGCCCAACGCTTAAGGAAGGTTCGAGCAAAATATATCAGGTGAGACAGCACGAAGCTCAAAGGTGGCCATATGCCATTGATGCTAGGCTAACGATGCGACTCTAGATTTCTCGGCGTCCTCAATATTTCCATGTCGAAGCTACATCATCCGATATCTGACTATCCATCTCTCAAATGCATAGTACGACGAAACTTGCACGGGCACAACTAACCTCCTCGCCTGCCTTCACGGCCATCTCCGCCCTTATTGCGACTGCCACAGTCTCCAGGCCTTGACTCTCCATACCTGACCTCGCTACAGTCCACACCAACCATCACCTCTCCAATCACATCGTCTATAGCTTGGCCATGCACACTGATACTCTGAACCAACCGACACAGCCTCGCACTCAGTTCCTGACAGTCGCCTTCGCAATCGTGCTCCGCATTCTTCACTCCACCATCTTTAAACTTCTCCCTAAGGTGCTCGATATGGTCGTCGGCGCGCCTAAGCCTATCCTCAAGCTGCTGCCTCTGCTCACCACAATGTTGAAGCTTATCATCTGAACGCTCGAGCAACGCCTGGCACCGAGCCAATTTCACCGCTTGCCTCTGATGTTCCGCCTCCAAGTCTGGATTATGAGCAGGACCGGGCATGTCGAGATCATGCGACTCTCGCGAAGAAAAGTTCTGGGGAGCGTCCTGGTTCGATTGAAGAGCTTCAACGTCTATGCGCTTCTTGAGAGCGATCTCGTAATCCTCGTTGAAGTTTGCGCGTCTTTGCTCCGCAATTCCAGTTTGTAAATCGGTACTGCCTGATGCATCGTCGGTTTGGTCTCTCTCTTCCGCACCCGGTTTCTCTGCGGCTCCCGTCAACGTCTCTGTCATATCTTTGTATTGCTGGATTATCGCTTCATGGTTTTCGTTGATCGCTTGTAGCGTTAACGCTTGATCCTCAAGGCGGCGACACTCCGATGTGAGATTTTCTTGCACCAACAAGAGAGCATCTACGACCTCTGTTTCTGACCGCTCCCGAAGCCTGCCGATTTCGTCTTCTTGGTTGCCAATGGTATTCCGATACTCGTCACTTTCGTTGCGGAGATCGGTGTTCTCGCTGTCGACCTGGGTAAACTGCTCTTCGAGGGCTTGGTACCTCTCCAGCAGATCTTCGTACGATAAGGAATTGCCGGAGCTCCGTGGAGACGTCGTCATCTTCGTTGGTGTTGGCTGTTCGTGATCAATGATGTGGTGGGTGGGTGGCATGATTATAAGTGTTGATGTTTGCGCTTCAATGGGGATAGCAAACACTCGACAAAGCATGGCTGCAGGTGACCTCGCTGCACGAGCCTTCTGGTGGCATACAGAATAATCAGGAAACCGCGGACTGTATGACGGCGTTGCAAATGAAAAGTCTGTCGGCACATTGTTTGCACTACTTGCAGGAGGTGATGGTATTGAGAGTTTTAGGTTTCATTATCTTGATTTAGGCAACATTCACTAGTCGTACACATCAACGCCACCTATGACTTACAATCATCATGTCCCCATTAGATTTATGCCTGCACCTCTAGGTCTCTGATCCAGACTAGCAACCCCTTCCACGCGCCCTCTGTTAGCCTTCCCACCTTAATTTCCCCTCGATACGGATCAGTCTCTACAATCCTACTCTCTCCACTTTCACCTTGCTCCTCAAGCCTGAGCATTGGGCACTCGGTATGGATCTCAAACGGACAGTGTGCCAACCACCGCATCTCATCTTCCACATACCTCCTCCCTAGCGGCAGAGGAACACACAGTTTAATACATTGGTCCAATCCTTCGGTATGTACTTGACCTGATATCTGCACGGGTTCCACGTTCGCGATTTCCGCGACAATTAATTTGTCCTCTACTTCTCTCAATTTCTCCCTTGATTCCTGATGTGCAGAAAGCTCATCCCGAAAAAGCTGTTCACATATTCGAATCTTCTTGCCAATATCCTCGTCATACTCTGCTCGTTCATCGCGCTGCTCAGATACCTCCTGAAGCTCGTGCCGTAAGCTATGCAACTCGCCGTGAAGGAACTCTATATACCCGTCCTTATTTGGATCTTTGGCAGTACCGCACTGACAAGCGTCAACGGCACCCTGTAATGCTTCCATGTTGTCTTTTTGCTCATTATTTTGGTGCTCCAGCTTCTGAAGTTGCTCGATCACCGCATCTTCGTGCTTTCGAACTAGAGTGAAGAAGCGCTCGGACCGATCGGCAAAGTAGGTGGATGATGTCGTGTCTTGGGAGAGCATGGCTGCAATGTTACAGTTGATGAAGGTGGGCTTGCCTTCGTATTTTACTTATACAAAGAGTCTCAAGATGTTGGTGGAGGTAGATAGGGTGATGGTTTCTAACGGTCGGCGAATATCTTGCCGCTGTGAAGCATGGGGTCATTCATTCCCAGGTTTCGATCATGGCTCACCGTCGCGCTCTTAGCGATTCACATTAACAGTTGTGATTCACACTTATGAATCCTTCAATTTCCTTGAGAAAGTTCTTCAATTGTTTTCTAGAACACTGTTTTACTTCGAGAACTTTCAGCTCCCACACCCAAAGTAAGGGTATTGAAGATTTGTGTGACCAATCTGGTTATCCAGAGGACACTCCTAGGTCTGATAATGGAAGTCGGGCTCCCGATCCGTATACATGGTTCCCTCGGGCTTCACGTAACCCTCTGCAAGTTTCTTGTTCTTTTCTATGTCCCTCTTCCTGTAGATGCTTCGAATCACCCACCATCCACACCAAGCAAAAGCCAAGCAGCCCAAACTCCATGCGTGTCCCAGTGTATATTTCGGCGCCGCATTAGTCTGGTAAATTTGGCCTGACACCACGCCTCCTATGTTCGTTAGAGTGAGAAGAATTCCGAGGGATGCCGCGCGCTTTCCATCTGGCGCGCAGTTTGCTGATAGCCAGGTGATGTTTCCGCCTGTGCAAAGGAAGCATGCGGTAGAGACGAGGTGTGTTGCGAAGTATTGTACAGCGGGGCTGACAGGTGATAGGAGGATAGCGTATCCAATCATTCCAAAGGGAGCCGCCAATATAAGTGGAAGGAAGCGGGTTTGGTAGCGGTCAGAAAGAAATGCGCCAATGGCGTAAACGATTGCGCCCCAGATGTTGACTGGGATGACAAGATATTGTGCCTATATAGTATTAGCATGCTGAAGAAGGCCAGTTTTCTTCATGGTTATTCGTACCTGCCGTGTCGAATAATGGAAGCCGTTCCTGATGATTATAGGTAAAAACGTTCCGAAACCATACAGGATGGTTACAACAGCAATTTGGATGCAGCCGTGCACCCAACTCTTGACGTCTTTTGCGGCTTCTTTGATATCTGCCTTGCCGTGGTGACCTGCTCCAGCCGAGTCTGAATAAGCTTGCGTGCGTATAGCACGTTGGCGCATCAATTCCTTCTCTTCCTCGTTCAGAAAGTACGCTGTTTCGAAATTCTTGGGCACGAGGAAGATACAGCAGAAAGCCCAGAGAATGGTGATGATGCCTTCGATGACATAGAGCCTTTATAAATGCGTCAGCTCTGATTGCAACCTGGGAGTCTAATGAGCTCACCATCTCCACCCAGCCCATCCGCTAACACCGTCCATGTATAATATCCCAAAGGCAATGAGCCCACCAAAGGCTCCACTCAAAGCACTTGCGATGAATAGGTATGCGATTCGGATGCCGAGCTCTTCCCTTGTGTACCCTGAAAGTAGCGACACGATTAGCACTTTTTCAACTAGGATACGAATACTACCTAGGACCCTCCTTAGAGTGTCTTATAAAAGCTTAATCACTTACAATTACATAAGAAGAGGGTCATGGAAGGAAACAAGCAGCCTTCGAAGAAGCCTAGAAATACACGGCACGTGACGAGGCCTCCAAAGCCTTTCACAAAACCCGTGCAGAGACATACCAGGCCCCAACAGAATGTGATGGTAGGAATAACGCGGTTGAATTGGAGACGCTTGACCAGGATCGATGTTGGAAACTACGCAATGAGTATGTTAGTCAGGTACGGTAGATAGATCAAGATACTTACTTCGGCGAGAATATAGAAGATGTAAAACACAGAGACGGCAGTCTATGATATTATTAGAAGCGTCCATCTCAAATTTGCTTCCGATAGCATACATTGAGTTCGCTCCCTTTTAGTTTGATATCCTTCGTCATGCCCTGTGTCGCTGCAAAGCCAATGTTACCTCGGTCTAGATAGCTGATCAACATCAATATCATCATGACTGGTGCAACATAGCGATCAAGCTTCCGTCGCAATGCATCTTCTTTCTTCTTTGCATCAATATTCAATCCGATATCGTCTTGTGAGAGGTATTCGCTATGGTGCAGTTGTTCCATCTTCTCTCCGGACTCTGTTGGTGGGAGTATTGCCGCCATTTTTGCCAGAAAATAAAGGAAGTATCACCAAACGTGACATTGAAGTAGATACAGGTCACTATCCATGATACCAAATCTCTCCAGCTCAAGCGCAAATCCTACAGCTGTCTTCTGAGTGTTGGAGAAATCAGGGGTCGCAAGGAGCATGGAAGATGTTCTCCACGTGGGGAAGGATGCCTGAAGCGGGGTCGCGCGGGGAAGGAACCGTGCACCAGTCTACCTGCAAAAGGCATGGGACGATGACAATGCACTATAGAGCAAGCCTCTCGAGGGCGGAGGGAGGTCATAATTTTATAATGCGCGAGCTTTGCAGACTTATGAAACTTACTATCACTCTACTGTAAGCACAAGTTAGCGTCAAATTTATCGCGATATTTTCAAATATTACATCACGCACTCAAGAGACACGGATAATCTAGGTGAAGCACTGTAGAGATGGCTACTTCAAACAAGACGATCGCCTTCATAGGTACTTTACTCACCATCCTATCAAACTGAAATATGAAGTTTGACAGTATTTAGGGCTTGGTGTGATGGGCTATCCCATGGCTCTAAATTTACGAAAAGGTCTCGATGAATCACACACCCTCCTAATCTGCGATGTTTCCTCCGATGCACTTGTACGGTTTCAAAAAGACGCTGAAGGCCATGGCAAAGTAAATGTCGTTGAGAATGGTTATGAGGCGATTCAAAAGGCGAATACTGTAATCACGATGTTACCGGATGCGAAGGTGGTGAACAAGGTTTACTTGGACAGCAAGACGGGCATACTTGCTGGCGCTGAACACAAATTTGCAGAGAGCAGCGGTGCAGAAAAGCAAGGAAATATCATCATGGAGTGCGGGACCATCGAGACTGCCACTATTCTTGAAGTCGCAAAAGCAGTCGAATCTTCCAACGTGAGCCAATTCGTCACCTTCGTCGACGCACCTGTCTCCGGTGGTCCCATGGGTGCCCAGGACGGCACACTAGCCTTTATGGCCGGATTATCGAACAAATCAATTTGGCCTACTGTCAAAGGCTATCTCTCATACATGGGCAACGCATCTTCAATCTTCCTCTGTGGCGACATCGGGTCCGGTACAGCCTTCAAGGTCATCAACAACTATCTCTCCGCCATCACCAGCCTCGCAGCATCCGAAGCGCTAAACATTGGGGCAAAAATGGGGTTAAACCTAGAACTATTGACGGACGTGATCAATGTGAGTGGAGGGCAGTGCTGGGTCACAAGTAAGAGCAATCCGGTACCGGGTATTCAGGCCAACGTGCCAAGCTCAAGGGATTATGAAGGCGGATTTCGGATTGAGCTTTGTGCTAAGGTATTGGGAATGGGAAGTCAGCTTGCGGAGATGGTGGGTGCAAAGACGGTGCTGGATAAGCCCACGTTGGAGGCGTTTGGTGAGGCGATGCAGGACGAGAGATATAAAGGGAAGGATGCTAGGGTTGTGTATAAATGGTTGAATGAGAGCGGGCGGGAGTAGTAGCATTCTGCGAAATTACAAATGATTTGTAGAAAGGTGATGTGAGATGAAAGATAAAGTCTAATGCAAGCCTAGAGGTACCGTTAAAAAAGGACCACGGTAGCAACGAGTAACAACCAGGGAGTAACATCAACACAGTTAGCTTATAATCTAGACACTGGTATAGTGCATGTGACGTGACAGCCAGTCTCTGTATTGTGCTTCTAACCGGAGAAAACCCCACTGTTGAGTTAGGCATCTTAACGCTCGTATTTGGGATTAGGAATAGCGGATGGATAGAGAACATCTGCTAATGGAAAAGATATCGAACATCCGTGATATCAGAATGACTGCTTCGCCAGTTCCTTATCAAGGACCTCTAACCCAACATCCATCGTGCTTATACTGAGCAGTGACGCTAACTCGAGAACTTCCATGATTTCTTCTGCTGTCCCTCCGTAATTGAGCACATTCCTCATGTGGAGCTTTAGCCCCGGCTGGTACATGTGAGTGGCAGCTGTATCGAACGCGCAGTATATGAGTTCCTTGACCTATGCTTTGCTTAGTGCTGTGTTCTCATACACGAAATAGACAAAAACAGGAGAATGAGTGAAAACTTCACGCACTTTTGGTTCTAGCACTCCTTTGCCCCCCTCATTCACCCATGGCACGGAGCTAAATTCCGTATATGCATCAAAGAACTCGGGACTCAGTCTGAGGAATTCTTCCCACATAGTATTCCAGTAACCCCGCTTCTTTTCAAAGTCTTCTTTCAACGCCAACTGTCCCTTGTTCATGCCTTCCAGACCCTTTGGGATACCCTTTCCTTGCTCTTCTAACACTTCGCACAAAATGGGAATGCCAGTAGTACCGGCATGGATACCCAGAGTTGAGGTTAGGCATAGGGTTTCAACAATCTCGGCTTTTGTTGCGCCATTGGCTAGCGCGGCGCGGGTGTGCCTGTGGATTGAAGGGACGTGTAGATACGTTGATGCTGCGCTCACTGTAAGAGACACAAGGCTTTGTACCTTGGGTGAGAGGTAGCCTTTCTTTTTCGGCACGCCAGTGAGTCGCAAGCTTGCAGTGAACATCTCAGGTGCATGTTTCAGCATGCGAGACCATGTTTCGTCGAAGGCGGCTGGGCCGAGTTCTGCATCGAAGCGTTGCTTGAGATTCTGCTGTTCAGGCGTTAACGACATTGGGTGGTGAACTTGAAATTGAGTATGCTGGTGGTTTTTGGTAAGGGCAACGTGAAACAGATCTTGGTTGCTGTGGCTAGCTCAATATCGCTTGATTGGTGTTAAATTGATTGCAGCATATGATTTGTCACCGGTAATTAGCGTGCATACGGTTGCCGTTGATAATCAAGTTCATGACACAAATGTTGGAGTAGTGGTTGGAGGATAAAAGCCCCACCTCTTCTCCAACTATTTCCGTGGGAAGGCGGGGTCGATAGACGTCGCATGCTTCAAAACGGTCCAATAGTTGTAACGCATTGGAGTAGGGTTTATTTTCAGGGTTGAACCAGTCGGTTGAGACGGACATGGTCGGAAGCGGGAACAGGCCAAGATCTCTGTGTTACAGAGTAAGGGGTACAAAAGTACGACAGATAATTCCAGTTCTTTGAGTACAAGGCTTTCAGCCACCTGACAGGATTTAACCTATGATAAAGAGTCATTATTTGAAGCGCCAAAGAACCTGGCCTTGTTCGCTGGGTTTGTTTCCCACTCAACATCGTGCGCAAAAATGATTTCAACCCCTTCTTTCTCCAACTGCCTGATTCTCTCAATCGTTTCCTCCGCTTGTTTCCGGTCCGCGTGTATGCAACATATATGACCTTGCGCATCATTCCATTCCCCGATCGCTTTTGCACCGGTCAACAGCCGTCTGTCGTGACACGCATCTCCCGCCATATATACCTGATGATCTCCAGTTGTTCGAGCAAGAAGGTTGATGTGGCCCGGGAGATGGCCGGGCGCATTTACAATAAGGAGGGATCCGTCGTCGAAGATGTCTAGAGTCTCGGGAAGGGTGCCATGTGCTTTCCATGGGCTGTTGAAGTTCGCGGCGTCGGGAATTGTTGCTAGATCGCGCTTCTTCATAGAATGTGTAGGATCCGATAATTCTATAGTTCGTCCTTCCGGTAGGAGGTCAGATTCAAAAAATGAATGACCTCCACGCAGAGCCGAAGATGTGCCACTTAGTAATGCACACGCCCCATGGCCAACAATAAACGTTGAAGTGGTAAAGTCGCGCGGCTCGCCAATATGATCCCAATGTACCTGACAAATGGTTAGTGACTACAGTATATAGCTGAAGAGAGCGTATACGTACGTGTGAATAAATGACATAGTCAATGTCCGCAGATGTTAGCCCACCCCTTGACAGACTCTTAATGACATCAGGGTCTGTAGTCATCGGCTGCCTCGTTTTTATATGTGTTTGTATGGGAAGTGCATATCTCGTCACATCCCTACGCAAGCCTAAATCGAAAACAATGCGTGTTAATTTGCCGTTATTCGAATTGCGATGTTGAATAAGGAATGCTAGCGACGGAACCATTCGGCGTGCATCTTGCGAGACGGGCTGAACAAACTGATACTCTGGAAGAGTGAAGTGTCCAGAAGATAGGGCGTGCACGGAAACAGTGCCTGTAGCACTGTTCTGTAGTAGACGTATAGGTTTAGACCTTGGGATGTCAACTCGAGGATCCATCCTGGCCTTCAAGACTTTGACCTGAGAAAGGTTGGAGGCATATGCTCTCCTCAAACCCACCAAGAACGAGGCCGACTAAAGACTTGATTGTCGTAAAACGTTCGACTAAGGTAAGTGGAGGCGAACTATTCCTTCAATAGTTGTCGTAGTTGGCGCAATGGGTAGACAACCACTTGCATCTACATGTCCAATATCCCATTGTTGGGGGCGGGTATCCACTTGATTGAAGATGCAGGGCAATGTTGGGGAAAGCTTTACCCCGCATTGCCCCACGCTGTTTATCCAATGTACAGTGGTGGTTCACTTGCGTACACAGTAATTCAGTCCAATCTTGAGACTCTCGAGGCGATAGCCCCGTCAACATAAGTTTTTTTTCCTTCTATCCTTGCACAGGTCGACTTCGATAATTCTAAGCTACTTTTGTATCTTGACATACCTCTGCGTTTTTCGCCATCTAGGTGTAGCGACATGGCTCAGTCACACGCATTCAAGACGCTGGGTTTCATTGGTCTCGGTGCCATGGGCAAGCCAATGGTAGAGCATCTTGCAACTAAGCTTCCATTAGAGTCTCGCATATGGGTGTACGATGTGGCCGAAGAAGCGGTGAATGACGTATGCGCCGAGTTTCCAAACAGAGTGCTGAGGGGGAAAAGCGCAAAGGATGTTGCGCAACAAGTGGTATGTGCAATTATTGCTTAGGCGAGGTGAGCGCTGACAAAGGTGTAGGATACCATAGTCACAATGGTGCCTGAAGGCGCCCACGTCCGCTCCGTATATCTCGACGCTGATAACGGCGTATGCAGTACCGATATCTCAAACAAACTGCTCATCGATTGCTCTACGATAGACACGGCGACAAGTCTTGCAGTGAAGAACCACATTGCGGAGAACTTTCCTTCGGCATCTTTCTATGATTCTCCGGTCAGTGGAGGCGTAGTGGGCGCCATCAAGGGCACAATCGCGTTCTTTCTGGGGTGCGCAGAATCGGACCCAAACTTGGAACGCCTCACATATCTAATGAGACTCATGGGCAAGCAAGTCATAACATGTGGTGGTCCTTCGCTTGGTCTTGCCGCGAAGCTGTCGAACAACTACCTGTCGGGAATCATTGCGATAGCTTGCTCCGAAGCTTTCGATATGGGTATGCGATCTGGTTTAGATCCTCGCACACTCGCGAAGGTGTACGCAGCAGGTACTGCACAGAACGCGATTTGTGACAAATTCTGTCCTGTTCCTCACGTGTATCCTGAAGCTCCATCGTCGGGGGGTTGGAAGCAGGGCTTCAAGGTGCAGTTGATGCGCAAGGACTTTGGCCTGGCAGTTGACATGGCGAAGCGTGTGGGTTCACGGAACGTACTAGGCGAGATCGGCCTCGAGACGTATGATGGTGCTGCAAATGATCCTCGTTGTCGAGATCTAGACTCTCGTGTAGTTTATCGCTACCTCGGCGGAGAAGAGGACTGGCAATCGAGGTTAAATGGTTCTTGATCTATTAATTCTAAACTCAATAAGACTTTTCGAATGCCAAGTAACTATTTTGCAAAGCTCCATGTTTTTTGGAGTTTTATCTTGCAAGGGTGTTTCACCACACGATTAGGAACATTTGGACCACTTTGCGGATGCTATAATTTCAATTCGAAATATATTTCGCAGATTACTCCGAGATTCAACTGAAGTCGGAGGATTTGATTATGCGGATAATGCAATCGTGTATGTGTTGGAGAAGTTGGAGAATTTGGGGTAGCCACCAGGGTCGGCAACCTAGTGAGGGGCAGTCTCGAGGCCTTCAAAGACGTTCGTGATGTAGAAACTTCTCTTGAGAATCTTCGTTCAAATTTCAGCCCAGCTTTAGTAGTCATTGACATTCAAACCGTACACCTCTCACCTTTCACTTCTCCCACCAGCATATCGCCCGACAAGCCCAACATGTCGACCGACCCGAAGTACGATGAACTCCACAAGCAGATGTTTGAAGAAGGATTGAAAATGAGACGGAGTGTGGTGGGGGACGAGTACGTCAACCGCGCATTGGAGAATGGCTCAACGGAGTTTTCACGAGCTGGCCAGGAGATCGTAACAGAGTGGTGCTGGGGTTATGCCTGGACGCGGCCAGGTCTCACAAAACAGCAGAGAAGTCTGCTCAACATTGGCATGCTTATGGCGCTCAATCGCGCCCCCGAGCTTGCTGTCCATATTCGAGGCGCCAGGAATAATGGACTATCTGAACTCGAGATCCGCGAGGCCATCATTCACGCAACAACATACTGCGGCGTTCCGGCGGGCGTAGATGCTATGAAAACAGCCGAGAAGGTTCTCAATGACATGGCTGAGAAGGGAGAGATGCCCCGGGAGCTGGCGAACAGGAGCGAGAGGGCATAAACCATGTCGCGAGAAGGTTGAGGGCGCGGCGGCGTCTCGGTTGCCGAGGGGCCGTGCTAGACGCGAGCTGGCAAGATATAATTTCGAATTCTTGGCGCTGAAGCCTCACAATACATTGATTTTCTATAACTCTTCAAATGTGATGTGTGAGCATGACACGAACGCATAATGTACATCAAGCATGATAGGCTGGTGGCTGATGACTGTGGCTTTTAGTACCACCTGCACAGAGTTCCCCGCTTTTCAGTTCGACGTGATATTTCATCCTATGTACTTACAGCCTATGGATCACCGACAGACCTATTCTAACCTGTACTCACCGATACTTACGCGTATGGTATCTTGAATATCCGAACTGTACCGAATTTGGTCTAGTAACTGTTCAAAACCTCGGAACACGCCTCGGGTAGTATGCAATCTAACCCCGCATGCCAACTCCACAATTCCTCCACTTCCCCACATTCTTGCCATCATTATCCCCGACTGCAACGACTTGCACCGACGGCCTCCAAATCTCTCTGCAGCTCCTCGAAGCTGTCTCGAACGGCCTTATTGGATTACTGGTGGTCTAGGCGTGTCCGTGTGTGAGACGCATCACTCTCCATGGAAACGGCCGCCAACAGTGAGCAAGTGTCACAGGCCCAGGCGGGGAAGAAGGAAAAGCGTTTCCAGTGTCCTCACTGTCAAAGACTATTCGCTAGACTTGAACATTTACAGCGGCATGAGCGCATCCGTAAGTACCACTACAAGCGATTGCGCAATGCTTCTGACAGGCATCAAGATAGTGGCGTGAAACCTTTCAGTTGCGCTGAATGTAACTATTCGTTTACTCGCAGGTACGAATCTTCTTCAGCAATTGGAAACCGTCGACTTATGAGTAAAGTGACTTGCTTGTCCGACATGAGCGATTGACCCACCGCAAGGACCACAACAACCAGCCAGGTCATCAACGACGTTCTACCGAAGACAATGACATTCAAGTCGATGCTCGGCCACAGAAGCGCATGCGCTTTAGCAACGATGCCGGACGCCCTGCGCCAGTAATATCCACCTTGATATCCTCACCTACTGTCCTAGAGATGCACGCTTCACAACATCACCCTGCGGTATCGCTTGACTCCATGACGTTTGACCACAGTAACGAGTACTCCTTGACCGCACTCTCCATGGCTGCAGAGTACCAAGCACTGCAAGGTAACATGCAGAATGGAAGTTCGAGAACGGAGGACTTGCGAACCGCACTTCCTCTGCATTCCGACACAGGCTCAAGACCAGTCGGGGAGCCCCATTCCATAGTACATAATGGCTCGCCACTGCACGCGTATAGCTCTACTATGGAGGAGTCACTGGACAGCCTTACGTCATTCCTCGATAACGAACCATTGAACTCCTATCACTTCACCTCCTTGATCAACACTGAGCAGCCTATGCCTTTCTTTTCGCCAGACTCATTAGGATATGGCCAAGAGTTACTGCCTGGGGCTGAGACAGTGGCAGCGCCTACACCAAGTTGGAGACCGACCCATGCGGAGGAATCACATTCGTTCTCGCGGTTTGGATCTCGATTTCCCTCATTGCAGCCAGATGATATTGCACAAGAACATGGACTACGAGGACGATCGATAGCTGATATTTCTCATGATGATCGACAGAAGATTTCAGAAATGCTCAATGAGTTTGCTTCTGTCATCCCAAACGACTTTAAGCTACCTACGCGACTGGCACTGTGTAGGTACATTGCTGGATATATCAATGGCTTTCACGAACATATGCCTTTTCTTCACATACCTAGCATGTCCGTTCAAACTTGCTCCATTGAACTCATCCTAGCATTGGCAGCCGTAGGCGCTCAGTATACTTTCGAAGGAGAAAGAGGTGTTGAGCTCTTTCATGTAAGCAGAGCAATTGCTACATCTCGCATTCGAAGGAGGGACGCACGTCTTGTCCACCTTCAGCGTCACTCGGATCAAGATTGCGCATCGTCTCAAGATTTTGGCCGTTTATCAGGAATGCCTAGCCCGCAGCGCAGTTGCTCCATTTCTGGGCCTCTTGGTCTTCCATCTGAAATAGATTGCTCTGGTATAGGAGAAGATCTCATGCAGACAGCGCAGGCTTTGCTGCTCCTTATGGCCTTGTGCACATGGGCCAAGCACAAAGAGATTCTTCGAGAAGCACTTGCCATTCAGAGTATTATCGCAACTTTGATCAGGGATGACGGGTTGCAAGATGATCTGCTTCGCGAAGATATTCCTTGGTTGGATTGGATTCGACGAGAAAGCATCAAACGAACCAAACTCATCGTCTATGGCTTCTCCAATCTACACTGTATAGTGTACAACATACCACCGTTTATACTTACGTCAGAAGTCAAGTTACCACTACCTTGTAGTGCAGCAGAGTTCAAGGCACCTACTGAAACCTTGTGGCAAGAAGCAAGAAAGAAGAGCGTTCCTGAGGTCCTGTTCCAAGACGCGTTGAAGCGGCTGTTCTCAAAGAATGGGCGAGATGTCACGGAAGGCAACTCATCCTCTGGTAATTACGCGTTGATCCACGCGTTGATACAGCAAATCTTCTTCCTTCGTCAAGTCGCTCGCTGTCGCTTCGACGGTCCTAGCGACCTGAGCTTCGAGGATGTATCCGCACTAGAGCTAGCGTTACGGAACTGGCAAACGGGTTGGCGTCAAAATCCCGAGTCTTCGTTGGACCCCGTAAGCCCAGATGGCCCAGTGGCTTTCAACTCCACTGCGCTGCTTCGTTTAGCTTATATTCGACTGTACGTTGATACAGCGGGCCGAGCCTTGGAGACGCGGGATCCCATGCTTATAGCGAACGCATTCCGGGCAGGTCCGACCATCAAGCGGTCCCCAAAGATCACTAGAGCTGTGCTACATTCGGCTCATGCGCTCTCTATACCCATTAAGATAGGATACCGCCTAGTCGCAAAGACGCAGTCCTTCATCTGGTCGATACAGCATTCCCTTTGTACCCTCGAGTGCGCGTACCTTATGAGTAAATGGCTGGAAGTGCTTTCCGTACCCAACCCAGTTCCACCGGCCACAGAAGACGAAAGTAGGATCATCGCAATCGTAAAGAGCATGTTGGATGAGACAGAGTTTGCAGTCCCACCAGAGGTTCCAGCCGGGTCGCCAAGCTATACCAAACACCTGAGTGCAGGTGTACTTCGAGTTTGGGCGATGATCTTCAAAGGATCGCAAACCTGGGCGATCGTGGACGTCATCGGAACTGCGCTCAATCTGTATGCTGACATGTTGGAGTCTGACTGAAGTCCTATTCTTTTCTTCAGGTGCTGCTCCCAATTCACATTATCATTACCTATGAACAAGGCATGGAGCTTACAACGGGCTTCACATTTTGAAAATTGCGCTTGCTGTTCCCAAGCTAATACAACAGGCGGAGTACGTTTGATCGGACTGCTCATAATCCAACCTTCTTCTACTCCTTTCGTGTCATATCCACGACCAACTTTCCCCCGCTGCCTTTATTGTATTCCTCCACGAGCTCATTCAGCCTTGCAAGTGGATAGCTTTTTGAGATGGCACGAACATTGTGTCTGGCAGAAAAGTCCAACATCTCGCGTAAGGTTTTGTTGCTTCCTACCAGACTGCCGAGAATCTTGATATCTCGAAATACCACATCCCGAGCCGAGAACTGGAAGCCTTTCTCCGGAAAAGACACCACAACGCAGGTTCCGTGTGTCTTGAGCATTGACATGCCGTAATCAAAGGCTATCTGGCTCTCCGGAAGGATGACGACCGCGTCGAGCCCCATCTCCCCTACATGTGTTTTGCCATCCTGACCACCGAGATTCTGGACTAATACAGACGCTTGTTCGGCTCTTGCATCCACAATATGAGGCTGTGGATTCAGGCGCTGGGCAACATCTTTGGCCAGCGCCAGAGGAAAATCTGCTGCTTCGATGCCTAGCACTTTGTATCCCATATGTACGCCATACTGCAAGCCGAGATGCCCCAGCCCCCCTCCAGCTCCGAGTATACCCACTCTGTCGCCCACCTGTAACCCGCACCTTTTCAATGCCGCGTATATGGTAACTCCAGCGCACATCAGCGGCGCTGTCTCAGCCGCTGTCAGAGAGTCTGGTATCGGAGCTACCTGTCGTGCATCAACGATAGCGTACTCCGCAAATCCACCATGTCTGCTCAACCCATTATTTTCGGCATCGACACAATGCACAGAATAACCCTCATCATCCTCTGCGATCAGGTCTTTTGGTCGATTTTTCTTGCATTCAAAGCAATTTCCGCAAGCGTGGAACGCTCGGCCTGGAACGCCCACTCTTGCGCCGACCTTTAGCTCGCTTGCTTTCTCACTGGGTGATTTGAAATGCGAAATCACTGTGCCGGCAAATTCGTGGCATCCAATGTGAGGGAAACTCTTTGGCAGACCTGGCATCTGTCCTTCGGCAAGGACAAAATCCGTGTGACAGTATGACGCTGCGTCTACTCTAATGAGGATATCGTGTGGTGTTGAAGGGCTGGGAAGAGGGACGGTACGCAGTTTGTAGGGCGTTTTGTAGCTCTCAAGGAACTGCGCTTGCATCGAGGTTGGTAGATTGGATGCCATCATTAATATCAAGAATTCAATAAAGAAAAATCTCGGATAGGAAAATTGCAGATACGTTAACAATGTTAAACTGGAGCAGTCGGCCTGTCGCTCGTTGCGTTCGAGCATACGCTATTCCCCAAGCTCCACAATAATCCCCGCAGCGGGGTATACAGGTACTAGGGTGGGGCTACACAAAAACACCAAAAGTTCGCCGAGGCTCTAGTAATGGTTATTCTACCTCATATGTATGGCATGAGATGAATATTGCCTGCCTTCTCTTCAACGCAATTTAGAACCTAATCACACCAACACCGACTTTATCGCCTACCAGCAGCAACCCGTATTCGACCATGGCTACAGATGCAGAAATTATTACACTCCCAGCGCCAGCACACCCTCAAAACTATGTGACTATATCTGCTCTCGATGCCGGCTATCTTACACTTCCGGAGAAGCTGTTTGTCACTGATGCCGACCCTGAGAAACGAGCAACAGTCCCATCCCTCTCTTTTCTCATACAACATACATCGAATCAAAACTCCTCCAACACCGATAAATTAGTCTTCGACCTCGGCCTCAAACGCGACTTCTCTGGCTACAGAGAAGCACAAGCCCATCATATTTCACAGCGTCAGCCAACCGTTGTGAGTCCAGACGCCGCCGATAGTGTCCGAAAAGGGGGTTTGGATCCCAAGGACGTGGATACGATAATACTAAGCCACGTACATTGGGATCACGTCGGTACACCGAGCGACTTCTCAAATGCGGAGTTTGTAGTGGGAAGTGGGACGATGCATTTACTAGCTAATGGCGGTGGGCCATTGTACCCTGCCGAGCTCTTCAACCCCGACGAGCTACCTCTTGAGCGGACGCGTGAACTCGTACCTGTTCGTGAAGAAGACAAGGAGAAAGCTTTCACACGGCAAACTAGTCACACTTGGTCGTCCTTGGCGGGTTTCCCCGCTGCAGTGGATTTCTACGGTGACGGCTCGGTATATATCATCGACGCGCCGGGTCATCTTGTTGGGCATGTCAATCTCCTTGCTCGGATAGACCCGAATAAATGGGTGTACCTTGGGGGCGATTGTTGTCATGATCCACGGATCTTAAGTGGAGAGAAGGGAATCGCAATGTATGATGATGGCAAAGGTGGGCTGAGGAGTGTGCACGCCGATACAGACCAAGCGGCTGGAACAGTGAAGAGGATCGCGCGCTTACTCAAGGAGGGGAATGTTAGGGAAGAAGGTGGTGCAGAGGTGGAGGTGGAGGTTGTCGTTGCACATGACAGGGGTTGGGCGGATAACAACAAGAGTAGATTTTGGCCTGGACATCTCTGAATAAGGGCTTCCCTCATACCCATTACACATTCATACTAGCAAGAAGATGCCTCACGAGACACGTGTTCGAGTATTAAAGTTTTTGGTTGTCTACTACTATTGATGTGAGTAACACTTTAATAGACCGCAACTTTATCTCATCCCTTGACGCTTATATCGACATGATGATACTCTGATATATCATGACAATCATGCTATCACGCATTACTATGAGCAGTGCCTGAAAGCTGACAAGTGCGTCTCTCGCATAGACACCAATAAAAACATGAAGCTTGAAGTACTTGCTCGTGTATACGAGTAGCATTAGCTGAACGTCTAGCGCTGGTATGGAAAATTTACTACTTACGTTATGATGCATGAGCTGAATAGATCCCTATCGTATGGAAGGCAGTCCCACGCGAGCGAGCCGTGAGTCTAGCCCATATGCGTAGAGCTACCTTAACAATCCCACGGCACAAATTTGTTCCAAACAAAACCCCCAAAGACGGTTCGATACTAAGAACTTAATCTTGTAGCTGAAATGCTCAGAAACCAACTATGAGCGACATCGGGGTTTTGCATGTTTCCGACACCTGCGCCTCCGAAGCCGCAGTGCGACACTACCGGTACTGTTTCTCAGCCTCCGATGTGTCTTTTCTTACTGGATGCCGACTGCACCATCACAAGCACGGGTTTCCTGAATCGCTTTTGATTACATGCACGACTGGGCGGTGAGAGAAAGCTACCCGTGAACTTGAGGGTGTTGAATCTCTCCGACCGGAAAGCGAGTTGTCTAGCATTGCTCTTTTCTCAGCTTTGAATTGTGTCGCTTAGGTATGCACGCAAGTTACCTGAATGTCGAGCAATGATATACATATCGACTGCATATATTTCCAACAATGTGATTTTAGAACGAGCGACTTGGGTCAATTGCTAGATAATCTGCTGCCAGAAAGATCAAGTTGCAAAACGAAGGTACCCCCATCTTCCAGTCCTCCATCAACCGCCAATCCACCCGTTTCAGACTCAGTGAAAAACAACTTCCAAATTGTCAAAAAGAACAGCCGCGGCTACAAATCCCGCAGAACCCGGCAAGACACTAGATATAAGCTCCAGCCTCACATACTCCACACCCTTCAACGCATTTTCAAAGTTCACCGTATCGAAGTTGCTATAGCCTTGCTTTGCTGTATACGTATAATCAACCGCCGGTTTCTCGGCGCCACTCTTCTGTACCCCCACAAACCTCAAGGTGCAATTGAGTGTCACAGTAACGGTTGGAACTGCTGTTGCGGCGATACACGCGGTGCGCAGTTTCAAGAGATCGAAAGTGCTATAGGGCGATTTAGGGTATTTGACAGTGAAGTAAGGTGTATCGATGAGAGGGTTCAATCGTGTGATACCGCTAAGGACCTGTGGGCGGAAACTTGTGCTGATGATGTTGGACGGAGAAGGAGCGACTGGACCAACACCGTTGGGAGCGGCGACTGCGTAGGCCGGGAAGTCGAGACCTTCGGTCTGGCCGACAAGCGTGACGCCTCCGAGGGGGGCGGGGGTCAACTTGTCAAACTGTCGCATTGTTAATTGACAGAGATCAGACTAAGTAAGATGTACATGCATTGATTGTGACTGTGCTCGTTCGGGGAAGTAAACTCGCACCGAAAATAGAGCATGGAAGAAGAAGAGCGACGAAGGCAGCGTTGAAATGCATCTTCGGTATTGGAAGCTGCGAAAGATGGTGAGATTGAGGGTGATGGATCTCAACAAGAGTTCTTCGATGGTATTTATAATATACGGACAGAAGATGTGAACCACCGCCGGCAAGCCACTTCCCGCGCCTTTTATTGACTTTGTGCTCCTGTCCTGCTTTTCAAGCACTTTGTTGCCGTGTAGTCGACGTCTCATATCACTCACAGAGAGGCAGCTAGATAACTAAGATGCCAGCGTCTGAAAAGGGAGTTGAAAGAGGTGTGGGAGCACCGCAAATCAATGCTCCGGCCATGTCGTTCTCGAGAAACTGATTCACCTTACTGAACTATCTGGAGTAGCTCGGCCCAGTGATGAAATTCGGAGCTGTTTTCAAAGCCGGCACCAGAGAGGCATTAGATAGGCTGGCATGAAGGTCCTTAGTGTGACCAGGAACAACGATAACGGCCAACGTGGTACACTGAGGTCCATCAAGGCGCGCTGTATGTTTTGCAGATGTGTCATCGATTTGATGCTGGAGGTCTTCAAGGGTACGTGAGGGTTGCTGGCGTCAAGACAAGTCCCAACTTCTCACCTTGCCGATGTCCATGCAATATGCAAGGCGATGCGGTTTCGGTAGTCCTCTCCTCTAACACGAGTGGCGTTCAAATAATGTCGTCAAGCCATCGTTGATTGGGTTCTGCTCATGCATAGTTGTACCACCTGAATTGAGTTGGAGGCGGCGCCTGCTGCACCATCTCGGCGTCCGGTTGCAGAGTCGGCGACAACTTTGGATTATTCATTGGTATTACCGAGGCGCGTGACCTACGATTGGAGAGCCTTTACTTCAGAGGACTTTTGGATCTCTCTACAGGGCTGCCTGACCTTCCAGTACCCACTCCAGAAGCGAGCAGCTCTAGTCTTGATGCTTGTACACGGTGTTTCTTCATGACCTCGACCCACTCCTCCTCTATCTCGTGCTCTTCCGTCTCATCGACTTCTTGCTCCAACTCGGCCCTCAAGTCATCCTCTAATATCGCAATCATCATGCTGAAGTCACCGCCTAATCTTCCCAGCGAACCAGCGCAGTACAGCACCTGTGTGAGAAGCGAGTCTCTTGCCGAGCGATCTTGGACGTTGGGTAAATATGCGCGAAGAGCTTCGAAGAGCATCTCGACGAGTTGTAGTGGGAAGGTTGCGAGAGCTGAAGGTATTGGTTGTAGGGGGTTTGGGTCTGCGACCGATTTGACGGCAGGTGCGCTTTCCTCTGACCCTGGGGCCGGCAATGCCGAAGGGAAGATGCTCTTGTACATGGATATGATGGCGAAGCTCTGCTCTCGAAACACCTCTAGGTACTTTTTCAGGTACTTTTCTGTTTGTTGGCCCACTGCCCAGCCTACATCGCCCTTGGCTGTCTTGCTCAAACGCTTCTCTGTCTCGTGATCTGCAAGCTCGCGGAGGGGATCCAATGCTGCTAGCATCATCTCCAAAGAAGCTAGCCTACATACAAGAAACAAGGCGCCCAATGTGCCCTCTCCGCTGCCAATGTTGGCCTGTTTGGTGGACCAAGATTCGTCTAGTTCGGGAGCGACGCGCCGAAGCCAGCCGATGGTGCGCATGGCGCCTGCCAGCTTTATGCCTTGCGATTGGAGAGAGCTGATGAGGTTGGTCGTCATGGTCTTCATCTCCTGTTCGGCTTGGGCGGTGAGCGAGGATACGAGGCGAGAGTTCGGGTAGAGTGTATGCAGGCGCTTGATGTGGGCATGGAGATCTAGAGCGGAAGCATAGTTTGCATTTGCAGACGCAGCGGATGTGGTAGCTTGTGCGGCCGCTGTCGATGAGGATATGGCAGACGAGAGGAGCGTAGGTAGGTCTAGTACATCGGAGACGCGGTCGACGTTCCGCGACAGCAGCATGGCTTTCCTCCGGCGGTCCAGTATAGCGTTCTCCGTGCCTCTGCTATACTTGTCCGCGAAGCTCTGTGCCGCCGTCTCCAGCTTTGGTAGCTCGGCTTGTACTGTTGCGGCATGCTGGCCTATCTGTGGGAGTGTCTGAGCGAGGTGCGATAGGTGGTCCGTCGAAGATATTATGGGTTTATGTGAGCGTTTGGAGAGGGCCTGGAGTGATCGTAGGATGGAATGCGAACTTTGGGATAGCGACTGTAGCTCAGAGGAAGTCAGAGCAGCCAGAGGTAGGGTGGTGAGGCGGGCAAGATAGGCGTTG
Organism: Cucurbitaria berberidis CBS 394.84; assembly: GCF_010015615.1. Lineage (NCBI taxonomy): Eukaryota > Fungi > Ascomycota > Dothideomycetes > Pleosporales > Cucurbitariaceae > Cucurbitaria > Cucurbitaria berberidis. The sequence continues at coordinate 5,294,633 of NW_024468936.1, read as the reverse complement.
GTGACAGCATCACTCGCGGAGGGGCGTATTCGTGCATCGATGTCTTGGGCATCGAAATAGGGAATCAGCAGTTCGTAGAGCGGGTCTGCCATTGTCGAACAGCGTAGCGGTGCTTGGGGTCCAAACGTCCAAACCCAGCACGCCCAGTAATCTCGTTGTGTTTGCGGACATCAGCCGGAGGTGGTGGACGCGGCGCGAATGACGCTCTGTCGCTTGGCGGCGCTTTACTCCATGTGACGACGACCCACCAGCTATTCTTCACATGCACGCTGCTGCCACTATCGCCATGGACCGCGACAACCCTCAACCCCCCGACCACCATAATCCAGACGACCAAGATAGCCAAGAGCACCAGCAGAACGTCCTCGAGCGCATTCTCTCCAACTTGTTCCAGGACCGTTTCCTATCCGAACGCCTCGCGCACGACCAGCCTTTATCCAGTTCGCCGCAACCCCAGGCACAACCTCACCCCTCCAACACCCTTATACCCTTCTTCAGCGCCGCCAGTGTCTTTGAACCACCCCAGGATTCGCTGGAACCGCAAATGCAGCGCGCGCAGCATGTCGTCTTCTGCGTCGAGGATACCGTGGGCCTGAAGGACGACAAGTACAGCGTGGGCGTCGTAGACAGATCCTTTGGCGACGTAGACTCACACGAGCCCCGGCCACAGCGAGACTATGGAGAGGAGATTGAGCGGAATGCTGACGTGCCAAGAGAAGACTTCGCCAAGTTCATCAAGAGTGGCATACCACCGCGGGGCACAGTGCTCGTCTCATGGCAGACGCAATTGAAGACTGAGCTGATACCCGAGGCCAAACTGCAACTGCTTGACCGCGCCCTGTATGTGGGTGATGTTGTCAAACGAAATGCGGACGAGCACATGAGCGGCACCGTCATCGGGACCAAGGCAGTCTGCACCCTCTTCCCCGCTACCATGTTCAATGGCGGCCAGATCACACAAACCACCACCGACGACCTTTCCATACGCAACGTTCCCGCAGACGAGCTTCTCAACGTCCACGAGTTTGTCGAGGGTGCCTTGGTAGTATACGGGGACTGGGTGGGCCGCATCGAGAACGTCTACGATGAGGTGGCTGTCAAGCTGTCAAACAACTCGGTAGTCATCGTCGAGGACCCAAGCGAGCTGGAGCAGGACGATATCACTGTCGAGCGCCTCAGTGTTGGCGACACTGTGAAAACAAAAAAGGGCAACCTAAGGAGAGGCCGCTGGAGATATGGCGCATTCGATCCGAATGTACGGCCACAAGGCATGGTGGTGGAGACAAGGACAATCGACATCGACGTGCAGTGGCTAGCAAGGAGCATCGGAGCGCGCGATATTGCCTTCTCCGCCGAAGAGCCCCCAGCAACCCTGAGTCGCGATGAATTCGAAAGTTCCACCTTCTACAAGTACGACGCATCAGGAGGAACCGCCACCACCCTACCCATATCCGCCAACGGCACCGATCGATCATATCACGTCGCCGATGTAGCCGTCGGCGACAGAGTCAGCTTCAAGGACATCACCGGAGCCGCTGTCAAATATGACGGTACCCGTACCCTGCCAAACGGATACCCCCAAGGCAAATTAACACGAATAGCACGAACTGAATCACTAGGCTACGACTTGAACGTGTTTCTAGTCATGCAGACTCACAGCCAAGTCACTGTACAATGGCAGGACCTTACAATTACCGACGACCAGAGCTCAACACTACTACCGGACCCCAATGTTGAGGATGATGATGAGGTGTGGCCCGGAGAGATTGTCTTCTCCAAAGAGGTAGGCGAGGGCAGAAGCACCGAAGAGAACTGGACAAAGAAACCAGCCAAAGTTGGTGTCGTACAAGCTGTCAAAGGTCGTGATCGAATTGCGACAGTACGCTGGTTCAAGAACCCTGCTGTTGAATTCTTTGGCCCGGATTTGCTTCGACCTTCGACTACGGGCGAGCTAAATGAAGCCATCGAGGACGTCAGCCTGTACGACATCTACTCATTCCCTGCCTTGACACGACGGCGCGGTGATTTCGTCCTGGTGCATCCAGATTCGATTGAAGGTCTGCAGGCACCACTGAATCTTGCTGGCCCTGATTGGTTTGGAGAAGTCATTGACTTGGGCTTAGACGGTAAGCTCACCGTTCGTCTGGGCGCAGCGAAGCCGGTGGTTGACGTCAAGGTGCCCTATGAGTCGGTCACTCTCGCATATAGCAGCGACATGGCGGACGAGTTTATGAACATGGAGGAATTGGACGGTGACTCAATCGAAGACTCGGACGAAGAAGATGACATGTCCGACTCTCCGACTTACAAGGAGATGTGGATTGAGTATCAGGGTATGAACGGTGAACACACTGTCGGCGATGAAGAAGACTGGTCTACAGAGGACGAAGAGGAGGAGGATGTCGATGACGATGAGTCCATGTCGGATCTCATTGAACAAGCAGACGGCGTTGACACATCAAAAACAACACCCGAGAGCAAGTCACCCCTCTCAAAAGAAGAGCCAAAAGATGCACCACAGGAATCACAAAACGATAGTTCACTCATGGACCAAGATAACCCAGAGCCAGTGGCAGAAATGCCATCATCTTTTCTTATCCTCGACGCACCTCCGCCGGCTAACCACCATTACCTTGCACAATCATCAGCATCCTCATCAGCCTTAATGCGACGTATCGCAAAAGAACACAAGATCCTACGTAACTCATTACCTCCGGGCATCTTCGTGCGCACCTGGGAGTCCCGCTTAGACCTTCTGCGCGTGCTGATGATCGGCCCCAATGACACACCCTACGAATACGCACCTTTTGTCATTGACTTCCACCTCGACTCCTCATACCCGCAAGTGGCCCCCGAAGCCTTTTTCCACAGCTGGACCAACGGCAACGGTCCCGTCAACCCTAATCTGTATGAGGATGGGAAGATATGTCTGAGCTTGTTGGGAACGTGGCACACTGATGAGCGGAATGAGAGCTGGAGTCCCGCAAAGAGCACACTACTTCAGGTCTTGGTCTCACTCATGGGGCTCGTCTTAGTGAAAGAACCATACTATAACGAAGCAGGCTACGACGTTCACCGCTCGGCGCCAGAAACGAAACTCAGTAGCGCCCTATATACCGAACGTGCATACTTTCGCGCCCGCGCATTCATTCATCATGCCCTCACAAATGACATCACACCCTTCAAGGAAGAGCTGGAGTACTTGTACAGGAGTCAGGCCAATGATGCGCCCAAGCTTCTGGACAAAGCAATCGAAGCTGCGAAAGAAACAGTGCAGGGTAGCGCCAGCGGTAGCGAGGAGGGAGAGCGCGACGGCCTTCGTAAGATTAGCTTGGGTGCGTCGGTCATGCTGAAAAGGCAGGTAGAAAAGCTGGAGGCGCTGAGACTTCCAAGTGCGTAAACTTTCGGACACATGGTAGGCGTAAGGATTGCATGTATCGGTATCTACGCATCAGGGTAATGAACTCACATTGGTAACTCCGCTCGAGCGATTCTCGCGGCATAGTAAAGTATGAAATGAGATAATGTATCACAAGGTGCCGGCCACCACCCTATCGCACCGTGACAGCCCTGGATTCCGGATACTGGAATGGATGCTGGCCTCTTGACGTCTGTACAGACAACTTAGCCCGGAGGTCCAATGCTATTAGTTTGATCGGAGCCCCACCAATATTTCACCCTGCCATTGCCTGGACTGTTACTTTGGATTTTATTCGGTACCTTTCCCGTAGTTTCACTCGACTCCCTTCAGTTACTTCAATCTCAACTTCAATCTCAATTTCACGCAACGTCACTTCATCATTGCCACCTTTCAGTCTCAACATTTCTCTCAAACTGGACTCAATCTTGTATGCACTACGTAAAATCTACACACGCACATGTCCACTTAATTCATCATACACAAGTCGACCTGTCTACTGCCTCCTGCCTAATCCATGCGCGCTATTCATTACGCAGAAAAGTATCCGGTGGGTGAAGTAAACCACACTTGGTCATCGGGATATCATCTTTCACCTCGTCAACTCTCTCGGCTATCAGTTTCGACTCGCTACGCGTACGCGCACACAGCTACCGCTCTCATATCCGCCACGCCCGCGCCCGTCCCGCGGGTTTCACTTTCAACCTGAGGCTGTATAGGTTTTCTGGGTATATATAGCATAAGTTTTTCAAGTATCCCATAGATTCACGCCGGGACTGATGTCATTGAGAAGTTAGTCTAGCGGGCTCACACCCTGCTACTACATTGGTCCCGCCCGACGTTGCCTGCGCCGGTTCGAGTCTCTACTAGGGCGAAGTTTTCCATTACAGTTGCGTGGCCCAGCTACCGACTGTGGTGGGAAATTAGCTCGCTTTTTTTTTTTAATTACAACCGCGTTTGTGTCTTTTAAGTAAGCTGCTTTTCTTTTTTGTTTGCTGCATGAGCTTGTGATCTAACAGCTCATATGCTTTTTTTTCCTCAGAGGCGGGAGATATAAAAGTCTAATAGCTACACCTTGTCTCTAAAAGGCGCCATTGGCGCAGCATTTATAGATATGGCTAGGTATATTGAGGTCTTTTCAAGCGTTTATTGCCTCGCGTCATGCGCCAGCCTAGAGCGCTTCACCTCATTGTCGGTATGTTGGTTAGGCTCGAATAGCTGCGTGAATCATTATTCACGTCGACTTCATCGCACCTGATTTCACTTCACCTCGACTTTTGAATCGCACCCACGTCCTATAAATATTCCCTCGCCTTCCCCCTCTACCGTCCTCTGACCTTTTTCACAAACAGCACCCGACAGACAAACTAGTACCTACCATGTCTCTCACGCACGACCAGCTCGTCGCTCTCCACGTCCAAGCCGCGCAGCTCCTAGAGTTCAAGCTCCGCAAGGTCCCCGCGCGTGTGTTTCCCTCCGGGCGCAAGCCCACCATCACCGACGTCTACACGAACGCCGAGAGCCTGCAGACCCCCGACATTCACCCAAACCTGCGACTCCTCTTCCTTTTCGAGAACTACAACAAGTTCGCCGTCGCTGGGTTCCGTGCGCGCAAGAAGGAGCAAGACCTCGTCGTCTCCATGGCGACCTTCTACTGGCAGATGGACCAGCAACACTCGCTCTCCTACCATCACAAGGAGATCCGATTCAATGTCCTCCTCGCCCACATCGTCCTAGAGACGCCCAATTCCCGCGCTCAGATGGACCCTGAGCTTCTCCGCTTCCTCCAAGTCTTCATCCACGCCTGGCTCGAGTCGGCGATGCGTGTCGACCACAGCGAGGACGAGAACCGCGACTTCTGGATCGCGAAGTGCTGGAAGTCGGGCAAGTACGACCTCATACAGTGGACGAAGGGTACGCGCGACCGCATGAGCAAGGCGGTGAAGGCGCTCGAGGCCTCTGTGCCTCCACAGGCATTTGACGTCGAGGACTTCTGGATTAGGGCGAGCTCGATGCCGTCCGATGAGTACAAGAAGCATGGTCCAGCATGGGCCATGCAGTACGTCATCTACAAGGAGAAGGAGGCAAAGGTCATCGACAAGATGGAGCGGGACTACGACGCCCAGGAGTCGCTCAAGCACGGGGACTTCTTTGCTGGTTTCGGGAAGCTGGGCATGGGCGATGCCGCTCCTGGGTATCTGTCTGAACAGATGTTCCAGCAGCCGCTTGTAAAGGCGCTGCTGACTGAAGTGCATGGGGGCATGGTTGTGCAGGACCCAGAGACGGTGGAGTTCTGGATGGATCCGAGCACGGCGATAGATCTGGTGGAGGGCAAGGTCGCGGGCATGGACGACATCAACGAGCGCATCAAGGGCATGTCGTTCCTTGGGGCTAGCAAGTGAGATCAGACGGAGTGGGAATGAGGGGTCCTGTATACATTCGAGGGATTATCGGAGTCAGCAGGGCAGGTGGATTCACACTGAAGTCCTCCCGCCTGACCTATACAGCAGATAGACAAAAACACTGAAAAGTCTCACGAGAACCTCCAACTCATATCAAACGAGTACATATGATGTGGTGGATTACTGCAAACCGCTACGGACTGCAATGTTGAATGGCACTTCCGTAATCTTCACATGCCTTGCGGCAAATTCTAACTCTACCCATAGAACCATATATCGTCTCCCAGGCTTTCCCTAGATCAACGCTCCAGCTCGCAACGCACCCTTTTTCTCCACATCCACCATCTAGCAGTCAACAGAGATACCCTTGATAGGGGGACCAAGTTCATAGCATTGGAAGCTCGTGACGTTAGCAAACTGGTTGGTATCCTTGCAAGCGTTATCTCTCCAGATGGTGACTATGTTCCATTAGTGGACGTTCTCATGGGTCTCCTGTCTCGCATCTTAGGTTAACTAATCATGTACTCACCCTTGCAGTTGGCGTTCTTGTAGTTGAGCTTCAAGCTCTGCTGGCATTGGTCGGTGATGACATTGCATCCAACATGAAGATCCCCGGCGCCTGCCTTGTTGCATATGGTACCAGTGCAGCCTGAGGCAGTATAGCGGTCGATGGAGGCAACCGTAGGAGCCTGGCGGACCTCGAAGTCGTGGGACGGGGCCGCAGTGGCGAGGCCGAGGGCCGCCACAATAAGAGTAAGGGCATACATGTTAATTATTTGAAAGGACTCGGGGCTTTGAATGAGACTTTTGAAGCGTATATTCAATGTTATTGAGTGCTGAAGATGAGGATAGAGAATGAGATGGAGCTGCGTTCTTATACTTCCCTCATATCGAGGCTACTTTCCACATTGTCATCTTCGGTTGGCATACTTGCCAACAATCAGCATCTGACCGGAAGAACAGAGGGGCTTAGTCGAATCCTGTTACATTATGTGTTTGTTGGTGATGAAGCTTGGATATCGAGCGTACCTCGTAATATCCCCCACGTTTGATCAAGTCCATCAGCACAACCAAGAACAGTCGACCGCCAATTGGACTTCAGAAGACATTAACTGTCTTATCTTTCTCATATCCTACGATCGTTTACACCAAGAGAGAATCGCTGTAAGGTAGTAGGTCGCCTAGTAAAAATAGGGTGTGAAAAGAAACGTGTCGAGCCGAGAGAGCACCTAGTAGCGAGACTGCTAACGTAGCAAATTTTAGTTTATTCCAGTGTCAAGGCATTTGAACAATCTGCCCAACTTTCAGGCCATGCTCTGTTGTGGAGATAAAAGTCAGCTGGTACCGCGTATCTATGGTTCGAAACGATGTCCTTCTCGTGCTCTTCTAGACTAGCACTTCAACAGGGGTTCATGCCAAGCTTCGAAGCATCGCTTAGCTGCGGTCTATAATACTGCATGAGCTGGTGCCTGCCAGATCCGCGAGCGGCAGGAGTGCATGGTGAACCTGACTGGTTCCCGGATCTGACATGCAACTCCACGTGCGCTCTATTACTTTTCACTTGCGTAAGGCAGAACCCCACGTCGTATTTAGGAAAGTAAGATGTTGTCTGTTGGAGGTCTTTTCCGGTCAATTGTTTGTTCCAGAACATGACCGAACTGTTTGATTGGAAGGGGCTCGTCCTTGAGCTATGGTAGGATGACCGGGTAAACCCATGCTCGCATAATCGGCCTGCATGTTGGTCTCATTGAGAACGGCTACACTCTGGGAGTCTTATTTTGCAGATGCCTTATCTGCGAACAGGATCTTGACCGTCTCTTTGAGTGCTTCGGTGGGAGTTCAACGGACTGGCAGTTCTGGTCCCACTGAAGACCTACATTCTGTAGAAGTACCATGGATTTGTTATAGCGCAATGTCCAAATAAATATCCTCATAGGCAAAGATTGATCCTCAACGGGAGACTAAATGTGCCCGAGATGCCATACGGTTATGCGACTTCGGTTGGTTCCCTCCTTCTTGATAGGAGTATTTCGTCCAAGGTCAGTTTCTCGACAAGCGTCCAAACACAATCGACATCTCAGCTCAGTATGTTGGGAGGCGTTCACAAACCAATAATATTCGGACCAAGTGTTGCAGAAAGAAGGATGTCGCGGTTCAAGGTTGCAGGTGGCTAAGAACCACTTCAGCGTCTGAGACCTGACCTGTCACTTGAGAAGGCATCTTCCTGCAGCGCAACTATTACATCCGAGTCGACTAATACTCCTTTAATTCTGTTTAGTGGTATAAATCATTACTAGTGGTAAGTACTAGTCGCTATGTTGACGTGTACACCCATGGTGCCCACCGCATGACCACCGACAGCCCACCACCGACAACAGAAACAAGGCAGTAAATATCAGCGTTCTCAATTGGATATAATGCAATCGTTTCATTTTTCATTAAACCCATTGGGTGTCTAAAAGCTTGAGCCCCCACTTCCATATCCACAATACACCCATCACAAGATATAGCGAACCCGAACAGCATCCCTATGAAGGTCTCCGCGCCCAGCCCAGAGCGATACATCTTCTATACCAGAGATTTTTAGGGTGTCCTTGAACATTGCACTTATCACACTCATCATAGCTCGGCGCTCCGGTGTCCGCAAAGCCTGCAGATCACCTTGCGCACCTCGTGTATGATCGCGCAAAGGACATAAAATACGCTTAAAGCAGATCTAAGTAGGCACCCTGAACAGCTGCCCGCGGACACCACCCTCATACTATCGTTATTTCTCCACTCCTTGGTGACCATTCTCACATTTTCCCTTGAGCCTGACATGCCCTTGGTCACGCCTATCATGGCCCTAGAAGCCTTCAATTGAGTCGATTATGGAAACATGAGTGCACAAGACCAAAGTCTCGAGATAAGTGCAATAATCCACCAACTAACTCACTTGTATGATTCAAAGGTAAAACCCCCTATTGATAGCTTGATCCTCGTCCAGAGCCTCGTACAGGCTTGCTTACAGCTTTCCTTGACAATGATCGGCACGAACTCAATCATAGTTGATGAAATGTATCACACTATTTGAAGGGAGTTCTTTTTCTCTGCGCCTTTCATAAGGTAGATATGCCTTCATTGCACTATCAGATACTATATGGAGCGCACTGCGGCCGCAAATTCAACCACGTAGATGTTTGCAGCTAAGACGAGTAGCTGTGGAATTAGTCGCTTAGATCATCTTTGCTTAATGCTCATCAACTCTTGGAGGTAATCAATTTTTGGCTCGCATCGCCATCAGTAGCTTTCACGTAGGCTTCTCTGCAACCCCGAGCGCATTTTGTCAGAGCACCTAGAGGTATGCACTACACTTTATGAAGTTATTTGGTCTTTTGTCACCTTTAGTACCCGATTACTTGACATCTTTAGTGGATTACCAGCATCGTTCAACATTTCGCATATCCTCAACGGGCTGTGGCTACAGTAATTTGTGTAGCGACAAATTGCGACTTCGTATTGGTAAAGTCATTTCGATTTGTGATGGCCCTAGCCCTTACTTTGAATGGTACATACGCCACTCTAGCCTCGGCAGATACAATTCATCACCCTAAAGGTCTTCGACACCGTATCTCTATCAAGCGAATAGGTCCCCTGGCGATCGCATGACTATGCTGTCTCTCGCCGATCCTGGATACATAGTATCGGATCGTAATAGCTAAACTAACGACGCTTGATATGAGCATCTTCAAATGCCTTCAGAATCCAACCAAGGATAGCTTTACGAATGTAGCATTTCTGTACGAACTTGCCTCCAATTCCACTTTCGTTCACCCAAGTAAGATTAGCTTGATCCCCTGTATCTCCTTTTCCTATTTTGGCTCGATCAAAACGATAGAGCAGCAAGTTGTCCCAGTTGAAGAGTGCAACATGTTGACATCTGCTGGTGGCTGCGTATTTGCAAACTTGTTTCGAATACGCTTGAGCATTTCGCTGAAGATAAGTCTCCTTGTCTTGATCTTCGATCTCATCTTTAAGACTCTGAATAGTGATTTCACTCGCGTGGGCGCTAAGCAATGTTGCTTTAAAGTCGTCGTATCTGATCATATTTCGTTTTTTGTACTCAAGAATAGCAATGGTCTCGCCCTGTATTCCATTGTACGATGGAGTCTGGAAGGTCAGATCGTAACGAACACACTCCTTCTCCTCTGCCTCTTCGTTCGGAGTTACATGTGTGCGTTCTGCTGACCTTACCCATTTGCCAGCGTACAGCTCATGGAGAATCTCGTAGATCGGTGCCAAGATGTACAGGGCAGACGCTTCCACAACGTCTGCCTCAGTCTCTAGGGCAAATTCAGGAAGGCTCGTAGCTAAGGCTCTCGTGCTCAGTCGGTCTCTCAGTTTTTTGTCTTGTTGAAGCGTAGAGTCTGCGAAATCTTCGAGTAGGTTGATTGTGCAACACAACAGAACCTTTGGTGGAATTGCCTTTTCAGTAGTCCGGCCCGATGGTTTGACTGACTTGTACACCGGTCCTGGCGATAAACCCAGGCGTGGAAGATTCTGCTCGAAGCATTCAAGTAAGGATGTTGGCGATGGCGGTGATGAAGCTGGAGCACGTTGGTTGCTCATACTGCTTCACTATACCAGTAGGGGTGGATGTGCCGGTATACTCGATGGTTGAGTCGTCGGATCGTATGGGCTTTGGTAGAGGTAAATGTTATATTCCAAGCCCCTACCAGGTCACAATATGTGTTTTAGGCTCGCTGGATACAAGCAATCGGTTATGACTGCCTACAACTTCATGAATCAGAGCCCCAGCAACAGCTATATTGATACCGTTTGTAGATAAACTACCATAGTGAATGCACATTGGGTATCATTGTGCATTTCTCCAAAATGATTGGTTTCCACCATGCTGCGTCGCCCATTGTGAAAACGCGACATTGTTGACACAGCCCGAAGTCTGTGAAAAAGCCCCTGCTGCCTAAAACGAACTGGGGGCTTTTCTTATCTTGCTGCGTCAAAGTGGCAGTTCTATGGTGAATTGTTAGCAGATATATGAAGCCACGGTGAATGAACATTCACGTGATAGCGCGCCATTGTGTAAGCGGATCTTGGCGCCCCACACTCTTTAAAGCTAACATCCTCACACTCACGCAACAACTCAACTGTATCACATAAACCAAAACCCTAAACTCAGTGGAGTAATAATCGCGCAGACGCACAACATTCGCAGCCCTTGCGCAAAAGTCCGATGTCTGATTGTAACACGACCTCATCTCCTCACTCGATCGCTTCCACACTTAGCCTGACAGCACAGAACCCGGACCATGATCTGAGCGAGTCGGAAGAGAGCGACTATGGCTATGACTGCAAGCCGCGACTGCCCTATGTCAAAGGATTCACCTTTACTGCACATCGGCACGAGCCGCCGGCGCCCTTCGGCATAGGTTATAGTACCGAGTCCCCTCTGGTGCAGGAGAACTGGAAGTTACTCTCGCAAACCGAATACTGTCTTTCCCAATCTCTACTGGAAGGCCAGACGTATCTAGGCGAAGTAAACCCTCTGACAATCACTTCGACTATAAGAACCGGTTATGATCGAGGTGCGCAGCTTGTGGTGGTAAACGATACCATGGTCGCCAAAATCTACGATCCACTTTACTACGAGGGAATCAATGAGTTTGGTTATAGGGAAGACGTTATTACAAATGCCGATGGTGATTATAGCCGCGAAGCCGCCGCTTATATGGAGCTTCAAAACTCGCCAGCTGCGAAGGGCGTTACCCCAGCATTTCATGGCACATGGACCATCGAAGTTGAGACGGTAGTTGGGAAGGTTGGACAGCAAAAGACGAACAGGCGACACGTACGACTCATTCTCATCGAACGACTACTTGGTGACAGCATGGAGAATATCTGTACTGCATACTTGCGACGGCCGGTGCGGTCCTTGATTCTCAAGAAAGCCTTGCATGCAGAAGCTATCATTTGTAATGCTGGTGTTATGCACCGCGACTTTTGCCCTCGCAACATCATCGTCCTCGGTGATGAGTACTCCAACCCGAACATTCCGATAAAAGACATCAAGGTCGAGGTCAAGGTCTTTGACTTCAATATCGCCTCGGTCGTGAATCACCCTTACTACGAGAAGCGTAGGTCCGCCGGGAAAGGAAAGCTGCTCAAAGAAAAGTGGCATCCAAGGCTGGTATCGCCAATCTTGCGGTACTTTGGCCACATGTCCGAGTTCTCGACCGAGGGATGGTGCTCAGATTCAGGTAGGGAGGCGGACAAGTGGTTGTGGAGACATTTTCGTAAAGATGAGCGGTTTATTCCCGTCATTTGGGATCCCAATACCCCAGAAAAGCGTCCAGTTTATCAAGGGTGGAATGATTTGGTGAACGGGTCGGATTCGGGTGTTAGTGTCAGCAGTGAGGCAAAGGGGGCAGACGAGCGCTGTAGCTACAGCAGTTCCACGCGCACCACATAAGTCTTACCTACTCCCAGTATCAAGGGTTTGTTTGGTAGAATACTGGTGTTCAAAAATTATTCAGGATGAAAGAAGATACCCTATAAACGGCGCGTTTATCTTTTGCCAGGCTTATCGACTTGGAATGCGTTTGCGCAAGTCAGAAAGGGCAATACTACTTTTTGAATCAACACTAAATGTACTATGGCTCATGAAGTGAGAATCTTAGCACAGACTACGTTTATGCATATTTATAGCCCGTTTGATTGAACGTGAAAATATTTGGTGCATCCAAACCGACCGCCACGCACGACCAATCCAAGCCTGTGACTACGTCATCACGGTTCTTTGGGTTTTAGCAGGGTCAATCCTCAAAACAATGCTAGCAAGACCCGGCTGTTGTTCCCTTCGGCTAGATCTTGCGTTACGGTATTGTTTCTTCTCTTGTTACCGGGGAGGAAATGACGAACCCTCATCCATCATCGTACGCTGGATTTACTAGACGCGACAATCTTCGTAGGCGATGGGCCGCTTGTGCTTCACTTAGGTCCATTACAGTGCCTTCATTCTAGGAGGCCATCAATAAAGGTAGTACTCAACGAAATTAGCAATGTAAAGGGTGAAGCCGAACCATGCGGGCAGTATCTCGTATTGGTTGCGACTTGCCCCATGCCAATAGTCAATATTTGGCCCATTAGTGCGCTCCAAATCAGCTTCCACCTGCACCCACCTGGTAGTTTAGATTAATCGCACGTGTTTCACTCACGCACCCAACATCATGTGCCCGACCTCGCTTAGTGCACGGCCTCCTCTTTGCTTCCCCTCTGTATGAACAGATGCCCGTTCACGGAGAGAACAGTATCACTTAACTCTCTCATTTTCCTAACACAGTCCCCGCATGGATGACACAAAACAGTTATTCGCATAAACCACACTCTACACTTGCGGTGTTGCAACACAATCCACACTTGAGTACGACCTCAACCACCGAAACATATCACTCAACATGTCGAGCTTCTCCAGCGATCAGTCCAACGGCCTGTCTTCGCTGCCTGTCGCGCCGACCGGAAAGCCGCCTAATCCGTACGTCGTTGGTGCCAGCTTTGTAGCAATGCGCCATCAGCCGCCGGCGCCATATGGAGGGATCTACTCCGATGACTTTATACCGTATTTCGATGGTTTGCCGAATTCTGATCATTTCGAGTGGTGTAAATCACATCCCCCGGCACAAGGACTGACACTCTTGGAAGACCGTCAGTGCATCACCATTACTGACATCATCCGCACGGGAGACGACTGTGGCGCTCAGGTCCTGCTTACAGACACTGGCCTTGTTGCGAAGATATACGACCCACTATACTACGAATTTCACTTGTACAATGTCCCTCGAAGGAAGCTCGATTGCGTCGCATTAGCGGACTCGGAGTATTCAATCGAAGCAGCAGCCTACATGGAAGTTGTCGACCCCGATATTCAAGGCAGTGTCATTCCCAAGTACTTCGGTTCATGGACCCTAGACATCACCCAGCGGGTCCGAGGCGCGCCCGTGACCCGAGCAGTACGAATGATACTGGTCGAATATGTGCCTGGTGTGCGAATGCTGGACCTTGATCCCGATGATCTGACAAAGGAAGAGCGGGAGAACATTATGCGCAAAGTCATAGAAGCAGACTACGATCTTCGTCTTGCGGGCGTCCAACACTATGACTTGGAACCTAGGAACATTATCATAGATAATACTTCAAACTATGCCGCCCCTAACATGCGAGTCACACTCATAGACTACGGCTGCTCTCTTGTGGATCGTATCTATTGGGGACGGCCTACCCCGCGCCATCGTTACAATCCTTGTTTCGGATGGTCGGGAGCCAGCAGGTGGAGTCAGTGGGGATGGCTTCCATGGGAAGATGAAGATAGAATATCCTGGGTCTGGGCTATGTGGGGTGACGGTAGCGGAGGAAAGTATGTTAAGGTCGAGCGGGATCCAGATAGTCCGTTGGGCCGTCCCAAACGGATACCTGTCGAATAGAGCGATCATCATCGTGGGGACACTTTCAGCACCCAACAACCCCCATTCTTCGACGTCGCTCTATATCAGCTCTCATTACGCAAACACAAAGCTCATATACCCATCTCAGCAGTATATTGATACACTAGTATTGTCGTTGAGACCACTGGCACGAGCATGTTCTAATGCTTCGATGGAAAGCATCCCAAGAGCTGGTACCAATTAGGAGAATGATGATAAGGTTTACTACCATAGCTAGCAACCAGCTCGACACATCCTAGAAGATACAATATAACCACAAATATCTCCGCGCCTCAAGTACCTTTACAGAATGAGCGATAGCTTGAATGGCGTAGAGGCTTTTGATATGTTCCCGAATTGCCAATAGTGTCTTTATGCATCGTAAGTTGATCGGGGGTATCTAACTGTGGTAGCAAGAAGTGCGATGGCAAGAAGCACAGTGATTTGACATACAGAATGCCACCAAGACTACACCTTCATATCACCATCTCGAATTGTAATAAGCCACGATAGCAAACTTGAAACATACAGCAGACTATCAAATCTACCACTGTATCTTATCCCAGAACCACATTACTTGTTCAGAAGAGGTGAATCGACAAAGCCGGAGTCATCAATTTAATTCAATCCGTCCTACCGCCTATAACCCTGAGATACAACAGGAGAAGAGAAGCGACAGATAAAACAAAGCACGCAGACAAAACATGCTACTATGCTGGCACGATAGTAGTCTCGAGCATAGTCCCGTTCAGCGAAGTGTTGCCGCCCACGACAATTCTGCCAACGCCAAAGCCTTGCTGACTATGGCACCCCGCCAGCAAGTAGACAAAGTACCCATAACAGTCTGCCACAGTCCAGAATACGCCGGCTGACTCTGGTGGCTGCTGAGCAGGCGTTACAGCGACTATAATGCACAGGTCAGCCTCGTAGAAAACATTGCGTTAGTGTAGCAGCGACTTACATTTGATGACCCACCCGTTGACAACCGCGTTGCTCGCCTTGGCCTCTATATTGGCGGGCTGCGTACTGTTCTTCGGCCCGGGGAGCTGCCAGTCTACGGTCTGGATGCAGAAAACGTCATGTGAAACGTGCTCCTGGTATGCGCAAGTGGGCATCATGGCGGCGCAGGCATTGTTGACTATCGTCTCGGGCTGGGGTCCCGTGTCGAAGCTGATGACTTTGTCCGAGGCGCTGTTGCATAGCCCTCTGGTACCGGCTGCTGGTTTCCAGAGAGAGTCGTGGGCGTTTCCGGTACTGCGGGTCTCCTTTTGGTCGAACGGCGCTGCAAGGGCTGTCGCTATGAACATGCTGAGAAGCATGCTGATGTGCATCGTGAGGGAAAGAGACACCGAGGGTCGGTTCAGGCTAGCCGGTAGGAGTGTTGCTGTGGTTTATGACCTGGAGTGATGCCCAGTGTGAGATTCCCAGACCGAGTGACGACGTGCAGCATCTTATGTGGAAGCTGGGAAGTGATTCTATAAGCAAGGGAGGGCAAGACGGGAAAGAAGGCTAAGCTTCAACCAGCTGGTTAGTGCGATGGACAGACCCAGAGACGGTACCACGGCAATGGGCATCACACGATTACTTCTCAGAGTACCAGATCTTGCTAGATTATAGATTGGTGCTTCCAATCCCCGCAAGGTGCTTTGTCTAGCAAGTGCAAGCCCAGCATTACATGTGGGACCTAAGGAGTGGGGCCGAAACCGCAGCAAAAGCAAGCCAGACTACAACGTTGCTCTGCTTTATAGAAGGAAACCTATAATACTACTACATTACACATCATACAACCGACTTCCTTTTCCCTCAGACACCCTCGTTGGCATGGCGATGTCTCAGGATCCCTCGGTACCGATCGGGTCGCGACGTGAACATGGAGAATGTGTGTCAGCAAAAGGAGCAAACCCGAGATACGATGCGGCCACCCCCATACGTTACCGAAAAAGAAGCCCAAGACATGTCTTGGGGAGGGGATGTGGGCGACTCTCTCTTTATTTCGTGGACGAATAAACTCGAATCGTGCTAAGGATGAGGTCACAAGGGGTTGCTAAGGTGAACTGGCTGGAATGTGGAGTGACGACCCTTGTAGTATTTCGATAATTCATAAAGCCAATCATCGACTCTGTCCCTCCGTTGCGTAACGTGTGGAGTGTCTCTGTGTTCTTGAGACATAGATATCTATCCTCATGTTCTCGTCGTGGCCTTGGAAGCTTTACTGTCCAGCTGGTTGGTTAATCGTAGAGCTAGTGTTGCAATCTGAACCACTGGAACTCAACCACTCTAATAGTACCGAACCGAGGATTGAAGGCTGCAGGCGTATTGTTAATATACCATCGAGATTGGAGCAACAGAAAGTTCTCATGGATATACTGAGGTAGTCTAGTGGAGTTAGCTCTCACTTCGATACCAACACCCACACCATACCTTTACCAACCCTAAATCTTAAGAAAGATAGAGTGGAATCTTCCAAGAGCCGGGAAAAAGAGAAAAGAGAAAAGAGAAAAGCGGGGAGTGCAGATGCAGAAAATATAGAACCAAGAATACGCCATTTCATACTGTCATCCCATGATTTGCGAGAAATCCTGATATCCGCGCATGCGCCAATCAACTATACACGCTTGCTAAGCCCAGTAGTAGACCCGAACCGTCGTCTCTCGTATAAAACATATGAAGTTTCATGGGTACTCATGAGATTAACAAGAAGACTGTACGCTTCTCCTCCTCCTCCTCCTCCTCCTCGGTCTTATCGTCTGCCAATACCCAAATGTATAAACGCCATGCTAGTGGGAGACGAAGAAAAAAAATGTACCCGGAAAATATGCTCGAAAGTGTGGTTTTTATGCAAAGTGCCGCCCAGTTACAGTCCCATCTCTTGTTTCTTCCCATTCCCCCCGTTCGTTACTTTTCATCGGCACTGACTACATGTCTTAGTGGCGAAGCTTTGCGCACTCGACTACCGCCTCCAGCAGACCGGGAACCACTATTGGAAGAGTGGCTACTCGTGGTTGATTGATAGTGGGCAAGAAACCGTGCGTCTCCGACCTTCCTATCGCGTGCCCAACAAGACTCCACAGCGACGGTGCGTAGATCAACTATAGTGCCCGATTTGAGATTATTCACCTAGAAGATCTCCGAGTCGAGGCTGCTGCGGTACGATTCGAGGGACTCCTCATCCGCTGTCTTTGCATTAGCTCCATTGCACCCAAAAGACGACATGGCGTAGACTTACCAGCAATTGGCTTCCTCCTTACAACTGTATCCTGATGCTGTAACCCTGCATTGCCGCTGAGACCCTGCTGTCCACTTGGGCTTCTGCTACCCATGGGCCTGGGGCCCGTGATTTTGCGTTGCGGGCTGTTCGCCGCAGCGTTGGTGTGGAGGTGCTGGTTGCTAGGGTGGGGCGAGGGCGTGGGCGTGATCTGTCGTAAGTTAGTCTCAGCGTTTATAGTGATACTATGAACCTACGCGATGTCCTCTATCCGTCTCAAGCGAATACCTCACTTCAGCAATAGGCGCTAAGGGCGTCAAAGCACCCTGGCTGCCAAACTCATTCGGGGAGCTATACATTTGTCTTGTCTGGCCGTAGCCTGCAAGCGTCTGCGGCGGCGGGATGAGTGGGCCGTCATCTGGGATCTTGGGCGGTCGAGGTGGGCCCGCTTGTTGTTGCTCCGAAGCAGAGTGTTGGCTGTATCCGCCGTCGGATGAGATGGGCGACATGTTGCTCTGGCCTAGAGATGCATTCCCACCGGAGAGACGGTTGCGCGCCAAAGCCGGCATACTTCCCCACTGGTCGTAATCTGGAGATTGTAGGGGCTCGTAGATCTGGGCTTGAGTTTCCAGGTTGCTCTGATGGCGGCCAGTCGGACCAGGGCGGGGCTGAGGATGTTGCAGGTTCAATGAGTTGCGATGAGCCTGGTATTTCGGGTCCTCCATCTCGTATTCAAGAAGATCATCTGGAATCAGTGGTGATGGTGAGCGAGCGGACCGAATTGAAGCTTGAGCGTCCCTTGCTAGCGATGTGTTGGAACGAAGCCTGTCATCATCGCGCACCTCGTACAACTCCTCATCGTCATCGTAGTAATCGTCCTGTGAATTGGACCTGGAGTGAGTGGAGTAGGGTCGTTTCTCGCCAGACCCACTATTGCGGGGGAGGCTCTCTGGGTTGGTTGAAGAAGTAGTCTTTGACCATCTTGAGATCTTGGGAATGCCGAAAATAGACGATGAGTTCGACTTGTGCTTACGCTTGGGCGTATTCTCCTGGCTCTGCGGATCTCGAACGGCTCTCGACGCTTGTGGAGGGGTCTCTTGTGACACATTCTTGTTCTGGAAAGCCTCTTGCGTTGGCGTGGTCATCCGCTCAGTGTTCTCGTATCGTGCGTCACGCTCATCGTATTCCTCATCACTGACTTCTTCTACCGTGCTTATACGGTTAGTTGGCATGACGTCGTAGCCAGAGTGTAGGTCCTGGATACGTCGACCCGACGAAGCTGGGTTTGAGAGGTAGCCGGACTGATTTGGCGACGAGGCAGTGTTGGCACGACCTTCCGGCTCATAGCCAGCGTCGCCGCTCGCTCGCAGGTTTTCGTATGAGGTGAGACTGTTTGATCTGTTCTGCTGATCTAGGGATAGCTGATGAACATGCTTCAAGCCTTCAACTTCGCCGAGTAGCTGGACCAACATGGCTTCGATGTTCTTCATGTCGCTGTCACCCTTCAAACTCAACCCCTTCAATGCACGTTTGAAGACATTCTTCTTCTTAGCCTCCACGTCAATGTCATCTGACGATGACCGGTTGACGCGTGGTGATCCCAGAGGCTGTGGACGAGGACCGCCTAGTATCCGCTGCTCAGCCAGACCGACGCGTTTGTCTGTGGTTTGCACGATCATGTTATCTTGAGTCTTGATGAACTGCTTCATCTCATCCAGCTGGTTGCGCATCTCAGCCGCACTTCGAACCAGTGTGACCAAAATCTCGGTGTCGCGTGCATTACGCTGTGCGTCCCTGACGGTGAGATGGTCCATGAGGGCCACGATATCCTTTGACTGAATGCGATCGAGGCCCTTGCCCGTAGCCGCGTCGTATAGAGGAGACGCCATGCCGTGAGAGTTACCACTAGCGTGTCGGTTATGTTTGGTATTAGCAGCAAACAGGTCATCCGTCTCATCGTAATCCTCACCAAAGCCATCATCGTCAAAGAGCTTTGGGTGATTGCGGTTCTGAGGCGTGTAGGCTTCACGTTGGTTAGCCGACTGGTAACCCTCGTCTTTCCAGCCGGAGGGGCCCTGAGACAATGGAGTGCGATTGCTCTGTGCGTAGCCTGGCTGCTCGTATTGGGGCTCACCTGTATGAGGGCGATCATAATCTTCCTCCACGGTGGCCTGGTGTCGCTCGTCATATGAGTGTCGCTCGTCATAGGAGTCTGGACTCTGATTGTGCAGGTGGTGAGCCGCGGCAGCGGCAATGGCAGCAGCTCCAGCTCCTACCCCAATGGCAGCACCTTTGCTAGTGGAAGTAGGCGTACGCTCCCGTTCTTCTTGTCTGAGAAACAATTCATCGGTTTGGTCGTGGTATCCGTCTCCTCCGCCGAGCGGTCCCTGGATGATGGACGGGTTTGTGGTGACATCAGAGTCATCGTCCACACCATATCCAATCTCAGGCATCATCTCATCATGATCTGCTGGGAATGCACTGTGGTGCATCTGAGGTGTTTCGTCGATGGACTCTGCAATGCTTTGTCTCGGTGAATTCTCAGTGTGCGCCTGCTGAACTAGGGCTTCGGCCTGATCTCGAATAGCACCCCATCGCTCGCGGCTGGGTACCTGATCTGTCTGCACGGTATAGCTTGCTGGACTAGGGCTTACTTGTGATAGATGGCTCTTCTTCAGCGGACTCGACACTCCCGATGATCGGACGCTGATGCTGGATGGATCGTGAAGAGAGGCAACCGCGGACTCGACTGCGAGTGGCGTATGTACATATTCTGGGATCGAGCCAACCCTCTGAAGATCCTGGAGATCCATCTTCTCCTCGCGATCAAGATACATGCCTTCAGCGCTGTCGTCCGTGTAATTGGTGAGACGGTGGTTGACAGGCGATGCTACTTCGCTATCTTCTAGCTCTCTTCGGTACATCTCATTTTGCTCATGGTTCTTTTCGAAGAATTCTTCTGTATCTCGAGGAGTGTCCGGTTCGCCCAGAACGGATCTCTTGCTCTCGAGGGTGACGCCTTGTGGTCGCTTACGGGTTCGCGCCGCCTTGGTGCTAGGCGTCGATTCAAAAGACGCAATAGAGAGGTTAGACTGCGGTCGTTCAACTTGTTGGCCAAGAGAAGATACAGATGCTCCACTATGAGCACTTCGAAGATGTCGTGGCGAGCCAGAAGCTAGGCCCCCGCGGTAACTAGCCTCACTTTGAATAGGGCTCACGCCGCGGGTCGGTGTCTCGCTTTCAATCTCATACTGAGATGCCTGAGGCTCGAAACGTTCGATAGCACGAGCTTTGGCTTTGGCTGCAGCTTCTCGGCTGACCTTACTAACCTCTCTAGTGCGGGAAGAGTAGCTGCGATCACTCTTTGGAGTACTCAGGCGGACCTCGCCTGTTGAGTGATTGCTATGAGCTGTTCCGAAACTCCGCTGTAACGTGTTAGGACTTCGCGTCGGCGAGAGAGGGGATGGCGACAAGGGAGATGGCGAAATGAAGCCACGAGGCACTTGTTGTAGAGGTGTCTCGACACCAGTGCTCCTGGACGACCGTGAGCTCGGTCTTTCTTTCGTCTCGGTTTCGGCCGACAAGATTGAATCTCGAGTCATTTCTGAGCCTTGCAGTTCGCTGTGATTGAAGGGCAGAGGCGGTACACGCTGCTTCACATAGCTCTTCTCCTCCACGCTCTCAGCTATGCTCGCAGAACGACTTCTACTGCTGTGAGATGAGCGATGCTTCCTGTGCTTGCGCTCCTCTTCCTTCTCTTCGCGTGATGTGTGGTGCTTCAGAGCGGCGGTTGTCAGGCCAGCTCCTGCGACGAGAGCTAACGCAGCATCTCGTGCAGACGTGCTTTCTTTGTCTTTGCTGCTCTTTCTCCGATGGGTCGTCTTTTCTTCGCGAGTCGTCGACTCAGCATAGCTCCGGTCAGAGATGGAGCCTCGGCTCGATCGCCGCTCACCCTTGCGGCTGGAACCACCAGAAAGGATGGTTCCTGGATCTTCGCCGTCACGATTCAGGACGACTTTTGGCTTGTTGCCGTGCAGTTTAGGCGCGCTGGAAGACTTTGAGACACGACGCCTGGACGGCTCGCGGGAGCTGGTAGAATCGATTGTGTCGTACGTAGCACCACTATTGCGAGTGGTCTCGAACTTGTCTCGATTTCTTGAAGTGCGGTTTTCTTCTTTCAGAGCATTCAACTCTGGAAGAATGAGACGCTTGATTGCATCCTCTACCGTTGCGAGCAACTTGGGATTGTTGATGGACGAGGCTCCAGACACGCCGGAGCGGGTTGAATGCGCAATGCCAGATCGACGATCGGCGTTGGAAGAGAGAAGACTGGATTCGGTGCCGCTGATGGCGCTTACTTCTTCCGTGTCCCTGCTTCTTCTTCGGTGCGATTTGCGGGGTGAAGTCAGCTCGTCTTTACTGATCTTGATGGTATCCCTCGACTTTGAGGAGCTCTCTTTTGATTTGGAGGTCCCGCCGTCTCCTGTCTGTTGTTGTAGCTTCTCCATGACGCGCTGTGTAATGCGATCCTTGCTCAAGCTTCTACTGCGCTGATGCTTGGGTGCCTTCAGTGTGTCGTAACCCTCAGAGGCCATGGACTCGGCAACAGCTTCCCTCTCCAAGCTTCGGCTTCTGCGCCGTCCTGGAGGCAGGATTTCTGGTTTTCCTCCCAACATGCTGTCAGTAGGCATGGAAGAGACGTCTGAAGCCATGGGGATAAAGCGGCCGCCGTTGCTGGAGACGTCGCTGTGGTTGGGGAGTAGCTCGATTTCCACGGGTGGGAGAGAGGATACGTTGGAGCCGTCTTCTGAATAATCAGTGGTGGTCCGGGTGTCGATGATTTCGTCGCGGGGCTTGCTACCGAGCGAGATGCGCCGGGTGTATGAAGGCTTGCGCGTGTAGCGGTTGGTCTGGGTGATTTGGACGTGGTCGTTTGCGACCTTGGCCTTGCTTTTGCGAGACGATGGGGTGACGCGGACGCGAACGCTGGGGCGCGAGTGGGCTTTGCCCTCGGTCTTGCCGCCTTCAAAGTACTCGATGAGCAGCGAGGTCTGCGAGGGGTATCTTTTGTGGATGGTGCCCTGGGGCTGCTTGGTGGTGTTGATAGTCACCGGGGTGCCGTCTTCTGGGATGGAAAACGAGGTCTTGTCTGTGCGCGTGGAGACGTTTGTGTAGACGTCGTCTCGAAGGTTGGAGTCGTCTGCCGAGTCGAGAGTCGAGGGTTCTGTAGGTGCCGGGAGAGGGGGTCGATTCGTGTCCAGACCCATTGTTGGATCTGAAGAATCCTAGAAGGTGGGGAAGCCGGCCGACGACATGGGCGCAGAGGTTCCTCGAGTAATCGGGTGGGAGCAAGGAGACGTCTTAGGGAGGGAGTGCAGGGCCGTTGCGTGGCTGTTTCTCGTTTGCGCAACGGGGAAATGCGCTGGGAGCACTGGGGGCGAGGGGGCGCACACGCTCGAGCGCAGACAGCGAACGTGGAGAAGTGCCGTCGATCAGGGCATAGCCGTGTGTATATACTGCGGTGGGCTATGTGCAAGCAGCGCAGCGGCGTGCGAGGTGGGCGCTGGCCGTCGTAGCGAGAGCTGAAGAGGTAGCGAAGTTAGCAGCAGCGCAAGCAAGGCAGAGCCGCACCAGACACATGGCATGGCACGGTGCGGGCAGGGCAGAGAGTAGCGGAGAGACGTACCGACGCCAGGAACAGCCGCAGACAAGGAGCGTCTTGCGGATAACAATGGCTCGAGGAGCTCTGGGGGGGCGTGGTGGAGGTGGTGGACTGCGGTGGAGAGCAGCCGGGTCAAGACCATGGAACAGCAATCCCTGTAGGCGCTACCAGCCGTGAGGCTTATTGGGCTGCCTCTCACAGTCTCACGGAGGAAACAAGGCCTACTACTCGACGGGCCAGCTCTTCAGGGACGGTGGAAATTGACATTAGAGGGAGACGACATGGGCGCTACACACGGCAATGCGACGCTCTCGCTGGCTATCTTGGTGTGTGTGTGCCTCCAGAAGGACGTCGTCCGTCGTCACTTGCGGGTATCGATAATAGACCCGACCAGCCACCTTGTGGTCTGCCTCCAGCTTATTTTTACCACTAGATGCACGCAGCGGGCCTATAGATGCATACGCAGACCCGCTGTGCAGCCAGTTTGCAGCCCATTCTCTCACGGTGGCTGGGAGAAGCTGTCGGAGGACCCCCTCCACCAACGAAAAGCCTCGTCCAACCCGCAACACCCACACACACACCCACACCAGCAAGCAGACTTGTATTCGTCTAGCGGTGAGCAACCACAAGAAGAAAGCAACCAACCAAGCAGTCAATTCAGGTCGTGTACACACACTCTCTCTCACAATCGTGCCTTTGTCCTAACGTCTAGTTTCCGTTCGTTACCAGGGTGATGTTGCCGAGCGGGCGGCCGGCGGACGCTTCCGCTCGTCGTCCCACCCTCCTGCGACGTCATTGGCCATGGAGCTGCTTAGCCTTGCCAACGCATCGTCCATACAACCACCTTGACTGCACTTTGCAGTACAAGTAGGGCTGAACAGCGGCTGGCTTTTCAAGACTAGTCTGTCGAATCGCATAGCTGATCTGAGGTATTCTCTCATGGTCAATCTGTTATTACATTACCATGATGCGCGAGCGATGAACTGGCAGTCTTGAGCCTCTCTAGACAGGGTGCGACAACGACGCTCAATGGCTGATGCTGTTCAGGCCAACCTTCACCGGTATGGCTAAATAACAAGTTGCATGGTTGAGATGCCAAGCATGAACATTCCTACTATCCTCTCAACTGTGCAAGTGAGCTACGTCTAGCTACCCAAGAAAGAATGCCCGCCCGCTCTTCTTTCGACAACGCCACAAACTCCGACAATGCCATACCATCTTCCCTCAAAATCGCTTGCTAGGCCGCTGGGGACGCCTGCCCTGCTGCGGTTGACTGCCATACTCCCTCCTACCCTCCACCTTCCTCTCTCCGCTCAAGCTGGCCCCAAGACTGATATCAATCCGCGGTGGAGTCGAAAACCCGAAACTCTTCGCCACCTTGACAAGATCAAGCTTGTGTACGTCAAACACGGAACGTAAGCTGTGTGACGCGTAGGATTGGAGGTACGAGCGGTAGCCGTCCTTGGCCGACTTGTTGAGGTAGTAGTTCTTCGACATGAGGGCTTCCAGCTGGGATTGTATGTCTACGTCGTGTCAGTGTCATAGTCAGAGGCACGGATAGAGGCACCGAGTCCTTACTCAGGATCTTGTTTGCTGGGAGCTCAAATTCTACAAGGGGGACCCTGGCATCTTTCAGCAGCTTCAAGAAGCCTACCTCAGACGGCAACAGAAACATTAAACTTCTGCCTTTGCCATCTGAGCCTCTTGCCGTACGTCCCACACGGTGGATATAGTCTCGAGGATCATCTGGAGGCTGGGAATCAATCAATTAGCAGATGCGGTAAGAGTGGCAGGATATTATCATACATCATATTGCAACACCCAATCAACAGCTGGGATGTCCAGGCCTCGTGCTGCAACATCGGTACAGATCAGGACCCCGCTTGAGGCGTTGCAGAACTCAAAGAAGCGGTTTGTCCGTAATTGCTGCTTCATTTTCCCGTGTAGCCTGCGTCGTGTCAGTGACATAGTCGGAGGCGCGGATAGAGGCACGGAATGCTTACTCCAAGACAGACAAGTCCACAAAGTTGAGGAGCTCAGCGTAGAACTTGACCGACGCGCAGCTCGATAGAAACACTATGACCTTCTTCTTCTGGTGCTTCTTGAGAAAGCTGAAGAGCAGCCTGAAGCGTTTATCTGAGTCGCAGATGACGTACCCCTGCTCCAATCCGGCAACAGTCGAGTGCTCTTTTCGGTAATCTACATTAACGTATGTAGGCCCAGCCTTCAGCGAAATGCGCGCCAGGTCTTCGACCTTGGTAGTCTGTGTGGCCGAGAACAGCATCGTCTGCCTATCCGAAGGGAGAATCTTGATGATGCTCTTCATCTCATCCTCGAACCCAACTTCCAAGATACGGTCCGCCTCATCAATGATTAGACTCTTCAAGTTCTTGAAAACAAAGCCCTGGGTATTGTGCAAATGATCTAACAGCCGTCCGGGTGTCGCAATAAGTAGGTTCACACCTTTCGCAAGCTTCTCCGCCTCGGCCCTTCTGTTCGCGCCTCCGATGACGATACCAAACGTCTGAGAATGCTTCTCCATAAGTTCTCTCGCGACTCCGAAGATTTGAAGGGCCAGTTCGCGAGTGGGAGACACGACGATGACACCGGTGCCGTTGCGCGGCTTGAATCGCATCGCGGAGAGCATCTCGATGGCGGGGATGAGAAAAGCGAGCGTCTTTCCGCTTCCGGTTTTGGCTGCTCCAAGTACATCTTTTCCACTGGTTTGCATTAGCATTACACATTTCCATATCGGTGGTTGGTCTCACCTTAATAGTATGGGTATCGTCTTTTGCTGAATCTCAGTCATGGTGTCAAAGCCCATCGTCTTGATAGCCTCCATTGTGCGGTCGGAAAGCTTCAAGTCGGAGAACAGCGTGGGGTTCTCCATGGTAGGCATCGACGTGCCCGAAATCAGGTCTGATGTGCCCAGCGCTTCACCGTTGGCCCCGCTGGCTTGCTCTTCTTCCGACTCTTCATCTTCGTTGAGCTCACGGTTCAGCTGTTCCTCGTCCTCTTCGACTTCGCTCTCTGCGCCATCAGCAGAGGCTTCTGCCACAAGGTCCTCTACTTCAGGTTCTGGGGTGTGCGCCTTCTTCGACTTCTTGCGGGACTTCTCAGCAGTCGCGGCGCCATTAGTATGGGCCGTGGGTGCGGTCGCCTCCTCGCCCTTCTTGCTCTTGTGCTTGCGCTTGCGCTTATTGGTCTCGATATCGGCGGCCGTCATGGTGTGTATCGTCTTCGAAATGTATGGATGAGTTGGGCTGTCGCAAATGGGCAACTTTTTTCGAAAGCCAAGAAAAAAGTTCGAGTCGGTGGATGGAACTAATCCGCCGATATACGCTAGTCTCATCTTAGTATCGCTCCAAAGCATCTCCGCATCGTACCTAGGAAAGCCGCGCCCAGGAGGTATTAACGAGTCCATAAGAGGATTTCCAAAGCGCCTACGCCCTAGTTGAGCTATCACTAGTTCTGTAAAAGTACTTCAAGTGTGGAGATGTTTGTAATTACATTGATTCTTCCAGGGTAGGCTGCATTCGAGACGGTCGCCAACCATGATTCCAAACCTCATCATCGTTCTCCCATGGTACTAAATATCAATTTCCTGCTGATGAGCATTCTTGTGCTTTGCTGAATTGAATTGACAGTTCACCGTAGACTAACACATAATCTCTGGTCTCATAGCCAAATATTTTATTGCTAGTATGTATGCACCAGAAGCATTCCCGGAGATAAGAATGACTTGACCCGACTCTATGTCCAAGTGCTTGATGTTATTCCTAATGAGGCATGCATTTAGGCGATCAACCGATTCAGCAGATTCTTCCTACTAGTGACTTAAGGCGAATTTTGTCAAGTTGAATGCGCGTCCTATCTAGATTACCAATCAAAGTGGAGCCGTGTAACTTCCTATGATGTCGTTGATTAAGTTGGAAGTCAACGAGCTGGATCGCCGTTCCTTCTTCTCTCCATCCACCTCTACTACTCACTTGTAACACACAACAACACCTAACAGCTATCATGAGTCCAAAGATCTTCCTGTACGATCTCTTTCCCTCTCCGTCTTCTTTCTATGCTTCTTAGACTGATTCTTCTTAGCACCGGCGGCACAGGCTACATAGGTGGTTCCGTGCTCCATACCCTCTACACCGCCCACCCAGAATACTCCTTCACTGTCTTGCTCCGCAAAACCCCTTCAACCTTCGCATCCACCTACCCCAAGATCAAGATCATCCAAGGCGACTACGATAGTTTCGACACCATCGCCGCCGCCGCCGAAAACGCCGACATAGTCGTTCATAACGGAGACTCCGACCACGAACCGTCCCTGAACGCCATCCTATCTGGACTATTGAAGCGCTCCACCCCTGGCTACCTCCTCCATCTTTCCGGAACAGGGATCGTAAGTGACTGGGCCGACGAAACCTACCTCGGAAAGCTAAATCCCAAAATCTGGAGTGATGTGAAGTCGCTGGAGGAGATCAAATCCCTCCCGGACCGCGAATTGCACCGCAACACAGAGAAAATCCTCCACAGCACGGCGCAAAAGCACAGCGACAAAGTGAACATCGCCGTCATGTGCCCTCCTGATATCTACGGGAAAGGAAAAGGCCTAGTGAAAACGCACAGCGCTTTCACACCCACGTTCGTCAAAGAGATAAAGAATCTAGGCGGGAAGGTATTCTACTACGAAGATGGGACGAATACGCGTAGCTGGGTACATATCGATGATCTGATGAAGGTGTACTTGAACGTTGTGGAAACCGCCGCCTCCAACCCGTCCAAGCCATCCGAGTACTTCAATCAGAACGGGTACTATTTTGCTGCAACGCAGGAACACTCGCACCTCGACGTGGCTAAAGTCACGGGGCAGATACTACATAAGCACGGCGTTATAGCAGACGCCGAGCCCGTGAAAATCAGCCTAGAGCAGTTGGATGGCATGGCCAATAGCCCTGGATTCGAGAGACTGGCGCGGTATCTGTTTGCAAGCAACTCTCGCACAAGGGCGGAGAGGGCGGAAAAGCTCTTCGGATACAAGGGAGAGGCGCCAGGTCTGTTGGAGTACCTCGAAGCTGATTTACTAGATGCTGTGCAAAGATAGTAGAGCTAGAGTATTCCAAAGTATCAAGAGCGCGATAGGATAAGCGAGGAATATAAGATTTATCGCACTTCGCGTCATGGTGTCTCAAAGGCTGATCTTGCTTCGGTTCTGAATCCCAGATCTAGACCTGGGCTCGGCCTCAATATGTACCTCCTGTCAACAAGGAATTGAAAATTCGTTAGTAATAGGATGAAAGTCCATAGGCGAAAATGTAGTTACACCTATAGAGCAGGATGCTAGCGAGAGGAGGTATGCGTATACAGAGTCAGAGGCATGTAGAGATGTCAGTATTGCAAAGGTTTCTAGGCTCTCCTATCGATTGATTTCCAGTTAGTACCATGAGCGTCTTCAGGCTATAGTTCAATGAGATCTTTCATTTCAGAAGTTTCAAAAGTTTAGTCTAACTAGATCGCATCCACACATACACGTTTTAGCTAACGAGAATATCTTGATCCAATTCCAATGTATATACCTAATTGCCTTTATCTTAACCTCCCATCAAGGCCCTGAAGATCGCGCTCTAGGTCGCTTCCTTGCCAGCCACCCTGGTTGAACGCCTCCTGGGGTCGTGGATCCTCATACCCTGCGCGGTCGTAGTTGTTGGGTATCGGGACCTGTGGTGCCTGGGCGGGCCCAGCGCCAGCGCCGGGTTGTACGCGGACCATTTGGCGGAAGCGGTTGACTTCGGCCAGGATCATCTTCTTCATATCGTTGATTTCTTCGACGACTTCGAACTGGAAGTCAAATGTCGTGGGGCAGGATGGCTCATCCGAGGCGTCATGCCAGATGTGCAGATACCTATGCTCCAAAGCCTCCTCGACGGAGATACGGCTTGAAGGATCGAATGCGAGCATGCGGTCCAAGAGGTCGAGAGCGTCTGGGTTGGCGTTTCGGAAGAGGGATTGGAACGAGATCTTCTGCATATACGGTAGGTTACGAACGTAGTCCTGAGCACGAGGGGAGCCGATGCGCGACAGCGTCTCTTCGTTGGGTGTTCCGAGATAATGCAGGATTTGATTCAATTGGTCGACGTAATCCCGGCCCTTGAAAAAGGGTTTGCCGCCCAGCAGTTCAGCGAGAATACAACCAACAGACCATACGTCGACTACAAGAGTTAGCCTACAAATTGAAAAGCGGGGTGATCAAGTGAAGATTATTTATAGTCGCAGAGACTCTGAACAAGTCTAGGTAAGACACACAGGCGCGAGTACTTACTGGCTTTCGTGTAGCTCTGGAAGCTCAACATGATCTCAGGAGCTCTGTACCACCGGGTAGCAACATACTCGGTCATGTACCCCGCGTTTTCCTCAGGGTCCATGGAGAAACCTCTGGCCAGTCCGAAATCGCAGATCTTGAGCTCGCAGTCGGCGTTGACGAGGAGGTTACCCGGTTTCAGGTCACGATGGAGGACGTTTGCCGAGTGAATGTACTTCAGACCGCACAGGATCTGGTAGATAAAGGACTGGAAATGGGCATCAGTCAGTGGCTGACCGGAGCGGATGATAGCCGCCAGATCACATTCCATGAGCTCTACAGCAATATCAGCACCATGTTATACGACGTTGTGGAAGCAGGCCGTACCCTCGTAGAGGTAGCACTCGTTGAAATTATCTGGGCGGGGTATGTCCATATCGTAGAGACATGTTATCTGCGCGGGGGTATTCAGTTTCGTGTCCAAGGCATGTGGAGAAATGCATCTCGTGGTCGGGTTGTCTTACGTTGCGGTGTCCTGCAAGGTGTGTTAGTGCGTGTTACTGCCGGTGGGTGCAAGTTGACTTGCCTCTGAAATGTTGCAGCAGCTTGATCTCGCGTAGCGCACGCTTTGCGAGGATCTTCTTGCTGAACACATTGGTGACCTTTTTGATGGCCACGCCCTCGCCCGTTTGGTTGTTGGTAGCCGCGCTATAGCGGGCAAGGTCAGCATTACGCATGTGTCCAGCCGTTGCTCGAGGCGTACCAGACGATGCCGTAGGCACCCTGACCTAGCTCCTTGGTTACATTGTAGCGCTCGTCGACGATGAACTCTTGGTTGAACACCTGCTTCTTTGTCAACTTGTGCCTTGTATACACAGACAGGGGCCACAAGTCACCTTGAACACTTTGCGGTTTGCGAGATCTCCCATGATGGCTGAGGTGGCGGGGTAGCTGGGGAGGAGGCCAGAGAAGAGTTTGTTATGCGCACCGGGCAACAATAGAACTGGGCGAAAGTCGAAGAACAAGGAGAAGAAAGCAGGCGGCGGCTGGGCTAATATACGATGATGGGTAGGGCTAGGCGCGCGGCGCTGTGATGACTGCTGTTGCTTCGACACAAAGCGGGGTGTGGCGGCTGTCGAAACGGCCTGGCGGGTACGGAGGGGAGAGCTGCGCAGACTCTTCGCCAGGGGGGTCGAGGCAAAAGGCAAACGATTGACGAGGTGACGGTGCAGAAAAGCGGTCGTGCTATGCCTCTTCGCTGCCTCTGACCTGGAATGGTGGGGTGTTGCGCCAGTCGCAAGCGTGGAGAGGGGCCTGAGGTGTGCCACATGGGGGAAGGCGCGCCGTTTAGCACCATCTCAGACCGCTTTGCTAGCCTCTGCCCTACCCAAGGTTGGCCCCATCGAGGTCCACCACCCTTTAGCCACCCATTTGCTACGGCATGTGATTGATTGCTGAATGAAGTGAGAGGTTTTCGAGTGGACCAAATCGATACATTGGGCAGCTTATGGATCGTTAGGTAGTAATGATTATGCCGCTCTTGTGGGCGCTTCGTATTCATGATAGGGGTGTTGCAGCACTATTCTCCCCTGGCTATCATCTCAATTTCCTGCTCGTCACCGGTGCCCATTATTTCGTTCTCTACGGTAGCCTTTACCTTCTCAACCCGTCTACTAACGCTGAATCTCTACCTCTCCTTGGTTGGGTTGGAAGGTTTGACGCTGCTTCAACTGTAGGTTAGGAAGGTAGGAACAGGAGAAGAAGGAGATTACCGTAGAGAGCGAAAGTAGCAGCACTAGTATTAGAGTAGAAAATCGAGATTGTGGTTGGGGCAGAACAGTCCCGCAACCCTTCTATCATATCCAGCACTTCCAGCTATCACCTCCACAAACATAAGGTACTGTCTGCCATACGCCCGTCGAGACAGGCACTCTAGATTCCTATAGGCATCAAAGATATCCTATCCCAATCAAACGCCGTAACCGTCATATCATCGTCCTGCCGTCACTGGGCCGCAAATGCCACGCCAGGTGTACCAACCCAAATGAACGCCACCTATTTATGTCGCTAAATAATCAACTTTTTGCAAACTCATGACTCGTAAGAAAACCGCCGCCGGGACGTGTCCGTGGGCCCTTCAAGAGGAGAAATGGGCGAGAGAAGTATGTCTTCATTCAGCCTACCATCTCGTGGTGGACGATACGGTGGAAGCTGGAAAAAAGTATCCGTCGTCTCCAAATGCGCGCCGTCTCGTGGTGTTCGTGGCGTGACGGGCGACACATTGTTGCTGCTGGGATGTCTCCCACTCAGCGTGGTAACCTCGGACGGGGATATGGGCACCAGTCGCCTTGGGGGCTCTTCTCCTAGTGGCGATACAAGAGGGCTACCATTAGGATCAATGCCGTTGTACATCCTTTCTCGGACCACCATTGTTTCCTTCTCCGAAAGCTGACGACCGCCTGCTTCCTGGCGCTCTGGCATGTCTCCAGGCATCTCGTAGATCGGCCGCTCTGTATTGTCCGCTTCACTGATCGCTATCGGATTCTTCTCTTTGAGATCGGTACCCAACTCGTGGTGCGTAGCCGAGTGGCTAGGTAACTCGGCTTTGGGGAACACCCTCGTTGCTTCCTCACTGTCATGTACAGGTGACGTTGGGGTTTTGGCTGACCTCTCTGAAGAGTCTTTCTTTGCAGCCGCAGCAGCAACATCAGCCTCATACTTCGCCTTGATCACCTCCAACTTGCGCTTGTGCCGACGGCGCCAGAACCACCAACCAATTGCACACATGATCAGCGCAAAGGTAAATCCGCCACCTACTGCGATGCCAATTATGGGGGTAGTAGACAAGCCCGGCTTCTTGGGGGACCTATAATGCTGCACTGCATACTGAGGCGAAACAATGGGAACAAGATCGGACTGCTTGCCGAAGGTCCAATCAATTGCCGACAGGGAGAAGTTCTGCCGCTCCCAATCAACGGTCAGATAAGCTTCTTGCAAGAATGTTCTACCGAGCACCCATTGACTCGAATCATTGCCTCGTCTGATTGGAAAGTACTTGGTCTTTTCTTGTAGGCCCCGGTAGGGTGGTGAGGCTTGTAAATCGAACGCAGCATAGGATAAGGTGATTTGTAGTGTAGTTGCAGTGCTGTATTTCTGACCCAGGGTGAAGGTCACGCTCGGGTTCTGTGTCATCAGATTCTGGTGAAGAGCATCGTCTACGAGGTAGAGATCGGTGGCTGCGTCATGCTTCAGACCAAAGGCTTCTTCGAACGCTTTACAAATCTCGACAGGCAACCATAGCTCGGCAACAGTCGAATCGATGAACATGGTGACATCATCGCGTTTCAAGAGATTAATATTTTGCGTGGTCGTAGTGCTTGCTGTCAGACCGACAACGCCGACGACAAGGTCACGCTCATTGTCGGGTGCAAGAATGAAGGTCAGGTCATTGGGGATGAATCGAGATGCATCGTAGCCACCAAGCGTCAGACTTCCGAGGACAGTTTGACCGTCTGAAGGGAGTAGTGAGCGAAATATTCATGGACTAGTTCAACACAATGACTTACGGTACTGCGCCCCCGCTGTGTAGCCAAACGACAGACTGGGAATTTTCTTCTGGGTGAATAGGTCTGACAAATAACTTGGGATGGGATTTTCAAAGGCAGAGAAGTTGGTGGGCTTCGGGTGGAGTCCAATATGACCGAGCCAGAAGTTTGCCGTGACCAGTGTACCGATTGTGGTGTTTTGAACGGACGGCCCCTGCTCCCCTAGCAGCCCCAAGCCCACCGAATCGAACCCATACAGTCCATTCCCAACGAGCCCTAGATTCTTCTCCAGCCACAGTTGATAATACCCTTTCCGGCGCCAAGTTTTCGAGTCGGTATTGTTGTAGAGGAAGCCGCGACTAGTCTCGCAGTCGGAATTGAAAGCATTGAGCTGGGCGATTTGCCCAGTCTTGGGGTCCGTTATATTCGATACGCAGGCCTGGCGGTTTATCACCCATGTCTGCTGACTTGCAGTCGATACCAGGACTCGTACGTTCTCGGGTGGGTCGCCTACGAGCAGACTGAAGGTATTCCATGCGCCGTCCGTCCCCATCCAATCTTGATCCGGCGCAACTCGAATAGGTGCCGGGACAGACGAAATTCCCGATAGCAGCTTGAAGCCTGGAGAATCTGTGAGATTCTGCTGCACATATTCGGCGGCGAGGCAGGGTAGGAGCAGCGTGGGGGCGACCAGAGCGCATATCGACGAGAGCAGGACGCAACGGCCTTGCGAAGGAATCATTGTCGGTGACTAAGCGACGTGTGGAAGACGCGACGAGAGCCACTCAACCTGAGCAGCATCAGCAAGCAGCATTGTCTGCTCCGCCGATGGCACGAGGAGGAGGAGGAGGAGGAGCAGGAAGAGGAAGAGGAAGAGTTAGCTAAGGGTGTCACCATGCGAAGGCGAACCGGATGGTGTTGGTTCAATCTACCAACTTGGACCCTGGCTCCTCAGCTTCTCTCGACCGGCCAAGGAATATATTGCGCTTTTCTGCCCCTAACGAACTTTGTCACCTGGCCGGGGAGCTGCTGTTTGGAGCTCCAATCCGCGCCATTCGCTACAACTAGCGATAAAACATTGACTCTCTCTCCGCGATGCCGCGTCAGTGGTCTCTCTAGCGGGCTTTGGCTGTACGTCGTTGCCCAGGTGTGCTGTTGCCACTGTGCTGGCCGATAGCACAATACGCTGGTACTCGTACAATCCGCTCACAGTCACTACCCGCTGCTTTCATCCGGCATTTCTTCCGCCACGCTTCATTAATGAAGGCAGATGAGTGCCGTGAGGAGCCAACCCCTGGTTTCATCCATACAGCGTCTACCACCCGTTCGCGCAAATTGTGGGTACGCAGAACCCTCACCGGAGTGGCTTTTTCATGGCTTCTTGGGTCGAGCACCAACAGCGCACGACACGCCTCTCCGGATCTATACAACAGCCACTCCGACTGCAGGAGTCGAAACACTCGAATCAAGTCATTGCGCTTGCGTGCCAATGTTAGGTACCCGTTCATGTGTCCCTCGTTCGCCGTAGCATTTGCAGGTGTTTGATTGCGC
The DNA here is from genome assembly GCF_010015615.1 of Cucurbitaria berberidis CBS 394.84. Taxonomy (NCBI): domain Eukaryota; kingdom Fungi; phylum Ascomycota; class Dothideomycetes; order Pleosporales; family Cucurbitariaceae; genus Cucurbitaria; species Cucurbitaria berberidis. The sequence continues at coordinate 5,260,075 of NW_024468936.1, read as the reverse complement.
TTCATGCACTGGACTGCGTCTTGTCCACCCCCTCGCCTTGCGGCTCTCTACGACACATTGACACGCCACGTTCCTAGCATGCAGGTGAGCTGCAGAACCAGCGTGTGTCTACGCCAGCACTATGGAACGAGGCATCCCGGCTCCTAACTTGAGTGTTCGAATGGACTTGGCCCTGCAGAGCATGCAGATCGGACAGAAGGTTTAGGCAGGCTGGGTTGATCCGCTGAAAGCAGGCGTTGAGGCGTCGCACAAATATAAGCAATAGCCTATGCTGGCTAGGGCGACGACTGGGATTAGTGGCTTGTATCCCCACACCTGGAAAGAGTCAATAACCAGTAGGTGGTTTCTGGACATAGGCCTGCAGTCAGCCGCATTGCGCGTAAAGTATGATCGAAAACGAAGTTTTCTGCGAGACATGGGTAGGTGATTGGTGGAAAAGAGCATTTCACGTGAGTAGCTCCTCTCCCGAGTTTGCACTTGAGCAGAAGGAGTTGTATGTTACGTCTGCGTCGGACTTCGCGAAGTGGGCCTGGGTCGAGCATCCTTCCGTGCTGATCTCGCCGATACTAACGCCTCAGTCGGCACCATCGAGTACGTCCCGTCTGTCAGGGCCAAAACGCGCTGGCCCGCTCTGTTAATTGCCCTACCTGCACTCTCGCACGTCCACCTTTCCCTTGGGACGACATAGTTGTTGCCACGCTCTTTATCCTGAGTAGAATGCCTGGTTGAGCAGCACTCTGCAAAGGCATGTTTTTATATCATTCGTTCATTTCGCTATGGCTTGTATTAATCCCAGCGGGAGTAGCGTTCCATCCTCGTGGTAGCGTGAACGAGTCTGGTAAGATCATAATCCGTCAAGCCTCACGGGTCGTATTCACCCGTGCTAACTAAGCCATAAGCCCCGTATTCAAACATCACTCTTATATCAAGTGTGCTTGCTCCTGTCTCGACAATCCCTCCAGAGACATCATCGACCACATTGAAAGAAATACCACCCCCTGAGTACTCCATCGATAGCTCCAAAACAGATTCCACTAGCGAAGATGGAGGTCCTCAACAAACCCACGTCCGATCATCTGCGATATCCGCAATAACAAATTCCGCAGCCGCAGCACCCTCAGCGGTAAATTCATCTATCAGCGCAACATCACAGCCATTGGATGTCTCTCCTATCTCTACTTCAGCAGCATTATCTCCTAATTCGACATGGTCTGCACCCTATGTCTTTCCCAGTGCGACATCATCAGCATCAAGGAGGCTTTCCAATGCAACATGTACCGTCAATATTCCAAGTGCGAGCATCGACTGGTGGTATCCTCCTATCTACAGTCATGTACTTGGGACAATGACCACAGCTGCACCGAACTTCACAAACGCAAAATCGTATACGTTGATTCCACATACGACTACGTTTGATGCGGCCAGTGCTCTAGAGTCGGACATTGCTTGTACCTCGAGCGAATCTTACGTGTCAGCATGGGACTACATCTTAACCATGTGCATGAGCTACACGGAGAAGCCTACCGCAGCAGCCACATCCATTGCCTATCGGACGGCTGCCGTACCTTTCCCATCGGGAGGTCTTATTCCTGTCTCGGATGCCGCTCTATATGACCTAAATACCGATGGAAAGCCATCAGCGACCGCCACCATCTCGATTGCTCCCAATATTACGCACACTGAGACGTCTGCCACTCCGTTCGTTTATTTCACGGCTTACGAAGTTGAGTCTGGCAATATAACAGAGACGGTACAGCTAAGCTCTGCCAGTGCATACCCTTACTGGCTGAAAGGAGTTGAGCACGAAAGCACAGCAACAGGCTCACTTCCAGAGGGTTTCCTTGAGCAGATTCCCCAGTCAGCATGCGACGCTGGACAACTCCGCGCTTTTGTCACTGTGCTTATTGTGGTGGACTTGTATTACCAAAACTGGCCCAATGCTGATCCTTTCATCGTCCATTTCGAATCGAGCGCTCTTGGCTTCGATGACCCGCCTGTTGTCATCAACGACGATGGCACTTCTCGGCCTCCGCCACTGACCATAGCAGATTGGGATCTCTCTGGCGTTCCTAGCAAACCTACTTCAATAAGTATCATGCCGAACCAACGACCTGACCCAGTCCCTACAACACTCTCCAGGAACAACAACAATGACAAAGACAGTAGCGCTAGCAGCCAGGCACCGCTGGTGCCAAACATACCGCACCCCACGCAAGTCACCGTCGGCACCATTGGGACAGATCCAGTAGTAATTGGGCCATCATCAGAAGTTGTTGTTGGCTCACAAACGTTGCGACCAGGAGGACCAGCAATCACTGTAGGAGGCGTAACTCCCGTGTCTCTTGCTCCATCAGCTACTGCCATCGTTGTAGGCGGTACAACGTCCCAGCTACCGCAAAGGTTCAACCCTCCTACTCTACCTCCAATTCGACCACCGCCACTACTAACGATTGGCTCGTCGACGCTTACACCAAATGCGGCCACTCAGTTCTTCATTGGTCCAGGGCAGACACTGACTCCAGGCGGTGTTGTGACAGTGGACGGCACAGTCGTCAGCCTTGCACCATCGGCCACATTTGTTGTCATTGGGGGCTCGACGCAGATGCTTCCGACACCTGGTTCAGCACCAGCACCAGTTGCCTCCCGCCCACCAGAGATTGTTGTTGGTGGCTCGACAATTACCGCTCAGCCAACATCAGGTAGATTCGGAAATCATATTGATCACAACGAGCCCGATGTGGGTCCTTTGTTTGTTATCTCGGATCAAACTCTATCGCCTGGTGGCCCTGTCATCACTGTCTCTGGGACGACTCTCTCGCTTGCACCTTCGGGGTCTTTCATTGTTGTTAACGGCATCACTTCGACCGTTGCTACTCCAAATGCTCCAGCTAATACCTTCCCCAGTCTTACTGTTGGCAACGAGGTCTTTAGCCCACTTCCTGGCTTTGGAACAACTTTTATCATCTCAGACCAGACGCTTGCACCAGGGGGTCCCGCCATCATCGTGTCAGGCACTACCATCTCACTTGCACCGTCTGCGACTTTTGTAGTAATCAATGGTGTGACATCCACGATTGCCAGGCCTGCCACCACACATATCACAGCGCCTCCCCTCACCATCGGAAATGGCGTCTTTAGACCACTCCCAGGATCCGGCACGTCCTATTTGATCGGGTCCAGCATACTCACTGCGGGCAGTGTCATAGTTGTGGCGGGCACAACCATCTCTCTCGCGCGTGGAGCTACAGCGCTCGTAATTGATGGGTACACAAGCCTGATCACACCCCAGGCCCTGCCTATTGTTACGAACGCGCCCCTCTTAACCATTGGCTCGCAGACTTATACCGCCTTGTCTGGGACAACTTACGTTATTGGCGGGCAGACTTTGACGCTCGGAGGCACGATTACGGTAGATAGCAGGACGATCAGCCTTGCACCTGGCGCAACGGAGTTGATATACGGGAGCTCAGGACATAGCACCACGACCGCCCTGTTCCCAGCTACCACGACACGAAGTCAGAGTGGGACGGGTACCCCAGGCGCAAGTACAGGCGCAAGTGGAAGTGATGGACGAGCAACAGCGACGAGTCAACGACAGGGCTCTGCATCCAAATCGGGGGCGCAGTTCTGGGTAGTAGCTTCTTTTATTGCGATCGTTGGCATACTTTTGGCGTAAGCTTAGCTCTCAAGCGTGGAGTGTTTTGGAATTTGGAATATAATAGGTCGATTCTGGCCATGCACTGGGCGTTGGTAATTTAGTTCTGAGATACCATGGGTACTAAAAGGAATTGGGAACACGGGACTAATCGGGATTGGAAGCTCGAGCACATAGTTTCAGCGCATGCATACACATCTTTAGTAGATGTACGCCGTAATGAATTAGCCGCAATGGCAATAATTTCGATACTACTTCGCCTGCATTCACATCACAGCCGATCAAACCCGATTCACCCAAATGGCAGCACTTGCTCAAAGAACCCCATCTCACCCATAATCATCTCCAACTGCCATTCCTTATCATCCGTGAATTATAAACTAGGCGGTAAGTTATTTGTCATTTGATATTGCCAGTTTCGAAATAAGCAAAAGTAGTATCTTCAACGAGTTTGTTCATGTTCACGTTCAGCAAATGCAAGAAGACAAAAACTGGTCAGATGGGAATGGAAAAGAAAACTAGACACTGTCTTATCGCTTAAAGCGCGAAACTTTTCGAATTCCATTCGTCATGAAATGCTATTTACACAGAAAGAAGGGGTGGGGCCGATCTAGCAGCCGTCAAGAAAAAAAAAGTATGGGTCTGACCCATCTAAGAATATATACTCTCAAAATCCAAATGTACAAAGTCCGACGCCTGGTCATGCAGAGGTGTTCAACGAAGAACCCGTCATAGTTGTAAAAGACTTAACATCTTACAACTGGAAAGCACGGGGGTGCGCACGGCGAGCGTTGCGGGTGCTGGTGGTGGTCTTGAGCCAGCTGATGAACTGCTCAATGGTGAAGGTCTCTGGCAGAGTGGAGCCGGAGCCGGAGGAAGGAGCGGGGGCAGCCTGGGACTCGGTGGGGGTAGCAGGCTCAGCCTCCTTGATGGGAGTGGCAGAGGGGCTGGCAATGACGGTGGGGGTAGCGGTCTGGGAGGGGGCAGACGAGGAGACAGGGGCAGCAGTCTTGGAAGGGGTGGTGGGAGCCGGAGCGGTGCCGGAAGAAGCACCATCCCAGACCTTGGGGCCGGGGATCTCGTATGAGGTGAGACCGCTGTAGATGTTGCAGAGAACACCTGGGTCAGTGGCCTTGTATGCCTTGGTCATGTCGACACCAGTGCTGGGGAGCGTGGCAGTGCCGGAGCCGGTGACCTTGATGTTTCCGCAGCCGTTGTAGAACTGAGCGCCGTTGGGTCGGTTGCCCTCATGGAGAGCGATGATTTCGGGGCGGATGATGTAGTCGCCGGCAGCGAGGTTGGGGAGGTCGATGGTGATGGCACCCTTGTTGGCAATGAACTTGTCAACGGCCCACTTTCCACCAGTGTAACCGTCCTCGTAGATCTTGGTCCAGACGGCACCCTCACCGTTGGAGGCGGCAGGGGCGATGTAGACCATGACGGGACCCTTGTGGGACTAGCATGTGAATTAGCACAGGAGCATCAGTGTGAGGGAGGTGATGGTAGAGCTTACAGCAGCAATGGGCTCATCGTTGTCACCGCTAACGGTGGCAGGGTCGTTGTGATGCCACTGGAAGGTCAGGGAAGAGCCGGAAGCAACCTCGACCCTGTCGGTAACGGCCTTTCCGCCGTTGCAGACCATAGCAGTGGAGGTAACATCCGTGATAGGATTGTTGCCGTTGGCGGGAGTCTGAATAGCGAAGTGCTGACCCTGGTCCTTTCCTCCGATGACGAAGCTCTGGAAGGTGGCATGTCCAGCAACAAGGTTGGCAGCAGCCAAGACGAAAGCAGCGGCGGTCTTCATTGTGATAGTTGTGGTGGCGGTTGTTTTGTTTGGAAAAGTAAGAGTATATTCAAAGATAGAATGAACGAATGAATGATAGACGAATGGAGAATCGACGAAAGTGAGTGTATGCTAAAGAGCGTATGAAAATGAATGTCAGCTTCAAGCTTGATACCTTCCACCTAACGGCTCGACATGTTGCTCTTATACCTTGCCCGCGTACACGGCACACTCCCCACCATTCATGACAGCGCTAGCGTACAACTGACATGACATCGTGAAACCCTGGTTTATGGATTGATGCCAAGTATGTACCTGTCATCTATCCCGCGTGCGCTAGTGCCCGTTGAGGAAGAGTGGCTTCGCCTAGTTGCCGCAGAACGTTGAATCGAGGCTGGCATCGATCCTACGGACCCAAATATTCTGATGAGTTATTGCCATGGGGAGATTTGGAGGGCGCTGGTTCGATGCATGTCCCTTGAAGTGGGCCGTCCAAGGTTTGAGGCATCGAATGATGGATGAGAATTTTGGAGAAACGTGAAACTGTCAAGAAGGCTTGAGCGGAGGAATCCAATATCATGCCTGGGCGTTTGGCGAAACATTATGCATCGAAGCGCCAACACAAGCCATGAGCTCATGCGAAATCGATCCCCCAAGAAACGCATGAAGTCGTTTGTTTCATGATGCTCTGCGAGAGGGCGATACCTCTCAATGCATGGCAGAATGCCGACACATCCGTAGCGTTTCTCACCAAATTTGGACAGTCTTCAGTTGGAGACGTCGTTCCAGAACGTACGAATTGAAAAGGAGAGCGTCAAACGATAGCGTCTGGTGGGGCGAATTTTTCCGTTCGGGTTGTGAAAGCTATGAAACGGGAATCCTGATGGGGAGATTGCGGGCCTGTGCGCTCTTGGTGTTTCATCTGGGCCGAGGCCTCGCCAAACGTTCATTGCATCTCTTTGGTTAGTTGTTCATAGCTGCAACTGTTGTTTAAGCCTCGAACAGGGTCTGCAACCGAATTTCTACATCATTATAGATTTAGGAATGATGGTAGGACGGGGTTTGTGCTCGACAGTAACACAAACACTCGAAAGGGCGGTCAGGGCGATAGACGGTGGTGGCTGACATGTGCGGACAGTCTTGGGAGGTAGAGAAATGAGTTGACAAGGCGAAGCGGCTGCCTAATGTCGTTGAGTGTGGATTGACTGCGCATAGGCCTCTGGGCAAGCGCTCGGCGTGAGGCACCACGACCAGATATAAGTTGGTTCGACAGACGGACTCTGTCCGACCTTTAAGTACCTGCGAGACGCCTCGAACCTGCTCAATTCTTCTCAGTGACTGGCACACAAGTAATTAGTAATATTCCCGTTAACCCATAGCGGCCCGCAGATTCCTCTCGACGACTAGGAATGAAACACCGTAATTTTCCCGAGGGCGATGTAGCCCTGGACCCAGTGTGAAGAGGTTCCATATATGATAATGAGAAGACACAACAGCGTTGTTGATACAGATCGGTATCTGGTATTGCAGTTCGCTGTGACGTTGTCGTTGGAAACCGCGGAGAGGAAGTGGCATACACCCAGGCTAGAGTACGATGTTCGAATGATTGGAATTACCTATGTTTCCACTGTTAACCTAGCAGTTCTGCGAGTGGTGTGAACGACACAACACGTCGCTGTAGATGAGGCATGGTGTCGATATGAAAACCCAGCAGAAGCTCGTACCGCCTGTTCTCATGGCTCCACAAGGGACTAACGTTGATTGTAAGCAGCCGATGAAACAATCACACTGGGCGCTGCTCCCCTCCAGCGTGGTTGCAGTAATGTGTTCGTCATGTTTGTAACCCCCTTGACAGTTCTGTTTGTAGCTGAAACTCCGTGCGATGTTATGACTCCAATGCTGAAGACACAACGTTTAACCACATGCATTAGGTTTTGAGAAGTGCTCTACTCAGTTACTAGTTGAGGAAGAACAAAGCCATCGTGCTCAGGACGGTGTTGCAGGAAATGCCGCGCGTTGATCGTGTTTGGAAAACTAGTGGTCTTCCCTCGACCTCGACAAGCAGCATCATTGCTTGCGCACTGTCAGGTCCCGTGTCGTTCTTACTTCCATTTCGTGGCTGAAGGGGCGTAAATGCCGCAGAAGAGATAGCGTGAGTGCATGGAGAAAACGCCAGCAACGATGTGGCTGTGCACATGGCAACCATGACATTCCACCCTAGACGGGGTGGTAACGCCCACGACTACCTGCAGATGCTAACAGGGGGTGTGAGCTGAAACCAAAATTTTAGACGATTAGCGCAATCATGTGTTGCACGTGTGGGCGGTTGGAAATGTCTTGCTGCAGGCCGAGCACTGAGATTCTGAGGGTGAAAGTCCATGACCTCACCAGTGGCTGGTCCAGATGGGCGGCTATCGCAGGGGGGTGGCACATTGACGCTCCCGCTGTGGCTGGTAGATACAGGTTATAAACTGGGGCGGAGTGCAATCAACCCAACAAGCGATAGCGATTGTTGGAGACAAAGACAGGTCTCGTGAATTGATTGGCATGTGTTGTAGCGGCCGGGGCACGCGGTGGGTGTCGTCATATTGTGCTCCACGCACTACGCAAGGGCATCCAAAGGCTCGATCCAGGCGCGATGCAGACTAACGACAGCGCACAGCTTTGCTTTGTGCTCTGTTTAGTCGTCTCCTAGTCACTAACAATAGTCGCTTCAGGGCAAGCTTGGTTCCCTCGATAAACTCGAGACCCAGGATAGGTACCCCAGCACAGATCACAATACCAATTCGAAACCAACGACGTAATGTTGTCCACCGCTTCTGGGCGATCACCATTGATTCTCCAGAGGGCTTGCGCTTGGCATATCCTAATCTCCCGGATTCGACATGGACTCGCCAGTGTACCCCGTCGGCTAACCATGAAGCCCCAGCCTCGCATCAACCAAGGAGACTTTTCTCGACTCGACGCGTTTCGTGTGTTTGACCTACGGGCGCTCACATGTCCAGCTACAGGCGACGGGCATGCCGAGATGCACTCGCGGCATGTCCTGATGGATTGCGCCGCAACTGAGGCGGATTGAGGCTGGTGTGGTGCATAGTGTGGTTCTGGGACGGTCCAGATGGGTTGGAGAAGCTGGAGCTGAAAGGCTGGCGTTGGCCAATCACGTGCTAGGCGCGGTCGCTAGGGCCGATTGGCGCAGGGGCCAACGTCATAGGGAAATTGGATACTTGTAGCTTCTGCACCCGGTTTTCTTTTGCGTCGTCTTGTGTGCAGCGAGCCTGCTCTGCTCAGTTCCTAGAGCGTCCATCTTCTACTACGCAAAAGTCTCCTCATTCGATATCCCTAGGGTGCGCGCGACCGCCAAATCGCCCATTATGTCGTCTACCGTGAGTACAGCTGCATGGGGTAGCAGTATGTTTACGCGCTGATCACAACAATGCAGGGTGGACAAACTGGCAATGCCACCAACAAATCGTCAAACTCCCTGTCGGGCATGATCTCGACCTTGATACCTGCTGCACTTCTGGCAGGCGCCTTCGTCGTCGCCTTCATCATCGCCCGCAAGTACTTCCGCAGGGTGTACGCGCCAAGAACCTATCTTGACCACCTGGGCCAGCAGAGGCAGACGCCAGCGCCGAGTGGGGGCCTCTTTGGCTGGATAAAAGATTTCAAGAACCTCAAAGACGAGTACATCCTGGATCATCAGTCAATTGACGGCTACCTCTTTGTGCGCTTCTTCAAGGTCCTCATCGTTATCACCCTCTTTGGCTGTCTGATCACATGGCCCGTCCTTTTCCCCGTCAATGCCACTGGTGGCGCTGGACAGCAGCAGCTCGACCTACTCTCTATGAGCAACATCAACACCGATGGTCGTAACATCAACCGCTACTATGCGCATGCCATAGTCTCGTTCATCTTCCTTGGATTCATCCTCGTCGTCGTCGCCCGCGAGTCATTCTTTACAGTCAACCTGCGCCAGGCATATCGCCGATCGCCCTACGGTGCTAGCCGTCTATCTTCGCGTACCATTCTCTTTACCAATGTGCCCACTACACTTTCGCAGTCGGCGCTGTTCGAGATGTTCACGGGTGTCAAGCACGCCTGGGTTGCCTCCAACACCAAAGAGCTGGACAAGCTGGTCGAAGACCGCGACAAGACCGCTTTGAAGCTAGAAACAGCCGAGGTTCAGCTGTCGCGTGATGCAAACTTGAACAGAATCAAGGCCGACAAGGGCAAGAAGCACTTCGTTGCAGGAGACGTGGCCGACGGCACCAAGTGGATTGACCCCAAGAAGCGACCCACTCACAAGCTCAAGTTCCTTATCGGCAAGAAGGTCGACACCATCGAGTACGGACGATCGCACTTGGCCGAACTCCTTCCCAAGATCACGCAAGAGCAGGACAAGCATTGGAACGGACAAGGCGCCCTTGTTGGTGCCGTTTTCCTCGAGTTCGATACGCAGAGACACGCCCAGGACGCTTGGTTGATGATGCAAAAGAAGAAGACGAAGCCCAATAGCAAGCTACAAGCTCGCCAGCTTGGTGTCATGCCTCAGGAGGTCGTGTGGGGCAACCTACGCATCAAGCCCGCCGAGCATTTCGTCCGATGGGCTGCCGCAACCGCCTTTATCTGTGTCATGATCATTTTCTTTGCGGTTCCAGGTAAGATCATCTCTATCCGGCTTTCAGCTACCCATCTGACCGCATATAGTCGGTTTCGTTGGTATCATCTCCAACATCAACTATCTAGCCGACCGTTTCAGCTGGCTTGAATGGATCCTCAAAATTCCTCAAGTCATTCTTGGTGTCATCACTGGTTTGCTACCTGCTGTTATGCTTGCCGTTCTCATGGCTCTAGTACCCATCTTCTGTCGCCTCGTGGCCAAGCTGGCTGGTTATGGTGAGCATCTCCATTTGCTCCATCTCAATGAAGATGCATTGCTAACAAACCATAGTCACGTACAGCCAGATCGAGTTGAAGACTCAGAGCTGGTACTTTGCCTTCCAGGTCGTCCAGGTCTTCCTCGTCGCTACCTTAACAAGCGCCGTTACGTCCGTAATCAATGACGTCCTTAAAAACCCCGGCATTGTCCTCAAGCTCCTTGCGCGGAACCTGCCAAAGGCTTCCAACTTTTACATCAGCTACTTCATCCTTTTGGGGCTCTCTTCCGCTGCTGGAACGCTTCTCAACATTGGTGGTTTCGTTGTAGTTGTACTCCTCGGTCGCGTTCTTCCCGGAAAGACTCCTCGCAAGATTTTCGACAAGCTCACTAAGCTCTCTGCGCCCTCATGGGGCTCGGAGTTCCCCAAGTGGACCAACTTGGGTGTTATTGCTATCACCTACTCCGGCATTGCTCCGCTCATGTTGGGGTTTGCTCTTGTGGGGTTCAGCCTCATTTACGTTGCCTTTAGGTACAACTTCCTCTACGTCTACGAAACCGACCTCGACACCAAGGGCGGGGCATACCAGAAGGCCTTGCGTCAGCTGCTTACTGGTGTGTACCTCTCGGAGATCTGCTTGATTGGCCTGTTCGCCATTGCCACCGCCGATAATATTCAGGCTGTTGGTCCTCTTGCGATCATGGCTCTCTTGCTCGCCCTTACCATTCTTTTCCATGTTACTCTTGGAGCAGCTCTTCGCCATGAAGAATCTCGTCTCGCATACACTGACCCAGCTGCCTTCAACCACCTCCCAACCAACGGACACCACGAGGACGGCCTGAACGGCGAAAAAGTCACCGGTGAGAACAGCAACACCTCGGAACTCACTCCCCGCGCCTCCCGCATGCCCGCCTTCCTCCGCAAAATCTTCAACCCCGAGCGCCACTCCATCCACACTCTCTCTGCTTCGCTCGACCAGTTCTACCACTCGCCTCAGCAGCCACTCCCCGTTGAGATCCAGAAGCGTGCCTTCTTCAACCCGTCCGTCACAAGCCCGACACCCGTTTTGTGGATCGTGCGCGATGACATGGGAATTAGTGCACGCGAGATTAGGGATTCGAATAAGGCTGTGCCCGGCCTTCAAATGACCGACGAGCAGGCCACTTTCAACGAGAAGGGCAAGGTGTACTGGCACGGCGTGGACGATGGAAAATCAAGAGAAGCTCCCGTATTCGACGAGAGAATCGTTTACTAGTGGTGAGACGATGCGGATGGAAGTTTGGGGGAAGAAAAATTGGACGGATCTTGGAGTTTGATACCCTCGGGGATGCTAATGGAATGATGATGATGACGGAGTATATCACATTACATCCCTTGGGTCATACACATACCCACACTTGGTTTTGGTCCTGTGTTTGGCTCCATAAAATCGCTTCGTAACGATTGTGCGTGTGCGGTTTTTAGATGAGCGAAGGATGGCTGGCTAGTTTTTAATCTTTTGTCTTGTTTTCCTTTTTATCTTTCTACGAGTACCCCGATACCAGATACATGCAGTAAATAGTTGTAATGAAAAGACTAGCCTCGCCTCCGCATCTTTACCTCGTGAGACCTTGTCTCAATCACAATGACTGTGTCCTACACGGACAATAAGTGGTGTACAAGTTTATATGTTCGTGTCTCGTCCACGGTACCATCACTCCAGTGTTACACTTGAGAGAAGACGTAGTACCGTTAAATCTCATTCGCGAAAGCTAAACACTATACACCGAACTAGTCTCAACAGCACCCACACAGACACACACACACACACTAAGTAAGCTTAAACACACCACTCGTCCCTTCAAACGCACTAATAGGCTTCCCAACCGCCTTACTATCCCCATAGTATTTAAACCTATACGACCCCGCTCCGGGGGAAGTGACACCCGTGTCCCACGTGATCGTTACATCACTCGTCCCCGTCAATCCATTGGCCCTCTTCCACTGATAGACGAGCTCCCAGTCCTCGTCGTTCTTGACTTGTTTCCACGATCCATCGCTCTGCTGTGTCTCTACAGCGGCAAACGTCCCTTCGAGACGGAGATTATTGCGCGGATTCGCACCGACAAAGGTAGCGGTGACAAGAGCACCGCGGGCATACGAGGGTGAGACATCCTTTGTAACCTGCCCAAAAGAGCGACCGAGGCCGGCGCCATCGTATACAACGCCTGTAATGAGCGATATGCTCTTCTCACGGTTATCTGGCGGGCTAGGGCCAGCTGGTGGGGAGCCGGTCGCACCATCAGCTAGGTAGGGCAAATACGTCAAAGTGGAGTTGATGTACGCGTTGAGTGTGTGTGGACCATAAAGCGTCGATGCACCCTCGTACCGCTGGATGCTGTATTCTTCTTCCGTGGCAATGTAATGCGTGTAGCTATTTGCGGGCCCACCCAAGACAACAATGGGTGAAGAAGCAATATTCGAGGCTTTGACCGAGTTGTAGACTGCTTCGCGCCAGCGACGGCCGGACATGGTCGTCGCCTCGCCGGGAGATACAATGATGACGAATTGGCCAACACGAAGGACCTGAATGTCTACAATGTTCGGGGACCACGGGTATGGTGTATTCGCCTCTCCTACATTGAGCAAAACAGGCTTGGGGTACTGGCACTTCTTCTGCTTTTCGCTTGGAGGGGCAATGAGGCCGCCGACCACATTCCAAAAGGGGTTTTCGGGAGCTCCAGGGTCGTTCTGGACAAAGTCGAAGGCGCCCGGTCCGTCAGATGTGCCTGCTGCAAAGGAGTTACCCATGGCCGCAGGACACGTGTGGACAACGGAACCGTTGCTGAGCGTGAATGTAAAGTTGGAGAAGTCAACAAAGGTATGAAATGAGCGCACTTTGCCGGAAATTGATGTGAAGGCAGTAGACTCGTAGATGCTCTTCGCTCCTAGGAACTGACGATTTCCAATCTCGTAGCATGACTTGGCGCCCCCGTCGTTTAGACCATAGTATGGGCCACGGCCGTGGCAATTCTGACTCTTGCCTCCACAAGTGCTATCGTTGAGCCTACACTGCTGGTTCGTCCCATCTTCACAATAGGCACCAAGGACATTGGGCGTTGTGTCGCCGACGTTGGCCTGTGAGAAACCTGCGACGAAACCCTCAGCGGCGTTCGCTGCTCCTGCATTCGCCGCAATGTGTTCTTCAAGTAGGTATGCAGCCACACCCTTGTTGTCTCCAGCAACGAGCGTCTGATTTCCAAGCAGACTGGTACCGTGGACGGCGAACCAGTTCAAGATGCCAATGCTCTTGCCGTCGCTAGCTCTCGTAAACTTCAGCAGCGTCATCGTCTTGTCCACATCGTCTGTGTAGCGATCTCGTTCTGCCTTCGGGTTTGCCAAATATGCAAACAGACTCCGGTTGATATTCGCGTCGGCAATCTTGGTGCTTCCAGCACTGATGGTTCCCAGCGCTAGACCCTGGTGCGCCCTCTGGATCGACAGAAGAGCTCCTTGCACAATGGCACGGTAGCTTTGCTTGTCAAACCCTAAGCTCGTGATCTGTGGGAGCAAATAGTTTAACCAAGCTCCAGGTCCAGCATGACTGTGTGTGCCGGTTACGGCTACGTTCTTCTTGGTGTATACGGAGTACTCGGGTCCCAGCTCCTTAAGCCCCTCCAGAATGCCATTGCGAATCGCAGTATCCCCAGATTGGGTGTCCAAGACCATGTATACGAAGCGCTCGCTGGTGTCGCTCGGGTTGCCCACAATGAAGGCGCGGGAGTAGAGACGTTGACGTAGACCGGTACCGACTTGGGACGAGTTCGCATAGCCCATGAGATTGAGCTCTACCACGGGTCTGTCGCTTGGTCAGTACTATACTGTGTGATGCGAAGATAGCTGCCTACCCAGTGATGTCCGCCTTGCCTACGCCAATAAGGTACGACGACGGGTCGTCTACCAGCTCGCCACTCTGCTTCTCCCCCAGAAAGTGTGTCTGCTGAACTCCACCATAGGTCTGATCCAGCCTCCAGTGCCAGAAGTCGACCGAGGGGAATCCTAGGTTTATGACAAGCTGCCCGATAATCAGCGAGGCAATGAGGGCGGCGCCCAAGGCGACGGCGATGTGTGAGCGCGCCATTCACGCAGCCAGACGTCGCAGACGGAAGTGTGCGGAAGCAGAAGACAGTGGCGCATCGGGGAGGTCGAGGTCAGGTAATAGACATGAGTAGATGAGGAGTGTACAAGGGAGGCACAAGAAGCATACGCGTATGAGGCAGGTCGTTCTGGTACTTTTGCTTTGATAGGCCCTGTACGCTCGCGGAATCTTGAAGCTTGCCCTGTCCAATGTCCAACGGCGATAGTCGCATGACGTTGCGGGGGTTGCTGATCGCTGGTTGGCAGATCGGCGCCAGGGGTCTTTGCGCCTAAATTTGCGGGTCGGCCATCTAGCTTCACGACTTCGACAGTGGAATCCTTTCCAAGCCGCTTCAATCTCCTCCTATCGTACACGTCGCCTGCCAACATGCCCCTCATTACTGAATCATACGACTCCCTACCTTGTAAGTGCAATATGCAATTACCCAAAGCTGTCCAATGTCCGATGCGCAATGCGCAGGCATCTTGGGCGCGTGAGGTGCTGCATGTGCACTATCACGGGCTAACTTGTTGCAGATGTCGACACACACCTCGACGAGCCGAGTCTTGCTGCTGCGCAAGCCGTGATCAATGCCGATATCAAGAGCGCCGGCATAGACACCTCAGCCCTCCACCCCGCCCTCATACCCGCCGCACGATACAACCCCATCTTCTCAGACTTTGTCGAGCGCGAACACGCCCGCCTAGACGACAACCCAGCCTCTAAGCTCTCAGGTATCGACCTGAAGCGCTACGAAGACCTCGAAGCCCCAGAGAACACAGACCCCACGAGCGATGAGGACAAGCCAGAGTTGCTGGAGCGGTGGAACACGGCGCTGAAACAAGCCTACACGAGCTCAGAGTATGTGCAAGGAAGGCTGACACAGCTGGGCTTACTCGAAAAGTTTGGCAAGAATGCGTGGCTGGTAGGGAACTCGCAGCTGGAAGATATTCTGAAGGGCATTGAGGCCGAGCTGGCCGATGTGCGGAAACAGCAGGAGGAAGTGGAGATGATCAGACGGTCGAGACAGGAGAACGTTCACGGCGAGATTACCACACTAGAAGAAACGTGGAAGAAGGGCGTGGGGAGAGTGCTGGAGACGGAGGTGGCGGCCGAGGGACTAAAGCAGCAGATCTTAGAGAAGAGAAGGGCTGGCGCCGTGTGAGATGTACTCTAGGGAAGCTTTCGATAGAACCATGATACCCAATTCAGACCCCACAACGGGCCCTGTTACACCAGTGCCCCCCTCTCAGCGACAGATTATATGCAGCATGGTTGGTATAATTCATACGTGGCAAAGGAGAAGGAAACCCTACTTAGCCAGCTTGCAATGTCATGCTCATTCGTTGTGTGTGGGCTACAGGGTGAGTAGTGAGGACCTTGTGTTCGTTCTTTCATCCCATGATTCATTTGCCTATTGATTGTACCATGTCATTTTTTCTATGCCCATCACTAGGTGGTTCCGGGAGGATGACAGGTGCGTTCATGTTGGTGAATGGCTCCTCGCCGATAGTGCATTTGACTTCGTTGAGCCGATAGAGAGGGGCTGATACGCTTTAGGTAGTTTGTACATGTTAAACGACAACGCCTGAGCACCTTGTCGGCGCATTGCCTCCTGTTCAAACACCTGACCATAGCCCCAGTCCACCTTGTATACATCCAACCACCTTACCACCAAGCCGACTACAAGCATCGTCTAGCCTAGGGAAACCTCGCCCATACCCAGGACCATGCTCTCTTCCTCCTTCTTCAACTCCTCGAATCCAGACCGAAGGATACCGAAGAACGTATCCACATCCATCCAAGGCGTGCGAGTAGTATCGGGCCGGCGTTGCTTGATGCTGGTCTTTGGATCCGGTAGTGTATGGTCGACGGCGTTGAGGAGAGAGTCCACCATCTCAGAACTCCAATCCACTGCAGTAAGCGGGTTATCACCACCTTTGCGCCGAGCGAACTGGTGCGCCCTCTCGCGTTCTCGGAGGTCTTCGAGGTTATTCATTGCCACGGAGAGGTTGTGATTTGCCTCAAATACGTCCGTGCCGAGCTTTGTGTTTGTGTCAACGCATTCGAGAATTAGAGCCGGTCCGTACTTGGTGTAGCTATAGTTGGTACGTGATCAGCACCACCTTGTGAATGTAGTGGCTCCAGATAATGACAATGCAGCAACAAGGGAGGGGAGGCGAAAGAAGACGCTCTGAATATACGTACTCTATGTCCGAGATCTGACCCTCCTGTCGCAAGTATATGATGTCCTTCGCTGCCACGTTGACAACCTTTCGTAAAGACGGCGGCAGTGGTTGGGCATATAACTTTTTGACTAGATTATGCACACCTCGCCGTGTCTTTATATCGCGAATGGTGAACAGATCAAGATCGCTACCCTCCCACAGCGCAATAAACTTCTCCTGCGCTTCGAAAGAGGTCTTCTTATGATCGCCGGTATCGTTCATGTATGCGAACCATGCTCCAATGTATGCTAGAACAAATTCGTGGACCTCTTCATCAGGACCACAGAGCTCGGGGGGAAAGTCGAGGGCCCATACGTAGGCCATGGCGATGAGGTTCCAGCGTGTGAGCTCATAGTAACGGGAGAAGGAATGCTCGTAGTCGAGAGCGAAGTACCAGAGCCCGCGCATGAGCTGGGGGTCTTGAGTGCGCGTCGCATTGAAACCAATGCGAGCCATCTATCACGACAGTATATGTTAGCTTGATCTCAATCTTAATTCGGCAGTGGTCAGCTTGCCTCCCGGGCAAGTTCAATTGGGTAGGAGGTCTCTCTGCATACCGCAGCCTAACGCCCCTCGCGGTGATCTATACAGCTGGCCGTAGTTGTGACAATGCGTTGAAACTTACCTCATTGTAGTTCTTGAACAACCACGGGAGCTGTAGACCGCGCGGTACGATCGAGACCTCGGTACGGCGCGTATTGAAGTAGATGTTATTGATATCAGGCTTCTTGATCACGCTGTCGGGCACGAGGAGTACACGACGTCCAAGTTTTGTTTGGCCTTGTTATTGAGCGAGGTGTGGTCGGGGGCTTCGCCTGCGTCTTCCATTCGTTGGTCTGACATGGCGAGATCCGGCTGTTGGACGCAGCAGAGGTGGGAGTTGAGTTAGGGAGGGTCGGCGAATGTGAGAAAGAGAAGGAAGCGCGGCTTGGGATATTTGAGAAGAATAGTCGGGTGAGTAGTGGCGGGCTTTCACTCTCGGCATTCAGGACACGCGTCCTTCACCTCCGACAGTATACGTTTGTGTGAAAGTCGAGATATGACGAAAGCGATCCTGCATAATTCGCGCACACTTTCACTTCTTCTCTCCTACGCAAACACTATTCCCTCCATCTCCCAGAATCGCGCACAACTACACACCTAAGTCTGTATATTACTCTCGTATATAACATATTTAATCTATGAGTTTGTTATCAGTTAGGTTCAGAGGTATAGGTGTTCTACACCTGCACCTCTAAACATCCAGGTTTGATTCCTGGAGCGAGAGGCCGCAAGTTCGATTCCCGGAGGAGATGCCTGGTCCAGCTAGGGTTGAGCCCGGGGGGCGGGCGTGTAGTCTCTCGCACCTTTCTTTTTGTGCTTTTATCTATTCAGGTCGCGGACTTGATTTGGCCTTTTGTGATCTTTTTGGTCCCGCGTTGGAAGGCTGAGATGACAGCGAGGTAATTTAGTGACATCAGCTTGGTGAAAGGCTCTTTCGTATAACCAACTCAGCTCTACCTCACGAGAGATCTGGAATAGCCTCATAGTCTTCCCGGGTATATGCGGCGTCTCTTGATCTTACAAAATATCTCGAAGCTTTCGCGGTGTTCCATGCGAAAGAGCAGACTCGGCACTGTAGATTGAATAAAATAACAAGTTGGCAGTAAGGGAAAGGACAACATGGACAAGAGCTTACTGTATGTATATATGAAACAGGCCTCGTAGTCTACAGCTTCGAAGCAACCACGCTTCCACCATCGAGCGCAATAGTCGCGCCATTAACCCAAGCTCCAGCTCTACTTGAGAGCCAAATGCACGTTCCGGCAACGTCCTCCGGGCTACCAATCCGGCCCAACGGCACACCTCCCTCAATGACGTCCTTGAACTTCTCCAACGTCGCCTTCATCATCTTGCTCTCAAACGGTCCGCATGCAACCGTATTGCTTGTAATCCCCCTCTTGCCCAGATGACTCGCGAGCACCCGGCTGAGATGATGGAGTCCTGCCTTGCTTGCTGAGTATGCAAAGGTTTCGAGCGCTGGTACGCGTAGTCCGTCAATGCTGCCGATGTTTATTACGCGAGCAGGGGATGCGGGGGTGGAGGCGGCTTCGAGGAGCGGTGTCACAGCTTGTGTGAGTTGGAAGACACGTTTGAGATTCAGGGTAAGGACACGATCCCATGCTGTCGAGGGGTAAGAGTCATAAGACTCGCCCCAGTTGCTGCCGCTGTTGTTGATTATGACATCGAGTTCTAGTCCATGTTAGCTCAACTACAGACTGCAAGTAGGTTTCTCGATCACCCGTAGAATGAATGAACACACTTCCTTCCCGTTTCTTCAACTCCTCAGCGATTTTGGTCAGGTCCTCTTCTTTGTAGAGGTCTGCTGTGATATAATCCGCCTTGCCCTTTCCAAGCGCATTCAACTCTTTGCATGCTTGCTCACATGCCTTCGCGTCTCTCGAGGATACATATACAGTAGCGCCATTTTGCACGAAGCCTTCGCTAATCATGCGGCCAATGCCTTTCGCGCCGCCGGTTACGAGGATGATTTTGCCCTAGAGAAGCATCAGCCTCGGTACCTGGGAGATATGGTGCATGATAGAAGCACAGAGCCGGATAAAGCTTACCTTGACATCGAAAAGGCTGCTGTTATCCATCTTGAAGGGCGACTTGAGATTTCAAGAAGACTAAAAGGGAGAAAAGGAGATGTCGTGAAGCAAGCATTGCGAACTGGGGTAGACGTTCGTCGTCGGAAGTTCGCCGGAAGCTCAAAGCTATGCATGTACCGAGGCTCGGTGCATCGTTCTTCCCCACCGTCCTACTGTGAGATCGTTTACTCCGTCTAATAATCCACAAAAATTATGTTGTCATGGCTGGTCTAGAAATTATTAATGATATCTAGGCAATTTTTAGGTGGCATTCGCACCAGAAGATTTTAGAACATCACCCCTTTACTGGCCCATACCACACAGTGAAGGGAGAGTGTGTGCGTAGAAGATGGGGACTCCATTGAAAACTCTAAAGAATCAGGTGGATGCAGCAATGTCTAACGTAGTACAAAGGGAAATAATGCAGGTTGTCCTCCGGTCTAGAAAATACCGAAAGGAGTGTCTCGCCCGAGAGCCCTGTCTCCGATCCTGGAGCCTGATGCTGTGGTATCATATGCAACCCTAAACGCCAAAAGACTCAATCTAGTGCCAATGGCTCGAACCCATGACCCGTGCTTACGGACAAGTCAATGACCTGGTCCTATTACTCTTCCCCACACCCAGTACCTCTCCTCTAACCTGCTTCGGTACTCTCGCCCTCGCCCAACACTGCAGCACCACCCTCCTCATCATCTCCACCTCCTCGTCTTTCAATCTCAACTGTCTCTTCGCCAATTTACTTTTTCTTAGCTTGACGCCCTTCTCTTCGACCGCCTGCCCAGATGCCGCGAATGGGACGATGGGATGCGTTAAACCACGCTTCTGTAACTGTGATGGACGTTCGGTGGTAGGAGAAGACACGAGCGACTCGAGGTTGACGCATTCAGCGATGAGGCCCTGGATACCCGCTGAAAGTTGAGTCGCGCGCGAGAGCAAGTACGGCCAATTATCGTGTTCGTCTTTCCAGAATGGGTCCAAGGAAAGCGCTGTGCGGAGAGCGGGGAGAATATGCGGAAGGGGAGGAAGAGCGCGATTCACGGCACATGGCTCTTCAGTCGAGGGAGTGCTAGCCGGTGACGAATTCGGGCTCGCAACACTCGCCGTCGAAAGTAAGCTCGCCGCAATTGTGAGTCGGATATGCGATTCGGTACTGAGTGTTGCTGTCACAACACAAGCGGGGCATCCCCTCGTTCGACACCAGTCAAGCTCCTCTGTGATGAAGCATTGGAGGCATAGAAATGCGCCCCGTGCTTCTCCAGCAAATGCTAGCTCTAGGTCCTCGCTCTTTTGCGTGCATAAAGCGGCTGAGGCGAGAGCAGATGCCCGCGAAAAAAGAGCGACGACAGGCATTATAAGTGCATGGAGGATATCGCGGTGGAGGATAAACGTTTCTTTAGCCTCTGGGTCGCATGGCGTATGGTTGGTGCAGAAGCTATACATCGCAGTCAGCCATATATACTTCAATTTGATGTCTAGAAAAAAGTGGTATAGGAAGGCACTTGGGCCGTGAGATAAAGACAAGCAGTGTGGAAATACATACTCAGCATCCCTCGCAAGATAGCTCCTCAGCACGCAAAAAGCTTGCGACTCATTCAGCGCTCCAATGTCCTCATGTGATATCGCAAAGGGGCTCCGCATCAAGGTGTAGTGTTGCTCCATGTTTTCCAAGTTCCTCGTCCACAATTGGTCGCACGACAATAATCCGGGTCGATGTTAGCATTGAATTTCGTCGATAAGGCGCCTAGGTGGGATTGAAAGCAATCAAGAATCAAGTACAGGGGAACTGCAGCAAGGGATTATGGAGAGATAAGAGGGAGTAAGTAGGACAGGCAAGAGGAGACGAGGGGAAGGATTGGGAGAGTTCCCTTTCCCCCCCCAGTGACGCGTGCCGCCACCCGGCCCGCATCCCTGTCGATCCAGGCCCAACGCTCTCCACAACCCCCTTTCCTCATTCGCACTCGCCCTTGTCCATTTTTGCACTCGCCCTTCCAAGATTGGCTCATTAAACTTCAGGCCAGAAAAATAAACCAACTAGCGGACGCCATATGGCATTAAAAGAAATTCTACGTAGCATTACGCGCTGGCATTCTCAATATGCCATGTGTTGCTGTGCTGTAACCACAAACCCTTATCTTCAACCATGCACTTTGGCCATCCACAATCAAGGACAGCAGAGCAGATCAAACCCACCCGCCCTGCGCGTGAGCGAAAGCGTTGGCTACTGAGTGGCCTCAAATGGCGCATTCCTGATGGCGTGCTAGCAATGATAACGCGGTCCAACGATTTGTGGAGACAGTACCAACGCTTTGGTAAGAACGCATTTCGCGTGCACCATGGGAATTGCACATCAATGAATAATATCGCCCTAAGGCCTGTGAACCTTTGTGCAAGGTTCTACCGGATTGATTATATGTACTGAGTGAGTGGTTATAATGGATCGTGGTAAGGGGCTTCGAAGTGTTATACAATTGCAGTTGCTGCACATGTGGATTCATCAACGATAGCGTCAACGCTACCAGCGCTCCCAGCATCGGCAATGCACACAGGTGGGACACTGTAATAATGCATTAGCCGAAACCTAAAGAACTAGTCATCTACCATAATATAGCATAAATCAGGTTCATGTTAAAATATCAACCTTTATGTTCATAAATATCAACACCGGTCTCATGCTTGTAATGACTTGTAACGCTGCAACTGAAATCCAGTCCATACGCTTTCGCCTCTCATATCTCGGATGGCATACATTGTATAAACCCTTTTTGTTGACGAAACCTTCAAAGGTGCCCTGATGCTTTGCCATCTTCCAATAGCTACATACGCGTTTCGGCTAAATTTTACCAGCATCGACTAAAGCGAGCTACTTCATTTCGGTAGCTGTTCTTCGTTAGGAACCGAACAAGTAGACTGGTACTGAAGGCCTCATGGCGTGATTATGTACTGTCGTCCGGTCAATTCATGGCGCTATAGATAGCCTCGGTGACGACATGTCGCAGTAGGGTATCTGCGAACCGTCGAAGTCGGTGCCGTGGTCAGATGTTGCTTCGTGGCTGACATAACGATATTGACCATTAACGCCGCAACGGGTTTGCATCCAAAACGGATCGTTTGAAGGACAATATGGAAATGCCCGTGCTCAAGAACGCTTTTATACCGTCTCCTCGTCTGTTTGCGCTGCTCTCGGCATGTAACGGCTATCGTCGATTCTCTCACTTCCACCAGAACACCGAGTAGGAGCCATCAGCATTCAGAGACCTCCTCATACTCCCATCAGACAAACTCTGCTTCCTCCCGAAAGGATCCGTAAGCAGCAAACTCAGCTTTTCAGCAATCGGACCCATGTCTTGCTTTGACACGGCCATCTGGGGGCTCATGGTGGAAGGATCTGCTTGGATGAGGGCGAAAATGCTAGTCTTTGACCTCCCGAGTATCTTCTGGTGCACATCTCGCAACGAGTCGTACAAAGGCCAAAGCGTATCCAGGTACCGTGCTGCTACGGGCTCGAAGGCGCGACAGGGTTCAAGCATGTCCATACAAGCTTTCGCGTAATCAAGGTCTGCATCTACGCTATTTGGTTGGCCTTCGAGGAGTTTGGTGGTTGCGCTGAAGAGAAGGACGACTGCTGCGGAAAAAGCCCAGTAGATGATGATCCAACAGCGTTTTGTTAGTGTACCGTCAAAGGAAATGAGCGCTAGGATGCGGGCGATTTGCTGGGCTGCTACAGCGCATTCGTTGCGATAGATCCGGGCGTCGGATAGGGCAAAGTTGGAGTTGTGTGCAGCGCCGTCTGTTAGTTGACTTTCGGCTGTTGCGACTAGGAGTTGACGGTATAATAGGACGAGAGCACCGAGGTACATGATCTGGACGAATTAGCAAGTCGGAAACCCTCTTAACGTGAGGTACGTACGTGGACCATGAGAATCGCTCGTCGTTGGTATAGTGTTAGGTCTGGTGGATTGGGTGACGTAAGGGCCGGAATTTGCAGGGTAAGTGGTACTTGTATGCGCCAACCGTCGAGCTTCTGATTGAGTATTGCGATGTTCTCCCTGGTAGCAAGCTCTGGAGAGGCCAACGTCTTTGCAATGTCAGCAGCGATTAGGGTGATTTTGCTCGTCTGTGTGTGAATGAGTTCATCTATTGGAATGCAGTCTAGACGGTGAAAGCTGCTAACGATCTATTGCTGTCAATGATGGAACAGTATTATTTGGACTGCCCACCTACCTGTATATCGCTAGAAGTAACTTCGGATGCATATCCCAGTGTGTAGGACAGCCAGCAATCAACGAAGATTAAGCTCCGGAATATCTTTCTCCAATTTTCGTCCATGCTCATCTGGCTGGGGTTGCGCAAGGGCGGACACTTCCAGCGAGCGATCTGGAGTCCAGCCGCTATGATATGTTAGTTGATGGTGTCCAAGAGCAGTTCGTCTCAACTCACCAATCAGATATCTTGCACTCATGTGCTTCTCAAGAAGCGCATAAAAAGACATGGAAAGTAGCAGACGCATTGTTCGGAGATAATCCTGTCGTGCGGTCTGCTCGTGGAAATGAAGAGACCCAGATGCGTACAAAACCTGTCGTATCCGGTCAGGGAAGCACTCCATGTCGTAGTGGGCACCCATGGCAGCAACTGTGAAGCATTCGGCAAGAGTCATGGCATCTACCGGTTTCCGCGGCCTGTAAATGCGGTCCAGTATTTCATCAGCCTGCTCATACGTCCACATGAACAGGAGTGATCCGGTCCCGACAATGAAAGCATACATCGCCCGGCGGACTAAGTCTTCTGACGGTAGATGATGTTCGTCGTAGGGACGTGGTCCCTGGTTGAGAATTTCGCCCCTCAGCGTGACTAACTCACTGAAAGCTAATGTGAGAGCATTGTGGCATGTCTCAGCCTCAATCCCTATACATGAGCTGGAAGGTAGAGAAGTCGGGCTATCGGAAGAGCTAGGGCTGGCACGTGAGTATTGCCTCGTGTTGTTAGAGGTGTCGGTTGTTGAACGGCTGTTCCCGGGGCGCTTCCCCGTGAACGTTGACTGTGACTGCTGCGTCTTGAAGTCATGGAGGTAGGCTTGGTATTTGCGCCAGTTCTCCGTTCTCCTGTACTCGTCCATCTGAGCTTCAAACTCCTGCAATGCTCGCGCGGCATTGCTCTCCCAGATACGCTTCTGCTCTGCTGGAAGATCTTGCCATCTTCGTCCGACTTCTCTTGCAATATTCACAAAAGTGAGTTGGCTAACTTCAGGATCCGTGCGGAGCTGGTCCGCAAAGTTCACGTCTGATATCATGTTAGATTGGGTCTATAATAAATACTCTGGAAGCATACACGCTGTCTTTGGTTTCTTGGGCGCGTTGCTGTCTGGTCGAGGGTGTCGTCGATATTTCCTCTTCTCACGTGGTGGCGGGGTAGACGTCTGCCTCGTGAGAGTCTCCAGTGCCAACGTCGAGAGAGAGGTGGGTTCGAATGAGCTGTGTTCTGGTTCCAGAGACAGAGATGATGGCAAACCCCGGAATGTAGCAATCTCACGCTGCAGTGCACGCCGGTGGCCCAACTTGAACTTCAAGGCGGTAAGGTCTTCCTCGGTGATGTCGACAACCGTCTCCCAGCTGTAGAAACCATTCTCGCGCAGAAGTTGAAGATATTCAGTCAGTCCCAGACGCTCTAGTACGGCACTCAGGTTCGGCATGGTAGGACTGGAAGGAGAAGCGATCGCCATGACTCGGGTGACGTTTGTGGTAAGTGAGGATGGGCCTCTGGGTGATTCTGGTTATTTGAAGGTTGTAGAAGCAACCCCAGCATGGGAATATCCGCAAGCCAGGCGAAGGAAGCTGAATGGGGTCAGGCATGGTGCGCGTCAGTGGTCTGATGCCCAGAGACGATTGATCAAAAGGGCAGCGGTCTCGACCTTCACAGGCCGGCGCGCTTTTTAGCCTGCGCTAACACTAGCCGACTTCCGCTGCTACGGGCCTCAAATACTGACGAGGCTACACCGTCTGTTCTCTCGACTTCATCAGCCTGCTTTTTCTACGGCGTTTCCGAAGGCTACTCTTCGCTGCATCCTCGCATACCCTGGCTTCTTCACCATGTGGTTTTTTCCTTTTGGAGTGATGGACTCGGCCACAATGGCGCCAGTACTGGACCCTGGAGCACTGCAAAAGCGGCTGTCAGACACATGGGGTCCTCCAGAACACCAACCTACGCAGCTCCAAAACTGCTATTCGCTAGGGGCTTGCTTCCGGTCGCCACTGTTACGTCGACTATGGACGCTGTGCCGCCGGAGGGCTCCCCCCTCGACATGCAATTCGCCCATTTCCTTCTCGACAACCGTTTCAAGAACTGCTCTGGGGAGATATGCTGATCGTCATCAATAGATGACCCCTATGTGTGTCATGCTAAACGGGCCTTCTGGATCGCAATATGCTCGAGGATCGTGTTGGTGGGCACGGTCTAGACTTCTCGTCAATCTCGATGTCAGCGTCGAAACGGCTTCCCGCCTCCGCGCAGCCACGGCACTAGTCCTCCATCTCCAAACATCGGATTTCATTACTGCCATCACAACTCCATCCTCGCACGTGCGTTCTACACGGAACATTAAGCCGCTCCATACAATTGTGACCGCAGATCGCAGCATCGTAATCCTTCTCCTCGGCTCTATAGTCTCGCATCATTCGATTCGTACACGAAGGGCGTTTTCGCTCACCGTTCGTCCTGGCCCTGGCCTGAGATTACTCACGCAGGTACAGGAGTCTCGACCCTCGATGTGCAGCCTCGAGAAGTAGAACTGCTTGTATATTCCAAAACGGCATTTTGGGGGGGTTATATCTTCCTCCCCTTCTAAACACCATCGACGATCGGTGCCCCGAGACAATGTGCCTGCACTCCACCAGCACCAATCAACGTTTCGCACGCCTGCTGATAACTGCTGCGCATGCTCTTAGCACTAGCGTGTCGATCTCAGCTGTAAACCAGCCGACGTGACACGAGTCCTCCCGAGTATTGTTGATCTTTCTGCTTGGGTGTGGTTTTCTGACAAGATGAGGGGCACTATGACGACCATCACAGCCAGCTTGGCATTGCACTGTGATGCTCCACCGCGATACGACTAGAAAAGGATTCCTGTAGATCGATAGTCCTTGCTGTCAAAACCGTCTATGGCACCACCGACCTGTCTTGCCATACGATGCTTGCATGAGCGTTCGGGATTATTAACCGAATACGAATGTGTGTACAACGACTCGAACATTGACATCACAGTCCGATCTCGAGTGCACTAGCGGTAACTAGTCTCCGGCTCAGTTTTGAGACTGTGGACACAAGTTCAGCGCGCTATCCAGTGTTCGGAGGAACGACACTTGGGTGGGAATGTCTTGACGTCGCTCGCGAAAAGTCGGCGAGCTCAGCTCGATGGATGAACGTTCAAGACTTGTCTATTGAAACTTCTTGGATGCTTGTGGGTACGGAGAGGTACGCGCTGGCTGCTACATTTTCGGTGAACGCAATCAGACTCTGTAGAACGAAACGCACAAGTTCGTTTATGCTCTCCCTAAGGCGATGTCATCTCAAGAAGTCGTTGACCGCGCTCGAAACACCCTGCAGATCCTCGAAAACATGCCAATGCCCAATTTTATGTAACACTTCCAAGCTTGCCTTCCCTTTCAACGCCTTGACAAACTCCTCGCACAGCTGCGGCGGCGAAACCTCATCTTCACTTCCAGTTACAATCAGCGTCGTCGTTGTCGCTTGGATTGCGCCAAAATCTAGGCCTTTCGCTCCCGCAAGCGCCGCACACGCTTTCGCATAGCCTTCAGGATCCTGGCCGAGCAGTGACATGCGCACCGCTGCTACTGCGAGTTGGTTCGAGGCCTTTGTCGTCGCTGATGTACCTGCCGCAGCAACAACATCGACAACCGCCGCCATACCTTTCGTACGCACCATCTCAGCACGAGCGAAAGTCGCATTACTATCGGCTTCTAGAAGTGGCGACGGCGGGGGACCGAGTAGAATGAGCTTGGAGACCTTGCCAGGATGTGTGAGTGCAAAATTTACTGCAACTAAACAACCCATTGAGTGGGCTATGATGCTGGCACCGGACGTTATATTCGCGGATTCGAAGATACCATTTACGTCTTCCGTAAAGGACTCGATGCTGAGCCTGTTGAGCGGAGACGTCGGCGAGAGACCATGCCCTTCGAGGTCGAAGAGGTGAAGAGAATGAGCTGTCTTTAAGTCTATGGAATCAATCAATGGAGTGTAGAACTCGGAACTACCGCCGAGGCCGTGGATGAACACGATTGGCGATTTCTTGCTATCACCTAGATGCTTGTAGAACAGAGGCTTGTTATTGATCTGTGTTAGCATAGAGGTATCAACGCTCTTCGTAGTGTTGGTCTGTGGCAAGTGAGATATGTTTTGGACTCGCTTTACAATAGGATTCGGTGAGTTCAGATCCGCGATGCGGTTCGTCAGAGTGCCTAGCCCGGTCACTGAGACAGCTATTGTGTCTCCGGGTCTGAGATACACGGGTGGCTTCCTTCCGATACCAACACCAGCTGGCTGTTTTGAAGTCAGTAACTTTGTCGTCTCAAAATGTGGTAGTTGTTAAGCCTACGGTACCAGTAGCCAGAACG
Organism: Cucurbitaria berberidis CBS 394.84; assembly: GCF_010015615.1. Lineage (NCBI taxonomy): Eukaryota > Fungi > Ascomycota > Dothideomycetes > Pleosporales > Cucurbitariaceae > Cucurbitaria > Cucurbitaria berberidis. The sequence continues at coordinate 5,232,155 of NW_024468936.1, read as the reverse complement.
TCACCAGGCATCAGTGTCTGCCCTTCAGACATTGTCTTGATCAGATACGGAATCGAGAAGATTAGATCGTCTGTAGTTGCATTCTGTCGTAGCTCGCCATTGACATGCGTCTGCACGCAGAGGACTTTGTCGAGTTTCGATGCAGGGACAGCAATCGGGCCCTAATAGAAAGTCAACTGAGAAATAGAATCATGGCGCGGGAGGTAAACAGACCATTGGGCAGAACGTATCAGGCGACTTGCCGATATAAAACTGCTTGTGATCTCGTTGTCGCTCGCGCGCCGTCATATCATTCACAATCGTATAACCCCAAACATGGCTCATCGCATCATCCTCTGAGACACGGAACCCAGGTTTGCCAATGACAACGCCAATCTCACCCTCATAGTCAGCCGTCTGCGTGAATTCCGGATGTGGGAAGATCTCCTCGCCGTCCCCAATGATCGATGTGAAGCGTTTGGTGAAGATGACGGGATGAGACGGCGTATCAACTTTATCCGAGCTATCAAAACCCGAGCTATTGAACTCTTTGGCGTGCTCGGCATAGTTTTTGCCTACACATAGCACATCGCGGCCCGTGAACGGAGGAAGTATTTTCGCTGATGAGGCTGAAAAGGGGCTCCCGGAGGGGATGATGTTCGCTTCGCCAACTTCAATGACCTGGTAAAGGTTGTCCAGATGGGTTCCGGATATGAAGCTCAAAGGCTGGATAGTCTTCTCAGAGAGGTCATAATGTCCGATGCGGTTCCGCCCACTTTTTAGGTCCTCATAAGCGATATAATTTGTGAATGACATACTCCAAGATGTGCTTTGTATACTACGCTGGTGTTAGATGGTGGAGAAACATATGAGAGCTAAGCGATGGCGCACGGGCCACAGAGGCTAGTCAAATTGGTTGAGAGATCTTATTAGCTAATCTGCATCAAGCACCTATTCTTTGCAGGTGCGATGCTCCAACATTATACAGTTCCTTTTCTTTATCTGCACTTGGCACCAAGTAGTGCTAGAGATATTCACCCTTCTCAGAGTTCTTAAAGTAACCTTAAAGTACGCGTTCAATTTCTTCCGTCCGGGGTATTCTGATGAGTTTTGAAACCATGCTTGACGACCATCTCGATCTATCTTGGAGTGCTTGTCGTCAAGCGTACTTCTAGGACGAAGTACCAGATGATATAATCTGTATTTAAATGGGTTTCCCAGGCTATCATCTCTGTTATGTTCGCCTTAAACGGAGCGACAGACGACATGGACCGTAGAAACCATGGCGGTGTGTAGGCGTGAGACTGTTGCATACAACCACGGATCGCATCAGACTCTTCAGTCATTGAGAGCAGAAGATTGATACTTGGTAACAATTGGGAGAACGATGACGAGGTTTGCACTCAAAGTACTTTCACAGAACCAGCGATAGCTCAACTAGGGCGTAGGTGCTTTGGAAACCCTCTTGATGCCAGGGCACACGACCGTAAATCCCCGCACTCAAAGTGTCTCAGCAGAATCGGCGTGTCGCGGGGTAGATGTGGCGGAAAACATGTCGGAGCTCAGAGTTCGGGGTTTGGCCTGGGAAGACATGCGCAGCCCTATATAAACTATAAACCCACGATAGCTCCCGTGGGTCGTAGGCGACTTTTAGTTTTTTTCTGTAGGCATGAGAGTAATCCGTTGGCCGTATGTGTATGGCACCACTTGGGCCAGGTGTAGGGTCGAGTATGGCGCCAAGTACGGGTTTGGAGGTGATAATGCGGCTTACAGTATCGATGGCAGAGATCTTGAAAGAAGGTGTCGCGTGAAACCCCATATCATAGAAGAGTGGCGGTCGTGGCCATTCCGATTGATGGTAGGTCAGTCCTGGTAATTCCGATACCGGAGGTGGTTGATGGGTTGGCTGTGGTAACGCTCGCGGGGAAAGCTGGCTTTCCTCAAATGGACTTGAGACTGGTGGCTGTGATGGGGTGCTGTGAGACATCTTGGGACGACGGCGTATTCGTTTTTAGTGCGTGTATTTTGGTCGCGTTTGTAGTCTGTGAGACAAATCAAGACTGTGTTAGGGGCAATGGTGGTGGCTGTTGGTGAGAGAGAACACCCCGAAGAAGTGATTTTGGTATAAAAATAACTGGGGTGTTGTCTCTCACCGCTGCGGTTATATATGGAAAGCGCAAATGGTTTCGAGGAAAGAACCACGGTTCAACACACTAATGATCAGTGCGCGATTGCAGATTGCGTATAAGGCTCCCATGGTTCCACCCTTGATAACCCCCAGAAAACATGTCAAAAGCGCTTACGCTCTAGGATACTATTGAGTATTTCTATTGCTCTCCAGCATACACCTCACCCTCCACCGGTGCCTCAACACACTTGGTAGAGAAAGCGCAGTGTCCAACACCATCATGACTGATACTAACCACGCCCCATTGCAGGTTCTGCTCCGCAGCCATAACTCCATCAGTTTCATCCCCATCCAATACATGACACGCTGCGCTAATAGCCAGACTGCAACTCCCAGCTAGCGGCATACCACGCTTGTACGGAATAGACCCAAAGCAAACAATGGCAATAACCATTAGACTCCCCAAACCAATGACAGAAATGATTGCACTAGGCGAGAACCCTAGTGTCTTAAGATCTTGATCTCCCCTGAAATAGCCTCTCCCTGCATTCCCGAACACATCGTAGTAGTCGAGGGAAATTAGGAAGATGCTTTGCGAAACCAGCCAATGCAATGTACCACTTAGAATCATCAGTGGAACGCCAAAGCGGTAGGGAAGTTGCAGGAAGTAGGTTGATCGCTGTTGGCCAGACGGATGATGGGAGACGCGAAGGCCTTTCCGCTTCGAAGCATACGTAGTCCATTCATATCCCATCAGCATAGCGGTCAATAGCGCGTTGTAGGAGAAGTAGAGGAAAGAGAGAATGAGTTGCGGGGTGTTGGCTAGGACGACGTTGGCTAGGAGGTCATTGGGCAAGCCGGACATGGCAGTACGTGGGTCGACCATACCTATGGAGGAGATGCAGTGTCAGTAGTATATTCTAGTTCATACTTAATAACACGAGGAATTTACGCACCGAATCCGAGGCGGGAGAGCGTTGTGCCTGTTGGGAGGCTAACTAGGCCCCAGCCTAGAAGCCCACTGACTAGTACTAGGGCTGTAAGGAACCTGAGCATGTTAGAGAAAACCCAAAATGGCAAGGGGAGAGACAGTCTGCCGTACATTACTAGTGTAACTGTTCGTCGTGTTTTACTTGTAACGTCTTTCCATTTATATCGCTTATTGTCCCATTGCCGCGGCCCTGCAGTGTAGCCCTTCTTTTCCTTGAAGTCTTTGAGAGAGACGAGACACATGTTCTTGGTCGTGGAGTCACTCTTTTCGAGAAAAGAAGCAATGGCATCGCCCATTGTTATGATTGGCTCGTCTGAGATGAAAAATGCGATATAGAACATTAAAGCGGCTTTGACTGTTGGCACATTGTTAGCAGGATTCATAGTAGAATGTTGGCGCATCTGCGAACACAAACTACCCTTTGGGCAATTGATTCGACAGTGCTTGTTCGGAAATGATGAATATCAGATACCAAGATAGGGCAGATAAAATCCAGAGTCTAACACCGAGTGAGACTTCAGTGTAGAATAAAGTTCGTCTCCGTGCTATCAAAACTAAAAGATGCGTCGTCAAGACACAAGAGACAGATGCGGGAGTACTGACCAAGATTTAGTACCGTAATAAGGATTGCAATATTTGGTTCGAAATGAAGCTTGCAGTGCGGTTCAGCCTTTTCACTTAAGCAGTACTCGACCGGAAATCGCGGATAGGCACATTCGTTCCGCGTATCTCCGCGGCAATGCCAACCAACTTGCCACGCATCGGGCACACGTTTGATATTTTCTATCATACTTGAGCAAGATCTAGTATCGGTTAGACCGGCGCAAATCCAGCTGTACGAATCAGCGGCTTGTTCAGCGTATGCCGCCGAACTAGCTTGGAACATGTCCGCCCAGTAAATATGAGATCTGTTGTTGAAATAATTCTCCTCCGGCGGGGGATAGTTACTATCCTTACCAACGAGAAGCAGGTTGCGCCTGTTGGACTGGATAGTTTGGGCGTATTGGTTCAGACATTCGGCGGGCTCCAGCCTGTCCAAGTTGCCTGCGCGTGCTAGACCCCAGAGTGTTTCCACAGTTTTCGAAAGGGTTTTGAGCTCCGATCTAGATAAAAAGTCTACTCTCGGCCTCCGGTTGCGAGCTGTCTGATAGTAGTCCACGTTGGTGCAATTGAGACATTGAGTGTCGTTGATGAAAGACTGGCTGACGGAGACTGCCCAGTAGCTATTTGCAGAGAGAGAGCTGAAGACGGCGGAGTTGTAACTTGTTATGGTCAGATCGAAAAACGTCTCCTAAAGGAACTCGCGATCTTACAAAAGATGTAGTGGGAGTGAAGAAAGAGCAAGTAGGGACCATAGAGCTTGTCGCCGGCGACTAATGTGTTTGATATTGCGTACACCCGGGACTCCAATGTCAAGCCATGTCCCTCCAGCATTGCCGTGCGCCCGGTCAATCTCTTTCCGTGTGGGTGCAGACAAGCACTGCATGCAGTAGTTGCTGCCGCTGAGCAAGATCGTACTCAAGACGTTAATGAGCACATGGAGTGCGGAGTTCAGCCGTTTCACGCGCTCGCAGTCTCCTTCGAAAAAGACACCTTTTCCTTTGGTAGTAGCGCTTGAGCCCCAAATCGTGACAATGAGATTGATCAAGAAGACGATAGAAGCCCATGTCGCGAAGTTTAGTACGCCGAATCTCCAACCCGCAAAACGAGCCCCAAGAAACCGAGTAACCCAAGCCTTGGGTGCCCCGAAGAGTTTTGTTGTTCTCGAATGTAGTGAATACAACTCGCTTTTGTTGTCGTTCGGTTCCGCCGTGGAGAGTACCTGCAGTTCCGTGGTGTTTGCGTGATTCCATTGCTTATAGACTGTGTTTCGAGTGCTTAATGACAGGATCCAGCGTTTAGGGACATTGACGAGGTCTTTGAGCATGGCGATGGTGAAGAGGTGGCATGCTGGAATTCTGACAGGATATTTCAATTGGAGATGTCAGCCTGCGCGAAACCCCTGCATGATGGGGCTTTTAGCGTTGGGGGCGGTTACAGAAATAGACCCATGCACAGCCTCGTGTACTCGCATTTTGTCATCTGAAAGGGCGAAACTGACAAGACTTGTGAAAGGATGACAAAATAATTACATTAAAAGGTACTCCTTGAGGAAATTGCGATTTGTTGATCATCTCTTCAAACTCTGTTAGTCGCATTCGTAGGCAATATGCGGTATATATATGAGAGTTTCGTATGTCTTCATTCTCATTTGAATTCATGATCGGGCTGGATCTACGATATTTATCCGCGTGTAGGCCCTATCTAATCGTCTCCACCCCCACCAATGGGCCCACTGACCTGTTTAGCTGATTTCGCAGCGACAATGTCGTCAACCCTCAATAGTAGACATGCACTCTCTATGGCGGTCTTGACGCTCTGCTCCTTGACTGCCAACGGCTCCCACACGTTGTACGTCCGCATGTCTACGACCTTTCCTGCCTCGCCATCGATACCCCAGAAGCTTCCACCGTGCTTGCCATCCTCGTAGCCCTCCGCATGCTTCGCTCGCAGCTGAGTGAGGACCTTAATCGGGCTGTTTCCTGAGTTTTGGATGAGCGTGCGGGGGATGACCTCCATGGCTTCTGCAATTGCCTTGTACGGCCACTGTGCCACACCCTCGATGAGTCTCCCTCTCCTGTCTAGGCCGACAGCAACCGCCATTTCGGTTGCGCCACCTCCCGGGCACAACTTGGGGTTCCATATCACGTTCCTGGCGACACCCATAGCGTCGTGGAGATTACGCTCGATCTCGTTCAGAATGTCTTTTGAGGGGCCCCTGAGTAGGATCGTGCATGCCTTGGGATCTTTGCACTTGGTAAGGAAGGTAAAGTACTCGTCGCCAATCTTGGAGATCTCGAATAGCCCACATTGAGTGCCGATATCTGCGGCGGTAGCTGCGAACACAGAGTTGACGATGGTGGCACCAGTTGCACGCGCAACGCGGTTGTTGTCTGTCTTGCGGACGCGGCGGATAGCGGTGATGTCGGCCTTGACGAGGTAATGCTGTGCGAGATCTATTCGGGCGTTAGCAAGCTGTATGAAACACAGACACGGGCCAACTTACCACTCACGCCCTTCTCAGTGATGACAAGGTCGGGTTTTAGGGCAATGATGGCGTCGCACATGGCCTTGACCTGTTCCTCTTCGATCTGCAGTATCCTGTTCCAGTCCTCCTCTTTGCTGACCTCGATGTTCGTCTGAGACTCGCCCTTCTTGTACTCGAGTGTGCAATCCAACAGCAGGACGCGAGGGTTTTCAATTCTCCGCCTCATCTTCGGGTGTGTGATGTCCTTGTTCAACATAACACCATCAAGCACCTCACTGTCCTCGATCTCGTTTCCTGGGATCTTCTCAATGCGGGCGTAGCGCTTGATGTCGACCTCCTGCTTGCCCGAGCCAATGTCTAACGAAACAGTTCGCACAGCCTTGAGAGCGAGGCCACACATGAGTTCTGACCACCGCGAGACGAATTTTGTACCGATCGAGGAGTGAATAATCTCGTACATCTGCTTGTCGTTGTTAATGTCGACATCGACGGCAATCTCATTGATGATCTCGAGGGCATCGGCCAAGGCCTTCTTGAAGGCTTGGATAATGACGACGGGGTGGATGTTGCGCTCTAACTGCGGCAGAGCTTGTGCGAGGATCTCTCCAGCTACCTCATATTAGCCCCTCTTCCTCTTGCTAGTGGGCTTTGCCTTTGCATACCTAATATGATGACTGTGGTTGTGCCGTCTCCTACCTCCTCATCTTGTGTCCGACTCAGCTCGATCATGCTCTTCGCTGCCGGGTGCGCGACTTCGATCTCTCGGAGAATGGCATGGCCGTCGTTGGTGAGGACGATGCCGCCCATGGGGTCGAGCAGCATCTTGAGCATGGCCTTGGGACCGAGACATGATCTGATGATGTCTGCGACCGTCTTGGCTGCTGTGATGTTGGAGAGCTGGGCTTTGCGGCCAAACTGCCGCTCCCCGCCCGGGGTTTGCGTGTCTGTTGTTGTGTTAGTGGGCTGTCGAAGCTTCGGCACCGCCGCTGGACATACTCATGACAACTACTGGCGCCTGCATCTTGAAAGAAGGAGCCTCTGGGTACTATGCAGAAGAAAGAGGGGCTAAAACAGAGGAGCGTGGGGTATCTCTCGTGCGGGTGCCTTGCCAGCTCCTACGCTACTTTTTGCTTGCCAAAAAACGCGTCGCAACCGCCACTATGATTCTCCGCGCCGAGCTGCCCGCAAGTCGAGTCACGTGCGCCCTCCGGCAATCCCCGTCCCGGTTGCAGTCGCACAGTCGACGCTGCCGGGAGACGTTAAGCACCACCCCGATAGTAAGGTATTTACTACCTCTATTACTAAATCTAGTATAGATTTATACAGCTAAAGCACACTGCGCTACTTTTTAGCATTTTAATTTATATATAAATTATTATATTATTATAAATAAAATAAGTAACGCGCGTATATTTAGGCAACTTAACTACTACTTATATAATTAATTTAACTACTACTACTGCAATTAACTACTACTATTACTACTACTACTATTATACTTATTATAATTACAATTACTGCAATCTATTGCAATATATTATAATTAATTAATTATAATTAATTGCAATATATTGCAGTAATTGTAATTGTAATAAGCATAGTAGTAGTAGTAGTAGTAGTAGTAGTAGTTAATTTAATTGCGCAAGCATTAAAATATAATAATACTACTAAAATAAATTATTTATTATTTAGTATTATTTAATATAATAGTTAGCTTAGTTAAAATTTTTAAATACTTTTAATTTATTAATCTGCTATTAAAACTACTAGTATTTTAATAGCGCAGTAATAGCGTAGGACTAATAGCAAGTAAGCTTTAGAAGGGTAGTAAATACTTTACTATTGGGGTAGTGCTTAACGTCTCCTGACGCTGCCTGGCTTACATAGTGCTTGGCGTGTCCGTGCGCCTGCCCCATCCGGAGTCGCTCAGCTCGCGAAGTCGGCCAATCCGCGCCCGGCGGGCCCTGGGAGCTGCATCGCCCGTCATCTCTCTCTCTCTACCCGACCCTTCTGCCACTCCCCACCGCGTAGCTGCCAGCCTCTCACGGGACCCGGCGCGGAGCTTACAAGACCGCTCTGGCGCCCTCCACACCTTCCCTCCTTCACCTCACTTCTTTGCGCCCTCTCGTCGCCGCACTCAGCCTCTCGTCACGTCCCTTGTCGCCGCCAATTCCACGCCTCATTTCTTCTTCCTTCATCACTCTATCCATCTCACATCCCATCAACACCACTTCGCCTTGCCTCACATCCTCCATCTCCTCCATCCACGTCGTCGTTCTTGGTGACCTAAGCCTACTTGCGTGTCGCATGCTTCAATCGTCTGCTCTGTTGCTAGACAGACACTTGTATCTTTCAACCTTTTACGCTTTCTAATCTACTAAACATACAGTATGGGTCTCAACTACTATGCCTCGTCGCCTACCGTGGTCCTGCCGCCCCAGCAACCGCAGGGCTACTTCTCCCGCCACCAACGCGCCCTCTCACCTTCAGCTATGGGTAACTTCCGCCCAAAATACCCTACTCCACCATCGCTCAACTATCTAGCCGCCGCCTCCAATGCCGCCGCTGGCCGTAAACGATCCATCGCCGACGTCGACGACCCAGAGGAGAATCAACCTGTCGGATCGATCGTCACTCAATTGCCTGTCAAACCGAAGCCAGAGCCCGTCTATGGCCCCGGTATGACGCTCATCTACCCTGACGAGCCAGGCTTCTGCCTTGCTGCCGAATCGCAGTCCGGCACATGGTGCGAAGAGAAGAACGAGAACGAAGAGAAGGCTGAGCCGGTCCGTCCTGTTGCCCTTTCACGCAAGTCGGTACGGATAAGCCCATCTGCCAGCGTTGCTGTCCCATCGCTCAACGACATGGATGCTTCAAAGACTGAAGGTGTCATCCACGAAAACGGCACCACCATCAACGCCCTAATCGCATCGCTCGGCGTCGGCTGGAAGAACGTCATGACAAACCCAAATCTACGCGATGCCGCACGCGCGTACTCACGTGTCATTGAACGCCATTTCGACCTCTCTGATGCGCTCGTCATGCTCGAGAAGGAGTCGCTGTCTGCTTATTTGGTGCGCGCCAAGCAACACGGTGTCCAAGGCTACTGGTTATTCTCCGATAACCTTCAGTGGTGTCAACTCGTTGGCTGGTCTCTGGAACGAACTGTTAGCAATCTCATGTTTGGTCCCACACCCCGTGTCGAAGGAGAACGCATCAATGCTCGCCACCTCACCCCATCGGAGTCCGCTACGGCCCAGCCCACCTTCAAGTCTGTCGCTGTTGCTGCTGGCGACGCAATGGAAATGTAGTTGACCAGCTTCGACCTTTCTCTTCCTTGTCCCTCTTCCACTCTTGTACGGCAACAACGCCATGTTCGGTTTCCCTTTGCACCTGCTTTGATTTACGCTTTTCGATCTCACGGACTTTCTTCTTCGGCAAATTGGCGTTCGGCGGTGGTTACGGTTACGGTTACGGATGAACTTACTGGAGGCGGCGTCTTCCATTTGCTCAATTGTACATCACTATGCTCGTGCTGCGACAGCTTGATCGAGTATCATTGATCGCATCGCGTAAGCTCAATGCCACTAAACATTATAGGCAACAAGAATACAAAATAACGATTATTATTACCATGACTATCTTTTCACATGCCTTCACCACGTGAATCTGACTATAATCTACGTGTGTGTGACCAAACCGCATCCATACTCTCATATCTAGTCTGTCATTTCAAATGTTGGGTGGAGCAGACTATGGGCATGTTCCTTCACCCTAGTACGGTCTATTATATTTTCTTGACCGGGAAAGCACGGAAGAATGAAGGCACCTCTAACTGGGCCGTGCTTTGCCGGAAAGAGGAATGACTAGGCCTCAACACACGAAAGTGTCGCGCCAACACGTCAACTGGAACTCTTCTCTGGGATCACTCATTGCCGGATGAAATGGGTAATATTCCTTCGGAGATAGGTTAGAGAGCGGAACCAGAATGAAAAAGACCGATCTTCACGATGTGAACAAACGACGCGACTGCGCCTCCGCCCCTGAACTACGCCACTTAACAACTCCGCACCTTCATACGTGCAAATCTCGACGTCACTTTCTGTGCGGCTGAGGTCCATCGCTCTGTAAACCTAATATGGATCACAGCGCGAGTGGACCTCCTGGGCACAGCCACACATCATCCTGATCGGCGTACGCTTACCAACCTCACACGCAATCGTGCACTGTTCCCGACGAATACCACGCTACATTTGACAGCGGTGGAGCCTAATTCCTCCAGCTGCGACCGACCGCTAAAACGAATAATAGGTATAGTGACTGCAAGCACAGTCAACGTGGTATAAGCCTCGCCAAGCTCAATCTAAGTGCTTACTTTATCGCACCTTTCCTAATAGGGTATCCTGAGCGGAATGCTTGTGATTGGGTCGAGTGTTGCTCAGTCACAAGGCTTCATAGCTGCAGTGTACGTACCTACGAGCGAGAGAACCATAGGCGCGAGTATATAGAGCAAGAGACTGCACTGCGGATTTCCATCATTGTTAACTTCTCGGGATCAACCCATTCAACTATCCACGTCGTTCAAGATGCATCCTGCTGTCTTACTCTCCAGAAGCCTCCTTAATCGCAGAAACACCTCAAAACATGTATGCCCGAAAGAGGACGAGAGCGGTCCAGCCATCGTTCCCTTCATTGGCAACCTTACCTACCACCAATTCGCAATGATACTCTCTGGAACTTGCGCCGCCTTCAGTGCCCTTGTCGTTGCACTCATTATTGCAATGCATGCACACAACTACTCGAATCCCGTCCAACAACGGCAAATTATTCGGATCATGCTTCTGGTACCATGGGTGGCTTTATTCTCCTTCCTGATAGTATGGCGGGAAGATGCGGGAGATTATCTGACCGAATCGCTTGACTTTGGATGTTCAATTGCACTTGCATCCTTCTTACTGTTGATGTGCGACTTTGTTTTGTCGCATCGTGGTGGTTTCGATGACCTCTTTGGGCAAGGGGCGTGGTCCAAGTCCAACGGCGCAGACAAGAGCGGTACAAGCCCATTGTGGCTGAAAGTAAGGAAACCTTTTCTCCCCACCTGCTTAGGAAACTTGGCTAACATGTCTTCCAGCGAATGTGGTACGGCGTCCTCCAGTACATACCGACATCCATTATTCTCTGGATCGCAGCAGTGATCTCGCTTGCTGTCGGTTCGTTCTGCAGACAGTCCAACAGCGTGCACTTCGCCAACATCTGGATCACTGTCATAAAAGGCATCATCAGTACCATGGCCATTGTCAACACACTCAAGTTCTATAAACAGAACAAAGCGAAGCTTCATAAGCACCAAATCCTAATGAAGCTTTTCACAATCCATGGTATCGTTACTCTAAACTTTCTACAAACCGTAAGCTCTTACCCTGCAAGAAGACGCTACATCACTGTTAGACTGACCTGATGCATAGTTCATCATCTCCATCCTCGTCGGGAATAAAAGTCTCAAACCCTCCAAATACCTCACTTACCACGACGTCAACACCAGTCTCTCCTCGCTTATCCTGGCCTGCGAAATGCCACTCTTCGCTTGTCTCCTACTTTTCGTTTTCTCGCCACAACAGTATACGATGCGGTCCCCTGCTGCTGGGTCGCTATCTGCCATCGTCGATGCTTTCAACATTACCGATCTGCTGTCGGCATTCGTGAGAGGTCCAATGCGGCTTGTCAAGTCGCAACAGAAACAGATCGCGAGGCAGGACAGTATGACGTTGGGGACTGGGGCGAGGCCTGAGGCATCTGGGTATGAGGAAATTAGAGTTTGATCCTGATGGAAGGGTGAAAGACCAAGAATAATTTCCGTAGTGTAAGAGGGGCCTTCGCGATACGATGCTTGAATTACAGTACATAGAGTTCTATCCTTTTACTCATAGACTTTGAAATGATATAGAGATTTTCTTTGTTTTCTTGATTTTCTCGTTGCCTAGACACCGCCGGTAGCTCTTTCCTGTTCTCACGGTGAAGGTGAAATTAGCGCCACCACCGTCGTCACAATAACAAACGCGTGTCGCCTGAACTCTCACTCAACCTCTACAAAGCACACTCAACCCATTTGCCACAAGCAGTCCTAATACTGAACAAGGTTCCAGCACTTTTCAATCTCGTTCAACTGGCGATTGAGCGGTCAGTAACAATTTGTAACCTTTAAGAGTTGTTACTGATCTCACATTAGCTCCCACCATGTCCGAATCGGACCCCGTCGCCTGTCGCCCTTTACCTCCGGAGCTATGGGCCCAGATCTGCACTCACATCGACGATTTCACGCTTTGGGTCATCTGCCGCCAGGTGTCACCGGTACTCAAGGCAGAAGCTGAGCGAGAGTTCGTGAAGACGCATCTTCCGAATCTACGAATGAAATGGCATGTTAAATCCTGGATAACCTTTGGTGAACCCTTTGCCGAGTTAGGTTTCCACGGTGGCGAGGTGGAACAAAAAGAATTCTTGGGCCTCAGTGAAGATCGCCAGCGGGTGAAATTCAGCGCGGTGATTCACTGCGAAGGGTATTCTTGTAATGCACAACTAAAGGAAGATCAGGAGCGATTCTATAGCAACTCCAAGGCCACTATGCTCAAGGCATCGCGATATAGCAACCTTGACTTCCGCTTTAGGTTCGACGAGGATATCTACGCGTCTGCAGCCGACCCGATAATGGCGCAGACCTGTCGCCTTGGGTCGTATGTCAACGATCTGGAGATCCCTTCACTAGAGATAGATTTCCATTCGGGGTCGTTCTCTTTCGATTGGAAGGCGTTCCTGAATGATTTCTACTACGATTACTACTACGTCCAACGGCGCCTGCGTGATCTCTCGACCTCTCACGAAGCTCCTACTCTCACGTATGTCGAACGCGCCAACAACCACCTTACAAAACAATTTGCCGGTCGAACAAAGCTCTCCTTAAGAAGCCAGGATTTTGGGATGAATAACTTTGGATCGGAAGAAGATGCTCTTTTCTTGGAGGCATACGTCAAACGCTTGAAAAAGTCCCACCAAACAGTCGGCAAGACCTTGGGGTATGATGACAATAGCGATGTCAAGATTGACCGACAAACTGAGGAGGATATAATGTCGCACATCATAGTCAGACGACGAGCTCAAAACTGGGCGTTCTTCTTTGAATTTATGGATAGGTGTGGGATTGAAGTTGATTGGCTAGGGCCCGGATGAGTGAGAGATAGGCAAGGATGAAACACCTAAGCCGCTGAGATGCACAAAAGGTTGCCGCAGAATATGAAATGCAACAGGAGGCCAGAAAGAAGCCGGCAGATTTGTGTCCCGTGTAGATATGAGTACGAGTAGAAGGCATGGACCGTAAAGATATGCAGAACCAGACACATGACAACGATTGGCTTTGCCTGAACGCCGTCCTAAATGTCTGTGGGTCTCCATAATCACTGGCATAGCTTTTAAGAGTCCCCAGAGGTTCTAGATGCAACAAACATCTTGCGTGCTCTACTGCCGAACGATACTCATGTCCACCGGGGCTTCTAGAAGATACAAGACGGACGACTGATCGAACGGGCCTGGGTAGCTTGGTCGGAATGCGTCGCAAGGAGTTTATATTGGATGCGTCAAGTAGGAAAGCCTGGGCCTCGATTATCAGCACTCATACCTTATTCCTGCAACGTCCAGTCTCCGGTGAGCTCAAAATCTCCCATCACACCATAGTGATCAGTGACCCATTCTTGCTCCCCCGCCTCTCTCAGCTTCCCTCGATGCTCCTCAGCCACCTTAACACCCGCACCAATCCTCTCAAATGCCTTTGGCTTTACTTCACCCCTGAACAAGATCTTATCCATTCTGCTGCATCCGAACTTATCTTTCATCCACTGCGGCACCTGATATCCCCACGTATACCCTTCGTCGGCACCCTCCACGCCTCCCAGCTCCAGATACGTATCTTTGAGGTGATTATCAGAATGCAGTGTTAGGTCGAAGGGCTCTATGGCGTTGAGATCACCAGCTAAGAGTGCGCACGCAACATCTGTCTCTTGCAGGACTGTTGCTGCGGCGGAGAGTTGCACAGGGCGGACAGGTGGGTCTGCAACAAGAGATTCGAGGTGCGTGTTGCAGAGTCTGAGGACTTTGCGGTCTGAGTTTGAATGCGAAGGATGAGAGAGGGAGATGTCGACGAAGAGGCCGTCCCTGCCGAACTTGCTAAACCATGGGACGCGAAAGACGTTTTTGACTTTCAGGCGCCGGTCTATGAGCGTGGTGGTGCCGTAGTGTGGACTTGGCCAGTTCTGGTTGTCGAGCTCGGTGATGTTGAAGCGTTGATGGATCCATTTTGAGTCTCGGATCTGCTCGAGGTCGCTCAGGCCCATTTCCTGCAGGAATAGTACCACTGGCACGTCCACGGGTGTTGAGGACACTAAGCTATCCAAATACTGCAGCGCAGCAGTCATGCGCTCTTCCGCAAAAGGGACTAGGACGTCGATGTTCCACGATATGAGGCGGACGACTTTCGGATTTGAAGCAGGCCCTGTGTATGTCACCTTTGGGCTTTGAGTCGTTGTTGACGTCCACGTCCCATTTTGAGTTGGGGAGAAGTAATTTTGCTGTCTAGGTTTATAGAACGCGCCTTGCTGACGCTGGGCGGCTCCCGAGTTCATGGCGGCTACGGGGGCCTGATACACGGGCCCAGGTTTACCAGAGACCATATTTTGGAGGGTAGAAGGGGTCAAAAGAGTCAACTTGAAGATACAGAAGATGATAGAGTATACTGAAAGCTAATGCGGGATATTTACGAATTCGCTACCTTGTTGAAATTCTTCCCGCATGCCCTGGCATTGTGCTGTATTTGGTTACGGCTGATGCGATGCGGGGTGCTCAAAGCCTTCAAGCCGAGCTAAGCAATGGGCGTGGAATGATATAGAGAACCCATATACCCCGTAGATAGATTCCTGATAAGACGACCGAGTGAGAGGCGAAAGGATAGAGTACCAGGCGGATTCGAGCTTGAGGTGTAGTGATGGACTGCACGTGATGTGACTGGGGACCCCTGTTCCGGCTCCGAAAGCGCGTCGTGAACTTTCGCGACTCAGAAGGAGCCCCAAACTCGAGATGCACTCGCAACAATAGCCCCTTCCCGTCTCTCCTCGCTGCCGATCTTCCTATACACCTCTGCTCAGCCAACCCATCCCGAGCTGCTAGCACCCGAACTATCAAACCCTTCTGCCCGCCATGGGTTCTCGATTGCACAATGCCCCCATCGTCATCGACAACGGTAGCGGAACGATCAGAGCTGGATTTGCAGGCGAAGATGTACCGAAATGCTTCTTTCCTTCATACGTCGGGCGGCCGAAGCATGTGCGGACAATGGCCGGTGCGTTAGAAGGCGATTTGTTCATCGGGCCACAAGCGCAGCAGTATAGGGGGCTGTTCAAGATCAATTACCCATTAGAGCACGGTATTGTCACAGACTGGGATGATATGGAGAGGATATGGCAGTACGTCTACACAGAAGGATTGAAGACTGTCAGCGAAGATGTGAGTAAGGTCATCGCAGAAGCAGCGATTCGCTCCGGAGATTATGGTCATGGAGCTAATTGCCAATGATTCTAGCACCCCGTACTCCTCACTGAGCCTCCACTAAACCCTCGAGAAAACCGTGATACGGCAGCGCAAATCCTCTTCGAAACTTTCAACGTCCCTGCTTTATATAGTTCGGTACAAGCCGTCCTCTCACTTTACGCCTCGGGAAAGACAACAGGTCTCGTTCTAGACTCGGGAGATGGCGTATCGCACGCAGTACCAGTCTTCCAGGGGTTCGCAATACCCAATAGCATTAGAAGGATAGATGTGGCGGGGAGAGATGTGACCGAGCATCTGCAGCAATTGCTGAGGAAAAGCGGGCGAGTCTTCCACACAAGCGCAGAGAAGGAGACAGTCAAGAACATCAAAGAGACCACGGGCTACGTTGCGCTCGACCCAGCAAAAGAAGAGAAGGACTGGTCAGGCTCCTCCAGGTCAGAAGGCAAAAGCGTCGACTACACACTGCCTGACGGGCAAAAGCTGAAGGTGAGGTGCAGATGCCGTATAACATTAAAGCGTGATCTGACAGAGGCTAGATTGGAGCTGAGCGCTTTCGGGCACCGGAGATTCTATTCAACCCCGAAATCATCGGCCTTGAGTACCCTGGCGTGCACCAAATCGTGGTTGAAGCGATACATCGGACAGACATGGACCTCCGCAAGGCGCTATACGGCAACATTGTCCTCTCTGGCGGTTCCACGTTGACAAAGGGATTCGGTAATAGGTTGCTTCATGAAGTGCAACGGCTGGCGGTGAAGGACATGCGAATCAAGATCTTAGCACCGCCAGAGCGAATCTACACCACGTGGACGGGCGGTAGCATTCTGGCCGGCTTGAGCACCTTCAAGAAGGTATAGTCCTCTTTTCCCCAAACGCCGACACGCAAACTGACACGTGCATGCAGATGTGGGTAGAGAAGGACGAATGGCAGGAGAACCCAGACATCATCCACACCAAGTTCGCCTAAACACAGCGCATTGTGGCCTCGCCGACTTGCTATTTGCCGTTTGCAATACTTTCTCCACAGCCGGGCTTCCCGCCTCCGCATACCTTCGAGAAGGGGTGCATGACGCTTGCGTAGCGCAGTTAGTCATGGATTCGGAAACCAAAGACCCCGGTTGACCAAACACCACAAAGGAGCCCTGCACGCCTGGTTACCGCGGACCTGACGAGATCTACGTGTCAGCCGGTAGGCCCTGACGGGTGAGCTACCGTAGTATGTTTTCCCCGCATTTGCACAGCGAGTTTCAAATTGGGCGAGTTTCTGTTACTTAAGCTTGACATGGCATCGCATGGTTTGACTGCAAGGCCCCAGTCGTCAGTGGAGGGCGAGAGGGGAAAGAGGAGTGCATGGAAGGCGTTTGTGAGCTCAACGGAATACCCCCTATGATTTTGGAGCATAGTGAATACAATGACAATTCAGCTGGGCAAAAGCGCAATGTCGTGGACGAGAAGGTGGCGCAGAGTGTCACTCTGCTGTCCAAATGCCAAGGATCGTGAAGTTTCGTCAGCTATGGTGTGACCACAAGATGCAATGCACTACGCCAATTGCAAGCAATGGCGACATGTCATGCAGTGGGCACGCGGTACTGATGAGTCTGGTTAAATCTAAATTGGCGCGCGTCGCAGGGAGAGAGTATCACCGAGTGGAAAGGACGGTAAGCGATGCGGTGACGAGAATACCCCAGGTGACGGGTGCCTGAGCGCAAAAATGCCATCTCCGCCTCGGCATTACGCCTAGACTTTGCGCCTAGACTTCACGATGCTCGACGTCATGTGCGGACCCCCCGGCTACCCATGAGCGTCGACTGTAAGCAAGTTTGTGGTGGTGGCGAGGTCGAGCTGTAACTGTCTTTGCGGCGTAGCGGTACATCGACATGAGGTATGTGGAGCGACATGGTAACAAGAAAGAAACAGAAGAAGAGAGCATTGTCTTGTTGCAGCATGTCGGTTCTCCTCAGTATGCCGCGCTTGGATTCAAGGTACTGGTACCAGGTACCAAACAAAGTCTCTGAGGAGATGCATCACGATGGATGACGCCGCCCAGAGCGAATGAAAGAAGAAATTTTCTTCCCGCCTCCACAGTCACCGACGGGAAGCAGGGCGTGCGGGCGGGCAAGCTGGCACATGGCCTGGATCAGATCGCGTCTTCGTTTGTGAAAATTTGCAACAAGTCTTTTCAGCGTTTCTGTTACCCCCAGAAAACTGTGCCTGGCCAGTTAGCGAAAAGCTTGGTGGTTGGGCCGGGTCAGCTGCAACGCAGACAAGCGAGCTATTACCTATTGAAAGTGGAGCCAAGCGCCGCACCGACGCCTCTCTTGCTGCTTTGTTTGCGCGTAAACTGGACGCATGATCGTTGGCATTGCCGTTAACTGCAAAGTGTCGCTGAGCCTTCCAAGCAATGCGTGCCCTGGAGTCAGCATCTGGCGGGATGGCGTGCAAATTTCAAACTTGCCCCTTGCTCTGCTTTGTGAGCCTCGTGCGGAGTCAGTCACTATAATATATATAAGACTGCACCCCAGTGAAGCTGTCTATGATCATCACACCATCACATCTGCCGCAGCCACTACTACTACTGCAGTCTTACCCCAGATTCTCAAATCGAACAAAGGTTTATAGTCGCCACTTGACTTCACCTTTCACAACACAACAACAACAACCACCCAACAACCACAACCAACAACAACACCTCAAACAATCAAAATGGTGTCCTTCCACATCACCGAGCCCCATCCCTCCGTCGGCTCCACCTACATCTACTCCGGACGTGGCGGCGCCGGCAACGCCATGCGCATCAAGCCCAGCGAAGTCACACCCGGCCAAACCGCCTCAGGCCCAGCATCGCGCGTCAAGCTCCCTGCTCCCCCAACCAACGCCTTCTACGCCACCGGACGCGGAGGCGCAGGCAACATGAAGAAGAGCGAGCGCGCCATGTTCAGCTTCGACGAGGAGCTACAACAGCAGGAGCGCCTGCGATCGCAGCAAGCACCCGTCTACCACATTGGCCGCGGTGGCGCTGGCAACCTCGTCGACGAGATGAAGCCCCGCTCGCAGCGCCAGAACTCTTCATCATCAACCTCTTCAGTTGAGTCGGAGAAGGATGGTGTACGTCGCAGCGTCGACAGTGCGTGGAAGCGCCTGAGCAGGCAGTTTTCTCACCAGTAGATGCCTTTTTGCTCGGATCTCTTCTTCCACTTTACGACTTTTCTTCTCCGTCTCCTTTGGGAGTTTCATCGTCATCAATATCTGTTCGACATGAGAGCTGGTCCTGACTCTCTCACATACCCCTGTCGAACATGAGCATTTTCCATCATCATCATCATCATCATCACCACCAGCACGGCGTTTCGGAGCTTCATCAACTCAACTTTAATGTACCACAACCCAAAAGTCCTTTTTTGCTTGTTCATTCTTGTTATTCCAATTACCACACATACACACACACAACCATCGAGAGAAGCCAGGCGCTACACCTCCGGTTCATCAAAAGCGATTTGATACCCGGAACCAGATGTCCTGTTCTCACGAGAGAGGGCTTTACGAGAGAGTGAGACAGCGTTTTGATTGTTTCATCTTCATCATCAGATTACAACACAACCAGCGGCACACTCATGGAGGACATTATATACCCAATGGAGCCGGTGAGGGCGGACACAAGGTCCATATCATCATATAGCTAGCTTGTACCCACCCGAAAGGGGGGTTTCAAAATAATCATTTGAATGTTCATATCATATCTTGTCCTGCTATCTATGCTGCTGAGTGAACTGAGTAAAGTAATCATCTTGGTAGTCTACCTTTGTTCTTTCCTCGAGTGACGGTAATTGATAACGAACAACGTTCAACCCTACCTTTGTCTTTCTTCATATGACGTTGGATGATGCAAGGACGTTCAGGGTCTACCTCGATTTCTCACCACCCACATTTCGACCACATGCTGCGTTCAAACTTGCAAAGGCTACATTCCCTCTCCATCTAAACACACATCGAATTCCTCTCCGCACAAAACCATGTAGTGCGTATATTTCTTGGCGTGAAAACACAGAAAGAACGGCGGCCTTGGCGTCGTGAGTCGGGCGCCGCTGCACACGACGGTAGATCTGCTCCTAGCTAGACAAGATAATTGAGAAAGGGATCTAAACCAAAAAAAATGTAGATGGGATTCGAATGAGGTGTTTATAATAATGAGCTCACTCACACATCTCATTCATCCGAATAGGCCAAGAAACTTCTGCGATCAATGTAGGTCTCGATTTACACATACACTCAAGCGCTGTAAATGCCAATTTTGAGAAGAACGACCTGACCTGAACTCTAGACGCCGTCTGCCAAAGAAAAGTAGGAGTAGCCCGTGTTAGGCCCCCAATTTTGACGCTATGTGAACGCTGGCCCCAATGCACGAATGCAAGTTATAAATATACAAATACGCAGCCCTCGACACTGCCTGAAAAAAAAGACTCACCCCCATTTCACGCCAACTAACTTCAACGTCATCTTTTATCGCCGCGGAATCGCACCTTGCGCCGGCCTCCCGCCTGCTCCAGTCTGCATTAGGATCTTGAACCCGTTCTTCAACGCGAGCATGTCCGGGTAAAGATTCTTCTGGAGCTCGTACGCATTGGGGACGACTTTGAGGGGCCACGCGCCCTTGGGTTTATCGGCGCCCATTTGGAAGCAGATCCAAAAGTGACCGGGATAGCGGGGCATGCTGCAGAAGGCGTACATGGAACGCGTGGGATTGGCTCTGCAGTAGTTTTCGAGCCAGAGCTCTGTGAAGGGGTTAGTGCTAGTTTATAAATGGTCATGGAGACTTACCAGTATCTTCTTTAGTGCCCGTCTGGAAGCGCTCGTCTCGTGTGAGTTCTGTCACCTTACGTGCCATGGCCTCAATGTGAAGGACAATCAGCTCATCAAGATCAGAGTACGTCAGTTTGCCAATCTTGAGCTGCTTGCCAAGTGAGAACTGATTCGCCTTGTTCATCTCGAGGATATCAATGTGTTGGTAGGCGTTATTGGAGACCTTCCAGGTTACGACCAGATGGTCGAAACCTTTCGATGACGGACGAATAACCAAATCGCCCGTCTCCTTACTGCCGAGGTACTCTTCCGCTTGCATCGTGTTGAAGGCGAAGAACAGGGGATGGTTTACCACGCGGTTTGGTCGGCCAGATGCTACTTCCTTCTCCTTCTCGGCAGCCTTCTTATCTGCGGCTTCTTGTGCGTCGTCCCACTCGCCAGCTGCGCGGTCGTAAGGTTTCTTTTCCGGCTGCCGGATGAGATCGTCTCGGAGCGACAGTTGTGCGGTGAGAGCCTTGCGGTTGAGGTACACGATACGAGCGCGAACCACCTGGTGGTTTTGATATACGTGGCGCGGCTCCTGACCACCGCTACCAACACCTTCGGGAAACTCGGACTCGGAGACGCCACCTTCAATGCCACACTCGAGTTTGACTTCGATGTGATCCTGGAATGTGCGCCTGATTGTGACCGGGACAACCATGCCCTCATACAGAGACTCCTTGGTCTCACCAGTCAACATCGTGAACTGCTCGTCGCCGGGCATCAGGAGGAAGGCTTGCCTGATCTCTTCATAGGGGTTTTCCAGCTCAGCTCGAATAGTTTCCAACGTTGCGCGCTTCCGCTGGCCGAAATTCCTTTCAATCTCGGCAGCGTAATCCTCCAAGGCGAGATCATTGACCAGATCAGTGGTATCTTCTCGAACCATCTTCCGAATGACGGCGCTCTGGCCACCTTCATCAGTCTCGGCCTTCACGTCTTCCTCGTCCATGTTCAAGGCATCTGCAACCATCTTGCGGGCAAGCTCGTAGTCTTCGGGGTGAACACGGGTGTAATCGAGGTAATCGGACGATTCTTCGGTCGAGTCGTAGGGAATATACAGGAAACTCGCGCAGTTTTGGAAGACTTTGGGGCCCATAGCCGCCTTAAAGTCACGACCCTCGGACACACCGAGGAGGTCATAGCGTGAGAGAATTTCGTCGCCATTTGCCTGGATGGCTTTGACTAGTCTGTCAGCCTTTCGCGGACCGAGACCGCACACGTACGGCAACAGTTTCGACAGGTACTTGTCGTCATAAGTATCTGGCAAGTCTATTCCTACGAGGTTGACCATATCTACCATGGCGGTATCGAGTCGCTCCAAGAGTTTGTCTTGGGGTATCAGAGTTTGGTTTTGAACGAAGGGTAGCGATACGATATCTTTCCCGAGTGATGCGTACTCGGCCAGAGGATTCTGCAAGTACCGTCCGAGAGCAATGCAGTATCTCGTAAGGGGGGCGTATTTGGGGAACTCGGCGCGGGCTCGGCCGCTGTCATGATATAGACGGGCGACTTCATCGTTGACCATGATGACCTCCAACGGGTCGCTTCTCTCTACGCCAGAATTCTCGTCCTCGTAGGCGGGGCCCGTTAGACCATATTGGCTAATAATTTCTTGGACGTCTTTGTAGAGCTTTCGCGTCTCTACAGAGAAGCCACTGACACCAATTACATCCGGCCGTCGGCGCCGTATCACATCGACAAGTTTGGCAATGTCTTGACCGTCCGGTATGCCCCGCTCTTGATTGCCTAGCCTCATGTCAACCAGCCTACCCTGCTCTAAGACACGGCCATCGTTCTCAACGTATGCCCATAGGATGGCATCGCCACGCTGGCCTTTGCCGCTCGAGAGACAGAGCACGTTGGGAACGGATCCGATAGCGGCGCTCTTCAGCTTATAGGGAGCTTGATCGAGCTTGTTGTAGTAGTTTTCCCTTGCTCGGCTGGCCAGTTCGTCTTCGCATCGAGCCCGCAGCGACTCTTTCACGCCGTTTGCGATGATGCCTTGTAGCTTGTCCAACGCAATATCAAGCAATTCTTTACGAAGAGCATTCCACGAGTCAGATACTTCGCTGACGTTGTCGGATACAATCTTGTCGTAGAGTCGAGCCTTGAACTCCTTGTAGTTGCCCATTGAAATATGAACGTGTACAAGACCTTCTTGCTCAGCCTTGAGCATCTTGAGGAAAAGATCCGGTCGACCGTGAAGGTCAAGGAAAGTCTGCCGGCGAAGGTACTTGAACTCATAGTAGGTGTGGTCATCTGTAATCTTCCGCATGCCTTTATCTGTCCGCACGCAGTCAATTAGAGCGTTCTGGTAGAAGCTGCCACGCAAAAACCTGCGAAGCCTGGAGCTCATCTGCAAGTCCTGAGTGAACAAAACCTTGGCAGATCTTAGAAGAGAGACCCCCGTCTCAGGAGCTTCGGCCATTTGCTCTGCCAGTTCCTCGACCTGGAAAGGAGGGTCTTCAACGACTTGAGAGTCTCTACTTGTCCCGTCGGCCTTCTTCGCAAAGTCTTCTGGGGTGATGCCGATAGCCTTAACGAACTGGTACGCCTTACCGCTCCGAAGTTTGTCGAAGAAACTCCGTGCGTTGTTGGCGCGCTTCTGCGTCCCATTCCCTTCTTGTCGAACTTCGTTCATCTCTTGTGAATACCGGTAGTGTAGGTAGTCCTGGAGCTCTTGAATCTCTTCAATCGTAATGGCTTTGGCGGACAGATCCTCGATCTCAGTATCTGTGATGTCAGGATAGACGCTCCTCACATTTTCGTAATTCTGTCGGAGAGCATCCCGTTTCTCAGCAAAAGCCCTAAACTTGAGATCTAGATCGAAGACTTCCCACAAATCACTCTGGTTGAGTAAGCGCTCTGGACGAGCATCCATGGGCGGCGGCTGGTCGGGATCATCGTAATCGTCGTTGTCGCTTGGCGCGTGGATCAAGTAATCCTTGCGGTGATTGAAAATGAAGGGAACCTCATAGTCCTCGATGTTGATAAACTCGAGGACCTTGCGTACAGCCTTCTGGAACGGCTGCTGGAAGTAGGTAGGTAGATCTTTCTTTGGCCAGAGCATGTTGGAGATCCACGATGCCTCCTCGCTCAGACGTATCTCCATGTCTTCGGGTGTCAGCTCCAGCTGCTTAAATGGCTTTCGAGCCAGCTGCAGGCGTTCGGGAACATCGGTCTCGCGGATGACGTTGTCTTCGTCCGTAAGCATGCGCTCTTGCAGCTGCGAGGGCTCAAAGACGTCCTTGAGTTGGAGCTCGCGCCCTTCGCCCGTCTGCTCCTCCTCTTCGGCCTCCTGCATGTCCAGCGCCCAGTCATAATCGGTGCCATCACCAAAGGCAGCCCGGTAATCTTCCTCGGCACCTTCATCTAGCCCAGCAGCTTGCAGTCCTTGTGTGATGAGACTTATGCCCGGCTGTGTGACGTCTCGGTCGTCCTCGATCTCGTCTTCGAATTGATCGTCCTCGATAAAGCCGTCGAATTCGTCGCCGAGTCTCCGCGGCTCATCGACGTCTTCATTCGCTTCGTCGTCGGAAAAGATATCGTCGATGCCGCGGGCCTTGGCGCGCTCTTTGTGGCCGCGCTTCAGGCGTTTGAACCTCGACTTTGAGTTGTTAGTACTTGCGGAACTTCAGTGACAAGGGCGTCATACCTGTGTCTCCTCCGGGCGCTCCACCTCGACGCCAATCAAGTCCAGGTCCTCGTCATCTAGGGCCTCGTCGGCCTCGCGATTCTTTCGCTTCTTCCTGCGCCGCCGCTTGCGCGCCGCCTCCTCTTCTTCCTCGTCTTCGTCCGCGATGAAGCCTTCGCCTTCCTGTAAAATTGGTCAGCCACCTCACACTGTCAGCATGCAGCACTGTTGCTGACCTCGCGTAGCCGCTCATCGTCGTCTTCGTCCTCCTCCTCGCTGGAGTCATCTACGCCATTCGCGCCATTTGTCTTCTTGGGGCGAACCGCGCCGCCCTCGCCATCAAAGTCCTCATCTTCCTCCTCATCGCTGCCTACATCGGCGATCGTGTCGAAAAGATCCCTCGTCGCCATGGTGTATCAAGACAAAGGAAACGCGCGAGTGGATCAGGTGAGGTTGGGGAGGCGGTTCGAGGGAGCTCAGGGTCGCGATTGCGCTGATGACTCGCGGCGGTCCAGCGGGAGAAAAGGTCGAGGGCAATGGAGGTAAAGTAAAGGAGAATGAGCAGCAGTCGACGGCTACAAAGGTTCGCGCAGACCCATTCGGCGCGCGTCTACTTTTGGCCGACTATTGACGTCACGTGCCATGTTCCACGCAGCTAGTCTTCCCCATGGAAGCGGTGGTGCGGGACCTCAACATGTTGCATGCACCCTTGGTACTGAAAGACGAGACACATAAAGCATGACGCGTATTCTGAGCATCCTCGCATCACGTCGCTATGCGTAGTTTTCTCTCCTCGTCGTGATAGTTTTTGCGACCAAGCACGCGTGCTATCAAGTCTGCCGCTATAACAGGGTGGAGCTTTGTCACAAGAAGGCGATGCGACACTGAAACCTCCTGAGAGCTGCATCGTGCGCTGGCAACCCACACTTCAGCGTCCCTCTCTCCCTGCCAGAGCTCTCCTCTACGTCTTTCTCTCTCCCATCGCTGATATCGTACCCGACCACGGTATTGCAGCCTTGTAGAGTTTAGGTTGGCGCTGCTGCATGCACCACTCCCCCCACCAACGCGCCCCGCTAGTAGACCGACACCGAGCACTCACTCTCCTGAGCTGTTCCAACCCAACACCGCCCAAGACATTCTCCCTTTTCCCAAAAAGACGACCTCCCAATCAAGCCCTGTACCTCGCTCGCAGTAGACTTGTCCCTCTACTTGCTCTAAATACGGAAAACCAATAAACGCTGTCCTCCTTTAGGGATACCGCCGTGATTGGCGAGCTATCGTTGACCCATCTTCGGGCGGCAAACTCGAAACAGTCACCAGCGCTCTCCCTCTCTAGTACGGCAGGGCAGTTTGCTTTCGCTTGTATAGCCATCACCCCTCAGTCACCGTACATCTATACCCGCAACCGTCGTGCGATAGCGCCCGGCGCAACCCTCCACCATGGCCGAATCTTCGTTTAAAGCGAAGACGATGAAGAGGAAGAACGTCAAGGGGCTCGCGCTCAGCGCTCCTCCGCCCAAGCCCGCACCTTCCGCCGGCGACGCCCAGATACCCGGCGCTCTTGGTAACGATGAGAAGCAAGACACTCTCGAGATCGGTGTGGAGTTCAGGCTTGACTTGAAGGCAGAGGATCTGATCGTGCTGCGGGAACTTGGCTCAGGAAACGGAGGAACCGTCAGTAAAGTGCAGCATGTGGCTACCAAGGTCATCATGGCCAGGAAGGTAAGCGAACGAGCCACTCTGGCCTGACAATACCATCGAGTCTGACAAGCCTAGATTATACACGTTGAAGCCAAGAACGAAGTACGAAAGCGAATAGTACGAGAACTGCGAATTATGCACGACTGCAACTCGGATTACATTGTCGATTTCTACGGCGCCTTCCAGAGCGAGTCCGGGGATGTAATAATGTGCATGGAGCACATGGATGTGGGGTAAGCGCATCCCACCTCAGACTTCCCCATGGCGGTAACTAACAGACCACTAGATCGCTTGACTGGGTGTCCCGCAAATTCGGACCTGTCCGTGTCGACGTCCTCGGAAAGATCTCGGAAGCGGTGCTCGGCGGCCTCGCCTACCTTTACAGCGCTCACCGCATCATGCATCGCGATTTGAAACCGTCCAACATCCTAGTCAACTCGAAAGGTCAAATCAAACTATGCGATTTCGGAGTCTCAAGCGAACTGGAAGGTTCGATTGCCGAAACCTTCGTAGGAACAGGCACATACATGGCTCCGGAGCGGATACAAGGGTCGCCATACACCGTCAAGTCGGATGTGTGGAGTGTTGGCCTGTCGTTGATGGAGCTGGCCATTGGCAAGTTTCCCTTTTCTGGCGGCGCCGACGACGATGAACCAGGTGGTCCTCAAGGCATTCTCGATCTTCTGCAGCAGATCGTGCTTGAGCCAGCCCCGAAGCTACCCAAGAGCGATGCGTTCCCGTCAATCTTGGAAGATATGATTGCAAAGTGCTTGTTGAAGAACCCGGCAGAGCGGCCAACACCTAAGGAGCTTTACGTAAGTTCATCTAGCCTCAGCTAACTTCTCGTTACTTACAGCGTCCAGGATCACGACGCCTTCCTCCAAGCAGCGAAACGTACACCCGTCGACCTAGAGGCTTGGGCAGTGAGCATGCTTGAGCACAACAAGCGCAAGTCACATTTGGCCCCTGCCCCGCCGTCAGCAACTATCAAAGAGAAACTGCGCGAACGATCGCCCCCGTCACGGCGAGACTCGGGCGACCTAAGAGCTCAACAAGCGCCAAATGGTTCCGGCTCAGCACCTCCACGACCCTCATATCCAGTACGGACGTCAAGCAGCTCTAGCCAGAACATTATGAACCTCCCGATAAGACCTGCACCCGCACCATTAGATGGATCGAATTCGAGGCCAGGGTCAAGAGGACCTGCGAATGGACCTTCGAACGGAGGATTACCTCCGGCGCCCAGACGGTGGAATAGCGAGGTGCAATATGAGTAGCTGGACCTTGCTGAGTGGAGCGAACGCGTAGGGTGTTTCTGACTCGAGCATTAGCTGGCATGTTTGGGTCATTTTGTATATCTGATTGATGGTTTCGCCAAAAGGAGCGATAGAAGGAACGGGCTTGGGGTCAATTCATTAAAGCATCTCTCATTACATCTTTTCAGTTTTACTTTGAGGAAGAAAGGGCGTGGTAGCAGGTTTACTGGCGTCTCTATCCCTCCTTCCACCGTCTCGTGTCTGAATACGCAGCTCCTCGTGAACGGTTGAGAGACGAAGTTACTTGCAAAAGAATACCCTTTATACACATATTCATTACTTACAGATCCTAACATTCTGCGAGGCGCCAAACAATCAAACCCAAACATTAGAAGGCTGAACAAGGTGTGCTGTAAGATGCAACTAGCGTTTTTACGCCAATTCCTATTCCGTTCTCAAGGCCAATACTTCGTGATACGGAGGAAAAGGGCAAGACACAATGCTGTGAGTATCTTTTCAACAGGCATCGCAGCCAGCCTTGTAATTTGATAGTACCAAGCGGAAGGCGCTATATGTCCAAGTAAGGAAGCTGTCACAGCTATTGTGACTAGGCTATGAGATGCCAATATCAAATCCATCGAAATGCTTACTTTGATAACCTTGGTGAACGTTCAGTCCTGGTTCAAACTGGCGCCCCATCTCCGCGTCCACCAACCAACTCAGGCCACAACAGTCGGCAACGCCATCTCATATGCACTCCTCTTTTCCGCGATTAGACATCGACTTTACAGACTGCTCTATTGACCGCACTAGGCTTACTGCTTACACTACCCGATAATGGGCCAGTTCTCATTGGATATATCTTCAGCCTTGTTGTACGGCCTAGGGGCTGCGAGAAGGCTGAAGATCGAAGATGATAGTGATTGTGTAACGCGGTTGAGTTAAATGTGTGTCGTATGCGGGCTCTTTCACAGCAGTCTCTCACAAGAATCGAACTCTTCTCAAAATGACCAAACCGTGGGCAAATACACCTTTCGAGCTTCTCCCTATTCCTGGAACGCCAGGCACGCAATCAGTAACAGTCACCAACTTAACAACTTACTCCTAAGCTAATTTCCCCCAGTGTACCAACCCCGGCATAATGTCCGTCGTAATCGAAATGGCAAACGTCCATAATATGCTCCTCCGGGGCCTGAACTCGATCTACCTGCAAGCCCCCAAGATTACCCAACCAACAGATATAGCAGACTTGATGCTGTACATCAAAGCTTGGGCGGACACAGTACACATCCACCACTCGCACGAAGAACTCGTGTTGTTTCCCCGGCTCGAGGAGCTAGCGAAAGAAGCCAGGGTGGCAGAAGGGTTGATGGATCCGAATGTAGACCAGCATCACTTGTTTGAGCCAAAGTTAGCGGAGACAGCTGCGTATGTCCAGGAGATCATGGACGGGAAGAATCACTTTGACAGTGGACTGTTGACGGGGCTGATCGATTCTTTTGCACCCGTGTTGACGCAGCATTTACATGAAGAAATTGATACCTTGCTCAAATTGGACAAGTGTGATGGCGAAGAAGCAAAGAAGGCAATGGCGGCTACTGTCGCGGAGTCGCTAAAGACTGCCGATCCAGTGAGTTCTCAATACCCCCCTTCTCTACCGCAACGTGATCAAGGCTAATGCATATAATCTGGCAGCATTTGGTGATACCCATGGTCTTTGGTTGTGTCGATAAGACCTACACAGGGAGTACCAACTTCCCGCCGTTTCCGTTCTTTCTCCCGTGGTTGAATGCATATTGGTTCTCTAGGAAGCATCGGGGCATTTGGAGATTCAATCCTTGCGATCACTGGGGTAAACCGCGACCGCTTCAGTTCCTGTGAAAATACATGTTTTCCTGTTCATTAATCAAATTGATCATCTGCAGACCGCTTGTTGATCCTAGACCTCATCTCCATCGCCCGTTCCCACGCCCTATTCTCTCCAGTTTGCTTCTACCAAAATTCTTGTTCTTGCGCTTTTTCTTTTCCCGCTCTCGATTATGTTTGCCAACCGGTTCCCAGAATTCCTTATCCTCCACAAGCTCGTTGTCCTCTTCCTCCAGTCCCCAATCCAACCCCCAATCAGACTTTACACAGGAGAATCCCAAGGATCCATGTGAAAACATGTCTAACCTCAGTCCAACGTCATCCACCCACTCCCTCATTCCTGGAATCTCGGTACCAATATACTGACACCAATCACCCATCCACTTCTTCCCATAGCCCTTCTTCATCTCAAATTGGAGGCAGGGTGGCCACCTCAATTGAACTGTAGCTACCGACTCCTCCAACCAGGCTTTGAGCTGCGGGCGCCTATTGATGTCGAAAAGTGCATTGAGAATATCCTTGTTACCAGACCAGTCATGCTCACAGCATTTGCACGCGTTGAAGCCACACTGTACCTGAATACCAGGCGCGATCGCGCAAAACTTGAGGAAGGGGAGAATGTTTGCAGCGGTAGCGCGCCTCATATATTGTGGACTTTGCGGCAGTCCATCCCTTTCTTCCCACGACTTGCAGTCGATGAGCAGAGTTCGGGCAACATTTCGATGCTGCGTAAGTTCTTGACGGCGGAGTTCGTCGTAGTATTCCTTCGTACTGATGCAGTCACCGGGGGGAATCGGAACAAGCTGCTGGCTGATATGCAGGCGCTCCGGGAGAAGAACCATGTCTAGGTAGTCCTGCAGATCCACGTGGCAGATACGGTACGTTGTCTTTCGTCTATAAAGCGGGAGGAATTCATTCCGGATCATGCGACACGCCTGTGTGAGGCTTCGGAACTGCCTGGTCGCTCGCTTGTTCCGCCTTTCATCGTCTGTCTCCTTGGTTGTAAAAGGAAAATCTTCCAGGGCATTTGCGCCGAGAGTAAATAAAGGTTCGTCTTCACTAGAGCTGAACACAGACGAAGCAATTTTGGACGACTGGTCGACGGGCTCCGTTGTCCGTCGCGGATTGAACATTACCATCCGTTTCTCCGCGGCGAAATAGTAGATTCGATTTCTGATTTCTGAGTGTAACACTGTCAGTGAAAGCAGGGTGTCTATAGACCAGATCGGGCACTCACCTCCAGGAAGGTCGAGCATGAAGCATTTCTTGGGGCGTTCCAAGTCGCTACTAGACATGCTTGGTTTTTGTCTAGCCATGTGGTTGCCGTTGCGTCTCTGCAAGTTGAGTCGGTCTCGGTTGTTGGTGCAGTCGAGACAGGTAGTGTCTACGCCACGGTTGGGAAGCGTGGCGGTGCAAGTAAGCCCACCAGGACGACGAACTCCACTTCTGCCTATTGGTTAGTATGAGTCATTAACACTCATGTTGCTAGGTGCGAGACACTTGGATGTTCGAAAAGAGAAATTCTTGCCCATGAAGGTGAGGGAAAGGTTCTTTATTTATTGAGCTAAGCGCCCGACCTTACGATAGCTTAATGTATATTCACCACCGCGCACCTGACCGATGAGGGAACTAACACAACCTACTCGCAATACATGCAGCCCATTCTTGTGGTTCTTGCTTCACAGATATTGGCCCTGCACATTGGACATGTGACCATTCTCGTCTGCGTGTTCGTCCACCTTGTGATACAGTCTTTATGGAAAGTATGCTCGCAAGTGTCCAGCTTGACGCATGCTTCGTCTTTTAGTGCATATTGGCAGATGGTACACTTTTGCTCCAAGTCGTTATTTGTTGTCGTAGGCGGAACCGCGGAGCTATGTAGTCGAATATCGATGTGAGGGCCGCAGGGTATGACTGGTACATCCGGAAAGAAGCCGCCATTAAGGTGCGCTGCTTGAATTGCGCGTTTGCGTTCGAAGTAAGCCATAGGAAACGGTACATACCCATCATAAGGCCTGAATCCGTATCTCTTTGTCGAAGTGGCCTCAGGTAGGCGATGCGAACGGCGAATAACAATACCGATGCGATCAGTAGCATCGACCTTCAAGTGCGTTGCGGCGTCTATAAGCCACTCGTAAAGTCTGATTCCTAGCAGGGATTCAAGCGCCAAGCGCTCGTCGTAAAGGGATGGCAAGACCAACTTGAAATAGTAATCGAATATACCCCTCAAGTTGATGTTCGAAACAGTCCAGGATACATGTGTTGGGAATAAAAGCATATCGTCTAGATAGAACGCAAGCCTCTTAATATATCTATCCATACCGTAAGCTAGCTTGCACTCGCAAGGCTCGAGATCGTCCAGACGGGGGCGAAAAAAGGTGTATATGTCCAACGCTGCAAATCCTATTTCCACAAAGAAGCGAAAGATGCCCTGAACACAGTCGTCGAATTGCACTCCATTAGTATTGAGTTTCTGAAGAGTGTAGGTCAACTCTGGAAACGAATGATCTCCATCTCTGGTAAAGTCTTCGTAATTGCTGGGCGGGTCGAGAAATACTGGAAGGGGACCTTGGAGCCTATCGATAGTCTCTCGAATCGTGTTGCCCGTGTCATCGACTGAGCTTTCGCGCGCACACCTCATGAGCCAT
Organism: Cucurbitaria berberidis CBS 394.84; assembly: GCF_010015615.1. NCBI lineage: Eukaryota > Fungi > Ascomycota > Dothideomycetes > Pleosporales > Cucurbitariaceae > Cucurbitaria > Cucurbitaria berberidis. The sequence continues at coordinate 5,200,437 of NW_024468936.1, read as the reverse complement.
TTTCGTATCGTCTTACAGAATGTGTCCACCCTAGGGATCCCGAAGAACACCATGTTCCGCATCACAAGAATCCACAAGCCGTCAACTTCGATCTTCATCAGCCGTTTCAGGTCCGTGTTCTTGAGCTTGCTTCTTTTGCTGAACTTGAGTTTAAGCAGAGTGTAGCATAACCCTTGCCAAAACTCTTTAGCTTTAACCCTCGCTACAGAGCGGGTTTGGGTACGTCCGTTTTTGGCTACTGCGAAAACAAACTCCACGAAGAGGTTGATGATGTCTTGAATCTGTTTGAGTTTCCGGGTTCCGGAAATAAGATCCTCATTGGAATAGTCCAAGAAGGCTTTGTTGAGACAGTGAATTGTGGTTGTAGGCCACTCGAGAGGTGTGGATTTCTGCATGGTGGTGATATGTTGATATGCCGTAAAGGAGAGTGCAGATGTAGTATTTTTGTGGAGGGTGATGTAGATGTGGTGTATTTGGAATGAACTATGATGGGCTTTATACCTCAAGACTTGGAGTCCGAGTGGGCCATGGCTCCCAGATGTTCTTGATTTTCGCAGTTTTGTAGAAGCATCCGTGGTTAGATGGCCTACCAATAGATCAGAGCAATAGCATATTGGTCGTTGAAAACATAGCGTAAGCGAACCCTATCCAAAAAGTCTGAAATGGCGAAATGCTACCCAAATTTCAACCTTTACTGTTTCTCTTCCAAGCGATCAAAGTCAGTGCTTTCTAGTGACCACTAGTGAATAAGGTTGGCCTTACAACAGAGGTATGGTTACCCTCCTATAGGCTGATTAGGAATACCGGATTACTTTCGTTGTTTCTTACCACTTCGGAAAGCAAAGTTCCCTTCCGCACGTAACCCAGATTCTTTATAGTGGTGTTCAGGTGAAAGGCTGCGCGCCGCTTTGCAGGTACTACGGCCTTCCATTCTACACCTAAGCAAACAGTCAGCCCACGAGCATAAAACCGTACAATTGTAACTATCATTCAACAACCTCAGATAAAAGTTTTTTCATGTCAAGCTACGCAAATTTTTCCGAGCTTGCAAATGCCATCCATGGAGCGCCCTCGGATGAAGTCATCTCATCATTCAAGGCCATCGCACGCATCGTAGTCCTAGCCCACCAGATTAAGAAGAATGAGAGCGAAGACCTTGGCGATACCGAAATAGTCGCTCGTCTGCGAAGAGAGACGAAACAACAAATGTTGGAATGGCAGCAGATAAGATACTGGGATAATAGTATTGCCGAAGATTCTCGTCTGCGTCCTCATCTCCTATCACAACTTGATGCCGCGAGCATCTTTGACATCATCTATGCGAACATCGATAAGATCGTCGGGGATCCGAAAGAAACCATGTTTTTCCAAGGACACGAGGGAGTCACTGTGGCGGAGCACTTTGTTGTCAAGTGCGTGATACACCCCGATAGCGATCCTGAGGGTGAGCTGCGTCGCCTGTGGTCGCCATATCTTGTCGAGCAACCCGATTACGAACCAACCGAAGAGCTAGAGGAGCGATACGAGCGACAAGTCCGTCAAGCGGAGGAAGAGGAGTCATCCACATGCTTTCCCAGTTTAGTAGAGACACTTCGCAGCTTCATCTCTGCCGAATATTTCGATGATGCTGCGGTTTTCGTAGTACTTCAGGAGTACTTATCGCTAGGTGCTACTGCCGTAGGCATGTGGACGCACATTTGGCAAGTTCACGGCATCCGGCGAGGCCAAGCGCTCGCTGATGACGATCATCACCTCGAATTCGCCTTGGATGAAATCGAAGCATTTTTCAGTTACCGAATTGGTAATTGGCAGGACAAGAGGCCTTTACATGTGCGACGAGAGCTCGCTCAGCACAACTTCAGCGGCGATTTTATCTTCTTGGTGAACCATGTGTTCCCAAGCGTGATTGCTCCCGCCGGGAGCTATATCCGTGAGAGCATGTTTGGCTGGGAAATGTACCAGTATATCGTCAACGCTGCCACAACGCCCGAAATCGATCCGGGTGGGCTAATCGCTGGCCTGATCCAACAACGCCTTTGCCCTGCAGCAGAAGCGCCGAACGCCTCACGTCTCTTCTACCGACACCCGTCGATTGGGGTTTTTGTGTCTTTCGAAAACTCAAACGAGGAACTGGACGACGTGGAGCTGGAAGCGTATGGCCCGGAAATCGAGGTTGGCGACGTCTCCAAGCAGGTTCCGCCTGGCCACACAATCTGCACAATCTGTCACGACGGCTTTGGTTCCGAGGCCGAAGAAAAGTCGCCCTGTATGCAGCTGCTCGCCTGCAAACACCTATTCCATTGCGTGTGTTTAGGAAAACTGGTCAACGGAGTGCACGTTGACCATGTACCGTGCCCTAACTGTCGTGCGAAGATCTGCAGGGCGCGTTCTCTGCGTCGGATAGAGGAGTATTATACTCTAGATAGCTTCGAGATACTTTACAACTCTTGAAGAGATATGGTGAAGATCCGTGCAGGTAATCAGTCGTCAAAGACTTTTGTTAGGAGGGAGATTAGCGGCTGTCCCAGTTAAAAACCGCCAATATTTAGCTTAGTCAGCACTTACATCCACAACAGACCAATTCTTTTTCCGGCTTTACAATCATTGCATTTTGGCCTTCGTATAAATAGTAACAGTGTACATCGGGATCATTGGCATATCCTCGCAAAGACAAAGTCCAGCCTTACAAGCATGGTCCATCGAGTATATTTCTAGGGTGAACCTCATCTTAAACACAGCAGAGTATACCCTTCAATATGCCCAAAAGGAAAAACAATCCAGTAGTCCCGCCTCTCAACATCTCAAGCCCTTTCCTCCTCCCCCCTCTGCGTCGTCCTCTCCATCTCCCACCATTCACTCTCCAACATCCCCATCTCCACTCCATCCCACCACCTACCCTCAAACCACAGCGCCTCCCTCTCCGACCCTTCCACCGTAAACCCCAACTTCTTATACAACCGGATAGCCCCGGTATTCCACTCAAACGCCCGAATCTTCACCCTATGCAGCCCCGCCCTCCTAAACGCATAATCAAGCGCCCACCCAATAGCCTCAGCACCATACCCACGCCCCTGATACGCAGGCAGGATATCAATCCCCAGCTCCGTCCAGCGGTGGTGCGTGAGGTGTGCTGGAAGAGCAGAGAGGTGGAGTTCGCCTATCGCCGTGCCCCACGCTTCGACGATTTCACCCGCATTTCTGCGCGCTTTGATTTCTCCAGCGGTCTGCTGGTTTTCTGGCGCGAGCCATATTACGGCACCCAGGAGGTTTTCTTCTGCGGTTGCTTTCATGAATTTTTCTGCGTCGGCGTGGCTTGGTAGCTTGATGTTGGATGCGTTGCTATTTTGGTACCCGGTTTGGTCGGCGTTGATGGCTTTGAACAGGGCTAGGTCGTCGGGTTGGCGGATTGCGTGGTAGGTGAGCCGCGCTGAGGAGAAGGGAGTTGGGTGCGACATAGTGTGTTCCTCGCTTTTGAGGACTTGAGATGTTGTAGATATGTGAGTCTAGTGGGTAGTTGGGAGTTTTATCTAGATTAAAATAACTGCGCCCTTTCTAATCCCGCCCTTCTTTGGTCGCGAGGCTTTTTGATTCTGTGTAAAGCTATGTACGATTCATGTGATATACTCACGTTGCACCAGAAAAGAGAGGCACATGAGTCATTGACTGTACTCATAGAATGCAAACCTCACTACTACCAGGCATAGGAGCTTGCAGGCACAGAGTAAAGTTTGTATTCGAAGCCATACGGCAGCATTATCATCGAAGCACTCTTTTTACTCTTTAACCATACTCATTACCCTATCCATCCCTCTCCTCAAGGCATCCCATACTGCACCCCCTCCAACCCCATACCCCGTACCGCAATCGACGACTCATTCGCTCTCCTTGCCGCTGCCTCATACAACTTAGTCGTCTCCTCCTTCCACATCGTCTCATTCATGCGAATAATAGCACGATCATACGTCATCATGCCATTCACCTCACCTTCCACATCTGTAGTCTGCGTCCACACTCCGCCCGAGCATGAGAACAACTCGACTTGCTCGCGCAGCTGGCGCATTAGGTCTTGGCAGCGATAGTTCCATGCCCAGGTGGAGTTTGTTAGTTCGTAGGAGGTTTGGTGGTCGAGATCTTTGTACCAGGAGCTAGGTGACGTTAGGGGCGTTTCTTTTTCATTGAAGAGGTTGGGGTAGAGACTTACTGTTCAAAGTCGACGTATTGCCCGATACCGCCAAATTCGCCTTGTAGTCCGATACGTCTCGCATCGTAGGCGGAGTCGGCGCCGGGGCCTTGCTTTGACCAGAAGGGTGTTCCGCATTGAGGCGTAGAGTAGTGATGGTTGTCGTCAAAGTCTCCCGCCGTATGATCGGTCCATCCGCTGACGGCGTTGATTAGTCGAGTCGGATCGAGAGAGCGGACATAATCTGTCAGTCTGAACTCAGGCCACGGCGCGCTTGTTCCCTGACCCCACTCTTCGTTGTAGATTGTCCATGCAAAGATGCTCGGGTAGTTTTTCAGCTGCTCTATAAGCAATCCTAGTTGTCTGTCGAATTCGGGCTGTGCTGCTGGATTCAATCGAATGGATCCACATTGGTTGTTTGGATCAGGCAAATCTGGTCGCAGAGACGGCATGTCCTGGATGACGAGCAGCCCTATCTCATCACAAGCCCTGTAGAATAGCGCGGGCTCAACCTTGATATGCTTGCGTAGAGCGTTGAATCCGTAGCGCTTCAATACCTGCAAGTCGTATCTCATTGCTTCCACACTGGGAGGAGTGTAAATGCCGTCTGGCCTGTCAAGAGACTGTTAGTCATATTCGCAACGAAGGCGAAACAATGTGGGGATACCGTACCAAAAGCCCTGGTCTAATACTCCAAATGGGAAGATAAAGTCCCCATTCAGGAGTGGGCGCTGAATGCCATTGATCACGCCTCTTGAGATGGTTCTGAATCCGGTGTAGCTTTGTACTGTGTCACTGCCAAATTTGATCGTTATGTTGTACAAGTTGGGCTCAGTCGGGGTCCATAACCTAGGCGAGTCGACTTTGAATGTAAAGGGAGCGCCACTAGACCCAGTGGCTGTCGCTTTGGTGTCCTCGGAGTTTTGCTCATGGATCGTGATCTCGTACGAAGAACTAGAGTTGGTGCTGCTGTGAACTGTGACGTTGACTACGGATCATTAGATACGGGGTTTTTAGAAGGTCATTGACATACCCTGTCCATTCATGTCTGCAACCAGATCTAGTTTTGCGATGTACTCTGTTGGTGTTGACTCAAGGAACACGGTCTGCCAAATGCCACTGCAGGGCGTGTACCAGATCATTCCGCCTCGATTCAGCGTTTGCTTCCCGATTGGGATCTGAATGTCGCCCAAGTCCTAATTTGCGCATAATAAATCAGCGAAGTTCTGATATATTCATGCAGAGTAGACCATTTCACGTACCGTTGGATCGTATACATGAATAAGTCTGTTCGTCACTGTCAGCTTTGCAGCCCAGGGTCCTGATGCCACCAACTTACAGCTCGTTCGCCCCACCAGCTTTCAAATAAGGTGTGGTATCGACACTGAATTCAAAATACCCGCCCCTATGAAACCCAGCATTTTTGCCGTTAACGAAAACGGTCGCTTCATAGTCCACAGCGCCAAAGTTCAAGATAGCCTTGTTCTCACTAGGCCAGGATGATGGTATGTCGAATGACGTCTGATACCAACTATAGGTGCGATTCTTGCCCGTCACGCCTGATTGCAAATCAGCAAAGTATAGCTGGGGATCTTCGGGAGGGTGTTACCTGAAAGTGCGCTTTCAAGACACGACGGAACCAGGACAGGGCTCTCCAGTCTCTGACCGAATGGCGGGTTGCTCAATGCTGTATTATCCGTGTTACGGTATCGCCATACGCCGTTGAGGTTCTTCCATGCTGATCTTTGCAGACGAGGGCGTGGGAATTCAGGCCACGGATTCGTGCCGACTGTATCAGTCCACTGTGTTTTCAAGGGAGTGAATCCAACTTTGTAGTCTGTATCATTGCTACTTTGACGATGGTCAAGTGTGGCACCACTCGCAGTTAAAGCCAGTAGGCTCGCTGCGATTCCCAGGGAAAGCCGCATATTGGTGAACGAGGATACTATTGTTCAAACTACCACAAAGCGATTTGAGGATCTGAAACATGTAGATGGATAGTCGCGGAAGTGAGACATGGTACTGGTACTTATGTACGATTCGCATATGACAGCATGGTCCCATGGTACCTGCCAACTCTACTGCACGCCATGCATGCTAATTTTCTTAGCCTGGGGGTAAGCTTGGTGGCTGGACGCCTTAGCCGATCACTACAGTAGTGAGGCTTTCTCGGTAGAGATGTTGTTGATGTCATCTGGCGAAGCCGGCTGACCACTCGCGCACATAGTTCGCAGGGGAACGCTGAAATACTGGACACCCCCTGCTTTAGGGACATGGCTCGGAGGCCAGCGGACTGGTTGTTCAATAACGCTGTTGGGTGCAACCGGGAATGCACAGCGTCAGATGAGAAGGATATTGGATGCCCTAACCAACGGTGATCAGCGTCTCGGCAGGCAGTAGTAAGGGAGCCTGTCGATATTCCCCGCATAATCCCCGCATAATCCCGGCTCCTCTTAGGCCAGACTGCGACAATTCTTCTTGAACACCACGCGAAGGATTTGTTGGGGAACACGGCAGCAGGTCCAAGATTACGCGTCCGGCTCAAGCGGGACTGTTGGTGATGGTTTATTGCACCTATCTTTCTTTACGCATGGCGACATGGTTGTAGCATCGCATCGTATACAGCGTCGTGTGCCGCTGGTCGGGTGGTAAGGTATGACGCAAATGAGCTGGCAATGAAAAGATCCAAAAATCTCGATATGTGAAGAGTTAAGCAATGAGGCGCACGGAAGGCGCTGGTGTGGATGGAGGTGTGTCGATGCGGTGTGGTGGTGTGGGTAAGGAGCATATGGTTCCGGGCACTACCCCCCGCACCGCTAGATTGAGTCGGGAGAGGGGGTTGGCGGCCCACTTCATTGGAAGGAACGATAGTTATAGTTTTGAAGCACCTTCTTCAACGGGCAATGAGCTCTATGCATGCCAAGACATTAGAGCCTTTTCATTATCGAGGACTAGTGGTCCAATATACGGCCTTTCTGCTTGCCGAATGTTCCACAGACTACAAACTATGCGCAATTTCCTTGGAGTATAAAGTCCGCTAACGTCTACGTGCGCTGTTGTTCATGTCTCAGCCCTGTTGCCGCCCGGTGCCGCTTCCTTTGCCTAGCATGCCGTTTGCATGACGAAGGAAGTGTTGGCGCCAACCAAGTGTGAATACTACCTTCCTCATCCTTCCTTTCATATTGCTCTACTGCCGTGGGGCTCGGAGCTGCGCGTGATACGAATGGCGGGGCAGCAAACCCCGCGATGTCGCGCACCAAGTGGTGTGGATGTCTAGCTGTCCTGAGCAACCCGACATGCGATCAGGACCGGATGGGATGCCTTATGTAGCCTAGCTACCTCAAGGCCACCAGAAAGTGGAGATGAGCTCACATGAGGAGCTGGGAGTGTCTGGGAATAGAACCTTTTGTTGGCCAACTGGTGGAGGGCCTGAGGGCCTGATGTGCTCTCGGATACAGTGAACCGAACTCAGGGCAGCAGAAGGAACGGCTTGGACCACAGCTTCGCCTTTTGAGCCGAAGAGGTCGGTCTGGATGGGCTCGGTGGTCGCGCCGCAGAAGTAGGCGAGATGGGAGTTTGCGGCGAACGCGGTGAAGTAGGAGGGCTGCCGGGTGGAATAGGTGCTCTCCTTGGCGATTCGTATGATGTACTAACATACTTGGATGCAGGTTGCTCCAACGTCCGTATGGAGGCACTGTCGTCCTCCTCGATCCCAGCCAACGTCGATCGGTCCGAGTAGTGGTTGGGGATGGAACTGAGCCGCATCCCAGACGATGTAGACAACCGAATCGTATCGGCGTCGGAGCTCGAATTAGAGCTCATCGTCGACATCGTCCGAAGCGATGCTATACTTGATGCTCTATCCGAATCAGAACGTGACGACGTTGCGATGCCGATATCGTGTTTGTGTGCGCCGCAGTGGATATCTGGTATCGAAGTAGAGTTGAAGAGAACGTCGAAGATCTTGTCGCGGACCTCGCGTGCTGTGGGCCGAGCAGCAGGCGCTCTGTTGAGCATGTTTCGGACAAGGTTCAGGATATGAGGTATCGCGCGGAAAGCATCATCGTCATGCTCGAATGAAGCCTTTTCCAAGACGTTCGCCCAGGCGTCAACTTTGTCGAGATTCGCGTGGAAGGATGAATCCGTGCGGGAGTTCTTGCCGCCCGTGTTAATTTTCGATTTCGTCGACCTATGCTTGACAAAGTCATGGGGTTTCTTCTTCATCATAAAGGTAATAATCTCTAGAAAGACACAGCCCAAGGAGAATATGTCTGCCTTTTCGGTTTCATGCACTCGCGAGCGTGGCTTGGGTTTCGGCTTTGCTCTCTTGAAACCGAAATTGAACCCCGAGAAGTCCGTTGTCGGGGATTTGGTCAGCTTCTGGCGTTGCGAGCCGTTGCTATTAGAGGATCCGGATGAGCTTTTGCTGATGATAGAAGTGTGCCGAGTACTCGGAACGATGGGCGCAGGGGCAGCACCATTCACATCAAAAGGCTGCGGGGTTGCGTGGGCTTCCGGTGCGCCGTAAATGTAAACGTCCATTGGATCAAGTTTCTTGTCCTTCTGGAAAGTCTCCAAGCTGCCAATATCACTAAATGCAATCGCGTTGTGCTCATCGATGAGGATGTTGGAGGGCCGTATCCCAGAATGACAGAACCCATTTTGATGCAGGATAGCAATGGCGTCCGCCAGACAATGCAGCCAGTTCAGTACCAGCCACCTCCTGTCAGGCTTTGGTAGCTTCTGATATTGGGTCGGATTGCGATGATCAAAGAATGTACGAAGAGTGTGGTGCCCTACAAAGTTGGTCACGATGTAGCCGACTCCTTTGGCAGTATATGACGACCACACAGGTGCAATGTGATCATGTTCCACCATTCTTGCACTTTCAACGTCCATTATGAAATCCTGTTCAAAGGCGTCTGGCGAGTCTGCATTTCCAAGGGCGAATCGCCTTCGAACATACACCTCCTTGGGCCGTTTGGGTAGGTGGACACGCGACCAATTCTGCAGGCTAACCGCCACGGGCAGATTCATGACATGCTCCAGCGGCACTTCTTCGTTTGGCGCATAGTCAATGTGCACGCCATCGCGCAGCTCTCGTAGAAGGAAAGTGAACTGTGTATGAAAGAAGCGAGAGTTTGCGTGGGCATCGCGTCGGTTCGAAAGCGAGAGTTGCTCGATGTCGTCCATCTCCAGCGGCAAGTCATCGTCATCCCATGATTTATCGACTACTGTAAATATCCTGTCTGCCTCGCCCACCTCGGCCAGCACCAAGAACAATCGTCTTGCCTTTTCCATGATCCACTCGATGTATGTATCGTCGCTCAAATCCCCGAAGCCCACTGGCTGGGTGAGCCGCTCCCTTTCGTGCGGCTGTAGACGCGAAGTTACAAAATCCTTTGTGACTTTCTCATTAATTCTCTCGTCTGTCCACCAAATCTGCTGAAGGGCATGCTGAGGGGTGACAAGGGAATGCCCCGCGTATCCGTATATCAGCGCATTGAGCGCAACCGTTTGGTCGTTCACGACGTTGGTCAGGGTCCTTGCGCTCATTATGCCAGAGGGTAGCCAGTTCCCAGTGTTGAAAGACTAAGAATATCAGTACGGGGCCTTCGTCGCGTAATGAAGCGTAACCGTGGTAGGATGATGATCATGTCTGTAGTCGAGGATGGAGGGAGGTCGAATGACGCAAGAAGATTGTTGTCAGGCTGGAGCCGGTGAGACAGCACATTTAGGCGTCAGCGCGGCCAGAAGTGTCGGCCTTTAAACCGTAGTACAAAAGTTGATCCGCCTGTCGGAAGCGGTCTCTATGTGGCAAGCGGCGTGGTAGCGAATACAGGGCGGGCTGGAGGCCAATTACGCGCGGCATGGCCATGGAAAGCGCCGGCTCCAGCATGCTGGCGGATGGGCAAGGTGGGCGTTTTGGCTCGAAAAGTCTCAGTGGCCCCGAAAGCGGCCACCATGTGAAATTGAGACCGGGGGGATTTGTTGTAGATCGGGGGATGATAAGCCATTGCGCATGCGTTTGGAGCACGACAAGGCGAATGAAAGACGCAGGGAGACGGGATGCTAAACTAGCAAGCCAATAACCACTGGGGAGGGCCGTTCGTAGAGTGGGCCATCGCATGCTCCCAACCGAACCCAACTGCGGCTAAAAGACGTGATATCAAAGCCCGTATCCATGATGGTGATGCTCCTCGCTCGTCTGCGGCTGGATGTTGCGGCACGCCATGTCTACTGCCTACAGACCTCCGCAGAGTGCTTGCTATGTATGGCGCTCGTTCGTGGGCTGACAAGGCGGACTTGGCTGCCCGCGCGGGTTACACGAGTTCGGAAGCTCGTGAAGCTGGCGGGCAATGGTTGACGCTCTCGGGACGCGGCTCGAGGCGCTCATGGGGCGCGATCCCACGCCTGCATGCTGCTATCCGAGAGACATGCGGCGTGGCTGGCATATGGGTTGAGGTGTCGCGATAGGATTCCGCCGGTATGCTGTCAGCCAGAGCCGAGGCAGGCCAGAGAGTAATACCAACTCAGCCCACAACTCACCCGCTCTACCATATGAAAAGCAGATTGTGGCACAGCTTGTAGCATATGCAGCAGCCCGCCGGTTGATAGCTGCGACCGCTACTGCTGATGAGGTTGGACATGCTGTTGTGCCATGACTCGATGCTCGCCTCCGCACTGGGTTGGGACTGCTGTAGTCTGGACGTTGGCGGCATGGCACCGGCAGCTGTCGATGCCCAACAAGCCGTGTCTCTGCTTCGTGGTACACGGACTGTATGCACCTATAGTCAACCAGGCAAATATTCGGTCAAGAGGGACTTTGAATTAGGTAAGACACGACGTCGAGGTGAGGTAGGGTCGCGCCTGGGTCGAACATGTCGATCGCGGGAACAGGGCAGGGCTCTTATCCAGGTAACCCGCCCACCCTCCTTCGACCACCACCCCTGGGCCTTCTCGAGACCTACTTGATGTGGCAGGAGGCTTGCTATTCCACGTGTTTATGCCTGTCGTCAATACCATTCGAGCAGTGATCAGCAGTCTTCCATCGCATCGTCGACGGATGGCGTAGAGCCAGCTGTCGACAAACTCTACGGGGTTAGAACTATCAGACGGACCCCCACGACAACCATCTTCAGCTACAAGATTATTCCTACGCACCTGCCTCAACAGCCACAAGTTCAACCGCTGGGCTACGGAAGACTGACCGTCGAAGCCTATAGAACAGTCCATGCGGATGCGGGGTCTTCGACAGCGCGAACGTTATCTTCACCCATGGCCTTTGGGCGTATCTCGGCGCTTCTCGACATGTCCGCATCATGCACGGTGCTAGAATTGGTTGACTATTCATGTATTACGTCTGACGAATGAAAGTTGATGGCTTAGTTCGTCTCAATTTGGTTCTAAACGACGATGAACAATGAAACTTATCAGACCACATCGCCATTACACCTATAGATTATCCTCTGCACAGCAAGAAGTCCAGCGATTGCTCGAAGAATGCGTCTCTTAACTTGACCCTCGATTCCTAGGAGTGCCGTAGACCGTAAACCAAACGTTCTCGTCACTCGGCGTGACCTTTACCTGACTACCACCTGGACTCGTTCCGTTCGGCCACACAATGGACCCGCCAGTATTACTCGTTACTTCCACACGCTGGCCGAGGAATGGTTCTCCAAAGATGGTGCTTAGGTCGTACCACACCTGAGCCTTGCCCTCGTCCAGGTTGTAGGCAAAGACTTGCTGTGGAGCGCCCGAATACAGCCCGTCTGCAGTTTTGGTAATCTTGATAGCAATACCGCCCGTCTTCTCGTCGCGATGCAGTGGCTCCATGTATAAGCCACCTGTAACCGTTAGCTGAGTCAACAGAGCAACATGTTAAATCAGTTGGAAGAAGGTCAGGCTTGCGAGGTGGAATCGACACGCTGATGAATGCTCTCATGTCCACTCAATGGCAGCAGATTCTCGACAAAGAAGGCACATGACGAACCTGCGATGACCGTCTGTCGAGGACCGACAGTGCTACCAGTTGACCAGACGTAGATCGGACTCGTCGAGTTATTCAGCACAAGTGCGCTACCTGCCGCAGCGACCGAGGTCGTAAACGCGAGAAGAAATGGGAAGATAAAGCGCATCATGTCTTATGATTGCAAAGCGAGTGTGGATTAAGCGAGCGTCAAGAGTAAACGATTGTACAAGCTAAATTATCGGTGGGTCCTACACTTCTCCAAGAGTAACAATGGAAGGGCGACATGCTCTTATACTCAACATCGGCCCTTCCTCCCTTACCGTCACGTCCACCTTCACGCCGCACACCTGCACGCGCGCAATGAGATATGCACGCCCTCGCACATGCTCTCCATCACGAGGGCACACACGAGCAAGGAATAACAAGTCTCCTTCTCACTCCCACTACACAACCCGCCCTCTAGCTCGTGCGATCAACGTCACTCGACGGATCGGCAAAAGGTCGCGTATCAACCTCTTTTTCCTTGTTCGGACTTTTCCAATACTCCGGTAAATTGTAAAAGTGGATGGGTCCTGGGTCATCCAATACAGCTGGACATGGGTGTGTAAATTGATCGTACGAAGTACCAGCAAGGGTTCGTGAGAAACGTTGATCGCCAAAAACCCCGCAGCTAACTACTATCCCTTGCTCGAAACATCGAACGCAAGGTCCAACGAGGTGATAGTAGTTCGCTTAGCGGCGGTCTTTGATTTGCTAGATGATGCTTCGTATGAAATGCTGCGAGACTTTGTTATCGCTGCGTTTCGATTTTGTAGAACAGCTAAAATAACTGCAAGGGCTGGCTTTGTAACCCGAGACGATTGGGTATTGATATCTCGAACTTTCTTAGTTCTCTGGGCTTAAGCATCATACGGTCTTGGATCCAGAATCGTTTCCCTACTCTAGTGGCACTAGTAACAACAGGAAAAGGTAATAGCCTAATGCATAGCAAGTTTGTCAACAAATGATTAGTTATTATGAGTTTCTAAGCGCCATGAAGGCCGATATCTATAACAGTACGCAACGAAAGCTCTTACTTAGCCCATATTACTGCGACTCAACCAGCCCGTTATACGGCACCTGCTGGAAACTGACATCGTCAAGGAACACAGCGTTCTCCAAACCACCCACCAGGCAAGTAACGCGGACCTCAAGATATCCGCCCAATTTCGTAGGGCCCGTTGAATCCAGATCCGTTCTCCCCTCGAATTTACCCCACGAACCGACCGGAGGAATAAACGTGCCCGTGTTGATGTCGCGCCAGTAGAACTGCACAGTGCAGCCACTACCCGCCTGTTTCGCCCAGTACGAGTACACATACGAGCGCTCGACACACCCATTGACTGCGCGGGGATACACTCCAATCGAGCCACCGGTGCTGTTGAAGACGAGTCGCAGGCTGTTCTGGCCCGAGTGCGCGTCAGAGACAATGGCTGTGAGCTGTTGATCTAGCGGGTTGTTGAAAGTGTAGTTCCTGGTGCCGGCTTCGAGATAACTCCAGTGGCTGTAGGAGCAGACTTCGAAGCCGCCGTCCTCGAGCTGCTCGACATATAGGGGGCAGCCGGTGCGTGGTACGGTAATGTCTGTAGGCTGGCAGGGGGTCTGATACGGGAAGATCTGCGTCGGGGTAGTATCGTCGCGGACTGATGTGGTTCGGGAGGCAATCACGGCTGCGGCAGGGAGCGACCACTGCGAGACGGGCACGACGGCCACCTCATCAAGTTTGATACCACGAGGAGCGTTAAGATCGATTTGCGGTGTGCGGCAGAAGACCCGAAAGTAGAGTTCTGCATTGGAGACGTCTGCTGACGGAGTGATGGTTCCATGTACATAGCGGTAGTTCCAGTCGTAGAAGGCAACACGGTCGCTGAATGCTTGTTGTCCGTTGAGGAAGGCCGTCACCCTGCACCCCTCCGAGTACTGCGAGTTGCGGCGATGGACACGCGTCCATCCTGAAACATCGTAGGACGTGCCAGCGCAAAGGGAGATAGGATGCTTGTATTTGATGTCGTAGAATACATCGTTGGTGTTGTTTGTGTATGCAGTGTAGACAGAGGTAGAGACATCCCCAGTATAGGCAGGACCAAAACCGGCGTTGGCGAAGAATCCGCCGTTGGTCTCGAAGAAGCTCCGTGTGTAGCTCCAGTCGTTCGAGCTACCGTAGCCGAGTGTCGGCGTTACATCTGGAGGATACGAGAAGTTGTCGAAACTGCCATCAATAATGGTGGGGGTACATCCAGAAGGGGTGGGAACTGTCGACGATGGGGGCAAGGTCGTGAGTGGGGCGCTCTTGGACAAGGAAGACGCAAGACTTGAGAAGAGTGTTGAAGATGGCTCAGGAGTGGGGGTGGAAGAAGCTGAGAAAACCGAGCTAGAGCTTGAATCCAACATTGCGGATGGAACGGGAGTGGAGCTGACAGAGGCTGACAGAGTCTCCGACGTGGGGATTGGAGATGCGCTGACGGCTACGGAGCTGGAGACCACATTTGCAGCCGGATCCACGCTAAGGTTACCCATAGCCAATCCGGTGCCAGCCTGGCGCTTGAAACGGAGGCGAGGAGTTGTAGCCGCAGGGCATGTTACAGCAAGTGACAAGGTGGGCGAAGTGTTTCCTGATGCAAGATACGAGGCCGTATACTCTGTCCAAGCTGTGGGGATATTGTTACCACTTGTGCCAATTATCACTGAGTCAACAACGATGTCAACCGAGCATCGCCCTCCAGTGGTGATGGACTTCAACCACACCTTTACAGTATACCGGGTTCCGGACTGGACCGAAGGCTGCGTACTCGCAGTCAAAGAGGCAACATTGCCATCCGTAGTGACAAGATTCAAGTAAGTGCCACTGCTGCCAGGAGGAGCACTAGCAGGGTCATTAACAAAGGAATTTTGGACGTTGTTCGTCTTTTGGATGGTAACTGCATCGGGATTGGCGAGCGGGTCGCTCTGGAAGGCGGACGTAGCTGTAGGAGCCGATGAAGATGAAGCGGATGGCGAGGAAAAAGTAATAGTGTTGGACCGGATGAACTTGGGATTCTGCGAAACCACTGGCACGCTTGAGCTTGAGCTGGAGTCGCTCTGGCTTGCACTTGACGAGGCCAATGCAGAAGTTGAACGAGAAGCTGTTGATGAAGGCGGTGAGCTTGAGGGCAATGAGCTTGAGGGCAATGAGCTTGAGGGCAATGAGCTTGAGGGCAATGAGCTTGAGGGCAATGAGCTTGAAGGCGACGGGCGGGAGGAGGGAGGAGCGGACGATGATGTACTTTGGCCTGCACTGGAAGTCTGTGAAGAACTGGATGTAGAAGAGCTTTGGCTGGCACTAGGTGACCCAGCTGGGCTGGAAACAGAAACGCTGCGGGTGTTGCTAGTAGATGCAGAGCCGCTCGCGGATTGGGAGGAGCTGGAAACACTGCGGACTGAGGTACTCAAACTGCCCTGTGAAGTAACTGAAGAGCTGAGAGTGCTACCAGATCCAGTGCGGTTGATAGAGCTGCTAGACACACTCCGAGTTACACTTGACGACCGAGCGACGGAAGAGGAAGAGGAACGGATGATTGCGGAGCATGTACCAAAGGCGGACTGGCAGCCCGTCTGGCAGTGACCCGTAGTGGAGCCACACTTGAGAAAGTCAGTTGTTACATTCAACGCTGTTGTTAAGTGGGGACGTACATAGTTGTATTGAGAGCAGCAATCTCCGAACGATGACCCCTGGCAAGTTTGTCCAAAGCTAGACCCGCAACGACCGTTCCTTGAGACTGGGGATGTGGAAGCTGAAGGAGTGGCCGATCGTGTAGATGAACGAAGGGTGCTGCTTGTGACAGCAACCGACGACGATAGCCTGGAGCTACCCGAGCAAGAACCGAAGCCAGTCTGACATCCGGTGGAGCAGTAGGCCGCGGTCTTTCCACAAAAGCCGTTCTGCGAGCAGCAATATCCCGCAGCGCAGATGAGGCCTTTGTTGTTGGGTCCACACTTGTCCGTTGATGTGCCAGCTGGTGCAGACAAGGTCGATGAGGCTCTCGCCGCGGAAGTAGATGGAGATGAAGTACTTTTGCAAGTACCGAAGCCAGTTTGGCAGCCCTATACGATGTGAGTGGAAAGTCAAAGCGGAGAGCATGGGCGACAGTATAAGACTTACCAAGTTCGAACGGCAGTACGCATCAGTCGTACCACACCAGCCATATTGACTGCAGCACTTGTTGTCTTTACATTTCTGATTACCCGCCTTAGCGCCACACTGTTCGGGGTCGAACTGGGCTACAGCCGTAGAAAAGATGGCGAGAGCCGAGACGAGGAAGGAGGTCCTCATGGTGCTTTGACGAGCGTCCCCCAAAGAGAAAGGGATTAACGGGCAATTCTAAAGACAGAGGAAACGACGGCGCTGCAGAATCGATCCACGGGCGGCGCAGCTGTCGCTTTTAAGAGCCATCGTCGGACCTTTTTTGTTCGAAGTTCGTTATCCCTAGTAGCATAGGCATAAGTGCTTGAGGCTGCCTGACCCTTTCCACAATACACTGCATTCAAGCCTCAAAATGCTTTGCTCGCCTTGATGTGGTTAGTGAAGCCCCGTGGCCGAGGGTCCTGGTTCACTAGCCCTACTCTTTTTGGATGAGTAGGAAAATCGAGGCTAAGCGAGAGAATCTGGCCCAGTCGTAGCGCCCGATCATTAAGCCACCACGAGCCTCGTCGATCTAGTCGCGGGATAGCTACGGGGAATTTGACGATTGTTGGTGGAGATGGGGGAGCTGAAGGACCCCTGAGTCTTTCAGTCGGTCATGCCAGAACAAGAGAAGCCACTCCAACAGTGTAGGCAAGGCTGCTACTGTACAGACTGAGGACTTACCTTTACTTCTAGAGTAAATACCATCAATTTTTAATCGGCAGCCGATCATGTCTTCACGTAGTGTCGACAAACCTTTTACACCCTGACTGGTTGCGGAAATACACAGCGCGGAGCTGGTCCAGGCTTAGCTCCTGAACACACTACAATGTGTTATAGCCTCGACAGTAGGACTTGACTGTACTGGGTGTTGTTTCTCAGTTTAGGTCGCCTCGCCTCGTCTCATGCCGATGAATCGTGTCTGTGCACGGGAAATCATGCACGACATGTCTGCGCTAGTAGCTAGAACGATCTTTTCAGCTGAGCGTAGAATATCTGGGGCGCATCGGCCACGTTGATTGACACGCGGTGGATCGAGTTTTTGAAGTCCGCGGGGAAGATCAAAGCAAGCAGGCGATAAGCGCGGAGAGAAGAGAGATGTGGGAGATGTAGAGGACGCTTCACCATAGCATCCACAGCATTGACAACGCCCCCCATGCGCACTCCTCAAGCTTGTAGTGATATCTTGCTAAAATGAGTTTGATTATATTTGCAATCAAACGTGCGCTCATGATGGAGGAAATCCAACTAAATGGGCTCGCGGGAGTGGTGACTGGTGGTGGTGATAATTGCTCCCCGCAGCCGTTGCGATCTTCTGTGAGGTCGTGTGAGTTTGAAATGTGCAACATGCTCAATTCCTCGATTCTCCAACCATGCATCAGCCTAGCGTACGTTGTAACATCTAATGACTTGAGTACTCACCTAGATTATCTCGCATCTTTCATCAAGGATACACTGCTTTCCACATGGTCGAAGGGTGCTAGTGGTACGCCGAGACATCGTTGTGCAGTTTTTGCTGTGATGGAGGTAGATGGGAGGTAAACATGTCAACGAAGTCCTATCGCAGCCGACACTTGGTTGAAATTCGGCGGGTTCCAGTTGATTCCCAATGCAATGCCTTATACTGCCATAATGTACATATACACAATACATGCTTCGCTATGCCAGATACGTTCTTGTTGTGGGTGGTGTGTAGCCTACTCTTACAACGAAATCTCACCTCTCCAGGTGCCTTCAGTCAATCCTAACGTCTCAATACAATGCTGCCACCTCGGCCCACCTCGCTCCTTCCTCCTCAAATACTGCAACAGCTTCTGGCGCCTGTGCACCAGCAGCCTCAGATTCCGCTTGTTGTGCTTGTCGCCCTTTCCTCGTGACGCAAGAAAGTCTGCGACCGTTTTGATCTTCGCAGTCAAGATAGCGATTTGGACTTCAGAAGATCCAGTGTCCGGTCCTATGCGCTTATTTGTTGCGGCGATGTTCGTCTCCGGCCGTATTGGGTGTACTTCCGTGCCCTGGATGTTCTTCACGCCGGGTGCTTTAGGTGGGAATATCCTGTCGGTGTTGTGGCGACCAAAAGACTCGATGCATCGGGTGATGTTGACGCGCATACGGTCCTTGCTCGAGCCGTTCTCGAGGGCTGTGATACGGGCAATGGCTTCTGCGGCACGCGCATGGTCCTTTTTGTTTTTCTGCTCAACTTCCTCGGTGCTCTCCTGTGTTTCCGTCGCCTTTCCATATGGCAATGAATCACTCCATGGAAAGGGCCCGACGGTGCTCTGCTTTCCAAGCTCGCTCAGTGGCACTGCTAGCTTCTCGCTCTTCTTTAGCTGCTTCTCGACGATCTTCGGGTCGAAGGCGTAGTTGAGATGCAGGCTATCTTTCGGCGCCTTCTTGCCCTCTTCGTAGGTAATAGGTTTCCCTGATTCGAATGATTCAACGAAAGGTGTCGATACACCGCGGACAGGGTTGCCAAGACTGGCTACTCTGGCCTCGTCGAGCTCGGCACGGCGGGAGAGATTGGCTGCTTTCTTGCGATTGCGTTGTGCGACGAGGTACGGGTCATGAGAAATGCGCTTCTTCTGCGACCTTTCGAGTGTCTTGCCTTGGAGGAGGGAAGTCGAGGCAAAGGTTCGAATGGGGAGGGCGAATTGGTGTGGGGCAGATGATGCTGGGCTTCGGTGAGTTTGGGGGCTGGAGGAGAGATCTGGTAAACTTACACGTCGACGCCCGAAGGCACGACAATATGGGTATTCGAGGCGGCATTGATGACTTACCAGGCAATGCGATCGCTCCTTCCCTGAATCTTTTGCGAGCACCAGCTTGCGGCCCCACGTTTCGCCGACCGCCGCGATTGAATCGGCACCAACCCCCAACAGGCTAGCTCGCACCACACGATATTCGGTCGAGTGCTCCCCTCCATGTCGAAAAGTTAAGTTCACGACAACACCACCCTTCTCATACAGACCAGCTTCTACAGCGCCAAACCGACAAGATGGCTCCCAGCAACCTTCCCGCGGTCTTCAACCCTACCCAGCAGGACATCGAGATGCTCCTCGCTGCTCAGTGCCATCTCGGCGCAAAGAACCTCCAGGTGCACATGGAGCCGTACCTGTGGAAGACCAGGCCCGATGGTGTCAATGTCATCAACGTTGGCAAGACCTGGGAGAAGATCGTGCTCGCTGCGCGTATCATTGTCGCCATTGACAACCCTGCCGACAGTACGTCCATCCTACATTTCAAGACTGCCAATATCGAACTTGATACCATTGGCGAAATAACTTTGCATACGAGAGCTACAACTGACAAAATGAACAGTTTGCGTCATCTCCGCTCGTCCCTACGGTCAGCGTGCTGTCCTCAAGTTCGCCGCCCACACTGGTGCCGTTGCCATCGCTGGTCGCTTCACCCCCGGTAACTTCACCAACTACATCACCCGCTCGTTCAAGGAGCCCCGCTTGATCATTGTCACCGACCCGCGTACCGATGCCCAGGCCATCAAGGAGGCTTCCTACGTTAACATTCCCGTCATTGTGAGCATTTCTACACCATATATCTCCATTGGACAGGAACTGACATGATATACTAGGCTCTCTGCGACGGCGACTCACCCACCGAGTATGTCGATGTTGCCATCCCCACCAACAACAAGGGTCGCCACGCCATCGGTCTCGTCTGGTGGATGCTCGCGCGTGAAGTCCTCCGCCTGCGCGGCACCCTCGCCTCCCGCGAGGCTGAGTGGGACGTCATGACTGATTTGTACTTCTACCGCGATCCCGAGGCTGAGGAGAACAAGGACGCCACTGGCGTTGAGGAGGCCAAGGTGCCCGGTGCCGACGAGGTTGGCGCTGGTGCCGTTGAGGCTGGCTTCACTAGCGAGTGGGAGGTCTCTGGTGCGTCTGCTGGTGCGTTCACGAGCCAGGCTGCGGCGCCAGGTGCTAGCTGGGATGCGGATACCACTGATTGGGCTGCGACTGGTGAGCAGCAGACCACCACTGAAGGATGGGGTGCTGAGACTGCTGCTGCCCCGGCTACCACTACCCAATGGTAGACGTCTTGAGCATCTTCGTCAGTCTTTCTTCTCTATCATACCCTGTCATTGACAAGCATCTCGGCATGTCGGAGTAGGAGCAAGGATCGGAAAAGGAAAATATGAGACCATTTGACCAGATTCCAAAGACAATTTCTGTGGAACGGGGCGTGTTGAAGGAACATGATCAATGCTGTGCGCTTACGAGGGAAAGATATCCACATTTGTGGGGGAAAGCCCTGTGCTGGCGATCGGGTTGTACTTAATTGACAGTCCAGTCCTGAAATACACGCCTCGCTTTCATCGACTCTGACTGACTTGCTCTTTACGTGACCTTTAACCCTGAAACTACTCGTTCATTACTATGCATAAGACGCCCTGGGTATATACTGGTCCTATCTATCGCCCTAAACTCCCACTTATCCATATATATATCCTGACCTTCCTAATTGAGCTACCATTATGGACACGAAGTCGCAGTCCTTCTCTCAGTCCTAACTAGTATGGGTGCCTATACTTCACACCACTCATAGCCACGCGAACACGGCCATCAATCCAGCCAACGCAGCGCCCATACCCTTCAACTCTCTGCTAAGGCTCTTAGGGGCAGCACCAGGCGATGCGGTCGCTGACGCCTGACCAGCGGTGCCAGTAGCTGACGATCCAGACGGCTTAGACGATCCCGACGATCCAGATCCTGATGTGCCAGTCGCTTGAGAGCCAAAGGTATGCACCTGCCCAAGTGTAGGCAGCGCAGATGTCGGGTTAACCTCCCAAACACCGCTCGTGAAATCCGGGCAAGCCACGGGCTTGTTCGTGGGATTGTAGTTGCTTGCTTTGACGCCAGAGGGGTTGAGTGTTTTCCAGACGTTGCCAAGGTTGGGGAAGTCAGGGGAGATGGGCGTTGGGGTTCCTAGGTTCACGAATTAGACAAATGCGATTTAAGAAGTTGGAGAAGGCTGGCAAACATACCAGAGCGCGGGAAGCCATCTGGAGGTGCAGAAGGGCCAGCCGGATCAACCTTGTCGCCATACTTGATGAGACCGTAGTTGTTGGCCTCTTCGATCCACTCATAGACGATACTGCCAGACCACACGTCCGACATCTCCCCATAGATCGCCTCCTGGTCCTTGAAGTCACGAGGGCGCACTGTGTTACATCCAGTCTCCGACATGAAGATAGGGATATGGAGATCGGTGGAGTTCTGTTCGAGGACCTTGTACCCGGATTGCTCGTAGGTGCTGCCGCCGCACCATGAGTACGCGTTCAAGCTGAAGAAATCAATTGTTTCAGCGGCTTTGTCACCACAAGCGAGGTAGTTCTGGAGCATGGGACGCAGCGAGGCGATGTCAGCGGCAGAGTAGCCGACGGGGATATTACGGTATCCTTTGGAGGTGCGGTGAGCTTTCAGGTCACGCGCAGCGGCTTTGACGTAGGGTGCTGCTGCAGAGCCGTTGGCTATGGAAAGACTGTCAGACAAAACGGAAACGTGTGTATGAGCGCAAAAGTATCAAGCTTACCTGTAGTCAAGATCTCGTTGCCAACGAAGAAACCAGCGGTGTTGTCGAACTGGTGAAACTCGTCCATGACTTTGGCGAAAGAATCACGCTGACCCTGGTTCCAATGGGGACTTGTCTGCTCGATTTGCGTAGTGAATGTGTCAAGGTCGAGCCACAGGTAGACTAAGCGTAGCTATTGTCAGCAAATGGCCTTATCAAGCAGCACGTCTCTCACCAGAGAACCCGAATTTCAGGTCTGCCTAGAGGTCTGCCAAAGCATAATGTGTACGTACTTCCTGCATCCGCGAATGCCTTCATACAACCTGTATGATCCCCGTTAGGATCAACATGGTACACACGGATCGAGTTGGTGCCGATGGTCTTCATGAGCGTGGCGTCGAGACGGCATTGGGTAGCGTCGATCAGTGGGTCTTCAGGAACGAGTTGGTACGCGATACCTGTGGGTCGTCAGTTTGGTGATCTTCCAATCGATATTCTGAGTCTCGCGATAGTGCAAGGTCAGGACTGAGCACATGGATAAGGACGGGAAATGTGTACCCTTGACGTAGAACTGATTGCCCTCGCTGGTAAAGAACTTGCTGCCCTTGACCTCGATCGTGGGGATCGCATTGACGGCAGTCAAGCCCGCCAGAGCGCTCAACAGTAGTGAGCGTGTGTAAACCATGGTTGATCGTCGGCGATTGACTGCGTCTGTAGGATGGGCGTGGAATTATTTAGAGTTAAAGGCGACAGTAGATACTGATATGCTCCGAAACACACTAAATCGTACACCTCAAACACGCAAACGAGTAAATCGGAAACGAGCGACTGTGCCGTAGAATGGCCGACTGGAGCAGGTGCAGTGAAAAGCCGTGAATCGTGAAAGAAAGGACGAGGAATCGCAAACAACGCGACGGCCTTCCAAACCGGCAAGCGAGATTCTGAGCGCTTTCTATCAAGTGCATATTTGCATCCCCCGGCCCATCTAGCCGCGACCATTTGGCAGGGTTGACAGGAAAAAAGGGCATCTTCAACCTCTTTGGGCGCGATGCCAGCAGGCAAGGTGGGCGCGGTGAGCACCAAGTGAGACGTGCTTTGAGAGTCATCACGTATCCGGCCTAGTGCCCGCGGGAGAAGATTTCTCAGATTGGCCAATTCCAAACAAGCCGCCTCGCGTGCGCCTTAATCAAGTTTAAGCAAAGCCACTAGTGGCGTCCTCCTTTGCTTGACACTTAGTGTGTGGCTAGGGCCTCAACATGGGAAATTTGATTCCCCATACCACTAGCGATGATAAAGAAACCGACAATACTGTCGTGATCATGGCAGTCTAGAGGTTGAATGAAAATATGCTATATGCACAGGAGCCTACAGAATGCAGTTGTTCTCGGTCAAAATGGTGGTATTTAGACCTCATTTCGTCGAACTTGTGTCAATGTCACCATCAGGACAGTCCTCCCACGTGGTGTCTAGCGACAGGATAAAGAAGCCGTAAAATATAAGATAAAGAAATGAAAGCTAAACAAGAAACCAATGCTTGGGGAACGTTTAGGCTCTAGCACCTACGCCACGGTCGCCACCTGGTGCATGACCTCGTCGGCGTCGCAGCAGAAGATGTTCTGGAAGGTGTTGCAACAGCAGAAACATCCGGCGAAGATGTGGAAGTCGCTTGGCTAGATGAAGGAGACACAGCATTCGTATCTGGCGTTGGTGTAGCTAGGACGCTCGAAGCTGACAATACACGCGTGACCAACGTTGAAGCACTGGACTGCATACTGGGTGTGGAGTAAGGAGCAGCTGAAAAGAACTCCGAATACGAAGCTGGAGGAGCGAGAATCAACGTCGACAAAGGCGGCAACACGCGTGTAACCAACGTCGTGGTACTAGACCCACTACTAGGTGTCGAGTAAGGAGCAGCGGAGAAAAAGTCTGAATAAGAAGCCGGGGGAGCGAGAAGCGTGCTGGATGTCGGTGTAGCCAGCACACCCGAAGACCCAGCACTAGGTGTCGAGAAAGGAGCAGCCGAAAAGAATTCCGAATAAGAAGCCAGGGGAGCGAGAACCGACATCGACGTTGATGCCGTGGGCTCTGGTGCCTTCTCGAAGATATCTGTCTGCGCGCCTTGGTTCCATCCACACTTCTTGTTGTAGTTTGGTGTGACGCGCTCCGCACTCTTGATATTGTTGCCCGTAGCCTGGTTCCATGCGAGCATCTGCTTGGCACCTTTGACACACTTTTCGGGTGCAGTCTCGCAGTAGACGGGTACTTGGGCTTTGGCGAGAGGAGCTGCTGTCGGCGAAACGTTGGTGACATTGCATTTGAAACCTTGCATGTACCTGTGCCATTGTCAGTGAGACGGAACCTACTAGACATGTGAAGTAGCTAAAGATGGAAGAGATTAGGTGGTGTACCTACATATTTTGTTGTCCACAGCCATTAGGGACCCACAGCCAGGCGCACGTACATCCACCCTCAGGGCACGCAGGCAGGTCAGGTACTTTGTACGTAGCTAGCCTCTTCCAAGGAGTATGAGAAAGCGTGGTGAAAACAACGAGGTTCTCCATCGTCACATCCTTGATTTCCGAGTGATAGCTGATAGCAAATGCCGTTCCACCAGCCGAACTCTGATTATATGTATGCAGCGCCCCATCCTCTTTCAAACAAACAGCCGGCGTACCATCCGTATTCCAACCGTTCCAGTCTTCGGGGTGTTGTTTGCCATCGGGCCAATCTGTAACTAGTTTGCCGTTGTAAGAGAGAGTAGTGAACGCGCGGTTATGCGCGAGCTCGACAGTGAAGTTGCCATTTGCTGGGACATCAAGGAACTCGCCAACTTTTGGGGGTACTGCGTCGCATCCGCGATGATGCTGGAACCACCAATCTTCTTTTCCAAGGTTGTAGAGCGGGTTGACGGCCAGGTTGGTGTTCGAATCATCAACATTGGAATCAACGCCGCCACGACAGTACATTCCTGGTGCCCATGCTGCCGTATGAGCTGAGGCTAGGGTGGTGATGGCCAGGGTGAGTAGTGCGGAGCGAAACATGACGGTCAATGTAGTTGAAAAGAAGTAGTTGGGAATGCAGACCGATACTGCTAGTTGTGATGACAAGAAACGAATGTACGCCGTCAAGGCTGTGAAAAGAAGCAGAAGTTGAACCAAAGGATGACTAGAAAAGAGATCAACTCAATAAGGGAGACTTTGAGATGCGGGGCCTCTATACTATATCTTCTATCACGTATACTTAAATTTGCTGCCGCTTGCCAGCCTCAGGCTTGACTATCGATCCTCACTCAGGAACACTCGCCGAAACATCCGAGGAGATCGCTCTCGCCCATTGATCCTTGGAGCAGTGGCTCCAGCTGGTCAGCAACCCTAGCCTTGTGATTCTCGTGATGTGCGACGGCCCCACGAAAGAGATTAGACGTGGGCCGTGTCCGCATCGCGACTATACTTCTTCAGGGTCTTGTTAAGGACTAGGAACTTGGACGGCTCCATGTTTTGGGCTGTACGATCGTGGAGTCCGAGAAGGTATATTATTTTTTCCTAAAGACGGGATGCTGAAACGTGCTATGCGTTTCAAGGCCGGAGAGTTATTTCGTGGCGTTGACCAGCGGCTGGTGACATTCGTAGCTGTGGGGTAATTGAAGGGTTGTCAGCAAATCTCTGAAACGAAGTACTTTGCTTGGTCGCCATAGAAAGACCTGTTGTTCCTATTCCGGCACTGTGTTGTTGGCTGTATCAATTTTCTATCTTGAATGTTCTTGCCCGCTGTTTCTACGCAGAGGCGTCGACCCATCCAGTACGATCTCCTTCCGAGACAGCGCGCTCGCTCTCCATATGCTCTTCTTTGTGAAAATATTCTTAAAACATGACACAGACAGCCAGTATATGGTCTGGGTGGTCCTCGTGCCGTATCGCCCATTGTTCTTTGCGGATCGTCTTCGTTATCTTAGCACCCACCTGAACTAAACGACGAACATGCGACGGCGCCAACCCCTCTGGATTGACATTTTCGACCTTCAGAGGTGCATGCTCTGGGAAAACATTCTGTAAGCGGTCTTCGGCTAGAACAGCTAGAGCAAGCCAAATGTCCCACAACAGCTAGTTTCTGAGACTCAGGCTTGGACAGGCTCGAGTGTTTATTGCATTTCGCAACCGTACTGTTGAGTAGAGGTGTTTCTGACTGCAGTGAAAGAATTCATTGTCGCTTTTCGTATAACTCCGAGTGTTTTTGTGGTGAGTATGGAGTAGGACTTCTTGATATAGGGCCCCAACTGCGGAAATACAAGGCCCGTTCTGCGGACCAGGGCGTGGGGTTTAGCGGCGGGAAGGAGCGGCGCATCCCATTTCGAGATGGATCGGCTGATGAATGCCGACGTGGAATGGAGCAACAACCGTTGGTCTCAACAAACGACCCTCATTGACAGACCTTGGACGTTATCCCTTCGCAACTTCGCTCTTTTGCCCCAGTTTCTGCACATTCTCGTAGCCGCTCAGCACAGCAGGCTCTTGTACTGGTAGTGCGCGATGGCATCCCCGATGGTTGAAGGTGGCCGGGTCGAGCCTCACAAGAAAGCACACTTCAGCCTGCACATTAGCGATCGGATAGCGAAGCACGACGCTTCGGAGGGGAGCTACAGCAGCGTGAAGTGTGAGCGTCGTTGGGTCATCCCATGACCCTTCAGCTAGCTAATGCAACGCTCAGACAACCACAAGCCCGCGCAGACCTCCGAAAAGCGCTCCACGAAGCTCACTTCCTCGTCCACCAAGACATACAATCTGAGACTCGAAGACACGAACAGCTCCGGCGAGAAAGACGTCTTCACTTTCACAGGACAGAAATCGGCACCCAAGAAGTCGTACGTCCTAGTCTTCGATTCCTCGACGCAGCAAGCGACGCTAGAGCCTCTATCGAGTAGTTACACCTTCAACCTTGCCTCGAAGAACAGCAAAGACGTGTCGTCACAATATCCCAAGATATATCCCAAGAAGCTGAAGGAGGGGGGTCTACAAAGCAAGGACGAGGATGCGGATCTGTTTGGCGAGGCGGCGGGAGATGACGAGGCCGGCGACCCAGACGCTGACAACCCATACGACTTCCGGCATTTCTTGAGCAAGGAGAAGGAGAAACGTGGCGACGAGTCCGAGTACCACTTCGCCTCATCGCCGGACTATCGGACTGGCACAGGGAGTGCAGCGAATACACCGCAGTTTGGCGCCCGTAGACCCGCAGCGGCTCCAGCACCCAAAGCCAAAGCTAAAGTTACAGAGCCCGTACCCAAGAAACGCAAGACCGCAACGCCGAACCCCATGGTGTCAAGACCCAAGAAAGCACAACCACCACCTACAGTTCGCCTCGATCGTCGCGCAACTGACAGTCTGCCCAAATCAAAAGCCAAGGGTGATGCGCCACCAGCTTCCAAGATCAAGTCCAAAGAGCTCGTCGACTCATCAGATGACTCGGAAATTGACGCCGACGGTGAAGCATCGCCTCCTGCGCCCACACGTACGTCGCTCTCACCAATACACGACCAGCAGTCCGACAACGAGGATGAAGACGCGGAAGGCGATTCAGACGACGATGGTGGTCTGGAAATCGAAGTCCCCGATGCACGCCCTCCGCGTCGAGGTAACGGTGCTCTCGCATCCCTCGGTCTAGGTCAAAACCTCGGAGTCGGCTATCTGAAGTCGCCATCGAACGGGCCCATATCCCTTGCCAGCGCCACAAGCAGTGCGGCAGGCTCACCGAATCCGCACGCCTTTACGTCGCGCAATAACCGCAACACGCAGGATGAGATCGACTTTGGGGACCTTGGAGGCGAGGACGCAGAAGGTGAAGACGAGGATGAAGAAGACTATAACAACAGGGATATCGAGCCTATGGACATTGGTCCGCCGGCAAGACAAGGGACGACAGGGCATGAAGAAGATGAAGATGATCTTGAGAAGTTGATGATGGAGGGGCTTGGTGGTAACAGCAGCGAAGAGAGCGAAGAGGAGTGAACAGCTCTGAGCTCTTACACAAGTACTCTTACGCTACTATCCACGCTTAAGCCACAAAAAAGGAACGCCGAACTCTTCTACTAGCCTCAGACTAGCAACTAGAAACGCCCTAGTCTCTCGACCGTAGCAACCATCACGTCCTCCCCACTTCACAGCCATCACCGGGGTATGAGTCCTTGCGCGGGGTCTGAGACTGGGCCCACGATGAACTGCAAAGATGCTCAAACTCATGTACTTGTCCATCTCTCGCTACTGCATGATGAGAGGCCATTCATCAATATATTCACCCATGTACTATGAAAGCGTAAGGGCTGACAGTAATGCATGTTCGCGGTACCATAGTAGACGACCTATAGACGGGGAATGAATCCGAATGATGAATGTATCATATAGGTTTCTACCAGAAGAGACCGATATATCTTTATTGTCCGTTACATCTTCTGAGTGAATAACTGCCTCGAGTGTTTGATAACATTGATAGTCGCGAGGCACCTAAATTTAGCATAATACCACGCTAGTTCAACCCTGCATCCATCGATTAGCGGTACCGAGTCCCGAACCTTGACCCCCAACCCAGCGACCTCATTGATCATAGCCGTGCAACTCGCAATAACCTACCCTTGTCACTCTTTACATTCTTTACTCACTATCATTTCAACATGCGTTTAATTTCGTCCTTCAGTCTCGCAATTGCGGCCGCAGCTGCGACAGCTCCCCCAAACTCGTGGGCTGATACCCCTGAAGCGTCTCCTCAACATGCACCCGAAGTCACGGTCGTGGAGCTTCACAAGAGCTATGTGGTGAAATTGGCTTGTCTGGACTGCCCTTTCGCGGTGAAGAAGTCTCAGTTTAATGTGTCGTGGGACCAACCGCCGCGAGACAATGCTTTGGTACGTAGGAACTATTTCAACATAATCGTTTTCGCGACCATCGGTTACCAACCCCATGTGTCCGATTCATGCTGGCTATTTCATAACCCTGTTCTTGCGAGGACCGCAGACTGACATTAATTAGCTACTCAAGTTCAACATCGATGACTCCGCCTCTGCCTTGCTTCCAATGGGCACCAAATACTACCCCTCGGATCGATGCCGCTCGATATCAACGCTTTACAGGTTCCCGCCCATCTTACAACAGGTTTAATGGCGGGACTTCTCGAGGAAGAATTGACCCCATCATGGCCCTTTGTCATGAAGTTTCCGTTACAGTATGAGCATACTTTGCTTCAAACCGAAATGAACGGCCCGACTTGGATTCAGTTTAACGTCGTTGGACTCCCTTTCGGCGAGACTACTGAGTCGGTTAAGATGGATAAGGAGGGTCAAAAGATGATCCAGATACGATTGGGCAAGAAGGACGACAGCAGTGAACTTCTCATTGAGGACTTGCAAGTTGTAGAGAGGAAAGACCGGGCACAGCCCTTCAGAATGAGGTGTGGCAAACTTGCGATGGACCAAACGTCGTACGACCCCAATGAGTGGGACAAGCATGGCAAGTTTGGAACCTGGTCGAGGACCTGGAACGTTTTCATGGGCAAGGCGGGAGGCTCTTGGGGCGAGAAATTGCTGAACAACGTTCTTCTGCTGCCATTGGCTTTATCGCTTGCATTCATCCTCGTCGTAGCTCGCCGCTGGTACCAGCAAAGAGAGCAAGAGAAGGACTTCGGGGAAGAGGAGTTGGAGATTGCCTTACTTGGATCGTACTACGAAGATGCGCCGCCGACGTATGCTAATATTCCTGTTATCAAGATCGAGGAGTGCGACTAGTGTATCCGTGGATGCGTGGAAGGGCTGAGCGACAATTAAAAGGGCGGGGCTGGCGCCCCGCCCTGTGTTCTTAGCAGCATGCGCAGGCGATAACCTTGCTGTTTGTAACTATAGTTAAACACTCGCGGTTCATACCATCTATCGGATTCGTCCGCCCTTTTATTTTCGTTGTTACATATTCAATAGTCTACTTCTGCAAGTTCTACGCGCAGGCACGCCAACAACAGGCTGATCGAAATGGCCAGTACAGCCGACTTTAGTACTTTAAGCTCCTCTTCAGCATTCCAGCCTCAAATTCGATCTTCTAACAATTACCAATATGTCCGTCACCGTAGAGCAGTATAATCCGGAGTGGCCACAGCAATTTCAGACGATCAAATCCGAGTTAGAAACGTACCTGAAAGATGTCGCATACCTCTCAATCGAGCATATAGGCAGCACATCGGTACCTGGTCTCGCAGCAAAGCCCATTATCGACACAGACATCATCGTCACTCAGGAGAATGTTCAGCCTGCAATCGACGCGCTTATCTCAAACGGGAATTTCGACTACCTGGGTGAACTCGGCTTGCGTTACCGCCATGTCATGAAGGACCCCAATCAATCACCGCGTCGCAACATTTACGTGTGCGTGGACGGCGTCGCGCAAACGCGGAACCATCTTGGATTGCGCGACACTTTGCGCCGCGATGTTGAATTGCGGAACGAGTATGCGCGCTTGAAACTGGAGCTGGCCTCAAAGAACACGAATATCATCGACTACACGGTAGCAAAAGGCGTCGTCGTCAACAAGATCCTCGAAGCTTCAGGCATATTGAGCAAAGACGAGCTAGCAGCAATCAAGGAAGCGAACACGATAGGCGAGAATTTCAGCGCTTTGCGGACTGAGCGTTTGCTGCTGAGAGAGTTCGTGATGGCAGATGCAGAGGGCTACTTTGAGCTGGAATCAAATGAGGAGAATGCGCGGTATCAGGACTGGCCTCCTAGAACCAAGGAACAGGCACGTCAGCTTGTTATAAACAACCTCCGTGACCACAACGACGTTCCACGCATCAACTTTGAACTCGCCGTTGACTACCAAGGCCACTTTGTCGGTCGTGTAGGTGCCAATCTCTCGCCTGCCAATAACGACAAGCTCCCTGGCGAGAGCACGATCAAGCAGGTTACGCACGCGAATCTGTGGTTCTCCTTCTTACCTTCTGTACAGGGTAAGGGGTTTGCGACGGAAGCCATGCAGGCATTCATCCAGGCTTTGACGAAGAGGAAGAGGGGGGCAGAGGAAGGAGGCAAGTGGGAATTCGAAATTGAATGCGATCCGAGGAACACCGGGAGTTGGAAGTTAGCCGAGAGGCTGGGGTTCGTAAGGCACAGTTTGACGAAGGAGGCGTGGCAGAGTAAGGGAGAGTGGGTGGATAGTTTGGTGTATCGGAAGGTGGTGGGCGATGCGTGAGCTCATTGCCGACGTTCAAAGGAAGTTGCTGATAAGTACGAAATAGTATCTGAATCGTCATGACCGAAGGGAGTCGAAGGGAGAAGCTTTTATCGACGAATCCAACAAAGATCGTGGATTAAGCGATCTCACTCTGCTAGAGACGAATAGCAGATCATAGGTACCAAATAACGACCAGCTTAATGAACACGAAAATACGTTAACTTGTAATGCTAGAATTGAGAACTCATGCCTCACCCTGCTCAAGCACTTCGTCTCTCGCTGGCGCGCAAAGCTAATGTAAGAGGATTAAGAGGATTTTCAAAGCGCCTGCGCCCTAGTTGAGCTATCGCTGGTTCTGTGAAAGTACGCTAATGTACAGTTTTAACATTGTTAGAGACAGCGTCGGAAGTAATGCTCTACCTGTTACAAGATACTCATTGACTGTTTTTATCTCTTCCTTTTGTTAGGCCTTGCATCTAGTAACCGATGTTTCTTCCACTCGTGCTTACGCTTTGCGTCCGCTCGATTGTATACTTGCTTACAAACACGACATGCTTTACTGACTAAGTTTTCCGACTTATTATGTTGGTAACGAACATGCCGTTTGAGGTTCCCAACTCGATATCTTCCTGTAAACCCTGTTCCGCAGAACTCACATAAGACCGCCGATTGATCCTTGTCGGGATTCTTCCTGCTTGGAAGGTTTTCTATCAAGGGGTTTGGCTGGATAGACAGGAAACCATTGGTTGACCCGAAGACCGGGCTGTGTGGAGTCGGTGAACAAGCAACAAAAGGCGATATAGGCGAAGGGTCTGGGGTTGGTAAGACACCAGCGAAACTATGAGGATGCCGGAAGGTATGTGAATCAAGAGACCCTTCACGGCCCCAATCAGTGGGTATGAAACCTTCACGAGAGGTAGAGTGATCGAGAGTGGTGAAAAGTAAACTGCTTGCGGCGTCTGGCCTGGAATATGCGGGTGAGAGCGGTGCGAATGTTGATGTGAACTGGTAGCTAGCGGTCTGGCTATCAGAAAATCAGCACTGGCCGTTTGAATCTAATGTGGCACTCACGGAAGCTCATAGGCAAGATTCATCCATGTAGAAGGTGACTGTGAACAACTTGGGGCCGAGTGTATCGAGCAGTCCTCAACGTCCATCCTACTCTCCGAGACTCCGGCTCTGTTGTACGTGGCCGTCACTGCCTCAACATCTGGTGACTACTAACAATATCAATCAGAAATGCAATTCTTCCAGGGAACAAAGACGTACGTTTTCTGTTTCGTATTGGGGCGGTGGGTCGTCTGAATCAGAGTCCAACAGTGCCCAAGGAGTTGAGTATGACTTCTTGGAGCCAAGATCAGGTAGTGGTGTTACGACCGAGGGCGTGTGTGTTGTTACTGCCCTGGAAAGGGGCAAGTGGGTAATGGATGTATCTGCGACTGAAGGCACGGTAGCCTCAACTCCAGAATCAGTTTGTCGCTCGGGTTCCCATGGGCCTAATACTTTAGTCAGAGAGTTTCATGGCTTTGAAAGATGTGACCTACTGGCTTCTTTGGACTTAACAATAGCAGATTCCTTTAGTAGGTTGTAGAGTGCTTGGTACTGCTCGTATGCTGCATCCTTCTTCTTCAATGGCTGAGGATCGTGACATTTTGCGCCATGACTTTCAGCGAATTTGGACTTGTCGATTACATCTTTATTGCATGTCGTGCACCGCTTGAGGAATGAGAGATGGGCTGGATAGCCACCAGAAGGTCGTGTCAAATGTCGTCTAACTTCAGACATGGTGTTCCCGCCTTTGCCGTTGCAGTTGTGCGGAAGACCGTTCTCGACTTCCGCTCGAAATATGGGGCAGGCAAACTTCTGTTGCCATGGATTTTGATCGGACATGATTCTTTTTCTCTTTCGCGAGTTGAAGGACGGACTCGGTGGCAGAGTTACGGTTGTCGGGTGCAAAGCATCGTGTAAGTCATTCTCAGGTTGCGAGGGGATTGGAACGGCCACTGCCTCGGAATCCAAAGGTGAGTATGGCAATGCTGAGATGTCGAACGTTGAGGGCTGATTATGATTCGTGTGGGGCGAGGGCTAGGGTGCATCGTCAATAACATCTTCCCAAGTACGGAATGCTGAACATACCAGCGTATGAAGCCCTCTGCCGAGATCAAAGTGATTTACGTACTCCGGGTTTAGTGGTATGTAAGGATGGAAGGACTGGTCCTCCACGTTCCACGCATCGTCAAGAAAACTATGATCGCTCAAGTCCTGCAATGTTTGCGGAGAGAAAGCTGTGAGGTCTAGTGTGGGCTCACTTGGAGTGGATGGAGGACTTTGAAACCCTTGGTTAGCCATGATGATTTAGGAGGGAATCGCGGGGCGCAGTCCTTGAGGACATTGCACCTGGGACATGGCCGCGAGATATATGCGGTACCCGGGAGCGCTCGATTGGCTGTTCAGCTCGTAGCGAGACGCTGGCTTGCATGACTGCAGGCTTGCCCACTTGTCCAGATGTTTGCCCACATGCCCACATGCCCACCCATCCACTTACAGGCCCTCTCTCTGCTGATCTGAACTGACTTTTGCCGACAAAGAAGCTACGACCTCGGCTGTTACTGGACAATGTCAACAAGTGATATTATCGTGTGCCCCAATCGCCTAAGACCAACTACTGAGGCTTAGCGGAAACTCGCAAATGCCCGATCTTGATACGTTGTTAGAGAGTAGGGCAGTCAAGGGGGCGTGCAATACACACTACCACACGGCTTAATTGTGCTAGTGAACATCTGCGCAGGATCTAATGACTGGTTTGTTTGCCTCCCTAGATCGACAACTGTGCACTTGTTCAGTTGCACACCTGCATTGTAGTCATTTCACTCCCCTGCCACACATCGTTGCTGTGAAAAGGGGTGTCACATTGTACTGACTTTGCACGCTAGCGATGCAGCTACTACAGCCTCGTGGAAGTGTCATTTCTCGATAACTGGGTAGACGGTGTTTCATTTGGAATGAATTTTGGGGGTTAGGTAGAAATTACGGAGGGAAAATAGATAATGGAAGGTATTAATAGTGGGGATGAAACTGCTCTAAGAAAATGGTCGCACAAGGGCTCGAACCATCCATAAGTCATCAAGGGATCAAGATGTAAGAAGCTCAGATGAATACAAGAGTATGGATGAAATTATTGCATTACTCCCCCTGTTTTAAATATAATTATGGGTCGCAAGATCTCTTCTTTTTTCGTGGTGGCGGCCGATTCAGTTCTGGATGAGATCGCCTTTCATGCACCAGCAATGCGTCTGCCCTCCGAAATGACACATTACAACCCTCCGCTTCACAGCGAAACATCCGAAGTCCGTCTGGAGACATATAAGGTGAGTGCACTGACTCCATGTGGCGATTGAGGTTTCGATGGGCCCAAGTGCCGGTGTAGCGTTTGTCTGGGCACTTAGGACATACTAATGATATATAAGAAGATTTCCAATACTGTGCATGTTTCTACTGGAAGGTTTAATCAGCGAAGCTACGTTGGGCTTAGAAAGGAATACTCACGCTTTGTGAATCTTCCTGGACGGGTTGGGCTAAGCTTACGTTCGGGGAGGGGGTAGTGGTGGGGTCCGGCTGGCCTAGGCTTGTATTGTTGAATACGGCGGGCAAATATGTGATAGAACTCTCACTCGACATTGTAGCAGATGATGTAGGCCAGGGTTCGGTTGGGAAGCCCCAGTCGTTTCGGGAATCGAATGCCGGATCTGGTGAGAATGATAAGGGGGAAGAATAGCAAGTGAGACCAGACATTGCCGCTACAGAGGACCGCCCATTGTTATCCGCGGGAGCGGAAGAACCCGGTGGCAACTGAAGAGAAATGAACAGAGCTAGAGAACAGAAGTTAACTTCGATATAAAGCATCCTTGATATATGAAAACTTACGCGGACCCATCTTCTCTACTTCCGCAAACAGGACTTTATACTCGTCGTCCAGCGCATCACCCCTCGACTGCTTCCGAAATGTCGTACAATTGTTCCTCCCATGATGGGCCAAGAAGGCTGTTTGATCGAATATGAACTTCTTGCATACTACACAACGTTCTACGTAGCAGTGACTGCGTCGCAAATGTCGAAGAAGATCGGATATAGTATCTTCCTCCGCGCCATTGCAGGATCGTGGTAGGTTTCGATTCGTTTGAAGGCGCCAGAGCGGGCATTCGAATGTACGCTTAGAGGTTTTCTCCTGGGTCTCGATGAAGTCTTCCTGTGGAGCATTACTAGGAGCACCAGTAGTGGATATGGCACTAAATGATGATTGCTCGTTGCGGCCGAAGAGATTTGAAGCTTGCATGGAACTAAGCAAAGGACGTAGCACTCACACTCGACAGCAGAATAATCTCAGCTTTTGAGAGACTTGGTTTAGCAGATTGGCCGTTAAATTCGAGTGGGGTGTAGGGCGGATTGGCCTCGGCGGTGGACCAGTCGCTAAACGGATGAAAACCGGTCCATTCTGGAAAAGGCTGACTATCCGCTGGGTCATGTTGCCACGGCATAGCGAAAAGGGTCGAAGGACCGGCTGCAGATGTATTGCGGGACTCGAGGACCCATCCCGGTGTTTATATAAACTTGATCAACTCAACAACCATTGGTTATACAGCACCTTGAGGGCGAAATGATTCGCTGACACACCGAGATGCGTATCTGCGGACTTGCGGACTTGCGGCCATGTCGCCCGGCTTCGTTGGCAGACCACGCGACAAAGCGTGAGTGGTGGGTTAAACTTTTGCGTGGAAGGGCACAAGGCTGAAACACCACTCGGCCAGTGGCGGTCGGCTCTGACATCTCGTCATTCTCGTCTTGAATGTATACACTGTTCTAGATTGACAATTGCCCGACAGCCTGAGTCTCAAGATGCGGATTTGCGGCTAAATCTACAAGATCAGTACGCTATCGCGAGCTAGTACAGCAACTCACCACGAGTACACTTGTACTAGTGCAGCCACAGATTTGTGTAATCCTAACTGACTGAAATAACATGCGATGGTTTCGATGTAGGAAATGATATTATGGACATAGGAAACGAGAGAAGAAAAGATAATAGCACGAAAGAGACCAAGAACTAACGTGTTTCGCTAATCTCATGGGTATAAAACGAAAATGATATCAGATGTAACGCTGAATCGCTCAAATGCTCTTCGAGGGCTTCCATCAGGGAATAGCCATGCTCTTCAAAGGTTCATCTATCGATCATGCCCACACACCCAACGTCCAGCTAGCTCTCTCCCCACCCTTCATCGCCATTCCAGGTCCCATACTCTGTCGCTGCTGGATGACGGAGACCTCCTTCTCCCTCGACGCCCCTAACAACCCCTCTTTGAGATAGCGCTCCCGCTCAATCTCTACAATACCCTTAACTCGCTGCTGCGCAACAAGACTTGCACCCGCCCAAGCACCCAATGTCTCTACGCCCCTAATGACGCCACCGACAGAGCATTCGCGCGGCGGACCATTGCGAAGGCTGAGATTTGCCAGTTTGATATCTGTCGGATCTTCTTCCGGAATCTGAAGACCAACGGAAAGTGGGACAGAATTGTCCATAGAGGAGGGTATCGTGTCTTGACCCTCTTTCCGTCTCAGCTCAGCATCCTCTCGCTGGTTTAGTAATTTCTCTTCGTGCCGTGCGCTTGCTCTCCCGTAGCTTTTTACGGGGTCCCAGCCTCTGATTTGCACCAGGACGTCAAGTTCCTTCAAAATGCGAGTCTTTAGCCCAGGGAGTGCGGATACACCGCCTGTAATAACTATGCGGGACATGCATAGTCTTCTAACATCGACGGGCAGGGAGACGAGTGTTCGGTATATGAGATGGTGTATGGGAAGGTCCTCGTCGTCGAAATCGCTGAGTGCTAAGTCTGGTGCAAAGAGGGCGTCTTCAGCGGGCTTGGCGAGAGATGCAAACGGTATCCTGACCTCGGTTGGAGGAGTGTGTTTGGGAAAGGGTATGGTGACGGTAGGAGGCGGTGACTCGACCGCGTCTTCGAACTCTTCAAACACGGGTGCTTCACGTGCCGGAAAATACATGGTCCTCCGGTTTGATTTTGTTTGTGGCTTACACCAGCCAACGCGGGTGAGCGCTTCTTCTGCTTCTTCGAACGATATGTCTGCCTTTGGCGCGCCAGTATCCGCGTTGTCATCCAGCTCGGTGTTAAGCAGCCTAGCCATCTCTTGCCCAAGGGCCTTGCCGGCTCGGACACTGCGCTTCTCTTGCACTTCGCGGTACTCGCAGACGGCTGTGACGAGTGTTTCTGCCCAGCCGATGTCGATGACCAGCGCTGACCGTAGTCCTGCTGCAACTGTCGATAAAACAGGGGTCGACATGAGTGTGATGCTCGGGGCTTGGAAGCTCGTGAATAAACTATCCAAAAAGGTGGACAGGAGCGCATGCGGGATATTCGGCGGCATAGCGAGCAATATTCTTCGCGGCTTGGTATCTAGCAGGAAGTACTTGGTGTACATGTCCCTCATAGCTCTTTCAAACTTGTCCTCTACCAGCCCCAGATCCACGTCCCTCAGATCCACGCTATACAACTCATGCTCGCGCCCCCAGTTGCTTCCCACATTCCCTTTTCTCCTCTTCTGTGCGTACTCTGGATCCCATTGCCGGTAGTCGCCCACTCTGCGCTGCTCATCAGGCCCGAAGGGTAGAGTGCATCGAGGGGCGCTTTCGCCTGGGAAGCCGCCGCGCACAAAGCGGGCGCCGATTTCGATCACGACATATTCATCCTCTGTGCGGAAGCTGCCGCCAGGCGAGCCAAAGGTGGAGGATATGGAGCGTAGGAGGGGGGTTCGCGGCGCCTCGGGCGTGGAAGCGAGGTCTGCGATGCGCGGCGTGGTTCCTCTGGCGCTGCGGCTCAGGGAGGCCGAGACTTTGCGTTCGCCGGCTGCATTGGACATCGTGAATAGTCTACTCGAGCACACCTCTGTGCTTGCGACGACGTCATGTCATGTTGGTGTTGGGAGGGCCCTCGCATCGAATACGCGAGCTTGAGGTTCCAGGGGTTCGTTGTTAGCGTCTTGCCAAGGCCGAACTTTTGAGAAAAAGTTCTCCGAGCTCGACAGGCAAGCACGACGCACAATCCTCCGTTGCGAACTTCCCACACCACGTCAACACACAGCTCGAAGGGTAGCCGTGACCGACTACATTCCACCGGAGAGCAGACACTGTAGCAGCTATGGGGTTGTTCATTTTGAGCGAGACGAGGTACGGCAGCGTGTGCGCAGAGCTTTAACACCACCAAAGCTAATCATCGAGTGCAGTGCGGGTTATGCCCTGTTCAAGTCCAAGGATAAGAAGCTGCTCGGAAAGGGCGACGAGCTCGTCAAGGATGTCTCGTCTATAGTAGAGGCATTGAAGCTCAAGCGCTTCCAGAAATTCGAGAATGCTGTTACTGCGCTCAACGAAGCCGCGGCCCTGACCGACGGCAAGGTCAGCCCAATGCTGTCTAACCTGCTGCAGGAGCTCAAGGACGAGACCAAGGCATCGCGTACGCTTCTTTGTATTCAGCTTGAAGGAGTTCGTGGCTAACATCCGATAGTGGTCGTCGCTGATCCTAAGCTCGCAAATGCTATTGCCCAAGTCCCTGGCCTGTCGTTGAAGCCCATCTCCGACTCTTCGACTCAAGATGTGTACCGTGCGATTCGCGAACACTTCACTTCGCTCATCCCAGACCTCATCCCCGCTGAGATGGACTCGACCCGCCTCGGTCTTGCGCATTCGCTCTCACGACACAAACTGAAGTTCTCCCCAGATAAGGTGGATACCATGATCATTCAGAGTATCGCTAGTCTCGATGTGCTCGATAAGCAGCTTAACACCTACGCCATGAGAGTGAAGGAGTGGTACGGATGGCACTTCCCCGAGCTTGCCAAGATCTTGAACGACAACCTCGCATACTCGAAGGTTGTGCTCAAGATGGGTTTCCGCACAAACGCACGAGGCACGGATCTCTCAGCCATTCTGCCCGAGGAAATCGAGGCGGCTGTCAAGGGGGCTGCTGAAATCAGTATGGGTACTGAAATCACCGAGGAGGATCTGGAAGCCACCAGCGCATTGGCTGAGCAGGTCGTTGATCTTACCGAGTATGCATCACGATAAAATTCATGTGTGCGATTCTGTACTAACTCGCAATCAGACATCGTCAGAACCTTGGCAACTACCTCACCACACGCATGCAGGCACTCGCGCCTAACCTAACTGCGCTTGTTGGTGAGCTGGTCGGTGCACGCCTCATTGCGCACGCTGGATCTCTCATGAACCTCGCCAAATCCCCTGGTTCCACTATTCAGATTCTCGGTGCTGAGAAGGCCCTGTTCCGAGCGCTGAAGACGAAGCATGACACCCCCAAATACGGTGTATGTATATCCAAGATGCCACGGATTGGTACATGCTGACAAGTTCTAGCTGATCTACCACGCGTCTCTCATCGGTCAAGCAACAGGCAAAAACAAGGGCAAGATCGCTCGTATGCTCGCCGCCAAGTCCGCTCTCGGTCTCCGCGTCGACGCTCTGAGCACATGGGGTATTGCATCCGAAGATGCCTCCAACGAGCCCACCGAGGAAGAGAAGTCGCAACTTGGTCGCGACGCACGACTCAACATTGAAAGGAGACTGCGCGCCCTGGAGGGCAAGCCGCTCAAGAGCCTAGCCAACGCTAACCAGACTGCGCTTGGTGGGCAGACGAAGTGGGAAGTCAAGGAGGCGCGGAAATACAATCCTGATGCTGACGGCTTGACGGGTGATGAGCCCGCAGCGAAGAAGTCCAAGACGGACAAGGTCAACGGTACAACGCCTAAGAAGCTTGTTCAGGAAGTCGAGTCCTCAGACGAAGACGAGACCATGGCGGACGTCGATGCCTCGGACTCGGACTCAGACTCAGACTCTGAGGAGAAGGTCACCAAGGCCACCAAGGGCGACAAGAAGTCCACACAGAAGTCTGCGCAGAAGGCCGAGAAGGAAGCAAAGAAGGAAGCTAAGAAAGCACGAAAAGCACAGCGTACGGCTAAGCGGGAAGCCAAGGTGGCGAAGAAGGCTGCAAAGGAAGCGAAGAAGGCGGCGAAAGAGACAAAGGAGCCAAAGAAGAGGAAGGCGGATGATGGCGAGGAGAAGGGCGAGAAGAAGAAGCAGAAACAGAAGAAGAGCAAGGATTAGATGTATGAGGCTGTTTGGTTATAGGAGATGTGTAACGCGTGGATGTTGCTGTATGTTTGGCCATGTGAACTGAAAATGGGCAAGGCGTTCTTCGGGTTTGAGCTTGCTATCTTTAGGCGAGTGGCGCAGCGGACTTGGGGCATTTGTACATTTCTTCATCTTCTGCTGCATGCTGTTGGGGGAGTGGTTAGTATGGTGGGAGCGGATCGGATACCCGCCAGTTGCATACAATCGTACGTTAAAATGTCCACTTGTTCGACTCCTGCCATTGTGATGTTTGTGAAGACGTCGTATCCACTCGCGCATACGCCGCCGCTTTATAATTACATGTCCATGGATTTTCTTCCAGGACGCCTTTGATTCTCTTTGAATCTCATTTCTGCCCACCTTCGCCCCTTCTCTCCGTTTTCCGGCACACATTAGCTCTCGTCTCTAAGCCTTGGCTTTCGCGCGCACTTTCCGTTTCTTCTTATTAGCGCCCAGCAGCTTATTGGGGATCTTCTCCATAGTCTGGTGTTCTACTCCCGCAGGAATAAACGCTTCTTCTTCGTCAAAGACCTGCTGGATTATATTCAGAATGTCGAGTAGTTCCTCCTCTGTGAAGCGCGAGCCAGCCTACACACGGTCGGTCGTCAGCCAATTCTACATCGCCAGGTGGAAGCGTGTGATGTCAAGGAGCTAAAAACACAGGACGCAAGTAGAGGAAGTATAGTTTCTTATGAAAGGGAAGGGGAAGCGCTTACTTCTTCAATTACCAGCTCGAGCATGACCTGTGTGGTAGGCCGCAAGTTGTAGAGTTGCAGGTACTCAGCTTTGTTTAAGCGGTATTTTGGCGCGAGAGCGCGGAAGAGGGAATGTGGGCCTTTGTAGAGAGTCATTGGGCGATTGGGGTGTGTGCTTGTTATTGTGCCGGTGGGGAAGTCGGCGGTTTGGAGGTATGTCAGGCCCTATCCGTCATCAGTAGATGCACAGCAGTGGCGTGGATAGTGAGGCGTTATGACGAGTAATAGTGTGGGTGGGTATGTCGAGTAATAGAGTGATTGGACATGACGAGTAATAGAGTGAGTGGGTATGAGAGAAGTTGTATGCGACGTACATCTCGCAGCATGTGGCTCAAGCCAGAAGGCTTTGGCCGTGAGCGGCCTGTGCCATCGGCACCGGTGTATTCTGCTTCTTCCTTTTGGATGTGGAGGAGCAGTTCGTGGTTGGAGAGGAGCGCTGATTGGGGGTTTTTGATCTGGGCTGATTAGTGTTGGACCAAGATGTGCTTAGTGATGTGGCTGTGAGGGGACGGAAGATGAAGGACTGGTGAGAAAAGAGTATCGTGACGGCGATGTGAGTTTGAAGAGAGGACTGCGAGGATAACAAGGCCGAGGTTTGAAATAGCTAGTATACCTACATGCATGTTGGGCGGTCTATTGTTGAATGATTCAACCCACCCAGGGTCACGAGCCCTTCAATGTATGGACGTAGGAAGTGGCAGGCCCTAAAAAAGGTGAGCGAAATCTAAGAAGAAAATCCTAGGAGAAGCGTGATTCGTGTGATAGACAGCTACGTCGACACGAATATATGGATGGTGAACGGCGAATGAAAGCCTGCGAGGGTCTCCCACTGGGAACACTTGAAGAATTGAAACGGCTGCAGGCACGATGGAGACGTCAAACGCACCTACTGAGGATTTGAATTGGAGGATTCAATGTCTCAAATGGTCATGTACAGCTGCTCCAGTCACAGGCCGTTCTGTAGTGATTCTTGATATCAACCTAGCATGGTGTGGTGGCTCGAGTGTGAGTAGGTTTTCGCGTTAGCGCCTTGGCAGCCGCCGGGTAAACTTTCCGTTGGGAAAATTGCACCTGACGATCCGCACGTTGGAGCGAATGGATGCTCAACTATTCTTATTCTGTGTACATTTTCCAAGAAACCTGGTCAGCAGTTGGAGGGTGTCTACACACTAGCGCCAGGTACCCAACGAGACACGAGGTGAGTACAGGTGCACGGCTGAGACTGGCGTGCAGAAATCGCTCATGTTATGGTACTAGTACTATTACAAGCTTGCGCGTTCACTGGGCTCAACCTTGACTGGTCCTCCAGGGCTTGCCGTAGAGGCTTTGGATCACATGGGAAGTACTCTGTACGGCTTACTGCAGACTGATGTGGGCCGCAACGGTCAACTGCAGCCCAAGAGACGACTGCGATACGGTAACACATGCTTCGCATGTACGCTCTTGGCAATCACCTTATAGAGAAACAATGTCTGACGGCGGATGGGAATAACACACTGCCGCGTGATCAAGTTTCAGGGATCGCAAGGTGGGTGAGATGGCAGCTGTGTCTTCCGGAGCCGGCGAAGGGCTCCAACTTTGTGGACGGGGGAACGCTGCAGCACTTTAAACACCCACGAGATAACGCCGTATTGCGAAAAAGACGCATGTGCCAAGAGCAAGCTGACGCGGGACTTGTCAACTGGCGAGCCGTGTACGCTAATCAGCAACACAGAGTGTATGTTTGCTGGGCCCAGGCTCTGATAGCCGCTTCCGAATAAGGGCCAAAGATGTTGGCAGCAGTTGGGTCTGGCTGGTTTGGTGCGCACGACCGGCGTGCTGGGTTGGGCTACTGCGGGTGTTTCGAAGTCTTCTCGAACGAGTCGGAAGGACGGTTAATGAGGTGAGAGCAGACGAGGTGGTGTTAGTACCAAACCAAGAGCATGCAGACGCAGAGAGCCCGTTCCAGTTGTGCAGGTGGTGAGTGAGGTGAGTGGGTAGGACAAGTTAGCCGAGGGAAGTGTAGGCCAAGTCACAAGCAACCTCGGATTTCAGTCGTGGGCAGTCCAGGAGTAGTAGAGGAGACACTATTACGAAGTA
Organism: Cucurbitaria berberidis CBS 394.84; assembly: GCF_010015615.1. Lineage (NCBI taxonomy): Eukaryota > Fungi > Ascomycota > Dothideomycetes > Pleosporales > Cucurbitariaceae > Cucurbitaria > Cucurbitaria berberidis. Next base: position 5,157,310 of record NW_024468936.1, on the reverse strand, counting down.
GCAACAACAGCGTCTGTAGGCTGTGAGTGAAAAGGGCATGGAGCGCTGGGTCGGCTCGCCTTTGATCCGGCGGAGGGAGGGAGGGCAGAAAAGTCACACTCGCTCGACGTGTCGCGCCGAAGAAAGAGCAGAGCAGAGGCGCTAATAAAGGAACCAAGATGGAGACGGGTGGCATCGGCGGCGGCCTTGGGCTCCAGACTAGATAGAAGAGCCAGGCGCTGGTAGCTCTGCAAAGCAGCAGGGAGGACAATTGAACATATCAGGCCATTTTGCTCGTAAACCTGAGGTTACGGTGCCAAAAAAGCCTTGGGCGGTGCCGGTCTGGAACGCTGGTGGACCCTGGGGCCTTGCTCAGCCCGTGATTGGTGAGACGGCCCTTCATCGAGACTGCAGCAGAGAGACGCAGCAGCACCACCCACACTGACTGCACTGCACTGCCATCACGCAACGCGCAGCCGGCCCACCACCACCATTGTCGTCGCTTCATTCAACCTCTCCCGTTGGTGCCCTCTGTCATACCCGTCCACTCGAGTTGCTCTCTCTCGCCCAAATTCTCCGCTGCCGTTGCTACCGCGCCCCGCCGCTACTACACGAGGCTTGGCTACCAATTCCCCCACCCATCCACCCCTTCACCAGGCTAAGCACCCTGTCGGCCTGGGAGAGCGGAGCCACCGTGTTCCCTCGTTAAACCGTCTGCAGTCTGTGTACCTGGGTGTCAGATCTTTCAGCCACGTCCTCTGTGCTTCTACTCTTCACCCACCTTATCGCCCAGACAGTGTGTGTGTGTGCGGGCCACCCTCCAGATATCGCACCCACCAGAAGACGCTCGAGGGCACAGCGTCCGTCCTTGTCGGATGACATGATCCATCACCTCTCCTCCTCCCATGGTGTGCCTCTCCCAGCCGCCCAGCAGCTTCTCGCTGAATCCCCCTCGTCTTCCTCGACCCCAGCGACACCGGAGGGTGCTCCCTGCACCGAGACGGCGGTACCTCGTGGGCCCACCCAGGCTCCCATAGACGATTTCGCCTCTCTACTCGACCCTTCACCACCCGTCCCGCTACCATTCGCTTCGCCCCAGCCTCTGCCAACGCCTATCCTCGACGACCGCCCTCACTTTGATCTGAATTTTGCTGACAGCCTGCTTCCCTCGACTAACTTTTCGCTTCCCACGCCCACGGTTATCAAAACAGCGCACAATCTGCGCCTACCCTCGTTTGACGTCCTAGGTATCGCTGCACCTCACCCTGATCGCATTGCCTTTCGCTCAAACCACCCCTTCTCCCCCCTAGGCGCCGGACCTCTTTCAAAGCCAGAAGACCCTCTCCATGCACTCAGCCCACCACTGGACCTTCATCACCAGGCTGACGGAGCCTACGGCACCCACACCAAGAGTCCTCAAGTTGCCAGGGCCCAAGTGGGACACCTTGTACCCACCTACACGCCTCCTTGGGAGCCGGGCATGTTTAATTGGGGGTCCTTCGTGAATGTGAGAACTGCTGGCCTTGGCTCTCCTCCCAGTTCTGATCCAGGAGTGTCGCCAAACCTCACCACTACCGCCAGTGCAACGTCTCCAGGCCAGGCTCCCATCGTTGTGCCCACTTACGCTGACCTAAGCGACGCTATGAGGATGACTGTCTGGGTAGAAGACGTCAAGAACATGATCAGTAAGCTCCTAGGCCCCCACCCCCATCTCAAAGGCAATTGCTAAACATCTTAGCTACCGAATCTGGTTGCTCGAGCCTAGATTCCGTCAAGATTCTGTCGCACGCATTGCCATGCCCCTCACTAACAGGCCACCTTTTCGGCCAAATCATTGCCAACATTCACGATAGCACCACGACACACACCTTATGGATCAATGTATTTCATGCCGTCCCCGGTCGCTACACACTCTCAGATCTTCCCAAATCCCCACCATCCACCCCCGGACCCGCCGTAGGGGGAGATTCGTACTTCACAAGCAAAGTCTTTGACAGCGCCGTCGCGATTCCCGACTACCAGCTGGATTCCAAGCTCCTGCCTCCTTCCCCAAGACCGGTCGTGCCGCCAGGGAGCATCAACGTCTCAGTGGTGGAGCGTTACATTCCCCCCACCAACACCAACGAATTCGCCGAGTTGTTCTCGTTCAGAGGCCGCTCCTTGTTATACGACCGCCTCGTTGAACTCTCATTTGACGACGGTGTCCTTCTCTTCATCTACCCTACTAGGACGGGTGGTCGGACATTTATGCAGCAGTATCTCGGACCCATTCTCGATCCACTCCTAAGAACCGTAACTGTAGTCCACGATCTTCACTCTGAGCTGGGAAGGAGTCTAGGCCAAATGAGCTCCGTCAACTACCTAGACGAGTACGATCAGTTAGAGGCGCATGTCCGGAAGTTTTGTCAAGCACTTGGCGAGCGACAAGGCCACGGTGCCAAGAAAGCCAACTACGAGGTTATCCACGCGGCTAAAGAGGAGATGGTATTGGAAAGATCATCCTGGGCGGATGACATGTGGGTGAAGCAAGAGAAGCCTAGAGTGCGCGAGGTCATCTCGAAATACTTCCGCAAATCGAACAAGCTCCATACTGGCGAATTGACGGGCGCAAATTTGATCCAGGAAGTGCTCGATGGCGTTTCGAAACGGGAGTATGAGGATGGAAGCCCTCGTAAAGGTGTGGAACTAGGCGTCTTTATCGTCAAGAAGACGGGTTCCGTATAGCACGCGGAGTTGTCGTTACGATAAGCGGACACGAGCGATCTTTTCGACCGGAATCATACGATTAGCACCGCGAATCTAAGATGGCTATGATATACGCAGTTATGGGTGCATGAAGTTGATGATTCCGGGTTTTGCATGTATGGCATCACGCCTACCCAGTTTCGCATAGCATTGGGCGGCGTTAGCAACATCGGTTCGAAATTTAAGGGCATAGCAACCTTGGGGCATAGCACAAAAGCGAAGGACGTAATGATAATACCCAGTTATAAGTCTCTCTTTCTCCTGCGATATTTGCGACTCTTTCTACTGGACATTCTTGGCTTTCTCCAAATAGCGACCGCGCCCTTTGCATGTCACTTGCAAGCCACACTCACGGCATCCATCTAGATGCGTTGCCTTCCGATGGGACTCGAATTCTCTGAGACGTGGAATATCTCTAATAAGTGGATTCGCTACATGACACGTGGGTTCGCATTCTTGCTGGTTTAGGCAGGTACGCTCGGCATCCCTGTTCGTACCTCGGATTCGCACGAGATTATGGCTGCTTCGTACATAAATTGTATTGCACTCGGCTGCAAATCTACATCGGCGTCACGCAGCGAGGCCAACATGTTCGTCAATGTACTCGCCTTCCTGCTCCTCGCTAGCACCACAAAGGCCGTTGACAATGCCACACTTGTACTTCCACAGGGTACAGGGCCGTTTGGGGTATCATACCACGAATTCGAGCTTGTCGACAGCTCGCGTGTAGACCCATTCAATGCCTCACACGTACGTCGAATAATGGTATCACGCCTCGATCCCGTCCAAAAGTCAAAATGCAAACTCACCAAAATACCCTACTTTCTGCCGGAAGTCGCGAGAGTGCAGGATGAGATCTTGACGGGCTATGATTACCCCACTGGGCTCTGGTCGCGATTCAACTTGGAAGTCTGCAAACCCTCGAAAACTCAACACAGCGGCTCTGGAGACAACTTTCCCATTGCGCTATTCGGCCCCGGGCTTAACACCACGCGCCTCTTCTACTCCAGTCTCGCTCAGGAGGTCGCGTCGCATGGCTTCACAGTGCTGACCATCGACCACCCATACGACACCGACGTGGTAGTCTTCCCCAACGGCGATGTCATATACGGTGGCCGGGTGACTTCACCGAACAAAGCGAACGGGTCGACGACATCGGTTGAACATGCGCTGCAAGTCCGTGCGCAAGACGCTTCCTTCGTACTAGACACGCTCGGTACGAAGAAGCCGGCGGCAATCTTCGGGCAATCTTTTGGCGGCGCCGCAGCCGCCACGTCCATGCTCAACGACAAACGGTTCCGCGCGGGCATCAACTTCGACGGCTTCATGTTTGGCCCCGTGCTCAAAACGCCGCTTGGCTCGCCGATACATCCTCAGGCTTTCATGCTCTGGGGCAGCGACGGGCTCAATAGCTCCAGCGAACCTTCGTGGACTGCTTTCTGGGACACGCAGTCGAAAGCTCCGTATGTGGATTATAAGAAGGAGTTTAGCATTGTCAACAGCACGCATTCGAGTTACTGGGATCTCAACTTGCTCGTCGATGTAGCAGGCATCAGGGGAAATCTAAGCGAAACGGCGCAGTATTTGATCAGTCCTGTGCATGGTCCTAGGGTGTATGAGATTCTAGGGCGCTATGTCAGCGCGTTCTTTTGGCGGGCGTTGGGGCTCAAGAAGGAGGATGAGGTGCTGCGGGGGAAGAATGGGAAGTTTCCTGAGGTGAAGCTGTTGAGTGGATGATTCTAATTATCGACACTCCGTGCCGAGCCCTGCTGAATATAGAAACTCTATGTTTCTCCCCGCTGAGCTTTGGTTGGGTTGCTGAGTAGACGATCAGTTTCAAGAAGCATTTCATGGGCGTCCAAGATCTTGAAATGCACTAGTGCTCGAATGGGCTAGACGTTCGCTTAAGCGAAAAGCTGAGGGCTCCCACCTCCCGTGACGCTGAACTTCCAAGGTGATCCTCCTGTGCGACATGTCCACGTGAACGAATCAGAAACCCCATTTAAACCAATCCTTTTTACCCAAACTCCCCAGCTCGGTCTTTCGCTAGAACAACTCAGACAACCATGGCAGACCCATCAGAAAGCAACTCATCAGAAACACAACAGCCAACAGCCAGCTCCTCATCACAACAACGACCAGAAGAAGAAACATGCGCCCACTGCGCCAAACCCGACCAACCTCCCTCTTCTAGCACGGGCAAACCCCTCAAACCCTGCCTAAAATGCCACAGCGTATCTTACTGCAGCAAAGACTGCCAGAAGGCGCATTTCAAAACGCATAAGAAGGTCTGTGCTGGTCTCGCGCAGGAGTACAATAAGACGCATGAGCCTAAGATGGCGAGTCGGGCGCCGGCCAGGAGTGGCGAGAGGGAGAGGGGGTTGCAGAAGTGGCAGGTGTGTATTCTTTCTTTTTCTTTTTGTGGGTTTGTGTGGGTAGGTGGTTGTGATGGGTGGGGAGTTGATGATGAGGATGATGCTAATAGTTGTGTAGTTTGATACTTGAGAGAGAACTTGAGGCTGTGGGATGGGGAGGTTTATGGTGAGTTGGTGTGTATATGCTTGCGCATGCACTTTGAGGGGAATCAATGGAATGCAGAGGAAAGAGCTGCTTGGATGAGTGTAGAAGAGTGAAGATGTGGATTTCTCCAAATGAGATTGTTGGTTGCAGGTCACAGGCGTGCATCTCGCTAGAATGGCTAGTTGTGGGGATAGTTGATGCAACGAGCGTCTTTTTGCGCTCGAAGCGGATCGAAGAGAATGCGGAGTGAAGAAATGAATCGAGAATGAATGATGTGCAGCCTATTTACAGTATCTGAGTTGTTCCCTCCTTGTATATCCCCTGTCCTACTGACAAGTACCTGCTTTGCAACGTTTAAGCGCTCCGAGTCGATCCGTCAAGATCAACAGCCATGCTCAATGCGGCGTTGTTAAAGCAGAAAGGACTGCAGTAACTAGAAATTGGTCTTAGCTTACGGGCGTAGGCACCAATATGCATGTTACTTACCGAGCATTCAGCTCCTCTAGTCTCCTACGCCACCCTCGCCGCAACACTGCTCAATGCCTTGAGATCGATCAGTGTAATCGGCGCCAGATTATTCGGAGTCGGGGCCGCCGCGTTATCCACCGAGCTCGCAACTGCAGTCGGAGATAGCGTGTTAACATCAAACAACGTAATCGGCGGTATATCATTCGGCGTGGGTGCGGCCGCAGCATTGCCTGAGGTCGGGCCCGATGACGAAACAAGTGTTTTGATATCAATCAATGTGATTGGAGCAAGGTCGACGGTCGATGTAGCCGTTACGCCACCGTCAACAGTCGTCGTAGCATTTCCCACAGGTATGCCGTCCGTGGGAAGACCATCCACTGGCTGGGTGACGGTAACTGTGACGGTGACTGTGACGGTGCGCGTGGAGGCGAATCGGTCTTTGTCATCGTAATCGTAATCGTACCAGGAACGAGTCTTCCAGCCCTTGTGTCGGACTTGCACATTGGGAGCATCTTTGGCCACTCCAGCGTCGTCGCGTCTATCTCGGCCGACGAGAGGGGATCCACGAGCGGTGAAAGAGGCAAGATAGATGAGAGAGAAGAGCTGCTTCATATTCATGGTTCGTGGAGCGATAGACTGTTTCAACCGGGGAAGAGTAGTAGCGGGAATATAGGATTGACTTGAAAGATAACAGGAAGCCCAGAATATATAGCAGCTCCATGGCCACGTCTGTCATTGGGTGTCAAAGCACGAAGGCCGTAATCTCCTCTGTACGCGTATACTTTCATTAGCTTTAGTCCGATGCATTGAGCCCATTTTCCATGAAAACGTCTGCTGCACGGCTGTCCGAAAACGCCAGAGATGGGCCTCCCGAATCCATCCCGCTAAGTGAAGCTCATTTGCATGCGAGGCCCTCCAATTTCCGGTACTCCCATTATAGCTTCACCGCTGAAGATGTCTGCATGTCATGTTCCTGCGATGCGTCGTGGCGCAATTAAGAGGTAGAGAACATGGAAGGCACTGTGAATATCCGCACACCCAGTGACCTAACTGTAGTCCTCCTCAGCGTGCGAAGATTAATGCATCCAGAAAACCATACCAGAAGAAATTCACTGCGAAATGATCGTTGCCTTTGGTGAACATCCTCAAGCGCCTGACGTCCGTAGATTTCGGACTTCGCTTAGTTCAGACGGAACACAACGCGTCCTTAGATTGAGAGTGGAGATCCTCCCAAGTGCGGGCTAGAGCAGCGAACTCCGTCATCTGTGACAAAAGATTGCTAACATCGGTGGAGGGTGCTGCTATTTTTGGTAGTCGGCCTTGCATTCATGTATCCAGGGTTATGTTGCGGGATGGCGGAATTCAGGGGATATGTTTGCACAATAACGCTTTGCAGAAGTACGCCTATGGTGTAAATTGTGTAGCGATAACAGAAATGATAAAAAGATGAATGGAAATGACTCGTGATTGGTCGCAGCCTGGGAGGATATAGTTCGTACTGCAGTGCTCAGCTGGGCCTACATAGTCTCGACCTCTAGCACCTATCTATTTTCTGAGAACCTGTGTATATTAAAGTTAGAACGCTTTGTCTGATGAAAATGTGATGGAGTGTTAATGAGAGGGATTGTTTCTGTATTGGGTTGTCCCGTGCCGATCAGCTTCAGTTAAAGGCTTGGCGGCCCTCCCCCCTCTTTTCAAGCACAGGGCCATCTTCGACTGTCGCGGAGACCACATTGTTTTGCCCGCTACCTGATCACAAATGATAGTCTACGCAACGTTAGGGAGCCCCGACCGGAGGCTTCAATAATCTCAACAACCACTAACGAACTCTTAGATAATCGCAAGGATGAGAAGGGTTGAAATTCCCTTCATCTGAAAGAGTTCACGTTGTCACCCTGCCTGAAGACAGCAATAACACCTGCTGAGCCCTAAGACAATACGCGATACTACCGCCATAAGAGATAACGGGGACACCGTCTTTCTTGTTCCTTAAGCCACTTCTGAACAAAGAGAATCTCAAGCTTGCGCATGAATACGTTTTAGATGCAAGGAGGTAAAGATTAATGCAAGTTACTGCTACTCGGGCTGTATACCATGTCCTTCTGGGTACTAGCAACTTGGTCTAGACTCTCTTCGATTATGCGCCACGATCTCGGTAATCTTCTGATTTTGTCAGGATCGCAGAACAGTATACTGGAAATCCTCTGACATGTTTATGAGTACCCGAAGCAAGAGATGCCGCGAAGATTGTGTGTAGCAATGGCATCGTTCGGCAGCGGGAGAACGAAAGCGATGGCCGTTCGGCAACGACAGAAGTTCGAGTCTATAACTGATCAAGTCAGGTTCAAGTGTTCTTGTAAACTGCCTCCATGTTGCTGAGAGCTCTAAGGGAGCTTCAAAACGCCTCATTCTTATCCTCAGGCAAACCCTTGCGTTAGTTCTCGATGTGGGTACGAGTTTGTTGGCGTGGACGGAGGATAGACAAACACTGCGAAACGGTATAGTTATCAAAAAAATAGAAACTGATGACTCGTGTTGAAGGGTTTACATCTACTCCTGTCTATTACTGTTTAGACCATGACGGTATGGTATCACTAGGACCTTCACAAGTACTGCTAGCTGTGATTAGTATGGCCGTACTTCTACTATGAGCTACCAAATTTACAGTCACAATTACAATTATAGATACTCCGTAACAGCAGAGGAGATCCTGCAAACAAAGAGCGAGACATCACCACTCTCCTTGCACTAGTACGCCGCTTTGGACGCCTCTATGACAGGTAGAAGTAACAGAGCTTTGGGGACCTGGTATGAACAGTCACGTAGAGCTACTACGCCACCAAACGCCATGATAGAAAAGCACGATGGAATCAAAGGGTACCCCTCTCACACCACGCCCTTAGAGTCCCAGCAATTGATACTGCTGTCAATAGAGCATCTGCATAAATATATGATAAGACGATAAGCTCTCAGTTAGACCTATCCTCATTGCAGCTTTCAACCAGCACTTCCTTCAAGAAATTCAGTCACAATGGTACTATGCAGGATACCTACGTATCAGAACAACGTTTCAATTGCTTCCTTAGCCGCCGACATCTCCGCGTTATCGATGCGCGTCAGCTCATACCTGGATGCTAATTACCATGGGCAACCCGATTTCACACCCACATCGGTCGCGCTTCCAGAAACGCCGGAATTTGAAGCCCTGAGGAACCAAGTTAATGACTCCGCCCTCGATCTTCTACGCCTAGTCAACGGCCCAAAGAATACTTTCCGAACGCTGTTCTTTTCACATATGGATCTTGCCGCCGCGCAGGTCGCGCTGAGTCAAAAGTTCTTTGAGCATGTCCCAGACGACAAAGTTGGAATCAGTGCAGCCGAAGTAGCGATGAGAGCGGGTATGGACGAAGACCGTACTACCCGTCTGCTGAAAATGCTAGCTACACACCGCATCTTTGAAGAACAGATAAATGGGAAGTTCCGCCACACTGCCAGCTCGAGTTTTCTTAGGACATCCGCTTTCAATGCGATGTGCGAAGCGTCGCTCGATGACTTCTTCAAAGCTACTTCTGAGATGAATGCATGGATTGAGCAGAGTCCGTATTCGATGGGACTAGAGGATAGTGCTTTCCACAAACGCTTTGGCGCTACATTCTATGGGCATTACGAGGAGAATCCGGCGAAAGCTACGAGGTTCTCGAATGCCATGAACGAATGGTCGTTGAGTAAGTAGCTCACACTCCATCGAATAACCGCGAATTGACGTCTTTGTAGTTGACGACAACTTCGCCATTCTGCGCGATAGATTCGACTGGTTGTCGCTTACGAACGCCAAGGTCGTTGATGTGGGAGGAGGCAATGGTCATGTCAGCATCGATCTCGCAAACGTCTGCTCGTCTAATCCTCTGGCGCATAGCAGTCACACTGACCCTTCACAGGAGTTTCCTTTCCTGACCTTCACCGTGCAAGACCTGTCCACCCATCAGCTCTCCACCGCCCAAGCGCACGACGTCCAAAACCGTGTCACCTTCCAGCAGTACAATTTCTTCACTCCCCAGCCCATCCATGACGCAGGAGTGTATCTCTGCCGCGCCATCTTTCACAACCACAACGACGAAGATTCTATCAAGATGCTACGATCCCTGATTCCCGCGCTGGAGGACCGCAGCGACGATCCGAGAATCTTGATCAACGATATCATCGTACCAGAGCGTGCAGAGGGTGCAGTCACGAGGGCAGAAGAGAATCAGCATCGTCAAATGGATTTGCTCATGTTGGCGCTCTTTGGAGCTAAGGAGAGGACGAAGAGGGATTGGAAGAGGCTGTTGGAGGAAGTTGACCCGAGACTAGAGATCCTAAGCATGCACTACAATCCTCGTGGTGCCGGGTTGATCGAGGTTCGTCTCAATCCTACGACCGATAAGAAGCATCCAAAGCTGTCAGCTTGAGACGAGGGATGTGTAGGCTAAGACAGTCTATAACGGCAACCAATTAGACCTCATTCCATCAAAATAGTTCCTTCCTAGGTGTGTGATGGTGCCATGTTTGTCTTGCAACCGAGTTTGTCTTTCCGCCGCTCTGTGTGAAAGTCGCTCTTTCCTGCCATTGCGCCAAGACATACAGACTTGTAAAGAGCAGTGGCTCCCATCCACCTTGTCCCGCCACTTATCTCTCAACTCAAATTCGGTCACTGTATTTACTTCTCCAATACCGCATACACGCCGCGATGGACGGGGGTAGCCCAAAGTGGTGTCTAGGTGAGGTCGTCCTTCTAATCCCACAAACTGTGCTGATGTAGGTAGAGCACGCAAGCAGCGGTAGAGCTGTGTGCCAGCAGGCGTCTTGCAAGCGGCACGGCATCAAGATTGCGACCGGTGAGTTGCGTATCGGTACGCATAAGCTCTTCGATAGAGATGGTGAATCAAGGTGGTATTATGCGTGGCGTCACTGGTAAGTGTTCATTTTCCCCCAAGCGACCTCATGTATTGCACGACGAAGTCCGCCAGGCTGCGACATATGCGGTCTACGCCTCCTTCTTATTCTATCACTAGAATCGCAGCCCTTCAATAACAGGGACGGGGACTGTCAAGGCTCCTTAGCTTCACGTGCCAGAGGCCATTTCCTGGCCACCTGCCAAACCAGCCGGTCTATCCAGCATAATACCCAGTTAGTTTCCAAGCTCAATGATACTAACGCCATAGTAGGGGTTGCGCAACCACGCAACAGATCAAAGGCCTGAAGGAGACGACCAACAACGACCCCACCAATGCACCCGGTTACGACCGCATTAGCACCGAGAGTCAAGAACAAGTTCGGCTGGCATTCGAGAACGGTGGACCTGTCGATAAGGAGTTCAAGGGTATCCGTGGAGATCTAGCCAAGGCGGCGCCGCGCTATGCGCAAGAGTATCTCAATGCTGATGGGTACCAAGTCGATGTCCCAACGCGAGCTGCCGCATGCCGCGGTGCAGATTGCCTATCTAAGGGTATCAAGGTCACCAAAGGCGAGCTGAGATTTGGTATCTCCGTCCCATTCGATGGCGAGCATGGATCTTGGGTCTACAAGCACTGGTGAGTCACCCTACCACGTTGAAGTATTTCCAGCCGTCCTAACGTTGTGCAGGAAATGCATGTCCCCGTACGACCTCAAATCTGCAAAAGAGCACTACGAGCAGGACTCATTCGGAGGCCTTGAAAATATTCGAGCCGAGTACAAGCAGGTCGTGGAGCAGACTTTCAAGGAGGGCAAGATTGTCGAACCGCCTACGTTGCAGTCAGAAGCGCCTGCGGCTAAACCAAGGAAGCCCCGAACGAAAAAGAAGGTGACTGACGAGGAAGATGATGAGGTGGTAGAGGCTCCGACACCCAAGAGATCTCAAGCGAAGAAGAAGGCTGACAATGTCGATGCCGATACCGAGAATGAAGTAGAAGCTCCAAAGCCGAAGCGTGGCCGCAAGAAGCGCGCCATCGATGAGGTGGATGTAAGTGAAGAAGAGTATGTGCCCAGGAAGACCAGGAGCAGGCAGACGCCCTTGAAAGAGGAGATGGATCCAGCAGTGGCCCAGATCCAGGCTCTGACGGAGCAGATGCGAGAGAAGGCAGCGAAATAGGAGGATGTCGTAAAGAATGGCTGATTACGGATGACGCATGAGACACAGATAATACGGCGGGTAGCTTGACAATTACAAGGGGGATATGTGTAGCTTAAAAGAATATTTTAGCCGTTGACAGTCATTTGTCTTCCCAGCAATGGAACCTTAAAATGTAGCTTGGAGACGTATACTATGCCGTGACAAAAAATGCTACTCAACTCTGATAGAACGCCGTGGGATCTTTATGCTAGGTGAAGCACCTCAATAGTCATCCTTGCCATGCCAGATTTGAGGGCTGTGAGGAACGAGGGAGTGAAGGACGACAGGTGAGGTGGCCAATCGGTAGATTGCCCTGCCGCACGACCCACCAAACCTCCAGATGGCGGCATCCTTGTCGCAAGCTGTTCACATCCCCACGCCCCACTAGAGCTCTCCACACCACCACGATAACCACATAGCAGTCAACTACCCTCACCAAGCCTCCCTCAAAACACTCATTGCCTCCCATCACTCACATATACACACACCAAACCACAAACCTAGGACGACAGTCAAGATGGCGGGCAAGATAGTCTCCGTAACCTCATCGTCGCACTTCTCAACCCTCCTCTCGCAATCTACATACACGATCGTCGACTTCTATGCCGACTGGTGCGGCCCTTGCAAAACTATTGCGCCCGTGTTCCATGCGCTTGCGGAGAAAGAGACGAAGCCGGGGAAGCTGCAGTTTGTCAAGGTGGACGTGGACAGCCAGCAGGAAGTTGCGCGCAAGTATGGTGTGTCTGCGTAAGTCATGGCTCTCCTATATCATGATGTGGCAATAAAGGAAGCTGATGATGTCCAGTATGCCCACTTTCCTCGTCATAAAATCCTCCTCCGTCGTCGAAACCATCCGTGGTGCCAATCCGTCCGCGCTCACAGCCGCCGTTCGCAAAGCCGCCAGCGACTCTGGTGGCGCCTCCCCCGCCGTATTTCAAACGAAAGGACGTACGCTCGGGTCAAGTTCAGAACCTAGCAGACCAGTGAATGAGAGCCCGTTCGCGGGGCTACAACGGCTTATTGTTGGGAATGGAGGGTTTAGTGATGTGGCAGTCAGATTCATCGCGTTGTATCTGATTAGTCTGTTCACGTTCGATGCATTCAAGTCAGCCGAGGATAGTGCATTCAATGTCAAGACGAGGAGATAGTGGGGACGAAAGAGGCGATGAGATACGTACATGGTATATTTGGGATAGGAGTTGGGCGTCATAGGTTACATCAAAGGAACGAGCTTCCTTTCGGAGCAAAACGACTCGCAATAGGTCATATAGGAAGGCGATCGTACCTATACCGACTGGCACTCATAGGGTAAGCCTATGAGTGCCTTCGTTCATCTTCGACATTACACTACCCCTCGGTTTCGAGAACATATTTCCAACTACTACGAAGCTACGTTTACGATTATGCTATCCATTCTCGTATCGCTTTATTTGCTTTGCACTATCATTTCCACACCCCCACTTCAGCATCGACTCTCAGTGTTTATTAGCTGTTGGTTCTTCTCTGTTGTACTAGTTGCACCGTAACTTGACGATATTTTTGCGCAGCTTGCTATAAGACATACTGAGTGGTGAACGGTCGTCGCTCGCAATTTGAGCATGCCATCATGGGCTTTCTACAAGACGGAGGCTCGTATCTAAACTCATCAAGCGCCAATGCGACACCTTCCTTGATGATATAGTCCAAGATGCGAATGGAGTTCCTACAGAAAGGTCGTGATGAGAGGGGTTGGTCGGCGCGATTTAGATGGCACTTTGAGCTGCATTGAATGTGGAAAGGTTGCGCTGGATATCCAGGTATGTGAGCAGCAAGTTCTCCACTTTCGGTGGAAAGACAATTCTTTTTCGCGTACGTGGGCATTGGCGATTATGCAGGCGGCATGCCTCACGTTAGCCGTCTGACTCAGCGGTAATCTCATATCCGCTCCCATATGTAAATGGAGTTAGAGAAAAGCCTGGCCGGAATATCGGGATCTACAGAAGCGTGCAGGCTGACAGACTTGCTGCATGGCTGCCGTGGACCGCGCGGCCAACTGGCATCGATTGTTCCACCGCACAGAGGAAGCCAGCGAAAAATATGCTTTCAAGCCACAGGCGGTGGCTCAGCCATCAGCCCGACGAGGTTGACCCTCCTATGTCCACATTCATCGCATCAAATCGGGGTAGAAGCAGGTCGAAGCAGCAGAGCTGCTGTCACATGGTCGCTCTGTTATGTAAGACGTCGACGATCTGGCGGCTGTAGCGGGCAGTGCATGTAGCACGCCTAAAAACACGGGCTCACTATGACTGGACGGTAACCCGACGCTTAATGGTAATTGGAGACAGGGCCCTACGCTAACTTACGTTCACTTGGGGCTTTGAGATCATTCGTATAGGCTAGCTTTGTGATTCGTCCTGCGCCCCCGCAGAGCCTCGCGAGCGTCAGCAGCCAAGGTGGGCCAAACCTTACACCAGCAAAGCACACGAATGGCACGCTAACCTCGCAGATTAGAATAATCCTGACTAGAGAATTGTACGTTCCGGTCGGATCATCATCAAGATGGAGACCTTATATAAGACGAACGGTGGCCTTGTCGTCGTGATAGATCACCATCTACTTCACGGCCGCCTCCCTCTCCGGAAGCCTAACACCTTCACGATACCATGAGTCGCATTGCGTCCTTTGTGGCCATTGGCCTTCTAGCATCGGCTGTCAGCGCGCTACCCTCCTCCGAGCGATGGACCAAGCGAATCAGTAACAATACGGAAATGATCTATAGCTTCGAGGATGTAAGTGTTGTGAATCATTAAGATGCCATTAAGCTGACAGCGATTTATAGCTTCCACACTCAACTGATCTCCAATGGACACCATGCTACGATCGTTATCACTGCGCAAACCTTGAAGTGCCTCTAGACTACGCAGAACCCGACGTTGGTACTACCATTGTCGCCTTCATCCGTCAAAAAGCCGCCAATAGCACTGGTCAAGACGTTATTTTCAACCCTGGTGGACCAGGCGGATCTGGCATTGAATATATCCTTTCAGGCGGAGGTGACCAGCTTGTCAATTTTACTGGTGGCAAGTACGATGTTGTCAGCTTTGATCCCAGAGGCGTAAATAATAGCGGGATCGCCTTGACTTGCTTCCCCGACAACCCTGAGGCTCGTGACGCATACTATGCTTCCCTGCAAACGTCCTTGCCGTCCCTCAATGAGCAATACTACCAAGCTGTTGCTCTGGGTCAGTGGTGTATGGAAGCGAACAATGATACATTCGCCAAGTATGCCGGTACCTCAGCCGTTGTCCAGGACATGATGCACTTCACCGAGCTACAAGCTGCGCTAGATGGAGTTAAAAAGCCCGAAGAGGCCGAGATTTGGTACATCGGAGGTAGCTATGGAACCGTAATTGGCCACACTCTAGCTGCCATGTATCCCGACCGCATTGGGCGCATCGTCGTCGACGCGAACGTAAATTCTGAGGACCACTACAACGGCCTCAAAAAAACAGCTATCGAGGACGCTGATGACTGCTATGGATGGTTCTTTGACCTCTGTTATAAAGCTGGTCTGGAGAAGTGCGCTTTCGCCGGCAAATCTGGAAGTGCTAGCGACATCAAGAAGCGCTTCGACAACCTTCTCGCCCAGCTTGAAAAGGCACCAGTCGTCCTCAACGACACACATATTGACCCGCTACTCAGCAGAGGACCGCAGATTGTTACTAAAGACCGCGTTTTGACTGTGGGATTCCGCACGCTATATAGACCCTTTACAGAGTTTGCATACCTTGCTAAAGGGCTTGCCGGTCTTGAAAAGAACAATGCCACCGCATGGATAGCTGTCGAGCAGGAGCTGAACCAGCCAGGAAACCCCGGGCCATTCAATTATACGACTATCGCGATGCAGGAGGTGTTGACCTTCGTCACTGCAGTTGATGCAGCGGGTCGCTCTCCGATCAAGAATGTAGACGACTACATCAAGGTAGCAGGTGAAGTTGAGCGTTTGAGCGTGTACGCAGGCAAGGGCTATGCGTCGACGAACGTGTTGATCACCGCCGGACTAAACATGACACCTCCCAAGAGCCAACGCTTCCTTGGTAAGCTGACCCCCCGCACCCACATTCTTCCGTTCTTGGTGCAGAATAACAGCTAACGAAACCTTAGGCTTCAAGAAGACCAAGACGAAGACTCCAATCTTCTTCATGAACCCTTCTGCTGACCCTATCACCCCAATCGCGTCCGCCAAGCACATGTTGCAGTTCTTCGAGGGGTCTGTTCTTCTTGAGCAGAACTCGGTTGGCCACTCGGTCACATCTGGTTCGTCGCTGTGCACGCTTGGTCACCTGAGAAGGTATTTGAACAACGCCACGCTACCGAAAGCGGGAACCGTCTGTGAAACGGATACGAAGCCATTGGTGGACAGCCCGTCGTTGCAGAAGCGGTCGTTGCCCTTTGTACCGATGCATCTCCAAAGGTAGATTGCGAGTGTGATAGATGTGGGAGAAGGCAGGGTGGTGATGAATAATGAGACAACAGTAATGTAGTCGTTACATTTGCATCATGGCGGGGATTTTTAAGCTCTTATCGGTTATATAATTAATGCCGTTCAAACCTTGTTGCATAGTTCTGCACTCCCCCAGCTCACCGTATTTCAGCGTGACCTGTATGAACCATACTAATCAAGCCGATGTCAAGCGACCCCCCAAAAGTTCTCATTTGAAAGAAAGTGCCCGAAATCGAAGTGGAGGTTATATTCCGCGACTCTGAGACACGACCAGCGTGTATTCTACCGTTGTCTAGTAATACACTCAAATGCAATCGTGCTTCGTTGCGGGCTGCTGTCGGCAGCATCGTTGTCATGTGTTGTATTCAGCTCTACGGTTGCTCCAAGCCGCGTTGATACCTAGTACCATTCGCTGTTATAAGACCACCTCTACAATTCGCAGAGAGATCTGGACGAACTTTAAAAACGGCATTCCCTTTCTCTGTTCTTCTCTCCACGGGGTTCGCCGTGCGAACGACATTCCCTGCCGAGTGGGCGTGTTGCCAGATGTTATCTGCAATCCCAGCGACTACAATGTTTATATACAGTTAACCGAGACATTGTATACCGGTAGATATTTACTAAATCCGGTGCTTCATGTACACGCATCACGCCGTGATGTGTTGGTGGCGATGATGAGAGCTTGTTGTAGGGAAGTTTTGTAATCCTGAACAGTGCCGTCTCTAGAGGTTGTCGCTAAGCCCGTATAATTTCGGCATGGCTTGAGAGCCATTTCACCTAGCGAGTAAGTGGACGTCGATGTCCTTCGGATGCGCATGCTCGTCTTCTCCTAAGTGAAAATGGATATGAACCCAGCATATACTGCGGGCCAATATCCACTTCAACTAGCTGGTTCCTTACTTAGAAGCAGGTGATTCTGCTCCATTCATGCGGCCTTTCTCATTCACCACTTCCGCTTCTACTTTCTCCAGTGCCTTCACTCCCACCTTTGGAATTCTGGCCTGCTGTCTCCGTGGCCATGCTAGCGACGATGGTTCTCATTCTCGCCAGCAGTTCCGCAACTTTGAAAGGCTTACTAACGACATCGTCCATACCCGCTGCGATTGCTGTCTCAATCTGCTGCTGTCGGACATTGGCTGTGACACCAATGACTGGCACTCTGCCTCTCATCACGTCACGCCTCTCCAGTTCTCTGATTTTAGCGACCGCAGTGAGACCATTCATAACAGGCATCTCCCAATCCATCAATATCAGGGAGAGTTCAATGGGCAGGGTGTCGTCCTCTTGATTAGCAATGAGTTCAGTTGACGGTATGTGGCACGATGATCTTCGATAGGTCGGAGGAGCAGTAGGATGAGTGTGGTCCCAGCACATCGTCTTGGGGAGAAAATCGAGGGCTTCTTGACCATGGTTTGCAACACTGACAATGCATCCTAAATTCCGTAACTGCCTTGCGAGCACTTTCTGATTCACCAGATTATCTTCGACGACGAGCACATGAAAGATCTCTGGTGTGCTCTTGGGGCGCTTTACCTCCTGTAGAGTGGGCTCTGGTGGCACCCCAATGGTATCTGGAGATTTATGCTCATGGGTCATCGGATGCTGTCTTGAGTAGGGAAGCTGGCGCGGTACTTTGGGGCTCGGCAAGTCCGATCGCAGATTACTCTCCACAGCCGGTTTTCGGGGTGAAGAGAGTGGCCGCGCGGGGCTTATAAGTGATGGGTCCGACCTGTGTCTGATATCCTCGGGGAATGGACTTGGCAAACTACCCTTTCGGGCTAGGACAGGCTTGGTTCGTCTCGTTTTGATATAGAAGGAGAAAGTGCTGCCTTTCCGATACTCACTCACAAGACCAATAGCGCCGCCTTGCAACTCGGTCAATCGTCGTGAGATGAACAAGCCAAGACCGGAGCCACCGTAGTGAATATGAGTTCGAGGTGATGCCTGTGAAAAGCGAGTGAAGAGACTGCCCCTCTCTTCTTCTGACAGCCCACGACCGGTGTCGATGACTGAAAATTGAATGAAGAGCAAATCAGGATCTTGTTTCCAATCATCTTCCAAATGGGAATCATGATCCACTAGCCGATCCTCATTGAACTGAATACCACCTGCTACAGAGGCAGGCTCTATGGTGCTTGCAGCGACAGAGAGCGTTACACGACGAGTTGATTCGAGCCGTGTGAACTTGATCGCGTTTGTGAGAAGATTGATGAGAACCTATGTGGTCAATTATATGCACGTAGACACTTGGCGAAAATATTTAGTACTTACTTGGAGTAATCTGGTAGGATCTAAAGAAACCCAGTCAATCTGCATGTTGCGAAATGACTGGTCAACTAAAAAGGAGAGCTCGACTTTGGCGGCCTTAGCCTCAGCCTCGAACATCTTGATGGCATGCTTAGCCACTGCTTCTGGCTGGGCATCGACAGGAGTGATAACGAGTAGACCAGAGTCGAGTTTTGAGATGGTGAGGATGTCATCTACGATGTGATGCATATGTTGTGCGCACTGAGCGATGGTCTGTGCTGCGTCCATTGTCTGCTCCAGAAATGTAGACCAGGTCTGGGATCGAGGCAACTGGCCGTTGTCCTCAGGTGAATAGGAGGATATTATGCCATCGGCACATTGCATGATAGCAGACAATGGATTTCGCATCTCGTGTGAGGTTGTATCGATGAAATGCTCGAGGTGCTGCTTGCTCTCGAGGGCGCTGTCGGTGCGGACCTTCTGAATGCTCTCAGCCCATTTCAGCTTCGAGATGTCGGTTACATTTCCCACAATTTCGCATAGCTGACCTTTTGCATCAATTTCTGGGTAAGCAGAGCACAAGATCCATTTGAAGTTCGTCGTGCTCTCACACTCGGACTGAACAAGGTCGGCGGGCGGCGACCAGATCATTCTTGTCTTTAACTCGAAACAGATT
Organism: Cucurbitaria berberidis CBS 394.84; assembly: GCF_010015615.1. Lineage (NCBI taxonomy): Eukaryota > Fungi > Ascomycota > Dothideomycetes > Pleosporales > Cucurbitariaceae > Cucurbitaria > Cucurbitaria berberidis. Next base: position 5,138,062 of record NW_024468936.1, on the reverse strand, counting down.
GGCTCATGATCCACTACCAGTTTTGCGAAAAGTCCTTCGCAATATTTCACATCCTCCGGAAAGGCGATCTTTTGCCAAGCAACCATAACATCGTCGTCTCCAACGGCAATCTCAAAGAGGTCGTACCAGCGCTTGTTCCGATAAGTGTATTTGCCCAAACGATCCATAATGAAGATGCCGACGTCTGACCGCTCGGCAAATCTCTGGAATCTCTTTTCCTTTAATTTGAGTTCAGCGAGTAGTTGTTCCTGAATCCGCGCAGCTTGGCCAATGGCGATTTCTCTTTGACGCACCTCGTCGTCAAAAAGAACGACCGAAGCGAGTGACGTAGACAGTAAGCGCAGCATGACTTGGACAAACGACTGGTAGGCTTGGTCGAATGGCCTTCGGGGATTGATGCCGAGTATCAAGAAACCTTCAACTTGGTCGCCGGTGGTTAGGAGGATGGGACATATAACTACAGTGCGGCATGGGTCACCGTATCCTCTCCAATCTATGCCCTCCAACACGGCCCCGGATGATGCGAGCTCATCGAGATGCACAATAGTAGCTTTCTTAGATTTAACCACCTGGACAAGGAAGGGCTGGAAAATGTGGGAGCTTTGATGAATACTGATGACAGACGGAGCAATTGGGTGATTGGCATCAACCCCAATGGAGCCCTTTAAAAGACATTTTTCCAAGGGAGTGGTAGTGTATGAAGGCGACAAAGCTGGCATATGGGCGCCAGCGTCACGGTCTGCTGCATATAAAAGCGCGAATGGTACGTCTTTGTCGTTCAAAGTCATCGTACGCAGTGTGATATCCCAATAAGAGTGGAAGTCCCGGGCATTTGCCGTCTGACTGGCCATTTCGACTAAGCCAGATACGCGGCGTTCGAGGAGATGGTGGTCTGTCGTCTCAAAAAAACTTTGACTATATCCAGCAATGTAACCATTACTATCCAAGACGGGAACAAATTGAAACGACCAATGAGTTTCCTCGCTAAAGCTATGCCTGTCGATAAACAAGAGCATATCGCCCTCAGCGAGTGACTGGCCCGTTTCGTTGATGTGCTTGATCAGAGGTTCGAATGAGGGCCAGTGGTCGACAGCTTCAGTGCGTATGCTCTTGCCCATACCTGGATGGAGGGCGCCAAGAAACTGGATGTACGGCTCGTTGTATATCATAATCACTTCCTCGCCCCAGAACAGAACATTTGGAAAGCTGCTGTTCAAGACGAGATTGACAATGCAACGTAGTTCGGCAGGCCATTGCGCCATAGGGCCGAGGGGTGTCTGCGCCCAGTCGACGCTGCGGAAATAGGCGATATGGGGGTCGGTAGCCGCCGGGGGTGGGAGCGTTTCTAGTGTGTAGTCGAAGGGGCCGTGTTTCGCTGCAGGCAGTCGTTTGGGTGCTATGCTTTGAGAAGGGCGATTCTCGGGCACCTTACTCTCTTTCGAGTTTAGGGATCCACGCTGTCGTCCAGGCACCACATCAACCCAAAGCAGCGCTGTCGGAACGCCGCTCACCAGCTTGTAGTGCTCGACCTCAACGGCTGTCCAGACGTGTCCCTCAAACAGGTAGGCGTTGCCCTTGCGCGCGAGGTCATCGTTCTGTGCCCGGCCGCAGAGCCAGTCCCGGAATGCTACATGGGAGCCCACTACTACATCGGCGAATATGCTGTTCGCATCGTGTAGCCTAGATACCTTCTCCAGTAACCCGTCAACGATTGCCAGCGCGGGATTGTGGTATATTATGTCCAGGGGCGCATCGTGCTCCGGTGCCGAGTGCACATTGAAGGCGAACGAGGGGCGATCATCGCGGTCGAGCGTTGCGAGGAGCGTTATGGCGGCTAGTTCTTGCTCGGAAGAATGACTCTGTGGATCAGGCACGCAGCACATGGAGCGTGTCGGCGTCTCGCATGTGTCTTGAGAGGATATGCCCTGCTCAGGCGGCACCCCATTGAGGGCTGTCATGTTAGCCCGCGCAAATTGTGAGCTGCACGGCGACAGGGAATGTACATAGCAGCCAAGAGGAATACTGAGGACCACAGGCACCCCGATGGCGAACGAGCTTTCTCCGCCACCCAGCTGTGGCGGTCGAGACCGCGGTGCTTGTTGGGTCTTGAGTGATTATGCCCGGAACGGCGGGCCTCGACTTTTTTTGTCAAGACGTCGAGCATGACGTCACAGCTAAAAGTCCCGCTTCGAGGTTTTCTTGTCTTCTTCACATGGTGTGCCATAATATGGATTGCATAGCATGGGCATGTATCCAAGTTACTGTGCCTTTCTACGAGTGCTGCTAACAATCTGCTATTGCAACCACATCTTGTTCGCAGCCACATGCGATCGATCTGCCTGACAAGATCGATGGCGCTAGACCATAAGTAGCGTAGTCGGAAATCTTGATGAAGCACGTGATGACCGGGCGGATATTGTTTGCATGTGGCCCTACACGACAGATCAACAGGCCTTGATACAATCAAGAGCGGGGAGTGAAGTCTAGAAACGCAACATATGATGCAGTTCGATCGACATTTTAGCGGTGAGAAGACTCGGCTGCCAAAGACTCGCATGTCCTACGATGGCGGCGGCTGTGTTGGAATGCCTATCAATATCTCCATCAATGCATAGCGTCCCCAAACCTTGACTGCCGTATGACGACCCTATCTGCAGCCCTCAGTAACGTTTTATTAATGCACCTCGGAATGTCTCACTTTCTAACGTTGGTCCTCGCATCGCACTCTACATTGGTGTAGCGTCCATCACGTGGCCGGCTATTCACCTAAGCGCTAAAACGATTCGCCACGGTGAGCCCGAAACACGTTCCTAGTGTGACGAGGGGTGACGAAAGCCCGGATCCGCGTGCTTGGGTATGGGTATGTGGCGTCTGTCACAGAAGGCGAGGGTTTAGCGGCTCTTCGGACGTGTGTACTGGATTAGTGAGAAGAGAGCGAGAGCGAGAGAGAAGGTGTGGCACCATGATGAAACGAGCGACAGAGAGAACTGCAAAAACTATGAGGCGCTAAGTAAAATCTTAGTGAGCTGAGTGTGTTCGCTAATGTTCGAATCGCTGGGAGGGGGGGGGAGCAGTGAGCAATTTTGGAATCCGAAAGGGCATTGCCCAAACCACACGATTGCTTGGAAATGGAGGTTTTTAGGGTGTCGTGGGGCAGGATATATGTGGTAAGTTTTTGCGATTTATTCAACGCAGGACGAATAAGGTGCTGAGGTGAGTGGGTAGCTGCGTGGTGGCTGTCTGGGCGGCGCTTACGGTAGCCCAATGGGTTCCCAGGAAGCATCGTGTTGTTCACACGCGGGAGTAATTCAATGACAAAAGCAGAATAAATTTGTAACGGTTGAGGGGGCATAGAGAAGCCCGACACTCGCCTCGAGTCTGATAGTACGGCTGAGATGGCGCATTCCTACGAAAGCACATTATTTTGGGCAAGGCTGACGGCCTAGGCTGGGTGGGGGAGGTCCACTTTGGCGAGGCGGATGGGGGGTTTCTGCCATGTCACCATGCCGGGTAGGGCTTGCGATGAAACTGGCGTGGTGTAGAAATGCCGTCATACAGCGTCGGATGAAGTTAATCGTGAGAATTGCGCGATGATTGTTTTAGCGAGGCAGACTCTGTCGCGCAGAATGGAGCAGCGTTCAGCCTCACCCATGTTTAGCCGGGGGAGCAGGAGCAGGAGCAGGAGCAGGTGCGACTAGGATGGCCTAAGTTTAGCAACGGGAAGGAGCAGGGCACTAGCCTTGTTTTGCAGCGCCTGCCGTGTGCACCTGCCCCGCAAAGACGGGCGGCTGGCGGCTGGCGGCTGGCGGTGAGGCTGTGAGGGTTCGCGCGTGGAGATGGTGGGGGGAATCGAATACGAGGGCAGGGTATGTCTTCCTGACGGCTCGTCATGATGGATGCCATGTTGAAGGATGGAGCATCGTATAGTTTATGCAACAGGATCCCCGATGCATCCATCTACTGTGAAGGCGTGAGGATCCATCAGTCCACCATCCATGTTTCCCGACTGGGCAGCTTTGGCGACATGCCAGCCTCTGCACATGCTCCACTCTGATTGCACCAATTCCCTGATAATTGATAAAGCCATACCCGTTTGCGACGCCTATTTGCTGCAGGGGGGAAGGTAAGAAAGATCTTGAGCTAATAAGCTCTTGGATATTGATCCCCCATGTAATTATATCCTTTTGCTGCGATGGTCGTTCCACTGCCGGCATGCATGAGCTGAACGAGGCGAGCCAGTCTCTCGGCACCCCATCCAAGCCGCGCTGAAATTGAATGCACAACAATCGCGCGTATGAGTAAAAACAAACACACTGAACATCTGGCAGTGGCAGCGTCGGGCAGATTCGGTGCAGATGGCCTCGACGGCAGGCGCGCGAGCCAGACGCCAGAGCAATCGACTAGTGGGCGGGACGGCACACCTCACGGTCATCACCAATGCTCTCGACCCCTTAGTGTCCCTTCTGCTCCACCGACTACTGCCCAAGCAATGCAGCGCTTCCTTGACTTTGATTATTATTGACCACAGAAGAAGAAATGGACATGAAGCTGAGTCGGTCGGACTGGTGACAGGTACTAATGGCGCCCGCTAACATGAGGGGGAAATCAACCATTCACTCAACAACGCACGCTAGCCCTTGCGAAGCGACATTGGAGTTCCCTGCACACGCTGCCCGCCTTTTCTCAACGTCTTTTCGCAACTGCGTATCACGTTGATCTCCGCGGCGGGCAACGGGCATCGATAGCGTTCGTCAGTGTTACAGAGTGCTGGATTGGCCATGTCTTAGAGCACAGGTGTTTAGTCGGCCAACGTCGACTGTCTAGCCGCACTATCAAAGTATCGGGCTCCAACCCGTCGACCTGTAGATGCGGCGACCGAGATGCAGGTCAAGCACCTTTGCAGGCTTCTGCATGGTTTCGCATCCTGCGCTGCCCGCCCGCATCTGCCGATGTTACCCAAACTCCCGACAACGCGTCCATGGACTCTGTCAGACACGTGCTGAACGACATGCTTCGACTTCTTGATGACCGGCTATATTGTGGCTCGCAGACGAAGCGCAAAAGCAATATACCTGCTTCCCCGTGCGCTGGTTTGCGTTCGCACCCCCGTAAGCTTCGCTTCGTTCCTCGAAGATGCAAGCATAGCTGGACATGTCTGCGGGAGGTCGCAATGCAGTCGTCAGGAGAATAGGCTCGAATGGGTCATAGGAGTGGCGATCATCGTGCCGGGCAGCCTTGCGCAGTGACTATGAGGACCTACGACGCCTGGCCCAAAAGAGCAAATGGCATGGTTATTGCCCCAGCCGAAACGCTTCTTGTTGAACTCAATCTTCGCTTCGCCCAAAGCCGCATCGACGGGACATCGAGTGCTTGCGGATGGGCAATTCGACACGACTGCAATAAACTAATAATCATAATGATGAGCGCATTAGCGGTGGTCGTCGGAGCAAGCACACACCCAGGATTACGCGCCCGTCGGCTGTCTCGCACCCACTCTGCGGGTTTCGATTTGCATTGCACCTTGTCAGGTCAGACGGGCTGCTGAAGATCCCACTGCAATTATCCAGCGTCTCGGTGACGGAGGAGCTGGGTTGACTATCAAACACACGACAGCTCTGGGGTCCCGTTCTCCCGACCGAGTGGGAGAGCAAGGCGCGCCATCCGCCCAAACAACGTGCGACAGAGTGCTTGTGCCATGTGTGTACAGCGACAGCCATGATCAATCTGGGGCACGTCTTGATCCGGCACGATCCTTCCGCATTAGGCTCCGGTCCATGTCAGCTCGCATACTGCAGGAGCTTGAGCCTTACAAACCGGTGAAGGCTGTGACGTGCGGGCTGCAGTCCTGCGCGCGAGCAGTCCTGCGTGCGACCGACGGGCCTCTTCCAATTCCCAGTCCTCGCGGATAAGTGGGTGCGCAAGCATCGAACAACGTACCAACAAAAGTACGAGTGTGCGCCGTTGCTGGCCCGCTGTGTTTCATTTGCGCCAGAGCCTTGAAGGGCTGAAGAAAGCTTGGTCGCCATGTTCCCAGCTAGGATGATCAGGCCTCCCGCGTCACGAGCAGCCCTGCGCCCATAGCGCACAGACAAGCATGCGTGTGGAGATTGGAAAAGGGTCAGGGGACGCGGCATCACTTCAAGTCGCATGGTGTGCGCGGAGAGATTGTTCACCGAGCTTACGCTCTGAAATAGGGAACGTCGACGAATAAGCAGGGGAAGGCCAACAGAATCGCTACTCCGCGTCAACAAGCACTCCTCGTCCCAAATCATTCGCCGTTCAGTCCATCGCCGTCTACTATTCGACGTCGCCGTGTACTGATTCCCGCTGGACATGGCACCCCCGGTAGGGCTACAGGCAGGACTACACATCTGCCGCTACATGCACTAAGAACAATTCGCGGCTCCACCAATGAGCCATGCCTTCACAGCGCGACTCCTGTACCGGTATACTACGATGCCTCAGGAGTCGGCGTCCATCGTCGTCCGTCGGCGTCCCTCCAACGCGCATCAAGTATCGGCGATGACAGCATATCGTGCATCCTAGTCAGAGGGTAGTAGTCTAAAGTAAGCGGCAGCAAGCATGGGTGCGCCGTTGCAGGAGGGCTGAGCACGGGCATGCTTCAACCGAGAGTCGCTATTTCGGGTTCTCTACCAAGCCACGCTCCTCTTAGTAACAATGTGCCGTCCTCTGCTCGAGTGTGGTTTGAGGGCGGGAACGGTCCGCAGCCTGGCGTTGCGGTGTCTTTTCCACTGCCCATTCACAACCCCAGCCCTTGTCCCAAATTTGGTGCGCGGACGCCTCGTCGCCCAGTGTCACTGATCGAACCGTTCGGTTGTACGCCCGTAGCCATGCCCGTGGGCTCAAGCTTTTTCGACATGCTCAGAGATCGGCCAATGCACTGCCTTTGGCGTCTCCCCTGGTAAGCCTCATATATCCACACCCAGGACACTCGGGCTTGCAGCGTCTGATCGCCCTTGTCCCTCCAAAACGGCGTCGTCCCCTACCTCAGTACCCTCCTCGTTCGGGGTTGGCTCAGGCACTGCCCGCAGATATTTACAGTCCCTTTCCACAATTTCACCCAGGCGCAGCACATGCTCTCTCCATCTGTTGCGGCCACCCTGTTTTGGAACGGCTGTTATTCCCTTTCTGGTCTACTACACACCACTGCCAGATCGTCTCCCCTAGCGGCGGTTCTTAATTCATCTCGTCTTCCTCCGTCTGCCTATCAACTTTCCCTGGAAACCCCGCCGACTCGTCTATGACCTGACCACTAGTCCGTGTTGCCGTCTGCAGTATCACCCGTCTGGAACGTCTAGCTCATCTTGACCCTTCTCCACTTGAGGCTCTTCCTCCCTAGCCCCATCACCTCCAGCTTAGATATATACCCCTCTGTCGCCTCTTCAGTCAGCCATGTCCGAACCCAGTGAGACAAGCGGCCGCCCATTAGCTCCACCCACCAAGCAACTACAGCGACTTGAAGACAACCCTCTCCATCAATCCACATCAACCCACACCAAGCATCGCAAGCCGTCGCAGTCATCGGATGATCGCCTTAAAGGATCCAAGACTACCAACGCTTCCCGTCGTCGTGGAAGCCTTAAACAGTCTCTACCCGACCCCCACACCGGCTCCTCCCGCTCTAATCAACGGTCAACTACCAGCCCTACCAACATGATGTCTCATCTCTCATCTGTCAACTACACAAGGACAGGCCGCGTCAGCAAAGCGAAGAAAGGTTTGAAGGTGCACAACTGCGAAAATTGCGGAAGGGTGAGTTATATACCTTTCATTTTCGCTTCAGTTCGCCCCGACTGAAGGAGGCTGGCTGAGCCATCAGCTATGTCAGCTCTCCTCTGTAACGCCATTGCTTGTCAACACAACACCTCGAACAAGAGACTAACTTTCCCCAGTCATATACCCGCGCAGAACACCTAAGGTTTGTTTACTCTTGTCTCTTGCCAGATTCAGAAGCATACTAAGACTAAGTGTAGACGACATCAGAAGAACCATGATCAGGATGATGCTCTCGTATGCGAATTCCCCGATTGCGGAAAGATCTTTCATCGAATAGATCTCCTGCACAGACACCAGGAGCGGCAGTAAGTGACCCCTCTACGACGCTGCATTCTTCATACTGAGAGTCAACAGCATAGAACCCGGGAATGAGTCCCGCCAGCCATCTGTCGTCAGCCAAGGGGAATCCCCTGAAGAAACTCATACCTCTGTGCCCGGTCTTGTACCCTCAAGCATCGCGGCCATCAGTCTCCCTCCAACTCCATCTTACTACACTCCGCAGCCTGTCTCCCCTCTGCATGAGACGAGTGCACTTCCAAGGTATAATTACAATCCGTTTCGTACTCCTCGAATTCCGCGAACCCCTCAAGCTCCGTCAAGTTTCAATCATGTTGTTCGTTCTTCTCCAAGTTCTACGTCCGACCCCAAGTGAGTTTCATTATACAGCACCTAGCACTTTTCCTATCTTTCTTTTTCTATACTGCGTCTGCCACTGCAATGCATACTCACAGCTCGTTTAGCTACACCAAGCAGCGAGCTTCCTACTCTGCTCGACACCCGGTAGCGGTCCCGATGCCAATCGATGCCATGACGCCTAATCTCAGCTGGAGTGAGTCCTACAGTCAGTCTCCCGGGTACTCCTCGTCTGAGGGTTATGCTTCGCCCATTCCGGGTCCCGGTGACTACACCAACGTCTTCGCAAACCCACCATATGGTCCCGGTCCGAATCGGACACGCACCTCCTCGAATGCATCGTGTATTGGAGAATGGTCGTATCTATCACGATCTCCGACTTCCACAGCCTCAAATTTGGCGTATGCGTGGTCCACCAGCGACAAGACGCCCACTGCCCCCGGCCTTGCCTATATGAGCACATCGTATCCCATGACGAGCATGCCTATCTCAGCCGGCATTGATCCCATGTCTATATATGGACACTTCGAGCAGAAGACACTGATGCAGCGGGATGAAGAAGAGGGAGTATTCCTGTTTGGAGAGCAGCCATACGGTATGGGTCCAGTAACACACACCCACCTGTTTGAACATTGTCTTGACTATTACTGGAGGCTCTTTCATCCCACCTTCCCCGTCGTCCATCGATCTACCTTTGAGAGCATGAGCCCGTCGCCAATGCTTCACGCCGCAATGATTGCTCTCGGCGGCCAATACTCGAACGATGCGAGCATCAAGCGAAAGTCGAAAACTCTTCACGATCGGTGTAAGAAATTGCTTGAACAGGTAGGTCACCATGTCGCATGAGGCGTGTATAAGCTAACGTGTAGCAGAGAGACCAAGAACGACATCTTGTGGCAGAATCCGATCGATTGTGCGACTACCAAGCCATGTTCCTTATTGAGGTATACTCTCAGTACCGAGCTCGCCGAGGCGCAAACACCCTGTCCCCCCAATTCGAAAGAGTATACCGCAAAGTAGGTTACTTCTTGGTATAGATTGTACAACGTCGCTAACAGCTTCAGTCGGCCGAGGACTTCAAACCCCTCATGTCGCAAATCATTGACATTGTCTTCCCGCCCGAGCAGGCCACATATGATCGATGGGTCCAATGGATCAAGCTCGCGACTTGGCAGCGTCTCTTTCTCTCATGCTACATCCTGGAGTCTCAACAAGCCGTTCTACTTGCGCGCAAGCCCTTACCGTCAATCATACAGGATGCTGGCCTCGATCTCCCCTTCCCCACACACAACTCTTCATGGGAAGCAACAAATCCAGCTGAATGGGCCTTTGCCGTCCACCAGTTTTCTCATTCACCTAGATACGTTTACGAAGTCAACGCCGACTCGAAGGTGGCGCCCTTTGACTCATTCCAGTCCTCTGTGCTACTCGCAGCGCACTACAATCGTTTCGATGCCCCCACGCCGTACTTATCTTTGCCTTCAACATTAGACATCGAACAACTCCTCGATACATCCCCGAATACAACGCGACAGATTCTCACTGCGAAGCTCGTGCAGGTAACTCCCATTCGCGCCCTATTAGCTGTCTCAGGCGAGTCATGGGTTCTATCCGAGAAGGTCTCTTCTGCACAGGCTTTTGCCGTTCAGAAGACCACTCTTCAGGCATGGCTTTCGCAGCTCTGGTCCACCTCTGTAGGCGAGGCATATACTGTGGCGGTACAAGAAGCTCTAAAGCTCTCCATCGAGATCTTACAAAACGCGCTGAAAGAGCAACAAAAGTCAATTACCCCTGAGATGGGAACTGATATGGGCATTTATTTTGCATCCCTAGTCTTATGGGCTATCACGACTGCGGCAAATACCCGAACCAAGGGACCCCAGAAGACGGCACAACAGCTACCTCTCCGTCGCCAATCGCAGTCACCGCTCCCTTTTGGCCCCAACTCGTCGGTATCCTTACCACCAACGCCTAATCATATACTGAATTCTTCTCCAAGCCATCCGCCACCCATGACACCGACTTCCACCCCATTCGGACCCATCTTTAGCCCGCCAAGCTCGCCCGTCTCGCCGCCCTCGCTGGACTGCAATACGATGCTGTCACACACTCAAATTACTATCAACACTATTACTTTCCTCTCCACGGCCCTGCTGGACCTTGGCTCTTCTGAAGGCATATCCCAGCTGCCCTTGAACATCGCGCGTTGCCAAACGGGCTGCATCAGCTTGCTTCTCTGGGTCAAGCTCCGCCTCCGCGGTGTGTCTCTCGAGGATCAGAATGGCTTGGCAGATGACTGGACATGCACTCCTGGAGAAAGCCTGGGAGAGCTGTTGGACAGTGTGACGGGATCGCTTGAGAGGATTCTAGCTCGTGGTTGGAACAAGTGGGGCATCTGATCGCGAACTCCCCGTTGCTGTAATCGTCTCACTTGATTTTTTGTCTATTTTCCTTTTCCTTTTCCTTGTTTTGCATCGCATAGTCTTCCTTGGTCCCTGTTTTTTTTTTTGGCATTTTCCCTGGGAGCATTGGATAGCGCATCAGCATCGCGTTGGCTTTGGCATTTGAACATGACGACTACGGTCTGATGATGGATTACGAGATACCCTTTTCTTTCGCTTTAGATTCTTTTCTCTGTCGCATGGGCTCCATGAGCTATTGTATGGTATTTATTTTTTAACCTTCGTTCGACTGTTGGTTTGGGCGGCTGAGTGTCTTGATTGTATCGTCAGCTTTTCAATTACACTGACTGTCACGTTCTACTCAACTACTGCTACTATAATGTTCTCACCCGTCTGTAATCTTATTGCTGAAAGGCATTCGCATGAGTATAGAGTTTGACAAGAATTTGAATTATCCTTGTGCATTTTAGGTTCTACTCGCCTCTTGCAACGTTGTGACAATTTGATTTCCATCTCATGCATACTCAATTGCGTGCGAGTCAGGCTGGCTTGTAAGGCTGTGTAAGCACGGAAGCGCTACGGGATGATCATGCAGTACGAATCCTTTCTGCTATCGGTGGATAAACGTGCGCTGACATGCATTCAGGCAACCACCTATTGTGCAGATCTACGTCGGTTGATCCAACGGCCGTACTTAAACGAGGAACTGCTCTGCCTTAACTTCTATTTGAACCTCCCCCCAAGAGCCCTTGACAAGATCTGCAAACTAGACCGCATATCGCAAATCTTCATTTATTGCCATCGCATTCACCATGGCGCTTCCACCTCCACTACACAATATCCTATTCACAATACCACGCACAGCATCCAACCTAGTCACGCAACTGCTCAATCTCCCAGCCCAGCCATCCATCTCACGACACCCACGCGACGGCTACTTTTTCCTCCCTGCATTAAGCTACCGGTACAAGCACGATACCTTCAGCCGCGCCATCGCATCCTGGACCGTACAAGAGCAAACCGGCATGCGCAATGCATTGCAAACGAGCCTAGACGCGTGGAAAGCTTGGATTGACCAAGCAGAGCGTGAGGGGAAAGGCACGTTCATCAAAGAGCACGTGAACTGGATGATAGCTACCGATGCCGAATCGCACTACCTCCACGAGGGAAGAAAAGATGGGGAGGAGAGTACTATCGCGCACAATCCGACTTGCGTACCGGACGTTTTCTTGCTGAACAATGTACGCGCGACGTTCCTTGTTCGGCATCCTGCGCTCACGTTCCCTAGCTTGCTCCGCTCGGCGCTTGATAACGAAGGCGTGGATCAAGTACTTGAAGAGTCTACAGAGAATGCTATGCGTTGGGAAGCTACGTATCACTGGCACGTAGCCGTGTACAAGTTCCTCACTTCTTCGCCACGCGCTTCAAACACGCACCGTCCTCTCATACTCGATGCATCCGATCTTTCTAACCCGGATCTGGTGCGCAAATACGCTGTGGCTGTGGGATTAGATCCGGAATTGGTGAGGTTTGAATGGGATGCAGTTAGTTCAGAGGAGCAGGAGCGTATGGGGAGTGTGGAGGCGAGGATGAAGGATACACTGTTGAAGAGTCGGGGCGTGGTGTTGGGTAAGCTGCAAAGTGGGGATGAAGTAGATGTTGGGCGGGAGAGGGAGAATTGGAGTGCGGAGTTTGGAGAGGTGCTAGGTGAGAGGTTGGTGAGGTTTGTGGACGGGGCGATGGGGGATTACGAGTGGTTGTGGGACAGGCGGTTGAGGGTTTAGCTGGAGTGTCGATTGGTAAGAGAGTGTACGTGTACGTCTGAACTGTGTTACTACTTTGAGCCATGTGTAGCACTTCGGGAGTGATTCGGGGAGATGGCGTGCGAATGCGTCGTCTTGCGTCTTCCTCTTATTGTGTTGATTCCTCGATTAGCGCTAAGCTGGCAACAACACCTCACTCCTGGACTTTCTGATACTGCTATACATCTCATCTCACGACGGACAAACACATTTCACTTCCTCTGGCCGTAACAGCTCTACACCCCAAGCACACCTGTGCTGCGGCATCGGCGCCTCCAGCTTATTTCCTCCCATCCCGGCGGTAAGGGCTCTCCGCCTATAAGTCTTCTCAAACACTCCTTCTAGTGCGTAGAGGGACCCATCGAAGTGATTAGCGCTGCATGAGTGCGAAGGTGACGGTGATCCTCTTACGCGCGCGGGTTTATGCTTGGATGCGGGCAGGCACATTGTGGACCCGCTATAACTCGACTACGCCGCTTCGTCTCGCCCCAAACTGCTCACCACCATGACCACGAACTTTGACTTCCCAAATCTACGACCACTGTCACGAAACTCTCTAGTATTCTTGTATCATACTGCCGAACTGCACAATCCCCGACAGCATGTCCTCGCTTATCGATCTGCCCGCAGAGTTGCTCGAACAGATCTTATCACCACTGTTAATCCAGGATTTTTCCAGATTGAACCGTACATGCAGGGTTCTGCATGCGTTCCTTTCGCCTCGGGTTTACTATACAATTGACTGGTTTTGGGAAGATGACCAGCCTTGTCCGCCATTAGATCTCCTACTGCGTACACTGGTCAACAATGCTTGGTTGGCTAGCCACATCAGGGTGCTGAAGCTGCGTGGCAATGCTATTGCCAATGACGGAAGGTGGGAACACAGCTTCAGTAGGGATGACTGCTTAGCATCGTGCGCTGTTGAACGCACCCGTAGCATATGGGCAAAAGGCCAGCGACCGAAGCCCTCTTTCTTGCCCACTGATATGCGGACGATCAAGAATCTAATCTCAGCGATAGACTCTTTCCACGCGCACCAATGGAATGTGGAGTTTGATAGAGGGAATATCGACGTCATCGTCGCCCTAGTTCTGATGCAAAGCCAATGCATCGAACAGCTAGACCTTGGAATTGGATTCATACAGCATGCGAAGTTCACCCCCAAAGTTTTTCGGCATCAAATAACGACTCTCAAGATGGCCAGACCGTATAAGAACCTTCATACCGTTAGCCTAGGCCTTGATGGTCCGTCCACTCCCAGAGGTGTTTGGTCTAACCTCGATCTTTTTCGAATATTCTTCTTTCTACCGAGTGTAGTGTCTGTTAACACTATTCTTACTGAGCCGGTTGTCTTCGCATGGCCATTACCAACCGCTACACCTTGATCTACTCCATTAACGACATTAATCTTACGGAAGTGTACAGCCTTCGAAGACACGCTTGCAGATATACTTTCTTGTACACCTAATCTCAAACATCTCGTCTACGACCACAACCGCATGGCTCAATGTGGCGCTCCACATTGGGAGTGCTGGCCACATTTTGTCGAAGATGTGGAGAGGCCCAAAGCTCTAATACATGGCCCACGCCTAAGCAAAGCACTGGCGCATGTGCAGAACACTCTTGAAAGTCTTGTGCTCAAGACACGATTCGCGTGTGAGGAGGATAGGAGCATCAAAGACCCTTGGAATTGTGTGGTTTTCTGTGGCCTAATAGGACGCGTCACTGATCTGAACCGAATGTCAAGGCTAACACAGTTGGAGATACCCTGGGTCTTGCTCCTCGGCTGGGAGCCCGATTTTGGTGATCTAACAGCGGGGTTACACAACCCCCGATATGGCAGATGTTCGGAGCCGCATCTTAACGTTCCAGATGATATCGTTTTCCCTTGGGCAACGATCCTACCCGAAACCCTGCAACAACTCCGGCTTCGAGATGATCTGAGCGACATCCTACACTACCCACACAGGAAGATCGACGTATTCAGTCTGACCAAGCAGTTATTACACGCTCGAGGGACCTGTTTACGGGGTCTGCTTCGCCTAGAATTGCTGTTCATTAAGAGCAGCCCAGAACCAGAGGCTTGCGATGACTGCCAAATTTACCTCATAAAGAGTCTACGTGGCCTCTGTGACGAACATGCGATTGCATACAGTATGTTCCAGGAGGTGTTCTCGAAGGAAGTTCGGGATCTTGTTGATGTTATGGTACCTCTATAAATCCAAAGTCCATGAAACATGCGCTTAGCTTATATGGTGATTCACATGAGACGGCCCGGCGGACTACCTAGGGAACTCGGAGCCGTTGAGCTAGAGCCCCATGTAGTTAGGAAAGCGGGGCGAACCCCAGTCGGGACCGAGGCTCATGTCTCCCGCGCGAATGTGACGCTGGGTCAGCTCACCCTTTGGGAAGGGCGAAGCTCATCAGCCTTTATAGGGTTGAGGCCCCCCTTTTCTTTGCTCATACAGGTACTGTGGCGCTAATCTCAGCTTCCATCGACCACCCACCTCTCCACCCAACGACCCATCATGGCCGAGCTCCCAACCTTCGAGCACACGCCCGTCGACGATATCCCCGCGATTGCCGCACGAGTGCGCTCCAGCTTCCTCTCGCACAAGACGCGCCCGCTCGAATTCCGCATCCAGCAATTGCGCAAGCTCTACTGGGCGCTCAAGGACAATGAGGCCCTCGTCACCGAGGCGTGCAAGCGCGATCTCGGCAAGTCGTCGTTTGAGACGTACTTGGTCGAGATCTCGTGGTGCATGAATGACTGCGTGTGGATGGCCAACAACATACCACGCTTCGCAAAGGACGAGAAGCCCGCAGACATTGCTCTGTCAAACCAGCTGATGGGCCCGCGCATCAGAAAGGACCCTCTCGGCACGGCGCTGATCATTGGTGCTTATAATGTCCCATTTCGACTGTCCCTCGGCCCCCTCATTGGAGCCATCGCTGCCGGTTGTACTGCCATTCTGAAGCCATCCGAGTCTGCGCCTCATGCAGCGGTTGTACTTGCGAAGATCGTGGCTGAGCTTGATCCCTCATGCTACACAGTCGTCCAAGGTGCCATCCCCGAGACGACAACGCTGCTTGATCAGAAATGGGACAAGATCTTCTACACAGGCTCCGAGACTGTCGGCGTTATCATCGCGAAGAAGGCAGCCCAGACCCTTACACCGCTGACGCTTGAGCTGGGAGGCAAGAATCCCGCCATTATCACTAGAAACGCAAATATCACACTGGCTGCGAGGAGGCTTTTGTGGGCAAAGACGCTAAACGCTGGTCAGATCTGCCTTAGCCAAAACTGCACTTTCATCGATCGTGAGGTTGTGCCAGCCTTTATACAAGAGTTGAAGAATACGCTCAACGAGTTTTATCCAGGTGGCGCTCGCCAATCTCCCGATTACGGGCGCATCGTGAATCAGAAGCAGTTCCAGCGCTTGAAGCAGATGCTAGACACAAGCAGCGGCAAGATTGTTGTCGGTGGCACCATGGATGAGAGCGATCTATTCATCGAGCCCACAGTCGTCGAGGTCAACGACATCAACGACAGCCTAGTCAGCAACGAAAGTTTTGGCCCGCTGCTGCCCATCTTCCCCGTCACCGACCTGGACGAGGCTATCAAGATCGCAAACGAGGTAGACGACACGCCGCTTGGCACCTACGCCTTCGGAAACAAGAAGGAGATGGAGCAAATTCTTAGCCAAACCCGCTCCGGTGGCGCTTCCCTCAACGACGGCTTCTTTCACGGCTCCGTCCCCAACTTGCCCTTTGGCGGCATCGGATCCTCCGGCCAGGGCGCCTACCATGGCAAAGCTTCCTTTGAAGCCTTTACCCATCGTCGCTCTATTACTACAACACCAGCCTGGATTGACCGCATGCTCGATGTCCGCTACCCACCGTATTCGCTGAAGAAAAAGCAGAAGTTTGCCAATATGAGCGAGATCAAGCCCAACTTTGATCGCCAGGGGAAGACGCTGGGCTGGGGAAGTTGGTTCCTGGGCCTGCTAGGCTTGAAGGGTTTGGCTGTTCTTGTCGGTAAGTAGTCACCACCGCCTTGTGACGTGTGATGAGTGTCATTAACATCCGGTAGCTGCCATTGGCATTAGGCAATATTTGCAGCGACGTGCCAAGTTGTAGCTTTTTTGTTTCGTACACCTTATACGATACCGTTTGCGTGTCACAGCCGTTCAAGTACCGGGATATCATTTGGTAAATATTGAGCGAATATGATATGTACATAGATAATTATTGTTATTTTACATTACCCCAGGGATCCTGCATTTCGCAGTTATCAACCAGCATTCAAAATCTCCCTTGCCCGCCAAGGCACTTGAGCAATCGAGTCCAAAGGTGGAGGCGAATAATATGGACGCCGTCTTACTGTCTTTTAGTATAAAGCACCAAGCGGACTTTACGTCCAACGAAATGCCAAACAGAGGGAGTTCCCGGGCCCGAAAAAAGCTCGTGGATGTTTCGCAGTCCCAGGGTATCGTAAGTCAAATCTTGTATCCCGTCAATCTCGGGATGACTTTTCGATACATCGGCTAATTGCCTTCGTGCCGCTCTCATTACGTTTCCCGTATCCAGTACGTCTCCTTCTTGCTCAACAACTCCTTCCTCGTCAAATCGGTCAGGACTTGCAACATGGCAACCTCGGTACTCCTTTTCGTCATCGCCTTGTCAATCGTATGATGCCGTATGAACTGGCCCGTGCAGTTGCTGTTTATATGCTCGTGCTCCGCCAGCCCTGGATACCCCACTGCATCATCACAGGGGATCTCGATAATGTTTGTGCCGGTGGGGTTAAAGTCGTAGCGAATATACTCCGAGAACGCTCTTTGCTCGTGGCTCCACTCCTCTTTCCACAGAGCGCACCCGGGGTATCGCTTCTCTTCTGGACACTCTTTCCATGCCTTTAACATCTCGAAGGTGTAGGGTAGTGCTTGTGCAACCACTACGCCGGTGTTGAGTTGCAGTCGTCCTTTGCTGTCCTCACTTACGTGTTCGTCGCCGTTGATGGTCTGCCGAGAGTCCAGAGGGAGGGCGATGGAGGTCTGTGGTGTAATGCCCCATTTGTTGAAGAGCCATTCAAAAGGGAGCTCCAGATGTTGAATGGTCGCATCTGCATCGATAAAGATGACGAATCTGTAGGAATGCAAGAGGTCGAAGAGCACATGTGGTTTGACCCATGTGTTGTGCAATCCCTCCATGTCGTGCGCGTTGAAGAAGCGGTAATCATACCCATGTATTTGCGCTAGACGGCGTTAGCTACCTAGCACGAGCATTAGGATGGCAGCGTTATACTAACCATAAAGAAAATGGTTCATAAAACTCGCACTAACCAAGCCACCGTCTCCCTCTTCCTTCATGGCCTCCCAGTTCAGGCGGCCATCGTTCCAAAGCTCGTTCTTCCCCTGCGGAACCCGTGTATCGATATCCAGGATCAATATCTCGTTTCTAAGCGGTTCTTTCCACCACGGCCCGTCCTTCTTGGTGTCGAAGACCTTCCCGTATGCGTCGGTGTATGTTGGCGCAGATACGGGATGGCGTATGGCTTGAAACAGGCTCTGAAAGGAATCGCTTATCGTAGGATTCCCGAATACGAGGCGATCATGGTCGCATATGCGACCCTTTGCAGAATCTTTAAGTCTCTCCACTACTCTCGTGTTGTGGAGACTTGTCGTCGAAAAAACCAGGATACATATTATGACCAAACCGACGCTGATGACTCCAATCCTTTTAATTGAAATGATAGGAAGTGGCATAGTAGAAGATGCAGAGACGAGTAAGGAAATACGGAACGCCTTAAAGATCGACGCGTGGGTAGTGGTTTTCTCGGTTTTCCCTTGCCAAGACCTCCGGATGGGGATGGAGAAGAATCTAACAAAGACGGAATTTGACTGCGACTTCGTTTGTGGATTGCGTAAACGGGAGTAAAGCGAAAGTGTCTTTAGGGACTCGTGTCAACGATTGTCATGTCAAGAAGATGGTTAATATGAGGGCAAGGCTTAGGCAAACGAATAACGCCCCTTTGGCGACGGCAGCCAAACCTACACAGGGAATCGATTTACGCCCGCACTATTCCAAGACCGTGGTCATGGCTGATATGGCGATGCCATTGACCAGAAAGAGGGGAGATTATCCCCGGGGTGGTCCGCTAGGTGTAATTGACGCGTATCTCATGAATCAGATACTCCACAATTTACAATGCCAAGAGATCCAAGAAACTCGGGGAGAAATTCGCATACTTGCCCTGCCGGTTGTTCACAGGATAGATAATTAGCGTGGGTAGTCTACAATCCCAATAATCTTACACAATCAAGCAGTATTATCCTCCTGCACCAAAACTTCATAGGAGTTTGGATAATTCATCACATAGCTATATTTAGCGTAGATGTTCACTCTTGAGGAAACTTTTAGCGTCGCGCTAGAACTCTGCTAAGAGGCCGGTAGAGGCTAGGCTAACCGCGGATCATTGAAATCTTGTGGAGCATCGGATTCATGGGGTGGGGTAGATGATGAATCGGTATGCGTTCGGCGCGGAGCAAACCCTACTAATTATGATCGCTGGATGGTGCTGATCGGGTAAAAGCCACGCACCCCATTGACATATCTTGACTGCGATGTCTTTTTGGAACGTGTATATGTCCGATAGCATTGCGAAATATATTTGCCAGCTTGACAACTGTCCTTGCCTGAGACTGTACAAAACCAGCGAGGTGAACAATATCCAGTTGTTCGGAGTATGTGTTACATTGGTAGGTTGTGGTTATATGAGGGAGCTTTAGGGCGAGTCGATTGACGGGTGTAGAATTCCATGGCATACTGATCACGTGCAACCCTAGGTTCACTAGACAATGGCACAGCGCTCTGGAATAAAGTTCCAGCATCTACGTTTCTGAAAGTTTCCACAACGTCAATGCGTCGCACTCTCCATCACGGACATGTACCGTTCGCGCTGTCGCAATGTGGCTTACAAATACAGCGTGTTTACAAATCAACTGGCATGACATAAAACAAAGTCTTTGCTGACCCGAACAACGAGATTACAGCACAATCATGGTCCATCCCCAACCCCTACGTGCGGCTCTCATTGGCCTATCCTCCTCTGCAAAGACATCATGGGCTGCGAATGCGCATCTTCCCGCTCTTCTCACTTCAACTGGTCGCTCAAAGATCACCATCAGCGCTCTTTTGAACAGTAGCGTCGATGCCGCGAAGTCCGCCATTCAAACCTATAAGCTGCCGGCTCAAACTAAAGCGTATGGCACGCCAAAAGACCTCGCAGATGATCCAGACATCGACCTCGTGATCTGCAATACTCGTGTCGATAAACATTACGAGACCATTATCCCCAGTATACGCGCAGGCAAAGATGTCTATGTTGAATGGCCAATCGCTGCGAGGAGAGAACATATCGAAGAGATAGTCGAAGCGGCGAAATCGAGTGGTTCGAGGGTCGCGGTGGGCCTGCAGCGCAGGTGGGCACCACCCGTCCTGAAGCTGAAAGAAGTGCTGAGCGGCGGGACCGGGAAGCTGGGCAAGGTGTTGAGCGCGGATGTTCGGGTGTTTGGTGGAAGTAACGATCGTGAGATTCTGCCAATGGGCTTGAAGTACTTTGCACAGAAAGAGGTTGGCGGAAATGTGATTGTAATCGGGTCTGGTCACGGTAAGTTCATTACATCTGCCTTACCAAGGTTTAAGGGTTTCATCGTGCTCACTCAAGCTAGCACTCGATTTAGTCCTGTCCGTTGTGGGAGATCTCGATGTGACCTCAGTTCAGTCCAAGACTCAGCTCCAGCGACCCCAAGTCCGCATTCGAGATCCATCAACAGGTGAAATCGTCGAAAACATCACATCGGATGTCCCTGATCTGTTGTCACTACATGGCACGATCGCGTCATCGCCTCAAGCAGTACCTAATGCCACCCTTTCCTACTCATTTCGCCGCGGACAGCCTTTCCCCGGCACGCCTGCGCTAACTTGGACCATCAACTGCGAGCATGGCGAGGTTCGACTTGTTTCGCCGTCTACCACCTCATTGGAGCCAGGTGCAAATGACGAGCCTGTCACCATCCAAGTCCACCATTTTGACAGCGACAGCGTGGAGAATATTGATTGGAACTGGAGCGACAGACACACTGAGGTTCCTATTATGGCCAGAAATGTCATGGAGTGTTTGTATGCGTTTGCTGATGGGCGAGCGGAAGGCGATGGCTGGGTTGGTCTTGAGGATGCAGTCAAACGAGCTACTCTTATCCAGAGCTTCCTTGTGTAACCATTTATGATGCAGCAATGCCTAGTAAATTGACGTTTGGTTTCGCCTATTTGCTCTCATCGATCTTTTGATAGTAATACTAGAGCGTGCGACTTTCCTAGTTGGATATCTGCGCTTAGTTGAGTCTTACCAAAGGCAGTGTGCTTAGATTGATCTTCAGCTAGCCGATTCACGGTAGTGTTGTATCAGTAGTGTTCCCTGACATGTAGATAGAGCTGGATCGGCGATTTAACCTCCTGTAATGATACAAAATTAAACATATCTATCAATAATAGTACATCTAAAACTGTTGTAATTACTAATATAGAGTCGGTATTTAAGGTAGAGTTTTCTTCTATCGTAAAAGCTTCTTAAATCCTAGAATAATATTTACTTCACATATTAATAATTTAGGTATGTATGCGTTTATTCAGTCAGAATTAGGTGACATAGGACGTAT